>NC_140123.1:115176606-115864922 GCF_964035555.1 Netta rufina
AATAACAGGGTTAACAAGATAAAACTGAATCATAGAGAAACTGGACGCAATGTACTGCCCAATGGTTTAGGGTCAAGTGTTTTATATTGATAAACTGTCTGAACTGTTTTTCCCCATTTTCAGGATCAGAACGGCATTGCAAAACGCTTTTTTCACACTGAATTTTTAAGACACAACTTTAATTTTGTAGTGTACTTCTATATTATTTAGGTAACAAGGACAGGAATAGAAAAAGCAGCATTATGTCTGGTATAAACATTGCCAGGGTGCCTCTTTGTTCAGATTATTAGGACTTTGGCAAAGCAACAGGACAAGAATAGTAACAAATTCAGAAGAAAGAAGGAACCTGAAGCAGGAACTGGACTTATACAGAGTCTGAGTTAATTCATCAAATCCTGCATTGCTTGCAACCAGTCACCTTCATGAATTAGAAAAATATTCCTTATTTTTTCACCTGCCAGAGAGATTTATATAAGAAACATTTAAAAACACATTTTGGATCAAAAAAAAAAAAAAAAAAAAAAAAAAACTACTCCTTAGTAGTATTTAACTTATTTTCTTTAGCTTAAGAAAGTGTTGTTCAGGTGCACTAGAGGGGTTTAAAAATACTCTTTGAAGACTCTTCACATCATTTCATCCTTTTTTCTCAGAATATTTTGGGCTAAGTAAGGAACTTGCATCAAAGCACAACCCAGAACAGTTGTTGCAGGTGCTGTGCCTCAGAATTTGTGGGATTTCATATTGGCTAAGACATGAGAAAGGAAATGTTCAGGAAATTAAGCTACATGTGTCCATATGCAAAAAGCCATTGCTCAAATTTAATTGGCAGGATTACAAATCAAAAATGCCATCGTTGGCATAATTTTGTTTTGATGATACTGTTAGGGATTAGGAGTATCTCCAGAGAACATACAGACCACAAATTGTCAAAGGAAAGCGACAACAATTCTCACTTCCAGAAAAACTTCCAATTTGCATAACTAGCCTTGACTCATGGTGCAGATTTTATAAATGACTTTGTCAATCTAAGAGATGCTTGCATTTCAAATTATGAAGCCCTTGTGAGTACAGACCCATTACTCTGAATGGAGAGGCCATAAAAACATCAGTACCTTTGACATAAAACTGATGTATTATGTAATAATATTTCAAGTAGAACTTGGAGCTTCATTTATCAGCAACGTCTGTAGTTGGGTTTTGTACAGGTTATGAATGAAACCCTGAATGTTTCAGTCACATCACAGATGCTAATAAAATGGCATAATGGAGAGGCTGAGGGAGATGGATGCAGGATGTTATCACTCTTTCAAGCTGACTGTTCCCAAAGAATGGGGGAGGAGGATGGATGGGAATATCTACTTCAGAACGATGCTAAGCATCTTACTACAGATAGAAAATTGAGCTGTTTGATGTGGGAGCTGCCAGACTAAGTAGGCAAAAGGCAGGTTTCTAACCTAACTCAGTTTGCGTAATTCAGCTTATTCTAGCAGCTTGTGCATTTCACTAGCTGCTCATCTTGACCATTGCATTTCCCTATATGTAGGTCAAAATTATAGCTGGGAAAGTAGGAGATGAAAATCCAGCAACATGCACCTGTGAAAAGAGATTTAAAACAGAGTAGAGAATGGGAAAGGGTGAAAAAGCCAGAATTCATAAAAGCCTCGGGAGGATACATTTAAAGCTAAGATGCAAACCAGCCAATATAAGTGAAAGCTGCTCTTTCTGTCTCATGGTAATCCATGTGCACGTTAACAGACCCAGTGAATTAGTGAGTTAAGCCTTCTCAACCACAGCCTGAAGCTGGAACTCCCCTGACTGAGCACCTGGAGTTTGGTTTCACTTCTCTGAGAGCTCTTGGCACATATCTGCAGCATGGGACTAAGGCTGCCTCCTGATAGCACTGACTTGTGTCATGTGTGAGTAGTTAAGTATGACAGGAAGAGACTCCTGAGTACAGCAGGTCAAGCCTATTTAGTTGCTACTCTGAGCAAAAGCCAACTGAATCCTGGCCACTTGCCTGAGTCAATGTACTCTGCTTTATATCTGAAAGCAGCTGAGAAAAAAATCAAGTAAGAAATGCCTCCTGTGAAGCACACCTGCCATTACCTTTGCATCTCTTAAAATATTACACTCCCTGCTTTTTTCTTGCCCTCCAAATGTTCTGTGTCATATCCTCTTGGGGAAGGGATGAAGGCTTTCAGAGCTATCTGTTGTAAAGGTGTGCACTCAGCCAGAACACTAGTTTATATCTGTTGTCATTTTGTTTGCATTCGGGAACATCAATAAGGCTGTCACGGCATTATTAGGTAATACGACTTAATTTCTTTAGGGGGTTGTGTAGATAGATCTGTATGTTTCTGTCATGGGATGTTTCTAATGAACTAGAAGGCAGTGCAGTCATTTGTGTTGTGTGTTGTTATTAGTTGTTGTTTCATTGTTTTGTGTTTTGTTCTTTTTTTCCTTTTTTTTTTTTTTTAAGTATCTGACTACTCAACTTTTTAGAAACTATTTACTGTTAAAATTAATGAAGTAGCTACTTGAACTGCAAGATTCTCACAAAGATACGAGGCTCATTTTAAATTGTTTCTGAGATGCGATGATAAATACCTGATATTTTTGCCACTTTGAAGAAGAAAATTAGCTTTACGTTTAACAAGAATTTAGAAAAGCATATAGTTGTATTAGTTCTCACATTAGAATCTGAGACTGTAGTTAATCCTGTGCTTTTCAGATTTATGCTTTTGATTCCCACAGTGACCACAAATCTGCTCCTGAAAGCTTTTCTCTCAGTCAGATCCCACACGCTGTTTTTCAAGGTGACATGCAGCTCTTTAGACATAGGGGGAAGTGAGGAAGGAAGGGAGAGGAGGAATCATTCCATTATATATTGGTGTAAAAATAAAATAAAACACTAAGGTGTTACACAGAAAATATTGATTCTCACAGAGTATTACAGGAGCAGTGCATCTCCACCTTTCATGTCCTCCTAATCCTATTAGATAACGCCATGAATAAGTAGCTGGCACAATAACAAAAGCCAAATAAATGCTTTTGAACCGTTGGAAGTATGAGGGAGGCGGGGGGGGAGGGGAGGTAAAGAGAAGTATAAAGCATTGGAAGTCTGACAAGAAGCCAGGAGTGTAATGCCTCTAGTCATCTTCATAATGGCCATCACTCAGATGTGTCCATTTTAGACTTGGGAAGATTCTCCCAGTGGTATTAAATCCACTGGAGACTTTGATTTCAGTATCATCTTGCATGAAAGTTCTTATGAATTTCTGCTTTTCTCAGTATTTTGATCTTTCTTTCTCAGCTAAACTAAGAAAAGTGCCTATCTGGGCTCTGCAATTTGAATACTTTTTAAAATAATGTGATTTTGATTGCATATCTCTCTTTTCCAAGGTGTCCTACAATTTAATTACTAAGAATAAGGAGGTTGTGGGGTAATTCTGTTACCTCAGAGCCCCTCCTCCTCAGAACTCCTTTGCAGCAGATTTTTCTGGTTAGCATCCTGTGCATCCAATAATTTCTGGGGTTTTGCCGTTTTTCTTTTTATTCTAATGGCTATATTTGTGTAGCTCAAAGCATCTACATAGCATTTGCCTCCCATTCCACATAGGAAACTGAGACAGAGAAAAATGAGTGGCACTCAAGACAACAATGTCATCATAGGAATATGATTTATATTTGAGTCCACATCTTTTCTGCCTAGTGACTTGTTCCATCCTCTTCTTTTCCAGCTGAATAGGTCAATTGTCCTTTAGTGGAGGGAAACACATTGAAGCAATACAACATTCCTTTCAGATGCAAACTATAGTTTCCTAGCTGTCTAACTCCAAACTAGCAAACCTATACCTGTAAATCACACCTGTATTAAGAGATTTTCCAAAATAAAGATTCTTGTGTGAACTAACTGAACTTCTGAAAATTCAGATGCAGCTGAAGGCTATGACTGCAGTTACAAGCAGAACACAAACCCAGGTTACCAGAGAGGAAAGAGAAAGAGCAGTTGGAAGGTTTCTTTGTGGCAAATCAGACCCACAGTTTGGGAAGGAAGTGAAAATGCACATCTTTGTTAAAAATGTTACAAAAAAAATCACCACCTCTAAGCAGCAACTGTAAGCACTTTTTCTTTGCAAGTCTTTTTTTAATTTTTTTATTTTTTTTTTGTTTTTGTTTCAGAGCACCTTGCTAAAATCTTATAGTACTAAAAAGGAAAGGTGTTGCCAGGGCTTAGGACACCTTTGCGAACTCTAAGCCCCATAGCCGTACATGTACAACCATCGACTGCCAGTTGTATAGCACAAGTGTGGCAGGGAATATAGGACTTTTTTTCCAAGACGTAAACTTACGCTATTTTGTTAAATAAGAAGTCACTTTCAGTGAACTGATATGTAAAATACATGGTCTATTCATAGCTCTGCCAGTAGCAAGACTTCCAGCAGCTGCAAAGTTTCTACCTGCTATAAAGCCATGACTAGAGGACACCTGTGTGCCAAAACAGGAAAGTTGTACAGGAATGTGGGCAAACTCGGGAATTATTCATGGTTGCACTGAGTGTCAGCCTGTGGATAAACAGGTTTTCAGTATCCATGGCTACTCCTGCAAGTTTGAAGACTTAATATTATGGTGAATTTAGCTTTTATTCAGTGGATGCCAAATAATTGTATTTTTTTCCTCTTGTGTAAACATCTTGTTTTTTAACTGTATATTGAGGAGAAAAAGCTTGTAAATGGAGGTTAGCAAAATCCTATCATATATGTAATTGTGGTTTGCTTCCAGATAGGAAGGTGATTTTAGGTGTGCTACCTGGCAAGCATGAAGTCCCCTTTTCCTTGGCTGAGGGTTCTTCACTTCCAAGAAGACTTCACTACTCAGAAGATTGCTTTCAGACTTTACTTCCCATCACTATTGGAGATGTTGTGTTTAGTGCCAGCCTGCATGTGCTCAGATGACAAGGTTAGTTTCTCCTGGATGTTGTTTAACATGTTCCAGTAGATGTCAAATTTGACCTCAAAGGGAGACATGAAACCAAATGTAAAGCAAGCATTGCAGATGTACCATATTTAACATAGGCTGTGCTGGGAAATGCCTGTGTTGTCATATAGTCTGTAGAAATACAAAGCACATATCACTTAAAAGGTCCAGGTTTGTTGTTATGCTGATTTTATAGCTCTTCAGATACTGTTTCATGGTCCTAAGTTTTCATAGTAGGTTAAAGCATCATTTACATCCTGGTGTCATCACTCACTAGTGTTACTCTCTAGTGGCTTTAAAATAGCTGTGATTAGAAGCCTGCTTATTAGGATGGGGGAAGCAGCACTATTAATATTGTGTAGCACTTGTCTGCCTCAAGAGCCACCTGAGAGCAGACTGAGGTTAAATAGTTGTCCAACTGTTGTACAGCAACAACTAGTGTAATGTAAACTAAACCTTCCACATCCAGAAATGGATTGAAGTTGATATAGATTAAACACCAGAGCTGGATACTCCAAGTCATTTTCTGTACTCCATCCGTTGAAGGAAGATTGTGTAACTTGCCTTTTCACAGAGTCAAGTGCAGTAGTACTTGACAGTTTTTGGAGTACTTCCACTAGCACTGACAATTGCAGGCAAAGCAGCAGCTGCCACCTTCATGGTCACGCCTCAGAGGGATGTTACACATGTGCACATCATAATGAGATAATAAAATTACAAATTACTACTCTGTTTGGATCAATGTTAGAGAAGCATTTGAGAGACCTCACTCCAAGTGAGCATCTTTGTGGGAAAGTCCTTTGAATGTTTCCTGGCTTCTTTGGATGCTGAGGGAAGTATTGCATTTTTCCAAGCTATCTGAGGGCTTAGAGGTTTTATAGTGAATTATTTTCAAAGTAAGTTAATGGTTTGCCAAATGTAATGTGGAGCTGCAAAGGGTGCTTCCAAGTACTAGTTCAGAGAGGTTTTTGCCACCTGAGGTGTTGTGAGATACTTTATATCAGGAAAACATCCTTGTGCTCCTTAAGCTCTTGAGTATTTTTGAAATTTTAAATTCAGGTTCAACTGCTCAAATATTACAGCTGAAAACTGTCCTATCCTTATTAGTTGCTTGATTCCAGAAAACTGTGCCTTTTCTGCATATTTTTTAGTCAAAACTAACTAAAGATTTCTTCACCAGAAGTTAAGAGACAACAAAAGTGTCTGATGTCCCTCCTCTTAGAGGTGACTAATTTGGGTGTGTTGGGAGAATATAAAACCAAGTAAAGGGACTGAAATAAGTCTTTTTGCAGAAGTATCTGGAGTAATCACTGCAATGAATGAAAAATGATTTTTAAGTTAGGGGTCTGAATCTTTCAGCTTCTATGGAAAGCAGCTGGTTTGCAATTGCTTTTTGTTTCCATGCTCCCTTATTATAGATGTCTGAAAATTACTTTGTTGTGAGTGCCTGAGGAGGAGTGTTGCAGAAGGTTCTGCTTCCCTTTCTTTCTGAAAAACAAGCTGGTGAAATAGAGTTAAGCATTCATCACAAATTTAAAAACTCTCACATGAAATCTGGAATGTAGCTTGTAATTATAATTTTAGATGTTATGACAGAACTGAATCAATGCCCTAGAAATGATGTACTTGGTGAGTATTTGAAGTGTACAGAAATTGCCTTGCTTCCAGGGAAGGAAATGAAGTATAAAGGCTTTAGATCTAGCCCAAGATTCCCAGCTCTTGGACTCTCAGGTTTAAATCTGAATGCGCTTTATTCTCAGTATTGGAATAGGGTGTACATGGAGTTCTTAAAAGATTTGACACAATGTATGGCCTGTCATAGCAGTTAAGGTTACAGTATACAATTATATCATAGAAGTTGTTTGTGATGCCTTGCTACCTTTTGAACCAGTAAATGAAGTTTTTAATTACTGAAGTGCTGTGTCTGAAGACAGCTAATACTTGATGTTCCAAGAGCTGATAAACATTTGCTGTGACTTATAAGCCATGGATTTTCTCTGGTGTTGCAAACAGCTTGTAAAATAAAAAAATAAAATAAAATAAATTAAAAAAAAAAAAAAGTCAACATTTATTTTCCTAGGTGTTAAGAAAGAATCTGTATCCCATTGGTAGTCTGTAAATCATTTACTATTTCTGGTGTTTGGCTTCCTCTACTGTACTGCATCAGTCCGATATGGAATAACAATGCTCTCCTGAACTAGAGAACAGTAAATGACAAGTGGGAAGGGCAGCTGTTAAACATTACGAAAAATGTGTTTCAAAGTGGCCAGAATTCTTGAAGCTTGTTAAGATTCTCTGAAATAGCTTGGAGGTTCACCAAGCAAAACCATCATCTGCAGTGACCTGAAGGAGGCACTCTTATCCAGAATTCAGTTTTAATAAGTATTTCTTCTACCTCAGAGGCAGACAGACCAAAAGTCCAGCTGAACACTATTAAATAGACCCTAAAGCCACTAAGAAGTCTTGTTTTAGTATGTGAAACTATGGAAAGATTCCAAATTTTCACATCTCTCTTACAAACCTGAATGTCTGGTCAAGATCATGAAGAAAATGTCAGTGTTTCCTATTAAACATATATCTATATTATTTTTATTTATCTGAAGTCTGGAAATGGAGAAAGCATAGACTCAGAGCTATGCAACAGGAAAAAATACGCACACTCCCTGAAGACTGAAATGCAGTATCAGGCTGTTTGAGGCCATAAAAAGCTGTTGTTGAAAATGATAGCTTTTTTAAAAGTGAGGCTAACAGAGAGGTTATTTCTAATTCAGAAGAGATCAGTTTGCTCTATTTTTTATGCATGATAAGTAGAAAGATGATTTGGGAGTGTAGGTAAGAGCAAGTGAAACATAACCAGCTGAAGACTAATACATCCCACATTTTACTAAATCAAGGAGAAAAAGTAATAAGCTGGTATGGACTTTGAGCAGCCTCTGCCTACTATATACAGGCAAGCTGATCAGAAGACGTGTGTTTTATGTTTCACATGTTACTTTTATATAAACTGCTGTGAAAGTATGACTTAACTGGAAATGGGTCCTGTCCCACTCCTGAAAGTGAAGGAGATGGCTCAGAGTCAGGGCAGGAACTGCTCTTCAAACTGGGTAAAAAGGACAGGATACAGTACATGCATGAAGCAGGTTACCTCGCAATTCCTGTGGTTTTACAAATACCAAGGACTCTGCGTGGTCTATTTGCACTGTGGTATCCAGATCTGTGGTGGTTTTACCGTGCTGGGCAGCTAAACCCCACAACCGCTCTCTCACTCCCCCTCCTTTAGATGAGGAGGGAGAGAAGTAAAGCAAAGAACAACTCACGGGTTGAGATAAGGATAATTTAATTAAAGGGAAATAATTATAATAGTTAAATAAAGACTACCATGAACTAAACAATTTAACTAAGGGGAAATAAAAGGGAAAGGGGAAAAAGGGAGGAAAACAAACAAACAAAATAAATGAAAGCTATATGGAAGTGCAGAGGAAAGAAATTACTCTCTACTTCCCACAAATGAGCGATGATTGACCACGTCCTTGAAGCAAGGCCTCAACGCACGCAGCCGGTGTTCGAGAGGAGGACCGACGTCTTCTCAACGAGAGCCCACCCCTCCCCTCTTCTTCCTGTTTCCCCCTTTTATTGCTGAGTGTAACACCACATGGTATGGAATATCCCTTTGATTGGTTTAGGTCAGCTGCCCTAGTGATGTTTCTCTCCTCACTTTTTGCCCACCCCCTAGGAGGGTTAGAGAAAGGCTCAATGCTGTGCCACTGCTGCTCAGCAGTAGACACAACACTGGTGTAATAACACTGCTGTTCCAGCTACAAGTACAGAGTACGGCACTGTATGGGCTGCTGCTGGGAAAGTTAACATTCCAGCCAGACCCAGTACAAGATCTTAAAGTGCATATATAGTTACATGTATTCCTACGACACAGAGAGGAGCCAGTACTTCCATTTTATAGACAGAAACTGAAACAAAGAATAGTCGTCTGCTCATCCCACCATTAACAAATGCCTTCAAAGCCTGAGTTCATCCTTCCTATACCTCACATCTCAATACAGCGAGTGTATGAGAAGATGGGGGTGAATTTAGATTTTTCAAGGTTTTTTTTGTTTGTCTTTTTTTGTTTTCAGGAAATGCTGTGGGAGAAACCTCAGACCTTTATAGGTTCAGTGAGATATGAGAGTATGTTTTGAGGATTGTGGGCTTGAAATAACCAGCCTATCCATCTTGCAAGACCACTTATCCAACCTGTACCTTGCCTGTTCATCTAGGAGAAGGTTGTGGGAAACAACATCAAGCATTTTGCTGAAGTTCAGGTAAAAATATCCACTACTTTCCCAAGTCAACAGAAAACGTTATTTTGTTGTAGAAGGGGTGATCAGGTGAATCAGGCATGATGTGCCTTTGGTAAACCCACGTTGGCTTCACTCAGTCACCTGCTTGATTTGGTTTGGAATGGTTTCTAGGAGGACTCTTTTGATTACTTTCACTGAACCATAGAATAGATTGTGTTGGAAGGGATCTTAAAGATCATCTAATTCCAATCCCCCTGCCATAAGCAGGCACACCTTCCACCAGCCTGGTTGCTTAAAGCCCCATCCAACCAGGCTTTGAACACTTCCAGGAATGGGGGTGTTCCCAGAGACTGAAGTAAGACTAAGGGGCTCCTGGCTCCTCATTTGGGCCTTCTCATAGATGGCTATGGCATTTATGATATGAATTCCAGTCATCATTTGGGGCAGACTTCTCTGGCTTCCTAAAGAACAAAGATTTATTCTAATTGTAAATTATGTCCTGCTGCATATTGACTCTTCTTTAGCTGACCTCCCTCCCTTTTTTAAGATTTTTTTAGGGTTATGTGGTAGGGAAGAGAAGATGACTGTATGTGGGTTAGATCCCATCAGCAAGCTATTTGCTTAACGTAACCTGCACTGTCTCTTTTAAACTGACATTCTCCTCTACCCAGCAAAGTTAGAAGAGTATCCAGGTCATGTAAAACAGTTTTATTTCCAGGATCCTTGCTGTAAAATGTAAAATTCTTCTTTTGTTTAAACACAGGTTCTATATACATCCCATAATCTGTTGAAATTTTAAATTGCTTAACTTCTTGGAGTAAAGGGTTACACTTTGCAGCCTGTAATGACCCTAAAAATGATACTGCCATAAACATCAGCAGAAGCACTGAATACAATGGAGAGGGGAAAAAAAAATAATAATCTTGCCTGAGGTAATCCTGCAGTTTTTGTGTATTCTGGTTAGGATTCAGCAAGGCACTTAGTTTTGCATATGTTTTGTCTTGCATGCATATAGTGAACTCAGCAAGGGTATTTGCATCGTTGAAGGTAAGGATGTATTACAGCGCTCTGCCAGATGAGATTCATACCAGTCCTCACCTGTCAAGATCCTGCTTACTGTGAAAAACACGGCAGGTCTTCCAGGAAGAAACACCCCACTCACACTGGAAAGCAGTACTTTACTCTCCAGATATCACCAAATCTACCTGCCTACATGTTATGAGTTCTCCTGATGGGCTATAAATATGTAACTAACAGACAGAAGAGTGTGTATGTGCAGAATAGTGCAATGTGACTAACTCATTAATTCTGTTTCAAACACCACCAGGATAAAGGCTCATTTCAAAAGAAAGACTTCCACCTACTGACAATCCCTAGTTTCCTGAGATTAACAGGTCGCACACAAATGCAGATGCCATCAAGCCACTTTACATAAATGTTGATAGATTCTCTCCTGCCACCACCAATCACATTTCTCCTAAAGAAATCATTTGATAGCCTTTGTTGGGGAATCAGTGAAGCATATTTCTAGATCTTTTATTCTTGACTTGCATTCATTTCATAGCAAATTATTTCCTTCATTCTAAAATTGTTCTCTTCCTTGAAAGGAAGTGAAAGGCGAAATGCTTTTCAGACAAAACATTAGGCAAGTTTTTTTAATCAGCTATTACATTCTTTCTCCATTCTTTAAAATCTTGTTTAGATTTAATACCTATTTTTTAATGTTATAGATCCTGTGAAAAATCAAGAAGTCTTTCCAGACAACTTATTATTCTTAAAGTTTACATATACCACATTGAACAGGAGATGGGAGGACTGTAATGAACAACAGCAGAGTAATGAAGTAAGCCCACGGATATAACCCATCTGTAGGTAAATAATTTTTAACCAACCTCTAGCCTGAGGGAGATCATGTTTCATTTAGACATTGAATGAGCTAGCTGCATCAGCAAATCCATCTCTCAGATGGATTCCATAAAACAGTCTGCAGGCACAGAAAATCTGCTGATCAAAACTTGTGTTTTTAAAATGTTTGCACTGGTGTGATAAACCACAGTGAAGTATAGCTGATGCGTCTTGGTGTGAGGAAAAACATAAGTGATATAAAGGTTTTGGTTTTGTTGTTTGTGAAACTTTCTGTTTCAATTGCAACTCACTAAGTAACTCTGTCCTTCCTGTTGAAACAAGATTTTATGGTCCAGTACATAACTGAGTACCATGCTCTAATGGTTTGCTTGTTTCTTGTTTGTTTTGTTTTCCTTCAAGAGCTTAGACTATAAAACTTTTTCCATTTGTTTCCAGGTTTTAGCAATCCAGAAGAGTTACCTGTAAGCAGTACCTGTGTGATGGTTGGTATGGCTGCAGTAAGAATACAGCATGTTTCTAAGGAAGACACCCTATACTAGCATATTAAACATGGAAAATCCTCCAGTTCAGGGCATCACACATGACCCTTTGCAATGAGTGCAAGTTGAGAAGAGAAGAACTAGTGCAAGTCATCTAAACCTCATTAATCCCCAAGACCATTTATTTGTTGGAAGCTGTTCTGTCTGAAAATTGAAATGCTTGGAATTACAGTGGACCGGTGACCAAAAAATAAAAAATTAAAAAATTAAAAAATGAAGTGTTCACCAAATGTAAGAGGTACTGTCTTCAACTTACTTAATATTGTACATTGTCTCTGTTTGACCTCTTGTACTCCTTGGGGGGGGGAAGTTCTAGAATTGAGTTGTAAGTATTTTACCTCATGAACAGTGTGAGTGATGTTTTAATTCTGCACCCCATTTCTGTGCTGACTACTTGGAATTTATGAGACCTCTGAGAGACTCTTTGAGACTCTATGCTTTGCCAATAAGTGTAATATTTGTTGTCAAAATAAGCCCAAAACCAAGGAACAAGTGTTCAAATGATCCTGCTTTATTTAGGACATTTAAATGTTTGACTTGTCTATGCTGAACTGAGCTAAAGCAATTAGCTCAGTATTCAGTAGTTGCTTCAGTGGTTTCTGGGGGCCTAAGAAGAAAGATGTAGCACAATAAAGTGCTAAATTAGGAGTTCTCTAACAATGTGTGAAGAGCTACCCACCATATTCTGTGTCACAGAGTTCTTCCTCCAACCAGTGCATATGTATGAAATATAAGCAGAAGTTTAAGTCTTTTCCTGAATGGTCTCAGGAGACCAATGGTTTCGGTTTATTTTCCAAAAGCAAAAGTACGGGACGATTTCAAGCCATGGATGTGCATGTCCTCTTTAATGTGTGCCCTAATGCTTACCTGCATTACATTTTGTAGTATAATTGAACACCATTTTTTTAAAAAGCAAGGATAAGACATGAAAAGATATTGAGAACCCTTAGCTGTTTTGTGACTGTACAAATTGTTTTCTGCTCTATTGCTGTTCTTTGCTCTATATGAAATTATATTTCCTTTTGTGGTCCATGTTCATTTCTACAGATATACAGATAAAATGGGCAGCCTGGTAGGCTACATGAAGAGTAAATGGTGCTTATCAGACCAGAAAGTATCTGCACTTCCCTGTAAATCTGGAGCACACAACTATAGCCAGCCTATGAAGCCATTCTGGGTAACTGTAGAAAGGTTAGGATATAAAATGGGGAACATACTTCTGACTCTGGCAGAGCAAGATTGTTAAGACAGTATTGCGCTAATACACTGATTTAAAGAAGAAATCTTTTGAATGCAGTGTCTTTGTGCCCCAAGCACGTCTGAGAAATTTCCATGAAGTAGCTGTGCCTATTTTTCAAGTCAATGTTTTGTATTCACAGTGTATAGCAAGATGGCCTTGTGTAAGGCCTGAAAGGGATGAATTTATCAGCTGATTTAAACCCATTTAACTTTTGTGGTTTGTTGCTCACTACTTAAGACCCTTCTTTTGTCTCAAAGTATATGGTGGTAGTACCAGTATAGTATTCAAGAGTCAGAGTTATTCTGACCTTGGTGATGTAACAGAGGCTATGTAGGGAAAATTCAAGTACAAAGAATGTATTTCAAAGGCTGGTAGGTTTACAGAGGCTGAAGACATTATGAAAGGCCCCCTGGCCTTGAGAGTGTCACAGAGACACTCTCAAATTTGAAATAATACTTAGCTTGAGAAATTGGGGAAGAGTCCCAGAATGTTTTAGCTCCTTATTTTCAATTGTGTGCTGTTGAATTATGTACTTACAAAATAAAATTAGCACCAAGTATTTTGCTCAAAGTGGTTTAAGAATAGCTATCCAGCTTTTTATCCAGCATCCTTGGTTTGATGTGTGTTTGTACTTCTCTAAGAAAACATCATGATTGCTTGAAGGTGGACCTTTTAATTCATTACAGAACTTCATTTAACATTCAAGACAGAAGTTCTCTCTGCATGCGCACAAAAAAAAAAAAAAAAAGGGGTTTGTTCCCTGAATATCGCACTATAACATACCTGGATTCACTGCAAATTGAACAACCTTTTTTAAATGGAGCCTTTGATCTTTGTCCTTACTGCAATGAAAAGCAATGCTATTACCCAGTTTCCAAACTTTGATTCCACAGTAAACATTCTCCAGAAATAGAGATTTATAATTAATTACTATTCCATAAAATGTGTGGGACTGACTGTCATATAGGTGGCACTCAATTGTGGATGTCTATACCAAGCTTAGAAGTATGAAATATGTTAATTGTAAAATAATAATTACCTTTTTATTGCAGAAAATTACTGAGAACAAATGTTTTTGAACATGAGTCCCTTCACCTATTACAGCTTTGCACCATTCCCCCAGATTCCCTCCTGATTTACAGCGGAATAAAAGGAAAATTGAATCCCTCTCTGCACTTAGCAATGACTCACATTATGACTGAATTTCTGTACTGGCAGAAATCTAATGACTAAATTATGGATTGCCAACTGGAGCAGTCACAAAGCCTTTCTTCTTTTTGCTGCTGTAATTAAAGTTGATATTTCCTTTGCTTGTGATGGAAGTAACGGGCTGGAAAACAAGCGGTGCCCAGCTGCCTCTTAAGCTGTGCTGTAGGTAGCGGCGTACAGTCAGAGCAAACTTGTTCTGATGGCTCGCTCTGTAAGAGCAGGATGTAGTGTTTGATCAGATAGGAATTCCCTGCATTTCTGCAAGTCTCAGAAGTCCTGAAGCACAGGCCAGGAACTGAGAAAAGCTCTTCCAAGAGGAAAGCAACCAGCTAAGTGGCAGTGTGAGCGTTCAGTGTGTCTCATGGCTTCTTTATGCTCCTGCAGCAGACCAGTTGCTCCGAGCTAAGCGTGAGAAACAGGAGGAAGGAGGGTGGTAAAATCTCAGTGGGAATGTGGAGGACTGCTGACCTTGTGCACCCCCAAAAGGCACCTGTGGCTGGGAAGAGGGCGGAAGGCAGGAGCAGCGGACATGCTGGAGCCATTTTCGTCAGAGCTTCACTGGCTGTGGGTGGGGTACGGGTGAAGGCCATCACACCCCCTGCTTCTCTAGCCATGCCTGCCTCCTCTAAAGCACTCTCAGAGGCTGGGGTGCCTTTGAGAAGGAGAAAACAAGTCTTTTGTCCTGGGATCCCCTCTCTCTGGCATTCAGGGAGGAGGTGTCAGTGCTGCTTTTGGCTGTTTGTCTGTGGTAAGGACAGGAGCAATATTTCTCTTGTGGGGGTTGTGGGGTTTCAGTGTTTGGGAGCTACAGCATATGCCTTACTGGCAGTTTTGCCAAAGGTACAAAGGGGTGGCGAGCTGGCTGACAGGAATTTGTGCATGCATCCAACTTGGCAATGAAGCTTATCATTTGCTTATTAACTTTTAGAAAGGCACGCTAAGATCTCTGAGCCACACTAAGATGGAACTGCAAAAGAAATTTCTGATAGGCTCTGATCACTTGATGGCCATCTCACAGCTTCTTTCTTGGGAAATTGATTACTGAGATTCCATGTAAGTCCTCTTAGTTAAATCTCTGTCATGCCAAAACATGCAAGTCTATTCCCTCTTGAAGGTGAAGGGATCATTCCTAACCCCTACCTGGGGTTTACACGTGGAATATGACTACTTTCTGGATCAAGAAGTGGGCAGGATGCTTGCAACCAGTCGGGAATATGCCCATCCAGTACGTGAAGCACAGCGCACACTGAGGTTCGGTGAGTCACGTGTGATCTGGATGTGGCCAGCAGACCGAGGCTTATGCTTGTAATACCAGAGAGCAAAGGTCAACGTTTGATTATGTGACATCAATTGCAACCATACGTGCTGTACAGCTGCAACACAAAAGTCCATTTAAGGAACAAAATGCCAGACAGTCCTGAGACAGCTAACAGACAATAAAAAAGAAATTACAACAAATGCAAATGGTACTAGAAAGCAGAGCTCCAGTTTGGAAAAGATGGACTTGCACGAGCAAATTCTTGATCCCCTTTTAAGCTGTGACGTAAACTAACAGCTCAGGTGTTTTTGTGTTTGGTAGGGGTTTTCATTTATTTGTTTTTAATTAATAAGTACAAGAAAAGTCCTTGTTAAGCATGTTAACAAGGTAAAGAAGCAAATGCAAACCTTGATTGTTCCATAAACACCTGCAAAAAAAAAAAAAAAGACAGAAAAGATTGCTGTAAAATGAAGCACAAAACAAGAAATAGAAAAGCATGGGTGACATCAGGACAACTGAGGCTGTTGCTAAAGGATGTGTAACAAAAGACATTAGTGATTCAATAACACTCACCACAGTAACCAGGCTGTAAATTTGCACGGGTACAGCACTTCTGCTTAAACAAGGAGAAACATGGACAGAAAACCAAAAACAATAGCTGAGGCTGTAAGGGCATAATAAGCAGGCTGGTCTCAAAAACTTGCCTTTCAGTAACTACTTGCACTTAACTAACCCCATCACATCATAATGAAAGAAAAAGAATGAAAAAATTCAAATGAAAGCTAGGGAAAGCCCCATGGAAAATTCTGTGTTAAACTGCTCAAGGCTTGTAATGAATCCCTTTGATTACAGAAGTTCAGCAAAGCCTGGGACTACGAAGTGTCCTGGTGAAACAGAATAAAATGTATGTTTTTCTTTTAGAAAATAATAATAGTAAAATGAAATAATGTATAGTAAATGTTAAGCTGTAAAAAGTCTCAACAACCTGAATCTGAATAATCAGAAAATAGAGGAAAATATTCATGTCACTTGTTCAGAAGCATGGCAGTGCTTAATCAGATGGCTGGGACAAACATTAACAGCTCTCCATGGCCAGCTGGGCAGGATTGCTGTTCTGCTGTGTATCTGATCGTAGCTGGTGCCCTTTGTGCAAGCTCCCACGCTCCTATTTTTGGTGTAGAAAGCCAACTTGCTACACACATAACTTTTCCAGGGCAGGCAAAGTGCAAATAAGTGTAATGCCTAAAACCAGGAAGATACCAGAGCAGCATCCCAAAGAAGGTATTCCCCACCAGGAACCAGACCCTGTGATGTCTGCTGAGAAGCGTACATCACACATGCAAACGCAGCAGCTGCTCACTGCTCCTGTGGGCTGCATGCAGGCAAGCAACACCTTTTGTCACATTTCATTTAAGGTGGCAGCACATCAGCTGTTACTGCTGGTGCAACCTGAAGGACCTCTGCTTGTCTGTGTGCTCACCAAAACTTGTAGGAAAAGACCGTGGTTAAAGCTGACCCAGAATTAATCCTGAGGATCCTGAGAAAAAGCTGAGTGTATCCAGCACAAGCTCAAAATAACCCTTCTATGATGCAAGTTCCCATTGAACTGTTCCCCAGATTTTCTAATTATTTCTTTCCCTATTTCGTTGGGAAATTTACGGTCTAGTCATATCTAAGGACTCTGTTTATGTTGCAATGTTTTTTTTATCATCTTCTTAAATGAAGAATACTTATATCGGTTCCCACTTATTTAACAAGTTAGTGTTTTTCAATAATTACTTAATAACAAGCTCAAGCAGAGTTTGTTTAACCAAAGAGAAGAAAATCTTACTTAAAATCTGGATGCCTGTGAAATGGTACATATATAACGGGAAGTAGGGTGACAGTTAAACATCATTGCTTCTCAGATCAAAGCTCTGAAAAATTTCAATACACAAATCTTAAAATAAAATAATCCTTTGATATCTTTGAACTGAAAGACAATGTTTTCTGTTGATTATTTCTTCTATCAGACTCATAAAAGTAAAAGAAAATCTGGACCCTTAAATAAATGGATTTGGATCAAAATCTTGGACCCCTTTAAATGGGATTAAAATCTGAGCTTCAAGACAGATGAATTAAAGATTTGAGGAAAAAAAATCCTTATCAATACAGCTTTTAGGGTTTGTAATGACCTCTAGCATTTTCCACTGAGTTGTAAGCCTGGTTTGTGAATTGTCTTTGGATGTTATTTCAGTTCCCTAGATAAAATAGGCTTACTATCTTAGTAGAGAGCAAGCTTTTGTAATGTAATGTAAATTTTCTGTAATTTAGCAACAAGCCAAAATGTGTGTTTCTGTTCTGAAATCTGGAGTGTTATACTGTAGACATAACGCTGAAATTATCTTTGTAAGTAAATGGCATGTAAGAACAAGAAGCAGGTAGGCCTTACTGGTAAGTTATTTGCCGTAGCTTATTGGTATAGTATAGCTCATTAAAACCAATGAATCTGCATTTTTCCAAGGAAACACAATGCATGGTGTCAAATGAGAAGCAGAGTTACTGAAGTGTCATTTTTATCATACACATACAACATCAGTTTATTCTTGTCTTTGTATAAAGGGGGGAATAGTGGCAAAGGGGGGAATAGTGGCAAAGGGGAGCTGGGACTAAAAAACCACAACTGCTGTTCCATAAACAAGAAGTGATTTCACTTTAATTTTTTCTGGATGTGAATAGTAAAAGGGTGGGATTCATTTTGCAAAATATCAATCAGATTACTTCAGATCGGCTTTAATTCCGAATTCTATCTGAGAGTAGGACAGATAAAGCTTGTCTGTGGAAAAATATGCTCTTCACTCATTCTACCCTTTTTAGAGCTGTGACCCCATTGCAGCCCAAACACACAGACTAATTATCCCAGATGTTAAGCCTGAACTTTCATCATAAAATATGTCACTCTGCTTTCCACCAAGGAAAAAGTGCTACTGTTTTTTCTTATTGTTCATCAGCAGGTGACTAAATACAAGTCTCTCTGATACATGATAAAAAAGACTCCTGGGATCTTGAACTTGCTTTTGGTTTGTGCTTCAGCCATTACCTATGCTAGTGTTTCTGCAAGTAGTAATTCTGAACAGCAACATAGACTGGAAAGTTGATTTTTATTTTAACACTTTCAAAATGTTCCTTTCCACTCAAAAGCATGGAAAAAAAAATTCTATTTCTACTGATTTCAGATATTGGATAATATGTCCTTTCATGCCTTTAGCAAGATGATGGCCAGCAGTGAATTCACTAATGCTGATCACACAAATCCCCAGCAGCTGTGAAGAGCCAATTAACCCTTCCATTAAGTGTTTCTAGCAGCCTGGCTATTGATAACACACCTTGGGACTACAGGGACTGAAAGGCAATCAAGTGAGTCCCTAATTAGCTTGTTTTCTTTACTTAAGAAAGAACACGCAACAGTACCCAGCCGGCTACATTTGCAGTATTAGCTGTGAACAAATTTCAGGAGGGCATCTTGTGAAGCGCAAGCTTGTGTTGTGACCCAAGTAGTAATTGAGCACTATAAATAAAGCTATTACTACACTTCTGATAGATAAAGAAGTGGAAGCTAGTCACTTGACAGCTGTGAATTCTTGCCCAACTGGCAATGCAAACACTTTTTTAAGAGGGCTGTTCGTTTTAGATTAACCTTTATTTAGAGTCACAGTGCCATCTAGAGGCCACACAGAAATTTTATCCAGCTATTCGATCAGTTTTTAGAGGAACAGAGGGCCTTTGTCGTTCTTAGGTTCAGTACATTACTCCCTGAGAATACTGCTTGTCACTAAAGCAGTGACTTTCTTTGCTGCTGTTTCAGTTAGTTTGGAATATGGATGTATTGCTTCCCTTATTTCTTTTTGAGACCTGATGTTACATATAATGCAAAGAGGACTGGGAACTGGAGGGGAAGCAGGCTTAAGCAAAACTAACCTCACAATCAAGCTCAGCCCCTGAAGTAATTGCAGACTGAACTGCAGCTGTTAAAAACTTCAACCCAGTTGCAGAAGGCACCAAGCACTTGTAGGATCATCCCTGTGAACTTCTAAGCTAATTGTGGTAGCATATGTTTTCCCTTGCTGTGTTTATGGAAAGGAGGGGCAGGTTAAGGCACAGATAGGAACGGTTTTGTTTTTCTAGCCTTCCTGGTACTAGTTATGTTGGGAATTGTGTCTGCTTGGTGTTGGCCAACATGCCACTTTCAAGCTGAGCAAGTGTCTGGGGAGCGTTACTTCTGCCCCACTCTATAACATGCAGGGAACAAATGTTTGGTAAAAGGCATTTACCAGAAGCATCGAGGTAAACAATCTGGGATGAGAAATGTTAAGAATTAATACATATTAATTTTTTAATTAAACACAGGAGATTTAATTAACATCCAAGAAGCCAGTCTGTATTTTCCTGAGACTTGAAGCGTAAATTGAGAACTACCCTTGTAAACAGCCACCTGCAGCTGTGTTGGAAAGCTTGGGATTGAAGTGGCCTCAGGGTGAAGAATCACCATCAGGAGCTGGGCAACAGGTCCCCATGTATTTTCTACGGCTGCAGTTTGTTAAATTCAGTCAGACACACACACACGCACACACACACAAAAAAAAAAAAAAAAAAAAAAAAGGGGGGGGGGGAATTATGTGTATATTCTCTCTGTGGAAGAAGTTACAATCATTCACTTTTTGGGGATTAAACAGGTCAGTCAGGACACACAGGTGCTGCCATTTGTGCTTGCACTTCACATTCTTGGTGATTTGAAGGAGAAGGAAGAGGAAGATTTGGAGGCTTGGGGTGTTGTAAAAATTATTTAAGGAGGACCAGCAATTCCACTGGACTTGCAGTCCTGCTTCCTCAGCCCTTCTTAGTCCAAGTAAAACTGTTTAAAAACTGAGATGGTGCCTCCCTGGGCCCCACCCCACTTCCTTAATACGAGATGCTTGAAGATGCATGTCTCGTTTGTATACCGTGCAAGTTTAAGCTCTACTTTCTCTTTAATAGAGTGTAAATGGAAACTGTGTATCTCAGTAATAATAATAAATACTGTGTGGGTTGCAGAAGAGTCACTGGCAGGCAGGTCTATGCTGGACCCTCGAGTCTTCCAAAGGTATGTCTCTACATGTTGAAGAAAATGCTCTTCCCCTGATACAGGGAGACCCTGCTTTTTATTGCTCCTGCAATGAGAGTATGAGGGCTTTTAGCTAGTACATTCTGATCTCACTGTGTTTTTGTCTAGTGAAAGGGTTTTGTCTACTGGAGATGAAGGAGGAATGGTACATTGAGCTTAATGACTACTACAACCAGGAGTACCATTCTGCAGGAAGAGCAACTATGCATATTTTTATCAAAGGTTTTCCAGGTGATCTTCACATAAAGTAAGTCCTGACATTTCCTGAGACAACTGATAGAGTGTCTGTATTGGGGTCATGTAGAATTTGGAGGCCAAAGCAAGTCCTTATTAAAGGACACACCACTACTTTTTGCTCATGCAGTTGCTATGCAACCATTGGGGCACAGCTCCAATGTACTCCTCCTGCACCTTTGTAGCAA
This sequence comes from Netta rufina, assembly GCF_964035555.1. Taxonomy (NCBI): domain Eukaryota; kingdom Metazoa; phylum Chordata; class Aves; order Anseriformes; family Anatidae; genus Netta; species Netta rufina. The sequence continues at coordinate 115,197,553 of NC_140123.1, forward strand.
TGTCTCTTAAAAAAAATCAGGGTAGATCCATGCTGAGGTGGGTATGCAAAATCCTTCCTTATTGTTTTCTGTTTCTGTTCCTTGACAACTAAAAATTATATTTTTTTCTGCCTTAAATAAGAAAGGAATGGGTCCATTAAAATAAGGTATATATGAAAATTTGGGGGCTGACCTAAGCATCCTTCTGTAGTCCTCTGCCCAGGAGTAGCATCAAAACAAAAAAGGTGCCACACTCCCACCAGCCTCACTGTTTCCTATCATGAGGAAAAAGAGAGAGGTCTCCCCAGGATCTGTAGCCTTCACTTTCTTTTTCACTCAGCTAAGTGGAACATGAAAAAAGGGAAAAAATGGCAGCACATCCTAATCCATCAAAAATATTTAGGCAAGAGAGCCCTTAGGTAGTCTCTTGAGCTTGGTCTCAATTGCAGATGTCATTCCTTCATATCCCTTTGTAGGATTAGGCTCAGAATGGCAGAAAGCTCACCCTCTGTCTTTCTCCAGATAGATGGATGTGTATTGTTTTATTGCAATCGAGTAATGCAGGCAGGAGATCTTTTTGTTTCGTTGTTTTCTGTCAGTTACCTTGCTGGTTCCTTCTTAGTTTCTGTACATAATTTAGTCATAGTTTAAAACAAAGAACTGGAGTAATTCTGAAACGTTATCCAGAAATCTGTTTTCATTCCTGAAAAATGAAAACATTTTGGCTGTGACAGGATTTTTTTTTTTTTTTTAAAGTTTTTAATGTTTGAGTACCTTTCTAAAGCCACTCAAACAGCAGAAGTCTACCTGCTGGTTGCCCAGTATTAAATGTAACCATAGCATATTTGTCTGTAACAGCTCACTTGGCTTGTTATTTTATGAGAGACCTTGAGGAAGTCAACAGAGCTCCTTTAAGTTTGACAGGGCAATTTGTTGAATCACTTCAATGTGACAAATCAGCATGACAGGCCTTCCTTATTTTTTGGCAGTCAGGAAATAACTCCAAGCTAACACAAAATGCCCAGCATGTAGTAAAGAGCTAGGGCTGTGGAGCAGAGGGGTCTAATTGGGCTCCCCCAGAGGGCACACAGCAAACCAGGTCTGTTTGATAGCTTGCTGAAAGCCATATTAAAAATTGATATCTCCTTTGGGACTGATTGTCTTCAAATTTGCAAGGAAGCCCATTGGTAAAAGCTTTTTTTTTTTTTTTTCTGTAAATCCAGCTCTCTTCCTGTAATTTTTTGGAGCCGTGTTCGGGCCTTTCACCCTGGTGCTGGTGATGGGCTGGGACCAGGCAGGGCTGTGATCCAGCAGTAGCCAGAGCTCCTGCTGGTCCATGACTGAAAGCAGCTCCCAGGGACAGGTTCATTTGTTGTTGTTGTTGTTTTGCATGTACTTTAAGTGTTATCTTATGACAAGTTTTTTCTTCACGGGTGAGAAAACCAGTTCTTGTGAAAGCGTTGCTCATTGATGGGAAGTACAGCATGATTGTTCTTTTCCTACCCTTTTTGCTTCTGCATGGCCTTTGCTTGCTTGTTTGTTTGTTTGCCTCGTTCTTTCTGCTTTAATGGAATCATCCTTACCTCAAGCCATGAGCCTTTTTCTTTCCCGTGTACTTTGTTCTCTCCCGCTCCTTTTGAGGCAGGGGAGTAAGAGAATGGTTGCGGTGGACCTTGGTTGCCCATCAGGGTAAAACCACCAAAAGATGCAAAAAGTCAGAGAATCGTTTCACACAGCTTGCATGCTGTGAGATGGAGCATTTGGGTTTGAATATGAATTTGATAGCAGCAACAGCAGCAGCAGGAGGCTTTATCTGCCAAAGGGAGTCAAAATGATCCAGAAGTGATAACTCTATGAGCAAGGGGGAATGAGAAAAAATGTTTCTGCCTGCTTCAGTGATTCAACTGCAGTTCACACTGCTCTAATGAATTACTTGTATGATCAATGCTTGCACATAGGTCTTTTTTTAAAGAGAAGCTTAAATGGTCTTTCTGTGTTATTTCCCTTCATATCATTCTCCAAGACCTTTTACTCTGTTTTGGAGGAAGATTTGGGTTCTGTTTCAGTCGCCCACCCTTTTTTCCTTGTTGCCTTTCCTTCTTTTTTCTGGCAGTGTGCCTCCACCTGTGGTTTACCTCATCTGCTGACCTGTTTTAGGATTGTAAATTACCTTTGAGTACTGTGATGTTCTTCCCATGTTAGACTCCACCATTTTAAGGACTATTCCCATGATCTCACTTATGATTCCTATTACCTTCTCCTCAGTTTGTGCTCCATTTTTTTTCTATCACATCTACCCTGCCGTTTGCTCTGTTAAAACTATTCTTGCTTATAAGAGCTCAGGAGCAAAAATCTTCTTGACCTGCTGAACCCTTTCAGTGCCCTAAAGCACAATTCTGAAGGATTCTTTTCCTTCAGTTGCAGTGACTCCACATCACCCGGATTTCTTTTTGCTCCTCAAGACTCTTCTGTAGCATTCTCCTTCAGGGGTTCCCTTTCTCTCTCTTTTTCAACTTTTTTTTTTTTCTTTCCTGAGGAATCCTAGCAGATTCTGACTGAAATCTTTCTTCAGCTTCCTTTTGCTGCAGTTAAAACTGCATCTACAAGTTGTTAACAAGTTGCTGACGGATACTTATTGTTTAAATCCTTTTTTCAAAAGTCAAGCATCTGACACATTCTTTGGATGGAATCTCCAGCTACCAGTCCATTCTTCCTTTCCTTCCTTACAACCAACACTCATAATTTTTCTCATGTAAAGCAATAAAATGGTCAGAAAGCTGCATGTAACCTTCAGTGGGGCATCTATAAGCTTCAGTATTCAGTCGTTATCTAAATTTTGCTTATTCTGTCTACCAACCCCAGGACATTTCCTTTACTACTCATCTTTACAGATTACATTCTTATCTTAGCCATCACCTGTCCACAATTTTTACCTTGCTGTACAATAATAATAATAAATCACTTTGGTACAAAAAAAAAAAAAAAAAAGTATTTATTGCACTTTATAGATAACTGCTGGTGACCAGTGTTGAAGGTGAGGTATATAGATGGCTTTTGGTTCAACCTAGATGAGCAGTTTTCATGCTTTCCTTGCTTTTGATGAGTGCAATATTGTTCTTCTGTTATCCTCCCCAAATTTAGATATAAACAGTCCTCCAAGCCTACTCTTTTGACACCGTTTTCTGTCTGTGACTGTTGTTCTCACTCGAGTGAGATAAACCAGCTGACACACTCAAGCAAAACATCTGTTTGGAGATTCATAGCTAACTGCCTTGAGATGTGAACTTGTCTTGTAAGCTTTTGGGATACAGACCATCGTTTTGTCCTGTGCATGCACTGCACTGTATGCAGTGAGAGCTTGCTTCTTAGATCACCTCTTTGTAGTGCCGCCCAGTAATGGAATAGGAAGATGTGAAGCATGTTTGGTAGCTGAGAAATAACAAAAGAACTCTGGCATGAAAATAGTTCAGAAAATTTAGGAAAAACCCTCTGGAATTTGCACGTCGTCACCTAGTTTGTTTTTCTTTGAACAATGTTTTGCCAAATTACTATGAGGAAAAGTGTTGTTTTCAAGTTTATGCAAAGATGAGAAAATAGCGTGAGGACGAGCCACTCTTCCAACGTGGCAAGCTATGGTCATCAGGTGTGCAGTGAACTGGACAGGAGGGTGGAAACATGTTTGCTAGGAGAATGTAAGAGAGAAGGGAGGAGGATTTTTTTGTTTGGTTGGTTGAGGAAAAAAAAAGTCACTGTTGATATTACTCTAGATGTGAAGGGCAGATGACCACTCTAGTCAGATTCTCATTGTTAAAGACAAAAGCTACAAAAGAGTTTTATACAGTGAAGTTATATTGGATGTAGTCTGCAGCAGAAGTATAGAGATGTGATTAAACCTAAGTGGGTTTTGTTATCTCTCACAGCTTTATTTACACATTTCTTAAGGGGAAAGCAGTAATGTGGGGACATTGTGATAAGAACTAAGTTCTTATTGCATTTCATGAATTGTTTTGTGCAAGGTTTGGAACCAATTATGCCTAAGGAGCTGATTTTTCTAGGTGTTTGAATCTGGAGATGCTGGTCTTGAAGGCTCCATAACCATAGTAGTGTACATTTTATGAAAATCTGTACCATTTAGAATGGATTAAACAAGCTTAAAGAGAATCCTTTTCTTTGTGGAAATGGTGATTCCATTTCAAATAATTTCACTAAATTATAAGAGAAATTTTGTTGGAATCTAATACTTGGAGTGTGTTTCAGGTAAGGCTGAATTGTTTCTCTGCATCTGTTCAGCAACTGAAATGCTCTGGTGCAAGTAGGATTCTATAGCCCACAAAAACCCTCTGGCTGGCTGAAGTCTTTCAGAAGGCATCATGGTCTCTTGGAGAGATTACTTCATGCCACTATCTTCCTCAATTTAAAAATATTGAAGACGCTTATGTAATGAAAAACCTCATCTCTCATTTTTTTTCTGACATTTTCTGCATGAAATATGTTAGCTGAAATACAAAAATCAGAAATAGTGCAGCTTCAGGGAATAATTGAATATGGGTTTCTGACAACCCTGATGACAGGGTTGCCACTGAAAAGGAACAATTTTTTTGTGTTCTATCATGCTACTGAATTATAAGCAAACCCCCTGCTTACACATATGTGTTTTATAGATGTACAATGTTTTTAATTATTGAGCTCTATGACTGTTTAATTCTAATTTAGCACAGAGAAGTTTGAAATTTACTTGTATTTTAAAAAAATGTATTTTGAAAAATAGTCAATCTGCTGAAAGGATTATAAATCAGGCTTTTCCTCCTAGGTTTACATTTGATTAGAATGCTAATGGAAAAAAAACTCTGGAGCCTTAGGGAAATATTCTAACATTTCACAATTAAATGTAACAGCAAACCATAAGTAATAGACACATGAGAGAAATTTTCTTCCTGAATTTACACCATAACTACTTCTTTCAATCTGAAGGAAATCTTGATATCAACATCACAAAAAGCTTTTTGCTGTGGTGCAATACATAGTGTGATTTTTACATCAGTCTCCAATTTTGCAACAGTTGTGAAGTTTGCAAAATTAAATGTAATTTGTTACTATAGAATATTAAGTACTTGTAAAACCCTTTATTGGTTCAGTTGTAAAGTTAAGCCCGAGTAACACAACTGTCTGCCACCACAGCCCAAGATCATGTCAATTGCCCAGGGAAGTGGTGGAGTCACCATCCCTGGAAGTCTTCAAAAGACGTTTAGATGTAGAGCTTAGGGATATGGTTTAGTGGGGACTGTTAGCATTAGGTTGGAGGTTGGACTCGATGACCTTGAGGTCTCTTCCAACCTAGAAAATTCTGTGATTCTGTGAAATTTTCAGGAGACTTAGCTAGAAGTCATCTTTCTTTCTGTTTTCATATGTTGTGCTTTTTGCTACCTGGTCAAATTATAAATGATCCTTCAGCTTCCTGTCTCATTCACAACTTTAGCAGTTTTCAAGCACACTGACTTTGCCTTTAGCATCTTTTGACCACAGCTTTCAATTTAACTCGGACCTGTGCCCTACAATTATTTACTGAAAACAACTCTTCATGTCAAGCAACCTAGTTTTCCCTTAGCTTTCCTTCTCTTACCAGAGCCATTATTAAGAGCTTTGCTGTGTTAAAGCTGCAGCCTGTATATTTGGGGCAGAACCCAAATGTGCATGCTAATATGAGGTGTTACTATGAAAAGTAAGTTTTAGGTTTTACGTGAACAGAAGGAAAAGCTGAAAATGGATGAAGGAAGCAATACGGCAGAAAGAAAACTGAAGTTAAAGGCAACTAGGGCTTGGCACTGCTGCAAAAAAACGTTGCAGGTCTTGTTTCAGTACCAGCTGTTCTGTGCGAGGAATAGTACCTACCTCTCTTGCTCCTCTAGTTAAAAGACATTGTTCAGCCAGAGGCATCAAATTTTATAGAAGTAGTGACCAAAGTGGTGTCAGAGAAAAACACAACTATTGCAGGGTTAGAAAACCTCTGGGGAAAGACTGAAGGAAGTGGCTGCATCTATTTGAGAATATAGAATAACAATTATTCTGACATATGAGGTATTTATGGAGTGATTTTCCATGTAAGGTTGAGAGTAAGCAGTTTCTCTCTTTGGAAAAAGATTTATTTTTTTTCTCTAACATTTAAAAGGCCAGCTAATCACTGTAGAATGTTATGCTAGGAACTTTCCATCCTTCAGTGGACAACGGAAAAAAAAAATGCAACACAGTCCTATTTTGGAGTAGAGCAAAATGATCTTAAGAGCAGATTCATACCAGCCACAGCCTGGTTTATTGTTACTAAAATGTGAATCATAATGCCCAGAGATTCATTTCAGCATGACTGCCTCCATCATGCAAGCCCCATAGCAGGCTTGGAGGAATGCAGCTGGTGCATGGTGCCTTTCTTGCACCTTTCCCTGCCCTCTGAGCCAGGCAAGTTTGTGCAATGGATTCCTCAGCAGATTGTGCTGGGGCATCATTTCCATTACTTTCCCAGGCTTCTTGTCATGCATTACCCAGCACTGAGCAGTTCTCAAACTTTTCAACTGAAACAAAAAGCCACTGTTGCCACAAACTGTCCTTAGCATGAGCTAGCACGGCTTCAAGCTCCACCACCACTGTGATCACAGGTAGTTCAAGAACTAGCTGCAGCTGAGAAACAGGAACAACTTTATCTACTATAGCTTACAGCAGCTCCCCTGTACTGATCAGAAGCCCAGACTCAATTCTGGATGCACAAAAATTATTATGAATCCTGAATTATTACTATCCTGAATTCACCAAGAAAAACTCTGCTCCTCACTGTCACGTAGGCAACACCCCTTTCAGATTTCAGGTGAGACTTTCTCAGACGTCACACCAGCTAAGAATTTCTGTCAGTGAACAATTGTGAAGAAGCCCAAATATTGTGCTCTCTGTGAACTTCCCTGGCCCATAACATGAAATACTTTCAGGTTTCATTGCAGTCAAGACCATCAGCTCATATTTTTGACCACTCCTCAATCTAAGCAGAGAGAGCAGTCTGGATATGCAGGCTTGTGTAAGCCAAAAATACTCACTAAATTTGTTAAGCCAGAAATACTTGTTAGGAAACATTTGGTCTAAATTTATTGGCAAATTTGGCCCATGGAAGTATATCATTATGTGACCCAAAGCTACACGGTGGAAGTTCAGTGAGGTAGAGGCTTGTGGCACAGCTCTGAGGTGGCTAATAAGGGCACCTCCCACCACCTTCCAAGTATTTATACAGTGTCTGTCAACAGTTATACCCAACTGTGACCTGAAAGTCCTGTTTTGTCTTTGCCAGTGCTTTGCATTTTCACCATGGACTAGCCCACCAGTGCGAGAGCAAAGTGTATGTACACATACGTATGCGTGCAAGAGACAGCAATGGGTTTGTGTCCGGTCCGTGAATCGTGTTTGTGGTTTAGTGATAGACCAGATAGTATTTACAGCCTCTCTCTTCTCTTATCCTCCCAGACTTTCTTCTATGGTATTTTTCTGGTTTTTGCTTTTAAATCAAATTCCTATTTTCAACTCCACATGAATACTACAGCTGGGTAAGGTAGAAGGATCGCATCAATCTGTGGGTAACCCTCTTCTATTGAACACTGTCAAGGAGCTGCAGAAACATATTGTCTTGATGTATTCTTTAAATTCTGAGCTCTACCAAACTTGCAACATGCACGTTGAACCACAGGAAGATTGTGTGTTTGAAGTTTTCATTTCACATTTCAGTGAGAACTTCTGTCTAGGATTATTACTTCATTGTTTGAATTTAAAAAATAAAAAAATATATATATAAAAAAATAAAAATAAATAAATAAAATGGGAAACCCTAAAAGGAAAGAGGTTTTCCAAACAATGATCTGACTAGAGGGCAGTTCCAATCTTGCTGCATCAAGTACGTCATTGGCCCCATCCCCAACTGAAAGAAATAAATTGGAAATGGGACTGTGCTCACAAACACGTGAAGGGTGTTACACACCTGGCCAGTGGTACAACAAATTTGTTCACTTCCTTACACAAACTTACTGTGATGGCTGAAAATTTTAAATTTTTTTTAAGCTTAAAAAAGCTGGCTAGACAGCTGCACGTAACTGAAATACATGGTCTCATGTTCTCACCCAGATCTGTAACTGATGGGAAACAGACATCTTTTTCTTCTGAAAAGCAAAACAGAAGTGTTTCTAAAAAGAAGTGGAGCCAACACTTGTTTTGATAAGGGGAGATTGCTGCCTTTCTTGGAATGGGGAAGCCTCTGAGCCCATTGCACTTTCTCTTGAAAAGAAGCTGTTGGTTTCACCTTAATTTTTCTGTGTCCAGATCAGAAGTAATTCTTTAAAAAGCAGGTAGAGGAGTTGGCTTCCTTAGACACAACAGGAACAGTTCATCAACATCTGATGCCACTTGAGTTGAATACCAAGCTCAAAGTCTGCCATTTTCACCCGTGTAAGTACCATTGCTCTGATACTACCTGAGTTCAGTAACTGCCCAGACCTTGAAACAAGGAATGAGGATACATATGATAAAGAACACAGCTAATTGTTACTGTCTTTATTTATATTCAGTTATTTATTATCAAATCTGTTAAAGTTTGGTGTTACTCCAGCCCCTTTTACATACTTAAGGCCTTCTTCCAGTTCTGACTCTTCATTTCAGAAAAGGAAAAAAAAACAAAAAAAAAAACAAAAAACAACATTAATTTTCTGATAATCCTTAGATGTTATACTAGTACAATATTAGACATAGTATTATGTGTAGCTGCCATTTCCATTTAAATAACTGTCTAGAGGCAGACCCGCAAGATCTACTGAATTTACTGTCTTCTGTTTCTAGCTAATGAAGTCTTTACGGGGAATAAATAAATAAATAAATAAAATGTGAAGAACAGTCATTACACTCCTGAAAGAGAAATTTGCTGTTGTTGAATATTAGTTTTCCTATCACTGCAGAGGAAAAAGAAAGTGCCTCAATCCGGGCAGCGATAAGCAGCTGCTCTTGTTCCTGTTCAGAGCTGGCCTTCTGGGCGAGTTATCCACACCATGCTGCCTCATGGAAATTTCACATTTATGAGATGACTTCAGAGTTGTCCTCAGGTGACAGAGCTGGGTGGTGAACATGCAAATGGTGAGCTTTAAAATTGAGAAGGCCTTTGCCACTGCCAGCAGAGTCATAGATCTGGACTCTGTTTTGACCTCGACAGCAGGCTGTGTTGCAGCAGACCCAGATCCTCCTCCCCAGCTTGGAGGACTCTGTCTCCCCTGCTTTTTCTGTTCCATCCCTCTCCCCTGGAAACCCAGCCTCACTCTATCTGCACGATTAGTGCTTGTTTTCTTTTCAGTCTCACCTTCTGAATCTATCTTCCCTCACATCATTAGGTCTTCCCTCAACTTCCTTTCTTTCAGAAACACGGTCCAGCGTAGTTCCTACCTCCTGCTTCTGCAGGTCTGGGTCGTCCCCCCAACCCCAAGTCCTTGCCTTCCAGCAGGGAAACTATGAAATGCCTGGGAGAGCATCTGCCATGGAGCTGGGCAGCATTTCCTCAGTCAGGGAGCAGCAGTTCTACACGTGGCTGTATCCTGTCCTGGTGGATCTGACAGCAGCTTCCTGGGGTGCCTAAAGACACTGTCTGACCCCCATCTCCTTCCTGACATGTTTTCCAAATCATGTCATAGGCACAGTGGAACTTCTTGATAAAGGTGTTATACCTTTCAAAGTTATTACACTTTAAAATTAAGAAGGGGCAGGGCCTGTTTTGAAAAATCTAATATCTCAAATATTGCTGATCATCTTTCAATTAAACTTGAAAATTTGATTAAACCATAAAAATAACAACAACCAACAATTGTGTTATAAGGTGAGTCTGGAAAGGCTTTGAGCAACTTTAAAGGTAAAAGTTGACTTTATAACTATGCTAAGGTGTCTTATCTATTGTACTGTAGTTAGCTATTGTATTGCTTAGAGCATGATACACGACTCAAATGTCAACTCTGTGTCATGACAGAACAATCTAATCTTCTGATGTGGGCTGTGTGACCAGTGTAGACAAACTGTTTCCCATTTCCTTCCTGCTGTCACAAGCATTAGGTTGGTAACTAATGCTCAACTGCATTACCGACAGACTGGTGGCAGCAACACAGATGAACTCATCTATGTACTTCAAACTTCCAGTTTCAATTGTTTCTCAACAGCTGCATTTGGAGTAAGTCTTCTTTTAATGCCAGTCTTCTGACTGGTCCTGGAATTGGCCTGAAGGACAAGGAAGCCTGTTCCTGTTTGTCCATGGAGTTCCCATTTTTTCATGGAAAGATAACAAGGAAAGCCTGTGAAGAACTGCTGTGCAAGAATGGAAAGAATGGCAGCTATTTAATACGAGAAAGTGAAAGCGTGGAAGGAGCCTTGTGTCTGTGTGTTTTGTAAGTATTTTGATACTAAATTTCTTAAGAGTTTTCAAGTAGATTCAAAACCAAGGGTTCATATTCTCTAACGTTACTGGTTCTTTCCCTAATGTTAACAAATTCAAAGGATTGGTGTAGATGTACTCAAGTATTGCTGGTTGACTTGAGCTTCCTTTGTAGTGAGTGGTGAGAGGGTGGCATTAGCAAAAGACAATTAATACAACACAGGAGTGATTAATTGTTCTCTGCTGATGCTGGTCTCTCTCTACAGACAATAGAGGAAGCCCAGAGGAAATATCTCAGCCTGCCAAAACATGGTGAGAAGAAAGTCATTCAAAGTTACTGCCTCTGTAATGATGAGTAAATAGCATTTTAGCACTATCGAGACTCTGAAAAGTCTCATAGTATGATATAAAGCATGTCCTTCCTCACATGCTTTCTGACTATTTGGTGAAACCTTAGCCTTGTGTTTCTTACACAGTATCTGATGTAACAATACAAGCTGAGACTGAAAGCTGTAATGTCTTGTTCAAATTCATATAGCAAACCCATGAACAAGACAAACATAGAAAATTACTACCACTAGTCCCTAACTCACCACAATTAAAATCTTATGATTTTCTTTTCCTGTAGGGAATGGTACTTTTATTTTCCGTTCATGAAGCCCGTTTTACATTTTTTCATATGTAATTGATTTGTTCCTAATGCGCTCAAAATTTATAAGTTAGTAACTCTGAGTCTTTTCTGTTTGAACCTAAAAGAATTTACGCTCTCTTTGGGGATGTATTTGAGTGTGATGTGGGGAAAAAAAATCAACACAATTAATTAATTCAGAAATATCAGGACATATTTTTTGTCAATAAATAAAATCTTGTTGCTTTTGAAACAAATCAAAGAAGGGAGAAAAAGGTGGGGGAAATGGAGTATTGCGTTGTTGGGTAAAAGAACGAAGGATCGGGAAATGACAGAAGTGGAGTAAGAAGTGAAATGGCAAGTGAGGAGCAGAGTACTTGGGGAGGGAACTGCAGGAACCTGCCTGCAGTGTGATGTGGAAGGAAACAATGGGAGCAGAGGGAGCATACAAAGGAAAGGATATGTATACCCTGTCAGAAGAGACAAATGGAGGTCCTAGCACAGTTGAGGAATGACGATATTAGTCCCTGACTTGGGAGGATGGCTTTGGAGATGGCTTTTTTGGGAGATGGCTTTTTATGCAGTAGAGGTAGATCAGAAAGCGGTGATATACTTGTGTGTGTAATGAGTCTGAACTACTGAAATAAGAGTGCACATCTACTGAGTACATCATGGGCAGATGCAAGCTGACATGAAGGTTAAGTGCAGTGCTGCACTAGCACAGTTGTGTTCCCTCCCTTTTTTCTCGTTATTTTCCTCCTTTTTTTTTTTTTTTTTTTGGGGGGGGGGAGGGGGGGAAGAAGGGGGTTCTTTTTTTATTTTGCTAACAGCAAAGCAGATCCACTTTGTGATAGTCTGCAGATGTGAATTTGTCTATCTACAGTGTTCTGGGCAAGCATATACAAAAGCATGTGGCTTCCAGCTAGCCTCTGGATTTTTAATGCCGAAAGAAGGCAGCGTATTTGAATTAAGTTTGTGTATTAACAAAAATAATAGTTAAACTGCAGGAGTGGCAGCAATGGTATAACAGATACTGGGCTTGTAGAGATGAAAGGATTGTCTACAGGTATCAAATCAGGAGGGTGGTAGAGGATTGACTTAGAAACTGAGAGACTGTCAGTGACTGACTAGGGAGACAAACTGTTCGAGGCGAATGCATTTGTTCTGAAATTTGAGGCATCAACACTAAAACTTTCAGTGCTGTTTCAAGACAACCTTTGGGTTAGAATTACATCGTAAAGCACTGCTTAGCACCTAACAGGGTTGATGAACAAACTGATGCTCACCTGTGTCAAAAATAAATAAATAAATAATTTGGTTGTTCTCAACTTAGCTGCTCAATGGGCATAGATAGCAATTCACATGCTACACAGAACAACCAAAACTTTTGGTCCTCCCCACTGACTGAGGGGAGATGACATGCCCACAGAGGACCTGAGAGTTGGAATGGTGGCAGCAGCTGAAAAACATCTCATCTCTAATCAGGCACAACACACAGCTCTTCCTCCATGGTATACTGCTGTTCTCATCCCAAGCTTTCACAGGTCCCTTAGTCCAGACCTATTGCACCGGCTGCTGTTTTCATGGTTCAACATGTCAGCCTACCAAAACAAACTCTTCTCATCCTGTTCTTCTGCCTCTGGATCTTCCTTGGGCCCACACCAGCCATTTGTTAATTTGAAATATGCATTTAGTACTTGATTTGGAATAAGAAGTTTTCATTGTAATGGCAATTTCATGTTTATTTTGCCATAACTACCACAGCCAAAGTAAAATACAGGCACTAACCTTCCAATGTTTGACAGGTAAAGAATGAGTTTCAGAAAAATCAGATTAGGTTATTATTCTTCACCTTTATGCCTTACTTTTACTTGCAAATTATGTTTAAAGAATGAATGCTAACATTATAAAAAAAACTCATATGCCAGATAGATACCCATCAATTTCCACAGGTGTCTCAAGAAGGGGGAAAAAAAATAATAAAAAAAAAAGATGTAGCCCTGGGATGCAATGCTTTGAATCAAAGTAAATCTATTCTAACTGGAAGTTTTCTACTGGTCCCAGTCCATAGTAACTTCTTCAGTTACTGTGTAACCAATCCATAGTAACTTCTTCAGAGTAACCAGCCATTTACATGCAAGTCCCCTGAACTAGGTTTTTGCCCTAAGATTCTCCGTTTCAGGACAGCTTAATTGATTTAGCTATAACTGAAATCCTTCCATTGAACATACATGCCAATTAAGAGAACTTGTCTTCAGATATTGTTTTTTGTTGTTGCTGCTCTGTTGTGGTTTACATCTCTCTGCAACTTTACTGCCTTTTTTGATCATGATCTGCAGTTCATCTTCTGAACAGCTGCCATTGCTGTATTTGATAAAGCTTTTGTTTCGGTTGATAAAAGATACCCAAAGCCATCAGTACCCTGAGTGTTCAAACCATGTTTATTGTTTTTTTAAAAGTGTTTTTATTAAAAAAAAAAAAAAAAAAAAAAAAAAAAAAAAAGTAAGCAAAACCATGGGAAATCTAAAGGACAAATAATTTTCTAGAAGTAGAACTTGCGCAGACATTTTCTGCGTGTTGGTGACTGGAGGCCATTTCCTACTAACATTTCTCCAAGAATTCAACATTCGACTTGTGATACAACTGCAAAGTGAAGTTTAGGGAGGTATCGCATGGGGAGAAGAGGATAGACGAGAGCATGGGAAGCCTACGGTATCAAACTATTCTCATGTAAAGGCACGTGTCAGGTTTAGTTCATGAGTTCTTTGAAACCCTTAGTTGGGCCAAACATATTTCAAAATTTAAAACCTTCTCTCACTTTTTGAACTCTGGACTCCCCATTGTCTTGCTTTTCTAACTTAGTCTCGGTCAGTCTTACTGTACAACCTCTTGTGTCTCTAATATCACCTGCTATTGGCAGATATTTCCAGTCTCGATGGCTGTTAAAAATGGGGTTTCCCTTCCTTCCTCCATTGTGTCTGCTTTCAACATTGTGGGTCAGAGACTCAGATCAGTGTTGAGACACAAATATCATGTGTGCTCTTTTTTATGTGCTCCCTGTTAAATATCCAGTATTGTACACATCTGGTCAAATCAAACACATTCGAAGTTGAAGTAGCCTGGTACACGATCACATCTGGTATACATGGAAGTATGAACAGCTCAAGGGGTCACTGTGGGGAAATTGAGAGTATGAATTTATGCTGCTACACTTACTTGAGGGCTCTCACAAGGAAAGCAGTTCACATGAAACGTATTCTACAACTTCACACTTCTGTGTCTGCCATGGAGACTTCTATATCCGCTTTCTTCAGAGAAATACCAGTAGACCTTGTGTGAAAGGTGAACTGCAAGTCTTCTACAGAATCATTCTTTACCCTTACTTTGATTAATGTGGTTTTCCTTCTCTTTGTCCTCTCCCATCCTCCCCAACTTCCATCAGTTCAATAGGATACATTTCCCAAGACAGCCTTCTAGTGTTGTTTTAGGCCAATGTGTGTGTTTTCCATATAACATTGCAGTCTTGTGTCATAACCTGGTAATTCTCTCAGCTGTGTTTTATGGTGCTGATCAGCCTTTTGAAAGGTGATGGTTTCTCCTGTGGTGTTGCTAATTAGTTTGAAGGTAGCCTGTTTTCCCCTGGTGTATGACTTCAGGGAAAGAAAGGCACCTCACTTTTCTCTGTAGCTATTTGTGTCTTCACTGTAGCTCCATTTTTGAAGCAGGGGTACATGTTACCACCGTCTTTCCGGGGTGAAAAGGATGTCTGACTCTAAGACCGACATCGTTGCAGTCTGAGAGTCAGCAAGGCCACAGCTCCCCCTTCTCCTCACTGCTAATAGAGATACTGCAATTACTAATGATGCATGTGTCTGCTCTTTGCTTCCATTTTATTCCCATGTTGACATTTGCACAAAATGGTTTCTAGTGCAGTGAAGCAATTCTGCTGATGGTGCGTACTGAATCAGGCATCCTACAGAAGTAAAGATTTATTTTAAATGCATGGCACCTCAGCATGGAGTTCTAGGCTCTATTTTGTGTTTTACTGCCCAAGAACAAGTAGAAGTGACATCCAGCTCTGTCTGGGTGTGTAAACCTTAAGCGTTTTCATTGCTTTGACTTACCAGATCCATTCTAACGGAGCTGTATTAGTACAAAACACAGCACAGAAAATGGACCTAAGAAGCTGAAGGAGAGCTCAGGCAGCTAGCTGATGTGGAGGTCTATGAGCTAAGTGGCCGTGCTTGGTCAAAGTCTATCCTAGGGAAAGTGCAATGAGTGCAGATTGGACACAGCACTCTTAGGTACGTTTACCATACCTGGCCTAACTCCACAGGGCAAAAAAAGAGAGCGATACATTTGTTCCAAAAATCAAACAGCTCTGTATTGTCATGTACAGACGGTTGAATCTGAAATGACAAGGTGGGAGAAAGTAATATTTGGGTTTCTGAGGCATACGAAAACAACATGCATGATTAATTTTCTCTAATAGATGAATAAACAGGACTTAGAGAATCTGAAGTATTTTGAGGGCTGTCATATATGAATGAAATGAAAAAGTGAGTGCATATATATGTAATCGATGGTATTTAGCATCAAATATTCCTTTAGGTGTGTCTCTTTGTGTTTAGTCTTTCAAAGCATTGCAGTTTACTTTAAAAACAAACCAACAAAACCAAAACCTTAGTGTCAAGTTCAGCTGTGGCAGTCTAAGCAATTTGCCGTAGTTTGACAGTTGATGAAAAGCATAATGTATACAATGTTTTTCACAGCTTTGAAGAACTCATCTACACTTACCGCATCTTCAGGGAAAAGCAGGGGTATTATAAAATACAGGTAAGTAACCCTCATTTCATCAGTACAGACTGCACTAAAGACAATTTTCCTGAAAAAAATAAATAACTAAAATGCATGGGACCCAGGAGTTGGACTTGATGATCCTGTGGGTCCCTTCCAACTCAGATATTCTATGATTCTATGAATATATTTCCAAGTTTCTTTTCTATTCTATTCAATTATTGACTTTTTAATGTTATACTTATTACGTATGAGCTCACAAGTAGTCATCTTCACAGAAATCCCTAGTAACCCAAGTGAATCTGTTTTTTGTTGACCAGCTACTGCCTGATTTGACTAGTTCTTTTTCGTAGTACTGAGGAAAAATCTCATTTTCATTACTTACTCCTGTTCCTAATTAGCTTTTTCTGTTTGAAAGCTCTGCCATGGTACCCAGAATCTTGTAGGGTTTTGAATAACGGAATGATCTTTTTGATCTTAAAATACCTGCCCATTAGTGTGAAACCACCACCCGACCTATAATTCTGTGTGATTCTGGAGATAAGATGATTCTGGGATTCTGTGAATCAGAACCCTACACTAAGGAAGATTCAATTTATAGGCAAGTAGAGAGGACACTTAAAAAGATGGCTCAACCCTTTGCTTGTAATAGGATAGACAACAGGACTGACAGCATTTAGGTAGCATTTAAGTGGAATGAAGCAACAAAACTCACTTTGTGAAGGACACACCAAGCTGCTGTATGCTGGTCACTCTTGCTTATTAGTGATTTGGGCTGAGTATGAAAAATACAGTTTCCCATGCGGAATTGAATGGTTTGTTTTTTCAAACCCAATTTTCCTTACAGGGTTTTGTCATGAATATGAAGTAAGACTTCTGTTCTACTTTTTAAGTCAGACTGTTTTGGATTACTAAAATAATACATTGAAATAATATGTTGATGGTGATGGGGAAGGCCAGGTCCAGCCGTGGCCTTTCTGGAGTGTAGGAGGTTGACCCTGACCAACAGCTAAGCATCCCCCAGCAGCACAAGTTGGTGGTAGGGAAGAGAAAAGCAGAAGTAAGAAAACTTTGATGAAGACAATTTATTAGGTGAAGTGAAGTCAAGTGTGCAAGCAAAGCAACGAAGGAATTTAGTCAATACTTCCCATCAGCAGCCAGATGGTTAGCTGCTTCCTGGAAAGCAGGGTCTCAGCAGACATAATGATTATTTGGGAAGACAAATCCTGTAACCACAAGCACCCCCACTTTCCTGAAGCTTTTAATGCTGAGCATAATGTCAGCATAATGTCAGGATACCCCTCTGGTCAATTCAGGTGAGCTCTTCTGGCTGTGTCCCCCCCCAGCTTCTTGTACACCCCCAGCCTATTTGATGTGGGAGCAGAGTAGTAAAACGAGACAGCGTCAATGCTCTGCAAGCACTGCTCTTAGCAACAGACAAAACTCTAATGTGTTATCAACACACAAAATCACAACACAGCACCATACAGGCTGCTATGAAGAAAGATAACTCCATCCCAACCAAAACCAGTACACAGAGGCGGAGGCATCAAGTCCATAGTGAACTGAAGAAAAGATAGAGGATGGAGAGAAAAAAAAAAAAAATGTATCTCTGCCAGATAGTGATGAAGTGAATCCAAAGCCCCATTCTCTTTCAATGACTAGTAGAGGGTGTGGGATCCTCACTTTGATAGAGATAATTAACATGCTTACTCCCTGACATTACTATCCTTGAACTGCCAGTGTTGCAGAAGTCTCTGTACAGATTACTTGGGGGTTGTGCTGTGGAAGCAATTCAGTCCATGCGTTTAAAGGCAGTTGTGAGAACCCTGTTCTCCTACACATGGAGTGTCATCCATGTTAGGCCTCAGGAGTCTCTGATGCTGGTTGTAAACTTGGATAAATCTGAGACAAATAATAAACTCCTGCCTAAAAGCAAAAGCTGGTGACTGAAACATTCATATGTATCCCCAGACATGTTAGCTACCTTTGCAAGTCTTGGAGGGCAGATTCAGGGAGTGAAACATTTGACTGGAAAGACAGCAACTGGATCTGTTCTTTTGTAATGTAAGAAAACAACATCTGTTTCATGAAAAAAGTGAAAATCAGTAGCACATGGACTGTTGTTGACTGAAATCCCTTTGAATGTTTTGTTTAAACAGCTAAATATGAACGTGAAACTATGTGAATTTTGTTCGCAGTAGCTGGCTGGTCCTTTACCTCCGGTCAGGGATTCCAGCAGGGAGGAACTGAGAGAGATGTAGCCAGGCATGCAGACTTGTGAAGGGTTTGTTTAGAAGCAGTCACTATTGGACTGAAGGAGGTAAAATTTCTTTGTACTAGGATGGGAAGCCTGTGATCTGAACCCAGGCAGACAGCACTGAACAGCTTCCCCTAGGCTGAAGTGCACTCAAGCAGGGATGGTAAGGGAGGTTGTGCTGCTCAGTACCATCACCACACCACCACACAGGTACCTCTGTGATATAACAATATTCTGTCACCAAACAGCTTTACAAAACAGTCCCTTGGTGAACGATAAGCTAGGCACAGCTCCTCTTGCTTAAGGTACCTGGTGTGAAATAGGCTTGCTAACTAACTTTATTTTCCTTTCCTTGCAGACTTCTGAAGGTATTCCAGAAAAGGTATTCAGAACATTAAAGGATTTAATATACAACTATGAGAAACCAAATCAAGGACTAGTAACAAATCTTCGCTACCCAGTCAAGAAAACAAAGCCCCTACAAAGAAGCCGGAGGCTCAAGTTAGGAAAGGATGATATTTATGATGGTGAGAAATTTAGTTCAGTCTCTGTCTTTTTATTAAGATAACTGCACTGACAGGTCTGATGTTGGAGACATTGGAGGGGAAAAAAAAGCCATCTAATTTGTGGCTTCTTGTGAAAGGTGTTAAAACACAACTTATATTTAGTTAACACGTTGAAAATAAGAAATACATAGCCTTGTGCCCAGGATCACAGCCTTGGTACCAGAGAGTTCCAATCAGATCAATACCTGTGCTATTGACCTGATTTACTGATTTATTGGCTATCAGTTATTCACTGCACTTGACTTTCTCAGGAAGAGGAGGTCTTCTGGATACAACTGTTTAATAACAGAGCTTGCTGATTCAGAAAAGGCAATTCATGGATTTAGGGACTGGATGACCCAGTCCATAAGACACTAAGCTCAAAAAGTTGGCCCTGCAATAGCAGACAAAATACTCGGAAATCAAACTGAATTAATAATATCTGTCTATCAACATGGCAACATGCCATCCTGCTTAGAGGGGAATTTCAAAAGAGCAATTAGCAACCACAAATTTTGTTTGTTTTTTAACATTTTTATTGACTTCTTTACAGAAATTGATGAAAGTGACTATGTTGATGTCTTACCCTGAATGATCTGTGACCTGATGATTTGGAAAGCCACCTTTCTAGGCAGCACCACAGCAAAACAGGACAGCTGGGGAGAGCTAATGTTTGGACATTCACAGCAGTGGATCTATACCTATGGAATTAGTGCCCTTTGGAGACTGTCAGAGCAACTGTATTCTGCCTCAGTAGATCCAGTATAAAATACTGTATATTTTTGTGCATTATTAAGAGAATTATTTTTTTGACACATGCACACCTATATATATATATGAGGAGAAAGGGGGTTATGTGTGTTTGTACATTTTGTGTTTTTTTTGTTTGTTTGTTGTTTTTTTTTTTTTTTTTTTTTTTTTTAGCAAACTCTCCAAGGTATCAACTGCTGTTAGATATCATCTGTTAGAAAGCCAGCAATGTGAAGACAATAAATGAATGTGCTTGAAGCCCTAGTTTATGGCAAAAATGATATATGTTGATAAAAATGATATATGCTAAAAATACTACTTGTATCATATGATGCTTAAAAACTGTTCTTTTGTTTGTGATTCATGTTACCTCATTGTTGGATATGTGGGTAGTAGTTCAGCTGGGTTAAGGAATACCAGTATTATTCTGCAGTTTGGAAAAATCTAAATTAAACCAAGAAGACTGTTGTAAATTCATGCCATACACAATTAATCAGTAACATGGAAATGATTTGAAATATTTTTCATATTAATGAGTGGTTCTGGTTTATAATTAGAGGAGTGCAAGTTCAACATCTGTGCAGTTATGCACATATTCTGTGTTGTTTTTTTTCTAATAGGTACTGCATACATGAGAATGCTTACATTTCATTTACCGCTGCCATTACTGTTATGTGTATGGGTTTTGTTATTTTTTTAATGTAAGAACTTGCTTTATTTTTTAACCCCTCCCTCATTTTAAATATTTAATGTATGTGTTTGTTCTGAAGGCGGCCTGTAACAACCAGATAAAGTCACAGCTGGAGTGTATGTTCTGATTCTTCCTCTTGCTAGCACCACCTCCCCCTCAGTCAGTAATCTTGCGGAAGATGTTTATATTTTCTGTATGTTTAAGATCTTTCACAAATGATTTATGCATTTGTTTTAGTAGACTTGTTTCTTATTATACATCTTTTCCACCACTGTTTGTTGGAAGACTTTTAGATCTTTCAGTGCTTTGGACTTCATTGTGACCTTACTAATGTTTTTTTGATGCCAGGATAAAGGGGTTACTTGTTGCATGAAGGAAACAAAAACTAAGAAGATAAACTAATTCTCATGTGAAAAGTGCTAATATGTGTCCCCAAAAAGGAACTGAAAATAAAGCAGTTGTTCATTTAAAAAAAAAAAAAAAAAAAGTACTACGGGGGTGGGGAAATCCTTCCCTCTCTCGAAGCACATACACTGGTGTGTCTTCCCTACTTGGAGAATTCAACAACTTGCCCAGTACTTGGTTATCACATGTGTCAGACTGTTATATATGGAGTGGTAATTCGTGTCGAGAAAATGGTTGGTATTAATAAAGAAGGGGGAGATCTGGGAATGTGGCCATGGGGTCGGCAAGGCCCGTGATTGATGATAACATCAGACTCTTAACGATGAGGCCATCAGGAATGTAAAGGGAACAAAGAAGGATGATTCAGGAGACTCCATGCAGTCTCCGGTTTCTTGTTGTCCAGCCATTAAGGCGTGGATGTTTCTGGGTGTTTGCTGTTGTTGTTACATTCAACGTTGCTTGACCAGTGAAAAGTTGTTTTGAAAAGAACTGCTGTGGAGAGGAGGGTACAAGGGGGGAGCCTGTCCTCAAGAAAGAAGAAAAAAAAGAAAAAAAAAAAAAAAGGAAGGCAACACGATGTGATGAAGTTATGATCAATAAAGAAGCAGGAAAAAGGAGTGAAGAGGAACAGGCTAGCAGAACGGAGACCAAGACGGGAACAGGCACACTGATCGCCTCATGAAGATAGGTTCGGCCAAACTCAGCAAACCGCTCAGAGAAGCTCGTACAGAAAGTCGCTGGAAATGGGCACACTGGAGCTGGAGAGAAGCGGACCCGTGCACAGAACTGCCCCTCGCTGGTAAGCAGTTGCGCGTTATGGGGAATCATACGTCCTTAGGAACAAAGACTGTCCTGGTAACCTTACAGCTTATTCTCCTTAGTAACAATTGGACGGTTTATGGGCCTGAAATATGGGACCAAACTGAGGTCAAGGTGTGGGACTCTGCAACTAAAAACGACAAGGTTGCAGTGGGATTGCTCAGCACCTGGCAAGCAATCTCTGAGGCCTTAAAGAGCCATGTGGAGCCACAATCACAAACGTGTGGCTTGCCAGACAGTGAGGGAGCTGCGGGCTCGTTTACTGATCCGACTGCTATGCCATCACCATGGGCCCCTCTGCTGCCACAGCCATCATAGGCTTTTGCTGTTAGGCCCCCTGTTGACCTGAACGTGCCTTTTGACCCAGGCCTCATTGGCCTTGAAAAGGAGATGGATATGTTTTCTTCCACCCAGGAAGAACAGGATACATAAGGCCTGAAGACCGAGTTGCTTGACAACTTAAAGCGAGACATTGTTCAAAAGGAATGGAAAATGGAGACTTGTTTGTAATCAAGAAAAGGAATGGAAAATGGAGACTGTTAAGTCATGGAACTTGGAGGATTGTTTGTTATCTTTTCTGATTGTGTATATGTATAGGCGTACTCGCGTTTAGTAAGTCACGGAATTTAAAGGATTGTGTTACCTTTTCTGATTGTATAGGCATACTTGGGTTTAGTATGTAAAAGCCATGTTCTGTGTATTTAGAATGATGTTCGTGTGCACATGGTGGTGGAGCGTAGACTCCCCCCACACCCAGCACTGTTTACTTGCCTTTTATAGCTTTTATAAATATTCTTTTATAAATATTACTAAATTCACATTGAATTGTTACTTCATTTATAACAAGATTGAGCAGCTGCCATGCTGATATCCAAATTAGTGCACCTTGATCTTCAACTGTATCAACACTCCAGTTTTTCTGTAATGAGACTTTCAGGAGTCCTCCATGGGTTTTATCAGTTGTATTTATGATCAGCCTTAGGAAAAGGCCAAGTGACACCACAGCTAGGACTATGCCTTATGACCCTGACGGTGTGACTCCTGATGGCTGAAGAGCTGACCATGAATAACAGAGTGGTCTGTGGTACTTTTTAGCTTGCAAGTGCTGTTTCACATGCTAGACTGCTACCACACAGTGCTTAGGGCTCTGCATTAGAGTGCTACAGTGGCTGAGGCTCCAGAAACTGCACCTATATCCAGTGGTACATCCAGGCCCATACAGCCACAACTTTCCTCCAATGCATAAGGCTCGGTGCCAGGCAGCTGAAGCGCAGACCCTGTGACAGATCAACTGTTCAAAGTTTGGAGCAAAGGCCCTGAAGAAACTGAAAACAATGTACAACACACAGCAGTATTTTGAAATAAAAGAAATCCGTGTGAATGCTTCCAAAAGGTACGATCAGACGTTTCGCCCCACCGCAGCAGCTTCCCCCTTTCCCCTCAGCACCGCCACCCCCAGCAGCAAAATGGCGGCGGCGGCGCCTCCCGCCCTGCCCCGCGGGGGAGGCGGGCGCTCCTGCTCAGTGGGCGCTGCCGTCAAAATGGCGGCGGCGGCGGGAAATACGAACGGGCTCGGTCGTTCCCTGCCCTGAGGGGGAAGCCGGGGGGTGCCATGGATGTCTCGGGCTGCATGAAGTCGCTGCTTCTGGCAGCCACGCAGTATAAGGCTGCTAAGACGCCGTGCAACGCGGCGCTCGTCCAGCGCAGCCTGGAGGTGAGGATGGCGCCGGGGCTGCGGTGGGAGAGGCGGAGGAGCGGCACGGCTCGGGCTGAGGGGTCGGCAGTGGGGTCGGCAGTGGGGTTCCCTCGGGGTCGGGGAGCCGGGCGGCTCCTCTCGCACCGCCACGGTGCCCGGCCGTGGCTGGCCCCGCTCCGCCGCGATCGCCTTGGGCTCTGCGGCCACCGTGGGCTCGGCCGGCCCGGCCCCGCAGCGGCACCAGGTGTCCGACGGCGAAGGGGAAGGGGAAGGGGGAACCCGCCCGGGGCCCAGTTCCCAGGGAGAAGAAACGTTCCAGTGTTTAGTTCTGTTCCTGTGCGCTTACTTAAGAATACAGTCTAAATGACGGACTGCTCTCGTGTCTGGCCTCTGCCTTTTTCATGCAACTTGTGAACAGAGGTGTTTGCCCCTAAGGGGTAGCCTTGTTTATTTCCCTGACCTGTGTACAGCCGTGTCAGGGGCTTGTTTGGTGAGATGAGAGTGACACCCTGGCTTAATTGCTTACACTGCGAAGTATCTTTTCCAAATACATTGGTTTTATTGCTAATACTAAAACATTAATATAAAAACTGGTACTCAGCTTAACTTCCTTCTCCATATCCACTGTAGAGAGGCGCAGAGGGGATGTGCAAAATCAATGTTTCATTGCTGCATTATCCACATGTAACTCATGTCTACCCATACTGACGTGCAGGTGTATCATTTACAACATACTATTATATCGGCTTTCCTGAAAGCAAGTTTTCTTTTTCATCTTAAGCATAGAGTACTCACAAAATAGCACTGTTACCTTTTACCTTCAAGCAGAGTAATACCTTTGTATTTATGTCCACTTCTTCAGAAAGTAGGTTATTGGGTTGAGCTGAAGGCTAATCAATAAACATTTGTAATGAGCAGTATGTATGATTGTTCCTTAAAAGTAAATAAATCCTATCTTTTATTTATGCTAAAATCTGTATGAGGAACAACCTGGCATTAATTCTTTTCAATATGCACAGAAGTAATAAGCGCTATTCTGCATTTTAACAAGAATGAATTATTACAATGGATGCTGTCAAAAGGCAATCAAACAAAACAAGTCCCAAAACTGATGGCAATATAAACTTAGTATTTTCAAAGAGTAAAGGAGGTATGTACAGAGGAATAAAAAAAAAAAAAAAAAGCTTTTTTTTTCCACAGTTTTTTTGTGTGTGTGTGCAGCAAATTCAAATATGGATGTCCTATTTAGAGTGGCAGATACATTCTCAGTTTGTCAAACATGGCAAAATGAAGCTAATGTAACACTGTGCTTTGTCTTCTCTATTAAATGCTTTGCAGCAGTTAAGTAATTGAGGTTGTTTTTCTCTTTTCATCTCCAGGTTATCTCGGGACTGAAGCTTACACGATTATTTGTTTCAAACCAGATTCTACCAAGTGAATGTCTTAATTGCCTAGTAGAACTCCTTGAGGATGCTAATATAGACCCTTCTCTAACCTTGGCTTTGGTTACTTTACTATCACAGCTAGGTAAAGTTCGCATTTTAATTTCTAATTTTGGGTCTGGGAAAGGAAAGACAAGGCGGATGCTGATTGTGGCACATGTGTTGAACTTCATTTTTCACACCTTATGTTCTAAGTATCTTTCATCATGACGGAATGTTTGGCTGAGCTACCAGACTGTATGTACAAGGCCAAATAAGATCTTAAATCACTATTAGAAACAGAGTTCAAGTCATTAATTTGAAATGACAATGATCATGCTTGTCAGATTATTTTTTCCCACTGGGCTGTGTGAGAAATTATTTTCTTGTAGGAACATTGATTTGAGAGATTGAAAACATTTACTAAGTTAAGAAACCTGCCATGGGGATGTGAAAGGAGAGAAAAACAATGTTATATCAATGATTGTCCTTGCCTCAGTTTAGTTCTCCTATTGGAGTGTTTGCTAGGCAGCAGTGTGGGTTCTAGGATGTCCTGGGCCCATGTACCTTCCCGTTTCCAAACTAGAAAACAGGTTCTGGAGCCTCTTGTTTGTTGTGATGGATTTTTTCCCTTTTCCCACAAAAAGTGGGACTTAATTGTCTAGGGAGCTCTGTGCTCACCATAAACTACATATTTGGGTTACATGTAGAGGGAAAAATTATCCGTTTGCTCTCTGCTTAGAGTTTTTCCCTTAGGTGTGGGTGGTTCTTGGTGTTTTGAGACCTTTAGGATGACCCCTTACTTGTCTTTTTTTTTTTTTTTTTTTTTTTTAATGGTTATTGTAAAATGTTGTAAAATATTGTAAAACTTGTTGCTGGGGGTCATAATTATTTTTCCCAACCTGTGCAGTCTGGAAAATTTTAAGAGTCAGTCCTCCTCCAGCTGATCTGTTGCTTTACCCATCATCCTTGTCCACTACATTTTTTCCAGGACTGCCTAAGCAGAACTGGATTTTTGTACTACTGTTGCTAGATAACCTTATCAAGGTATCAGTTTTAGTCTACTTGCCACACTAGCGTGAAGCAAGAAACTAAAGTCATTAATTTTAAGCTGTAACCTTTTTAACTGCAGGATATAAATTCTCAGATAGAGCTTATGCTTTGGAGGTAGGCAGTTTCTTCAGTGTTGAAACATCCCAAAGAAAAATATTAGCATTTCAATTCACTGTCAGCTCAGAACTAAGGTAGAGATTCAAGCTGTGATTTATAGGAGCTGTGATTTGTAGTTTTTTGTGAAATCTGTGTAGAAAAAATGGCCAAAGACTAAGGCTTATGCTTAGTTGCTAATAAAACAATTGCTTTTGCTGATCCATAGGGTGTTTTTTGTTAATAATACCTAAATTCTAGCTTTAGACAATGACACTAGAGAAGCTCTTCAGGATACCTACAATCTGACCAGTGTCCTGGCAGGAGTGGTTCATCGAAGCTCTACTAATCTTAACGATCCAGTATTACTACAGGTAACAGGATCTAATGCTGAACAATATTTAGTTACTTTTATAAAGTATACGTTGTTTCAGGCAGAGCTTTTTAAGAATTGTTATTTACACCTACAGTATGTGTTGAGGGAGGGTTGATATAAGCTGTGTACTATATTTGCTGTCTGAGTCTAATATGGGATTTCAGCACTACATAGATTTCTGCATATTCTCTTTAAGATTGCTTGTGCTTCTCACCTTCTCTAATTAATAATAATAATAATTTAAAAAAAAAAAAAAAGCCCTTCTTGAAACCGTAAATTTCTACTGCATGAAATCACTGTATGAGAGCATGGAAGCTTATTTTTCAGCTAAGGTAAACTTGTTAATTTATTCTAATGTTCCTAACAAAAACCTATATTTTGTTTTGTCTAATCAGTATTTTGACAGGTAAATGGGAATGAGTGAAGGGAAAGCTGTGGTTGCTGGTTCTCGATGGAGGCTTGCAGGGCGTGTATGCCTCCTTCCCTTTGATCATTGCTATTTACTAGTGAATATAAGGGGCTGTACTAATGGAAGCTCATTTTTTAGGAGCTAACTGCAGACATCGTGACATTATTGCTTTAGTTATTTTTAGTGAACACTTGACATCTCTGCCTGACTACACCAACTTACACCTGTCTGTTCTGTGCACTGAACAGTAATGTTGGGCTTTTTTTTTTTTTTTTTTTTTTTTTTTTTAAAAAAAAGTGCAGGATTTCTCATATGTGGTTTTGAGCTTTCAGCATACACTTGCTGGCTATTTGTGGTCACAATTTTCTTTTCAGAAAAGGGAAAGCAGAAAAACGAATTTACTAGCAGTTATGTTGCCCTTGATGTGTTGGAAATTAATCAAGTGGCAAGTACGAACACTTTTCTAATGTTTTGCATATTTCTCAAAATACTAGGGAGTACAAGATGACTTGGGGATCCAGGTGACTTAGCAGTCAATGGAAAAGGTTTTGTAATCATCAAATATATACAGCTATGAGATTTTTTTTAAGCTCTTATGTTAGGTATTCTACAGGGTGAGATTTCATTTCGTCTGCTTTCCGTAGCCATGCTGTAATTCTTGTCACGTTAACTCAGTTATATGCCAGAAGAATGTTGTATGACAGAAAGTAGTATCACTAGGTCTGTTGGTGGTTTTTACAGCAGGTATGTTTTACTGTAAACATGCTTTCTGCAAGAGGTTACACAGTGCTTTTAGATTTTGGTAAAACTTTTGGTATAGAACCCCTTTCTCAGTGACAGAATGGAGAATTGGCTGATGAGGAAAAAGGGGACAGTTGGTGGGCTAAAAAGTGAACTCCTCTGTTAAAATAAAACTTTACTAACCTGCCTGGGCTTTTAATAAGTACACAGTAATCACTGTGGTAGGATATTTTATTCCAAGTACTTGCAGCAGCTTGTATAACTATTACGTTATCATTACAGTTGGAAAATGAATTCATTTGTAGTGCTTGGTTATTTCTTCTTTAAGCTTCAGCTCTAGGAAAAGCCATTTGTACTTGTAATGTTCTTCAGTGAGATGCTATAAGGAAGACATATGTGAATAGCTTTTTATTTCCTCAGAGTATTCAGCTGCTTCAGAGGCTAACCTACAATGTTCCAGTCTTTTGCGCTGGTGCCAACCTCGATGAATTGATTTCATTTCTAATGCACCACGTGTAAGTGTGTACTCACTTATCTTTCCTCATGGGAAGTCCCTAGCTAGGTTTCAACATGTAAACTTTCTGAAGATGATGTGAAGTATTGTACTAACTTTCTGGTCTTCAGAGTAAGCTGTGACGTTTTTGCTGTGAAGTTACCAGAGATTTTTACTTTAAAAACATGTTTTTTAAGTTTGTCAAATGTGATGTTTGTTGTGGGTGGCTGAATGCTAGTTGGCCTCTTAGCCCATATCCAGGAAGGGGAAGCTAACAAGCACAGAAGCCATGGGAAATATTCATGCCAGCTCCTATAAGCAGACTTCCTTTAGAAAAATATGAATTTTGTGCAAGTCTAATGACTATTAAAAACACCTGAAATAAAGGACCTTTGATAATGTTAATCTCCAACTCTTGTTATTGCTGTTTAGCTCAGTTAAAAGCTGCCTGCAGATCTTAGTTTTGCTTTGCTTGCACAAATGGTATCTTACTCAAAAAAAAAAAAAAAAAGTAACTAGATTCAGGATGCTTTAATGAAAACATCTTTGTTTAAACTTCTGGACTTCTCTTTCCAGTCAATCCACTGAAGATGAGTTAACGATACCATGTTTAGGACTTCTGGCGAATCTCTGTCGTCACAACTTATCTATTCAAACTCAGATAAAATCTTTGGTAAGCGTTTTGGTTTTGTGGCATGGCTCTCTGGCTTGAGGACAAGAGTTACTTGACTATGAGGAATTACCTTTCTATTTATTATGCATGTTTTTCCATGCATAAGAAATAATCGTGACCTTTTTGTTCAGTGTTGTGTCCAGTGTTGGTGGTTGTTTTCTCCGATTTCAGAAACAATCAGTACAACTGGAAGCTGGGTTTTCTTTGCTGTTGCACAGGCTTGCATTACACATTCAGTTATTGCAACTGTTCTCTACAAAGAGAATTTAAATTTTAAATTCTGAATTAAAAAATTTGAACATATTCTAATTGAATTTATATATCTTTGGTAGAAAAACTAAATGTTAAAATATAAAGACTGTAGTTGGATTTCAGGCAAAACTTACTGCAGTTTGCCAAAAAAGACTTAATTTTCAAAAGATAAATCTTTAAAAAAATAAAATACAATGATGTCAGGTCAGGGCCTTTGAATCTTCCAATGCACATCAGTATCCAAACCATTCCAGTCCATGTCTCTTTATCAATCAGTACAAATGTAACTTATTTCTTGATGGAGACATAAAATTTCATTTATGTGATGTAAATGTACTGCTTACCTTGAAGGGAAGGGGAGGTGGAAGGATGAACTATTTTCAAATTGATCAAAGAGGAGATAGGTTCAGTTTTCAGTGTGTTTTTTTTTTTTTTTTTTTGAAGTCTTAGCAAAATGACTTTCTTATCTATCTGTCTTTAAAATAGTGATGGAAATCCTTGCTCTCCTTTTATTGTTCTACCCTATGCAAATACAACAGAAAATTTAGTCATTGATGTCAACTCCAGTAGTTGTGCAGTAGAAGAACGCTAAAATAGGTTTCCTGGAGGAAGTCTGTCATTCTAACATTTTTGTATCGTTAATGATTTGTTTCTTATTTTAAAATATGAGCAAGCTGTAAGTATGGTGCTCTTACAGAACAAAACGAAACTTATAATACCTGTTTCTTTTTTGTTTTAGAATAATGTGAAGAGTTTTTATCGTACCTTGATAAGTTTCCTGGCCCACAGTAGTTTGACTGTGGTTGTGTTTGCACTTTCAATATTATCAAGCCTTACTTTAAATGAAGAAGTAGGAGAAAAAGTAAGTGATACTTTGAAGTTGTTGATAAATCTGTTGGCCACACTGGAAAAATCAAGTTCTAATTCCATCTAACTGTAATGTGCAAGAGACCTGAGCAAGTTAAGTATGTTCTCGAACATAGTTTTCCTTTTTCTTTTAGCTCTTTCATGCTCGGAATATCCATCAGACTTTTCAGTTAATATTCAATATTGTTGTAAATGGAGATGGTACTCTAACAAGAAAATATTCTGTTGATCTACTCATGGATCTTCTGAAAAACCCCAAAGTTGCAGATTATCTTACTAGGTATGGTTTGACTTTATAAAATATATCTTAAATACTTTTTATAAGCTTTTGTTCAATTCTTTTGCTGTATGCCATTTGTATTCTGAACCACACACTGGGAAAAAATCTGTAGATGCTTCTTGTATGTTACTAGTTAATTATAACTATGCTACCTGAAACTAAAGGATTCTTGTGTTACCTGTTTCACACAGAAGTGTAAATCAAAACACATCCTTTCCTCGTTGCTTAAGAACTACTTAATGCTTGTTTTCAGTAAATCTTTGTCTCAACAGTGTCAGTGGTTGGACAATTTCATGAACAGCTATTGTGCCTTTTTGCAGGTCTACATTAATTTGAGGTAGAATAGTATTGACGAAGTTGTAATAATTTTACTGTAGTACATTACAGACTAATTGTGCAGAGTGCTTCTCTATTGCTTCTGCAAATTCAGCTAGTAGAATTTAGTTCTGAAATCCCATCTGAATCTTCTAGCAATAAGAATAGCTAGAAAATCTTGGTGTATTTTAAGGATTTTTTTTTTAATTCTTGGAATATTTTTGAAGTCGAGCTTCTGTTTTAGCAAAGTTCATCAAAAATCAAAGCTATCACTGTACTTGAAATGTTTGGGGGTAAAAAGGAAATAGATCACGTTTCATCCCTTGGTATAAATCTCAAAGTTCAAATTTCAAATGCTTTTTTTCTGCACCCTCTTTCCCCTCATGTATGCTATAGGTATGAACACTTCACCTCATGCCTTGGTCAAGTATTAGATCTCCTTCACGGCAAGGATCCCAACTCATCATCTAAGGTATTTATGCTTTGTTATCTTAAGGCTAACAGGGTACCACTCATAACCTGATTCCATTTCTGTAGCCATAAATAGGTTCCTTGTGTATGAGGATTGATTAAATAAATTGATTTCAAGACTCTTTAGTGACTTAGTGTTTAAGTAATTCAAAAGCCTCTCAGGTTGTATTTGCTTGGTGTGTTGTTTTTGCTGGGTTTTGTGTGCATGTTTTCAGGCAACAGATAAAAAGGCAAAAAGCGAATATGAATACCTTTCATACTTTGGCTAATAAGAAATGTGGGTTACTGCACCGGAAATGCAGCTTGTGCCCCACTTCACATACCAAGGCTAGAATTAATACTACTCAGATCTTGAACTGATGGTCAGGGAACCATGACACTAGTTTCAAAGTAGGGAGTATGTTCTTGCACAGTAATAGAACAAATTACTTGGGTTCACTATTCCATTCAGCTGTGTCCCACTACCACCTTAAATAAATGACACATTGGCTATCTGGTGCTAAAGACTAAAATACGATATGTCATGAAAATGCTTGGGCGAAGTATATCTTTGAAATAAATCTTAAACTTTTGCTAAGAGTGCATTTCACATCATAGTAAATAAATGCTCATGTTTCCATGTATGTGACTTTCATTGTTTATTGGTTATTACTTAGAAATATGTGAACATAGTGCTTTTTGGGGCGTTTTCATTTTCGTCTGAGTTTGTACGTGGGCATTCATTAATATCTCAGAATATTTTTCCCTTGCATAGTTTTTTTGAATTTAGTGCATACCAAAGCATTTCTACTGCTGGTAGATCACTAGACAGCAGTTGTCTTTTTTTCTTTTCTTGCTTAAGAAAGGAAAGCAGTACAATGAATACCAACTGTTGCAAGCCTTCACCACTCAATGTTTTTCTTTGGTCTAGTGGACTGTATTGCTGCTGCTCACTTGACTTTATGGAGGGAAAAATATCATTCATAGAACTTTAAAATGCCAAGAATAGTTGATTAGAACTTAAATATCTCTTCAGATTTGTGCTATGGGAGTTGCAATTGCTGTATGAGTAATTGGTTTAAAAGTGTTTGAACTCTTTCATTCACTTCATACAGATCTTAGAGCTGCTGCTCGCCTTCTGTTCTGTGGTTGAACTGCGTCATACCCTGCGGCAGGCAATACTGGAACCATCTGGCTTGCCAGTCTCTGGAAATACCAGATTTGTGACTCGCTCAAAGACTTTTGAACCATCTGTTGCATTGGTACACTTGTCAAACCAACCATTGGAAAGCTCTGAAGACTGTTCAGTTCTAGCGTTACAGCTATTCAAAGAGGTTTTTGAGGTACCAGAGCTGATAATTGAGTTCGAAGTGCTTCTTAGCAGCTATATTTTTGTTTTGATTTTTAAACATCTAATACCATTTTACTTGAAAAGTAGCATGTAAAAATATACCTGATTTTTTTTTTGTTCTAAAATTTCATACTTCAACACTCAGTTTTTCTTTTAAAGACATGTATTTCAAAAATATATCTGTTCTGAAAGTAAAGTGGAAGATACAGCAGTTCCATATCTATCTATCCATATCTACCTGCCATATGGCCAGATAGATACAGCTAGATACAAAGCTGTACAAGACTTTTTTTCAAGGACTTTTACAAGCGAGAGTTTCTACTCTTTCACTGTTATTTGTTAAACTTCCTTCTCCAGTGTGATACTGATCAACAGTCTTAAACCTAAAATAGCAAGAGCCTAGGAACGCTTGATTACAAGCTGGTGGAGGAAGAAGTAGAGTAGACTTGTCTTCCTTTCTCTGTAGTTCTAAACATTGACATAAAATTTATTACAGGATGCTATTAATAGTGGGAACAGTGCCTCAGCTGAACACTTTGTGGATCTTTTGCTGCCTGTTCTTCTTGATCATCTTCAGATGCCAGAACAGATTGTGGATGAGCTGTTAGTGAAGAAAAAGTGTGAAAGAATGGTCAAGGCTATTAATGTCCTCATAAATATCCTTTTTACGTGCCTATTGCCAGTTAATTTATGACTTTTCCACTATGGACTTCACTATGATCTGTTCCAAGGTATTAGAAGAAATGTCCATTTTGGGTCACACTGATAGCATTTAATGGCGATAACTGCACTAATTTTATTTAACATTGTAATTTTGAAAGATCTTAAGTAGCTTTCTAATTGTTATGAAATTATTTTGTAGTACAGGGATTCAGAATAAAATGTGGTGGCTGTTCAGCAGTACAGAAGCACTTTGCAGATCAAAAATGATTAGTGTTTCTGGTGAAATTGTAAGGAAGAAGGTGGGTGGCCATCTTCTTAATCGTTGGGGTATTGTGGCCTAGCTAAATCTAATGCAGTGCCCAGCCAAATATGGTAAAAACTTAGACTTGTGAAATAAGAGTAAAAATGATGCAGAATGATATCATTTAAACTTTTTTTTAAGGGGTTTCCTTCACTAGAATTTTGGAACAGCTTTTTTAGTCACCTAGTGTAACATCCTGTCTCTGACAGGATTTGGGACAGATTTGGTGAGAAGGCAAATCTATCATGTCGTCTTCAAGTCTACAGCTCTAAAGTACTTGAAGCTTGCATTC
This sequence comes from Netta rufina, assembly GCF_964035555.1. Taxonomy (NCBI): domain Eukaryota; kingdom Metazoa; phylum Chordata; class Aves; order Anseriformes; family Anatidae; genus Netta; species Netta rufina. Next base: position 115,230,576 of record NC_140123.1, read on the forward strand.
TTCTGCTTTTGATTTTTGTCTTGTTGCCTTTTTGAACTTGGTGTCCTGAAGTAAGGAGAATGTGACAGCAGGATGTAGTCCGGCATCTCAGCTGAAGTCTGTGAAGTTTTTTTTGGCTAGTTCTCCCCTAGCTAACTAGTTCGTGTGTTAGGCACTGGTTGTGCAATCCCCTTTGTTCATCTTCATCCTTTAAGTTGCCTCATTTTATTGTGGTTTCCTGTAGCTGTCTGTTTCCAAGTATGTTTGGTTTTTAGTTGAACAGCAGAGTTTTCTTTGGATTGTCTGTTAAGTGGTTTATATAGTTGGTCTTAAAAAGTATTTTTGGAGTATGTCATGCTTGGATGTACTGTCTTATTAAAAATATTTCCTTATGGTGCAAACACCTAAGCATAGGTATGTTAAGAATAAAACTTAACTCAATTTACTGCTCTGTAGAGATGACATACTGAAAACACATGCCTCAAAGGTACTGACTGCCAGCCAATGTGTGTCTCTGATTGAACACCAATTTACCTACAGCGGAATTGATGCTGGTTTTGGGGCAAAGGTAGTGGACTCTAAAATGTGGTAAGCACACAATTTTTTTTCCTGCAATCTACTTTAGCTAGACCTGTGTGAGTTTTAATATTGTTCCAACAGAAAATATACTGTAGCTGAAATTGCCATTTAAATGTCAGTAAGTCAGTACTGTTTTTAAATCAGATTTAATATTTCTGTGGCAATAGAATGTAACATTGGTCATCTCAATATAAAACCTGGCTTAAACGTTCTGGTGCTGTTTTGTGTGTAAGCCAGAGTTCCATTGATGTGGGACAATGATTTTAAGCATCCATTAATTTAGGCTCATCTTTAGGCTTACCAGAAGTGATATCACCCATCAATACTAGGGAAACAGGGGAGCCAATGATGGTACTAAAAAAGAATGTACATTCCTTCAACTCAGTGTCGCTGACTTGAATATCAATATAACTGAGTTATATGCCCGATAAAATTGGCCAGTGATTAAACCCACTTCACTTTCAACTTGAATGTGCTTTTTGAGTTTCACTGCTGTCCTTGGTACGCTGGAAAAAATCAACAGCATGTCCATGGAACTGAGTTCTTGAGTGATTTCTTGTGGTGTTGGCATTGATGCCTTGCTAGGTATGTTTAACATCTTTATGAACGTATTTATTCACTCTGTAAATTGATTGAATTTATCAGTACTGGTTTGACAGATCTCCCTGCCTTTTTTCCACTTTTCTTTTTGCATTTGTATGTTGAAAAGTAAACTTGCTGCTGATACTATTTTGAAAACACTTGATCTTATGAGTAGACTGAAGAAAGAAGTAGCTAGTATGGAAGTGAGCTTCTACAAAATGCTGCAGGTACGAATTTAAAATGTCTTATAAAGTGTATGTGTAAAGAAAGCATAATAGCACTGCAGCAGTTTTAGTTCTAAATGATTTTGCATGCTTGTTTCTGAGGTGGTAAAACTGATAGGGAATAGTCCCCTGGGTACAGTTCTTAAATGTTTCACTGTTAGTTCTTCTAAAATACGAGCAGTTTGCTTTCATACTTCTTATTTCAATAATACATGGTAAGGATTATCCTCTTAAGACTCTACTAGGATTACAGTTTGGAAGTAGCAAACAAAAAAGTTATCACAACTATGTAATCACATAGTTTGCGAGGTTATTTACTATTAAATGTATACATCTGTGATGTAACTGTACATAGACAAAACAGTCTGGCTGGATAGTACATCTGCTGCTTACTTGTAGATGGAAAATAAACCAGGCAGTCAACCACTTCATACTGTTTTGGAGGGTTTTCTTTGAAGAATGGGAATTGTGTAACTTAATAGGTAGCAATCGTAGTCTCACAGCTATCAGGAAATCGTAATAAAACTTAACGCTTATGATCCTTTATGATGGAAATCAAGCACTTAAAAACTTGAAGGAATTAAGTAGTTACTTTACCTGTTATGTCAATTCTAATTGGAAAAACAATTTTTAAATACATCCAAGTGTGAACTGTTTTTCAAATTCATTCTGTTTCATTAACTTTGGGGTTCAGAAATTTAGAAGGGCAGAACTTAAAAAGGCAGCTTTGGATAAAAATTTTCTGTGCTCATGGGCATTGGTATTATGTTTGTTTTTTTTTGTTTACTCTTATATATTCTGACTCAAGTAGTTTCTTTTTTAGGATCAACGCCTGATTGCACCTCTGACGTTTGCTTTAACATCAGACTACAGAGAACAAGTCCAAATGGGACTTAGAATACTGTTTGAGGCTGCACCCTTACCCGATTTTCCTGCCATTGTGTAAGTTTATTTTTGTGGTAGTCCCGTAGGATTTGAAATTTTTATGGCCTTAGTGATGCTTGTGTTTCTTGACATATTACTTTCAGTTCATCTGAGCTAGTAACTTTAGAAAAATTGTCATTTCCTCTCAATCTGCACTTAAGAGACAGAAGTGGTTTTAGAGGACAGAGGAATTAGTTGAAATGCTGACAGTTAATTAATGTTAGATTCTAGAGAGCCTAATAGTGACTTCCATCCCTCGGGGTTCACTTTTCTGAAGTCTGTGCTTAGAGTTTTATACTTGGACTGCAGCCGATGTTCTGTCAGAGTGCTCTGACGGAAGTTTAACTTGGAACAGTGTCTGAATTGCTTTTTATTTGGGGAAGAAGGATGATCAAATAGCCTAATCATGGTAACTTGCTTCATTGTGTGTCATTGTGTGTTGTTTTTTTTTTTTTTCTGAGGAAAAAAAAAATGGTGGAGGTGGCATGTACAGGAAGTTGCTCCATTTTTTAAATAAAAATACGGTGATAACAGCTTAAAACTGTTCATCCTGAAAAAAAAAATGCTGTTTTTATGATTATGATAGTACTATTTATCAATAAAATCCCTATATCTAATTAGATACAGACTTCAGAAGGGCAATCTGGGTGAGGGGTTGTTATTTTCTAAGTAGAAGAAGGTCTGTAATGCCATCAAAACAGATACAAAATAAATTTTGAAAGCTGAGGCAGCAACTCTAATGAAATTTCAGAACGGGTACGCAGCTCTGGTGGGCTCAGGCTGCAGCGAGTGTCCTGGACCTCTCCCTAAGCTGGGGCAGCAGGAGGTGGTCTTCTAACCTGCAGGAGGTGTGCAGTTGCTGAGGAGCTGTGGTGCCAAGTGAAGGAGCCGTAAGGAGAAAGTTAGCGGACTTAGCATCAGAAATGATGAAAAAGAGAGAGACCAGATCCTCCTTCAAGGCCTCACAGCTTAAAAATGTGGCAACCTGACTTACCAGTTAGGGAGGCTTGCTACTTTCCGGCAGATCAGATTTGGGAAGTTTTGGGGGAAAAAATAAAGGATTCTCTAGCCCTCAGGCTATTACCACCTGCTAGCCTTCCACAAGGGCAAAAATGTTATGGCAGGAGAGACTTGAATATTATCAAGCATGGTTACATGGCTCCTGTGGTGATGGACAAGGGCGTGGGGAACACTGGTGGTGTTCTGCTTCTTCCTGTGGGTGAGAGTGGAAGGGGTTGAGGAGGAACGGACAGATCTTGTTGGTCAACAATTGTTTGTGTAACCCCTGTCAAACAGGCGTGGTTTCCATGACGAAGAGATTAAGGATCAAGGACTAGCGAACATGATGAGGAAAGCTTTAAATTAAAAACAACAGGGGAAGGGATGAGCACAGCCAATGAAGTGAAGAAGTGGTATACTGGGTTGGAAGGCAAAGGGTGTGGGTATATGTGAACAGGAGGCACCTTACAGCCATAAAAACAGCAGCGCTAAAGCAGGGTCACCCTAATGTGCATGTAAGGGATTGTCTACAGCAAGGTACCAAGGGGGGGGAAAGCCCTCGTACTTTTTCTGGGAAATCAGCAATACAGGGTGCTCCTGTGAAGTGCTTGTACACAGCACTAGGAACCAGCAGAAGAAACGGGAGGTCTGCTGTCTGCTTGCAGTTACAGGGCTCTGATCTGTGGTCCTCATGGTGTCCAAGCACCCCAGTGTCTGCTGCAGATGTAACGCAGTAGGGCACTGTATCGGGTTTATGTGGCAAGGTTTTGGTAGCAGCAGGCTGAAGGGGTGGCCTGTGTGAGAAGAGGCCGGTAGCTGCCCCATGTTAGATAAGGGCCAGTTTCAGATGGCTCCAAAGGGACCTGTCACTGCCCAGAGCTGAGCCAATAAGCAATGTTGTTTGTGCTTCTGTGAGAGCAGATTTAAGAGAAGAAAAAAAGGAAGAAGGTTAAAAAAGCTGCTGCATAACAGCAGCTGGGAGAGCAAGGAGTGAGAATCAGCCTTGCAGACACCAAGATCAGCGCAGGAGGAGGGCAGGAGGTGCTACAGGCTGTTGAACTCAATGACTTATTCAGTTTGGTCTTCAATGGTATGCTTTGCAGCATTTGGGAATCGCAGGTCTTTGAGATCACTGGGCAAGTCTGGAGCAAGTCTAGATCATGTTTTGGAACATGTAAACAAAATGGACATATACAAGTCTGAGAGACCTGACAGGATACAACCAAGAGTACGTAGGGAATTGGCTGATATCAATGTGAGGCCACCCTGTATCATACTTGAAAGGTCTTGGTGACTGGGAGAGGTCCCTGAGGACTACAAGAAAGCAAATGTGACTTCTGTCTTCAAGGATGGCCAAGATGACCAATAGCGTCCTAGAGTGTGTTAGGAAGAGAATTGCTAGGAGTTTTAAGGGAGACGATCCTTCCCCTCTGGTCAAACCACATCTGGAGTGGTGTGTTCAGGTCTGGGCTTCCCAATGCGAGAGAGAAACCTATCAAAGGGGAGTCTAGTGAAGGGTCATTAAAATGTTAGAGGGGCTGGAGCATGTGACATAATAGCAAAGCTGAGAGAGCTGGGATCGTTTAGTTTTGAGAAGACACAGAGGGATCGCATTGATTTGTAGAAATGATGGGAGGGAACAAAGAAGACTGAGCCAGAGTCATCTTGGTGATAGCTGTTAGAACACGAGGTAAGGGGCACAAATTCAAACAATAAATTTTGTTTAAATATACAAAATAAACTCTCTTAAAGCAGTAAGGGCAATCAAACACTGAAAATGGTTGTGCAGTCTCCATCCTTTAAGATATTCACAACTACTACATGTGGTTCTGGGCAACCTGCTTAGAACAAGAGGGTTGAACTAGATGATCTTTGCAATCCCTTTCAACCTCAACTATTCTATGACTGTATGATTTAGTGTATATAAAATACTTTTATAATGGACAGTAACAAATTGTCTGGGTGGAGGAACAAAGGATCTGTACAATTCAATATGTCTGGCATTGCACAAAGGAATAGGCAAATAACATGCCTCTAAATGCGAGTTAGAAATTGCCTCTGTTCACTTAAGCAATTGAGACAGCACTTCAGTGAAGTCTTTGGGTTAACTTAGTAATTAAGGAATTTATTGAAAGGAAAAAAAATTGACTGGTGGCTTAAAAATAAGCTCTGATTTGGAACATCTCCTGAGTAATTGCCTTGCAAATACCAGCCACAAGTTACATGCAGACACTGGGATGTATGTACTGTAATTATGTAAGTCTAAGCTTTTGTCTTCTCTTCCTTGTACAACTGAATATGAATCTATTATACTTCTCTCTGCATACATAAATTATGGTTAAAGCTTAAAAAGTGAAATGTGCTGTATTCAGTATAATATTGTGAAATACCATCACAGAGGGGGGAAAAACTAAAATTTACTGTTAACACTCTTGCCTTTTGATGATTCAATCTTATTTTTATTCCTGATAAAAACAAAATCATTCTTACTAAATACCTTCTCGATCCTCCTACTGACAAACAGTGGCACAGTTATGCTGTTTTGCATGTCATTATTCAACTTGTTTCTTGGGCTAATAAGACACAGATGATCTGTTTTGCTCAAGAGAGCTGAACAACATGCATTTTCTGGTGAGGCACTGCACTTGTTTCTAACAGTTAACCTTAATAGGCTTTTAAGTTTTTCCTTCTACTTTCAGTATCTCTAGACAGCGTGGGCACATATCTGGAACCACATCTTAATGTTGGGTGATAATGCAAATGTAACTGTTCCAGTAGTCTGTCTTTTCAATGAAAAAAGTTAATTAGGCTGTGAAATTGTTTTCTTCTTCAGTCCTTGCAGCAATACTTGTAGCAGCTTGTTTCATTAATATAATTTATGTTTATACAGACTCAGTGAAAGTATTGCTGCAAATAATGCTTACAGACAGCAAGAAACAGAGCACGCATCAAAAAGAATCCAAATGCAGTCACCCATGACCAACATTACACCGAGAAGTTCTTTGTCTTGTTCTAAAGGTGATGAATCCACGACTTCAAATATTCAGGAATTAATACAGAAACTTCATTCAGGACTAGAGGTTAGTAAAATTTACATACCTTTCCTAAATAATTTTTCAATTACGAAGGAAAAATATAAAAACCTTAACCTCCAAGTGTCAGGTTACAGTGCGTGTGTCAGCTGAGCTCAATTTACTTTCCTACCTTGTAAAAATCTGCTCCTTTTACTGAGTTCCTGAGTGAAATTCATTGATGATGCTTTGAGCAGTATCAGAAGCTGGGCTGCTTGTTTAAATCCCTTCTTCTGGTACGGTTTCCCATGCTCTTCCCTCTGTCAGAGGTGGACGCAGATCTCAGATATAGTTGTGAATTACTAGACTTGCTGAGACGTACAAGGAGCTGCCTTACCCAGAGTTTCTTTACCCCTTTATAAGAAGTAACCTGTGATGAAATAAAGATGATTATGTTGCTTTATGAGAGTATGGTGCGTGTCTTGTATGTCTAAACAGGCACACGAGCTTTTACATTTTCTTGCCTGTAGCTGTATCTTGAGCATTTCAAGTTGAATTTTTGTGGCCTCCTTGGAAAGGCGGCATTATTACTTCAGAAGGAAGCTTTTTACTTCTGTGCAGCAGCGTGTGTTGTAAATGAGACACTCAAACAGGCACCACATATGGTGCACCTCTTTGGGCACCATACTGTGGGATACTGAACGTATTTCCTTTTTCTCTTTTCTGTTCGATGCAAGGTAGTAGTTGTTCTGTAGCCACTTTAGACTGAGTGAAGGATTGTTGCCTATGTTTTCCTTTGACTCAAAAGAACAGTATGCAAACAGCAAAAAAAAAAATGAACAGAATGTGCCTGATAATGGCTCGCCAGCTGTATTAGTGGCATTGCCTCCAGCCTTAGCTTTGCAACCCTCCTCTCTGTCGCAACTGAAAAGAATAAAATTCAGCAAGCCACCAATCAGCTGCTGGAATAATGTTATATGAAAAGTCAAGTGACACTTCATTGGTTTCATTCTTACTCTTCCACTGGATTTCCCTGTTGATCATCCTCTTCAGGACTGCATGTGACAGTGTGAGTGTGCTGCTGAGTATCTAGTGATGTAAGTCAGAGCAGCAGTGCCTAACAGCACTAGTGTAGCAGCTTCCAGTAATGTGACAGTTGGTGCAGCTCTTTGGATTTTTGAGGGAAGGAAAACGTTACTAATATTCAGTGAATCTTTTGTTAGACCTTCTAGTAAGTAGAATTTTCCTTTAAAAGTGCATTAGTTGAAAATCTGTATACACAATTGCCTATAACATCTGGTACTTCATCTCTGTGTGTTCCGTATGTTGTGTGAAGCTCAACTGTGTGCAGAAACATTTTGAACACTTTTAATAGTACTGCTGTACAGAGAAAGCAAACGGAGCTTACAGAAGCTTTTCTTAGAGTTTGTGTCCTTCTAGACATTACTACAGCTTTGCAAGCCGGAAAAGGAACTACTGGTTTCCTGTTTTAGGGACAGGAAAGCAAGCTGGGAACTGGAGCTAGCTATGTGGGGGTTGTTAATATGCCAAAAAAAATGTCTGTAGTGGTTCAAAATGGTGCAGAGATGGTACCTTTTTAGTAATTGTTTTTTGTACGAACAGCAGAGAGAACTTGCACTTAGTCATGCATCAGCATATATGAACACCTGTTCAAAATTGGCATTATAGTAGCAGAACTGCCTAAGAAATGTATCCTAAAATCATCAAGTAACATTCTTACTTGACTCAAACGTAGTTTAATGAACAATTAAGATCTATAGGGGCATATGTGCTTGGTGAACAGAAAAAGGAGAGAAAGCTCACAAAACTACCAAGCTCTTTTAGACACATTATCTGTTGAAGTAAATACAAATTTACAGTAGCAGTAATTGCAAAATATTTCCACAGATGAAGGAGCCAATCACTGATATGAGGGTATCTGAACTAATGGATGTCTATGAACAGAAGCTGGCATCGTTAGCTGTGAGTACAACCTAATGTGTAGGGGTACAATGCTGTCTGTAGATTCAGGGAATGTTAGTACATGAATGTTCTTCCTTTGCACAGTCTAAAGAATCTAGGCTGCAAGACCTTTTGGAAGCGAAAGCTCAGGCTCTGGCTCAGGCTGATCGGCTGATGGCCCAGTACCGATGCCAGAGGGCCCAGGCTGAGTCTGAGGTGAGTAACAGGAGTCTCTGGGACTTTGGGGTGGGGTGGAATAATAATTGTCTGGGCAGCTTTAACTGTATTTGCACATGCGGAAACTTTATCTTGCTTAGCTAACCTATGCTTACAAATGAGGACGGTATTAATTTTCATGATAACAATCCAGAGGAAAACAGGATGTTTCTTTGGACCAGTTTCTGTAATGTCTTTTAATATTCCTACTAAAACATGACTTATAAAACAGAATTGCTTGTAATTGCATTTTTTTTGGTGGGGTTTTCTCCTCAAAGGCAAGAACTCTTGCTGCAATGTTGAAGGATGCAGAACGAAAAAATGAAGAACTTAATGCTTTGCTGAAAGCTCAGCAGATAGAATCTGAAAGGGCACAGACTGATATTGAGCAGCTCTTTCAACACAACAGGAAACTGCAAACAGTTGCTGAGGAACATGAAATACTGAAAAAATCTTCTGTTGATCTTCTTCAGAGGTAAGATGCTTAGGATTTCTAAGCAAATACTTCATAGTCAATCGATGTGACAAAACCCTGTTCTGGGTTAGCTAAGCATGTTAGAAGGGCAACATTACATGATACTTCATGGTTTTAAGTAAAAAGTACTTTTTTCTTTGTATGCCCGCAGATCAGGTTACAGTATGTCATTCAAAAAGTTAATATGCTAAATGGAGTGAGAAGTGAAAACGTAGTTGTTGAAGGCCCCAGCTCAGGAAATGGCAAGGAACTTTGGGCATTGTCCTCTAAAACAAACTGACAATGCTTAATTTGTGATGGTGTTACACCATACTCTCAGCTTCTTTCTTTGATCTTATATACTGTCTATTTTGAGCTTGCATCTTTGATCACTTGTGTAGCAAATAACTGAAATGAGGTTAAAGCCATGTAGGGAGAAAGGCAGTACCTTGTGTGTTCCAAATTATTTACGAGCATTATTCCTTTAGGCTCTTAAAGCTAAAATAAAACCAAAAACCACATAGGACACGTGAGACAAAAAGTACATAGGGACAGAAATTAGTTATGGAAGAAAACAAACATGCTTTGGAAGAATAAAGGCTTAAAATATCCATGGTGTTTCAAACTCACATGCATCAGTTTTGTCACTAGGTGTCAGCAAGGCAAAGAAGCTGATAAAATTGAGAGCAAGTTGGTTGTTTAATAACAGACTCAGAAGTTATGTCAGAAACTTTGAAGGTATATTACCGCCAATAAGGGATGTAATTGAAGGAGGAAAAATGTACACGATTTCTCAATTATGACTTTCCTTGAATAAACATCTTGTGTGGCCAGTGTGGAAGTACCTACTTTTTTGCTTGAGTTGTATGTAGCTATATCCTTTGAGTGTGCATTTGACTAATCTTTGTAGGATAAAGCATCTTCAGTCTGTTACGTAACAGCTATAAATTCCCCAAAGTAGGAATAAAATAACTTACTGATTGTTATACTGTTTTTATAAAGTAAAAACATACTTTCTAAACCATCTGTAGACTTTAAATGCTGTTCCGTAAAAATAATGAGATAACTACCATAGGGGGTGAGAATTTTCCTTTTGGTAGGAACGTAGCAGAGCAATTTGCTTCAAATGTGAGATCTGCCTCAAACTGTTATTAATTACACTTTGCACTGTCTCCATTATTTTCATTTTTCAGTATCTCTGTATAACAGGAGGTCATAAACAGTCTCAAAGGGTCCCTTCAAAGATAACTGCAAAAAGCTTATTTATAACAGTTTATGTATGTCAGATACCTAAACACAGATATTTGGTGTTTTGTCAGTCACTAAGAGTTTTCTGCTGGAGAGAGGTTCGTTAATAATTAGGGAAGCTTGTTTTTTCACGTATGGTCCTTTAAAATACGTATCTTCCAGCTTGTGTGGGATGATTGCACAGATGTCAAGTCTTTTGACAAACTATTAAAGTAAAAGCTCTTCAAAAGCATTTATCCTCTTCAACCATAATCCTCTAATTTATTGTAGGTATGAAACAACTGAAAGACAACATAAAGATCTACAGATTGCATGCAATTCCCTAAATAAAGAAATTGAAGCAATGAAAAAACTAAATGAATCACTCAAGCAGCAGAATGACAGGTAAGTTTGATTCAGTCTTTTAAGTAGACAGTAAAGCCAAGTAGTGCTTTAGCATTCAATTTTGTAATTGTCTATGCTTTAAGTAACATCTGAGAAGTAGAACTAGAAGTAAAAGATCCTTCAGAGTTGTGTTGTATGTGTATGAAAATCTGTAGCAGTGACTTCAGTTTTTTCTACTATATTCATTGGGGGCAGGAGGGAAACCCTACAGCAGCAGTAGTAATTTAAAAGAACTCATGATAACAACCCAATTTGGGGGTGGATTTTCTTTGGAGGGATAGGGGTTCTTTTTGGTAGTTGCTGAATTGTTGAATGCTACTATCACCCAAGGTTTTCACGTATTCCCTTTTAGCCTGCAGAATTTCTCTGTAATGTTATATCAGCAGAAGTACTTGAGGTTTTAAGTGCTTCCTTAAGGGGGGGTGGGGGGAACCTACTAAATTAAAAGTTATATTAGAAAGAGTGTTGATTTGGTATTCTGTCTCTGGTGCGGAACTTTATTCCTCAACCATAAAACTCACTTCTTCTGTCTTGAGGACAATTTATAAGTTCTTTTATTTTTAATGGTTTAAGATTAGAGGTCTGATGTAACTTCCACCCATGTAACTAAAGGATAGGGCTTCTATTGGAGAAGTTTTATTTAATACTTAATTTTGCAGAAGGTATCTCTAAAATATGCTTACAGGCAAGCCTTACATTCACTTTAGAAATAAAATGCCATTCTTGGTTTGACTTGCAAAGTTCACTTCATCCTTCCAGGCTCTTGCCTTGTCAGTGACTCGGACTGCTCTGATTACTGCCTTGAGTTCTGATTCAAATGGAAAATTTTTCATACAGATGGGTTTATTTGCTTCTAAATAAATGTGAACACTAACTCTTATTGGTACAGTATGCAGCTCAGTGTGATTGGGAGTGTATTCTGAGAAAGCTGCTCCCTTTTAAAAGCTAATGTGGTGATCAGTTACTGGTTACTGCATAGATATTCTTGAACTACCACAAATAAAGCAGACTATGGAAATATCCTTCTTTCCCCTTTATTGCCAGAGGCTGCGGTTTAGAAAGTGTCAGATAGTAAGCAGATAAAGTAAGCAAGAGTGACAATAGGCCTCATGTAGGTGAGGCAAATGAGAGATGATGTGTGTTAGTAATGGTGAAAGGAAATTGACTTTGTGGAGTTGGAAGTGCTTGGGTTACAGCTGTAATGGATGGATGAGAGTGCCTATATATTAGGATAACATGTAGTTTCCACAGTCTTAACTAGTGAGGACTGCAGATAACCTATATATGGATTACTGTGAAGTCATATGAAAATCAGTTTTTGCTGAGTGTTACATGACAGTCTGGAGATGTTCAGAATGGTATTAGAAAAACTTTGTGCATAGATGTGTTTGCATAGATGATAACACTTGCATGAAATGGGTGTTAGCAATGATATTGTCAATTCAGGAGCATACTAAGGGCTAAAAGCCCCATCTCAATCACTAATGTCAGAGAATTCTGACTCTGTCTGAAAGACAATTTCAGTTCTATTATCTTCAGTTCCATCTGTTCAAGGTACCTTGGACGCCTTGTGGCTGTAATCAAGATCACCAATTTCTGGTGTCTAGGCTTTCAGTAGCTTCCACTCTGTCTTTGATCAAAGGAGGGAAATAATGGTTTCATGAGGGGAAAAAAAGGAGAGAAAACTTGTGCTAACACCCTTCGTAATTTGGTTGATTTGATTTGAAGCTCCTGACAGCAGTTAGAAGTTAGACAAAAATCATTCTAGCTTCTTAGAACAAAGAAATGGTAATATATATCACTTTGATAAGTAAAATTTCTTTGTAATTTTAGGACTGCTGCACAGTTGGTTGAAGCTGAAGATCACAGAAAAGAATTACAGCAACAGCTACAGGATAAAGATGGCAAAATTGCAAGTAAGTCACTTACCTAAAGATCACTGAACCTAAAGAACTAACCAGTGTAAATAGATGTTCTGTGCTGTAGATAAGCAGCTATATTTTTCTTAGTAACTTGTAGATCTTAAATGTAGCTGGGGACATGCAATTTAACTGTTGAATTAAACAAATGTGTGTATATACCTATATATCTTTGAAAGGATACAAAAATGTGATTTCCCAGACTATATGAATTTCACTGAATCTGTGCACAGCATCATATGTTCTTACAGGATCTCTTCACAGCATGTCCACTAGACCTATTTTCTGTAGGAACTGCAAAATGCAAGAGTTCAGTTCAATTCTTCAGCAAACGCTGGAAAGCAGCTGCTAGAACCTAGCAATAGGTGGCATTACTCAGTATTTCACTTATTAGCAGCAATGTTGAATATTAAAAATAAACGTATATACTTGTTTCCTAGGTAATACAGTATGTTTTCTCTAAGTCTGATAAACCCTCTTTTAATGTGTTGATTTTCTTAAGGCTTGCAACAGAAAATAAAAGTTCTGGAAGAAAAACTGAGAGCTCAACAGAAAGAAAAAAACAACATGGAAGAAACTGTAGATGTTCTTAGAAAGGAATTAGGTAAAACAGAACAAGCAAGGAAAGAGCTGAGTATCAAGGTAAGGAATTATTTGCAATCTGCACTCTGGAGACTGGAGTATTAGATACCTAGATAACTGATAAAGCTGGATAATCAATATTCAACTGGTAAAGTGACCAAATAAAGTAGACCAGTCCCTGTGGTGGAGAAGAACAAACTCTCAGATTTAATTATGTACCTTTTGAGTTTTGAATTGCTGAGAAAAGAAATCGAATTCAAGAGAACAGTCACAGTCAGGGTTTAATAGGGCTGTATAAGACAAGGTGGGTGAGTATGTAATACTTGGAAGAAAAACTGTGGTGCAATATTAAATAAATGAACACAGAATGCTCCTTTCAGTTTCTAGTTTGGGCTACTGTAAAATGCAGGGGGGGAGTTTATTGTTTTGCTCCCCCCCTCCTGTTTCTTGTACCCTGTATTAAGATATTTTGTTGTATGCATACAACAAAATACATCTGTTTTTCTTGGTCTTTGAAATTCTAATAAAGTATAAATTTTTCATCTCTAAAAACAATGTCTTCTTTCAAAACATGAGAGAGAGACCAGTTTGGCAATACCACAAAGTTAACAGGGTAATATTTTTTAAATACATAAATTAAAATCCCAGAAACCTCAGCAGAGCTGATACATCCTTGCCTATAGGTAAGGCTCCCAGTAAACACACAATGCAGAGAAGTTCATTTTCGATGCAAACTAATCAGTAATTGCAACAAAGTGTGCAGTCTGTTGAAGTATTTCCATTCTCTGGAAGCAAAGTCTAATCTCTAGGACGATGATATTCTGTATATAGCAAATATTTCACTTGTTCTTAATTAATATTTACCAGTGTGTGGATTGAAATGAAACATGGATGGTTTAACCGGGAGCACTTCTCCACTTCTCTTGGTTAAAAAGAACAATGATAATGTGGGGGTGGGTTCTTCCACTTCGTATTTAATGTTTAAATTGCAACAGTAGCTGTAACTTTTTCATGTGTGCCAAATGTATAGCTGAGAAAAGAATTTCTAAAATGAGCTTATAATTTTAAAACTGTGCTTCTTAATTGCTTGCTTAAATTCACCACCAGGTCACTTAGCTTTTGCTGTATACTGTATACGTTTTTTTCAGTTAACAATGGAGGAAATAGTAACTTTTTTTTTTTTTTTTTTTTGCAGGCATCTTCTCTGGAAGTTCAAAAATCTCAATTGGAAGTACGCTTGGAAGAAAAAGAAGCACTTGTAAAATTACAGAAGGAAGAACTGAACAAACACTCCACTATGATTGCAATGATTCACAGTCTAAGTGGTGGCAAGCTAAGTGCAGAAACAGTGAACCTCAGTTTATAGGGCTCTGTCTTTTAAGGTTTTAGTATAAAATACATAAGAATAAATATGTAAAATAAAAAAAATGAAGCTAGCATGCTATCTGTCTTAAAATCATCTAAAACTAAAGTAGCTTAACAATCGAGAACAAAAAAATAATTGTGAAGGCTTTTGTTTGAAAACACTGAATTGCTGTATACCAAAAAGGTCTTCTAGTGGTCTTGGCAGAACTACTATCCATCTGTCCATCTGTATTGGGAGCTGAACGCAACTTCTTGTTGGTGACTAAGCTTCCAAAATATGTATAGAAAAATGAGAGTCACTCAAATTTTTTTGTCTGTTTATTCTGTTATTGGCAGTCAGGTAAGTATGCTTCATATGTTAAGCACTTTTATCATTTAATCTTGTTCACTTCAACTCTTCTGAATACCATCTGTTTTTTGTGCAGTGATGCTTCCTGCTGTATAAAGCACAAACACAGAAATAAAATGAATTATATCAATTAGAACATATTACACTGCAAGCTGTATTTATCAGCATATTATTGTGAATACTTCATGTAGTAAATATGTGGAGGTGTTTCGAATTTTGAGGAGATAATCTGAGTGAGTAGAAGAGTGTTTTTTCAAAAAGGAGCATCAATTAAGGAAAGCATGCTCATAATGAAATATATGGACCTACAAATACTTTGTAAATACTAGATAATACTTTCCTAAGCCCACATCATTTTATTCATTCTTTAAAAAGATCTGCACTTTTTTAACAGTCCTATCTTGTATATGCAACTCTTGTCAGCATTGCCATTTTTTGCTGTACACCAATGGGATTTCATATACTGTTCATAGTATAAATATTTAGGTAATTTTTAAGTATCCTTTAATATAAAAGACTAGAACTGAAGTTTTTGAGTGGCAGAACACTTTCCTCTCATTAGTTTACACGTGACATGAATAACATGTCTTTTAGCAGTTGGCAGACTTACTTCCTTAATATACATATTTTTTGGTACAACTACCAGAGTTTTGGGTTATCTGTAGCATTACTGGTTTTATTTCTGTCTAATTTGTAATGGCTAGATCTTAAAACACCTGACTTTCCTTAGGTTTTCAGTTGTATAATAAATGTCTACTCATGTATAGCCTTGTACATTCAGTTGCAATTATACATCAGATGAATTGTATCTTTTTTAACCTGTTCCTATAACATATATATTTTATGAATTAAGCCTAAGTAAGATTTACAGATGTTTTTCTGGTCTCTGTGAAGACTAGGGGAATAAAAAACAAATTGCTCTATCTTCTGTGTCTTACGTATTTTGTTAAGTGTGGGATATTACAGGGATACCTGCCAGCTCGGTACAGAATACATGCAGTTTGGCTGCCTTTTTGCATAAAATGTAGTTATTGCTTAAGAAGGTCAGAAAGTGTCAACAAAATTGCTGAGTTGAGGGTTTCTCTTAGTTTTGCAAACTGATTTGGGAAATAAAGCCTCATTAACTATAAATTTCTACTTCAGTGTAGTAAGTTAAGAAATTTGAGTGTCAGAATAAGTTTGCAGACATGGATTCAGTTCTGTTTAAGTCTCTTGGTCACAGTGCAAGGGCAAGTAAACGTTTTCTGCTCGCTTTCTGCCAGAGAAGAAATTCAAGTAGGAAATGTCAAGCATGTTACTAATTAAACTGATAAATGCTGGTTTGACTTTGTTTTCAGATGGTAGAATGCAAGGGCAAAAATGTCATGCTACTCACCGGAGTAAGGTTATATTTTAATAAGGTTCATGGCCCCAGAAAATGCTAAATGAATCTTCGGAGTTTACATTATAAAATCCACAGTACTAGGCATGGTATATAAATATTGATTGGGCTTGTTTTTACCCCTTGGAAAAATGTGCTATGTCAGTATGATGTTGTTCTAAGCCAAGTGTTGCTGAACTCCTTTGGGATACACAGCAAACATGCATGGACCCATCAAGCCCCTCTGACAACAGTTCTGTGTTCCTTCTTGGCAGTGTTTTTTCTAATCAGCAATGAAGCAAATCTGTAATAGTGGCTAATAGAAATAGCAAATAAATTCATTTCTGTTTAAAATGTTTATTTGAAATACATAGCTCCTCTCACTGTAGAGAAAATCTCTAGCTTTTTACACTTACCTCTTCTTCTACATGAATTATGTTCTGGGAGTTTGCTTTTAGGCCTTTTGATAATATCAACATTGAAAACAGTTCTGTAATAAAGTTCCCTGTGCACTTTTAATATTCTTGTTGCACATAATATGCTATTGGACTATTTTCCCCACAGGCTCCTTCATTTAGTGCAGAGTAACCGGTACAATGAACAGCTCTTCAATAGAGTCGATTTTTAATTATCTGTGCATTATGTCAGGTTGTCAGTTGCCAGTTTTACAAGCGCAGAGACTTGAGCTGTCTTAATTCAGAGCACCACCAAGTCTTGTTATTGGGCACTCTAACCCTTTATATCTGAGAGTAGATGTCTTTTATCCTATATCCTGGAGAAAGTTTTCATTTATGTGGTTCTGTGTAGCTTTGTACATCACTTCAATCATGCTGGGGTAGGAGAAAGGTGGGGAAAATCTGTAGTGTTTGTTTGCTGTACTCGTTAGCTCTTTTGGTGTACCTCTTTGCTATGAGTCAAATGTTCGGAGCTCCTGCCCTTCAATATATGATTTGTCATATGATATGACTTGTCATATGTTGTCTTCATCTTTGGTGTCGATTCTGGATTCTCTGATCTCTACTACTTCCCTGATATTGATCTCTTTTTCTAGACTTTCACTTTCCCATACTTCATCTCCATTCCTTTCAGAGCTGATTCCAAGCGACAGTGCCTACTGCTTGCTCTCACCTGAGGAAGTCAGTCTTGTACATAAACTGGGAAGCTTCTCAGTGCTGGTCGGTTCTAGTAGTGGAGTCTTTCCAACCTTTGGATAAAACAGACAGTGTCATTGATCTCAAACTTCTGAAGTGCAGTTGGTCATCCCTGCCAGCACATACGATGGAAAAGAAAGATTTTCCTGAACCAATTCCTATGTTGTCACTGTCCTCCCCCTATGCTTACTCTTATTACCAAGACAGCATAGTTTTATTGGTATGGTCAAAACAGGTATGTTGTGCTATCATGCCCGACTTAACATGGGGGAATCCTTCCTCCCAGGCACATGGAATATTGGCTGCCTTTCTTCTTAACTTCATCCTGTAGTTTAAAATCCTGCACAAATAGTACAACTTCTGAGCTTTACAAACTGAAAACAAAGCATTGCTTTAGGAATTAATCCTAAGAGCTGTGGTGGTAAGTAAGCCTGTTTAGAATAAGCAATGTAATGAACAGATGGTGTGCTCTTTGATAGATGTTCAGGCAGTGTTTAGTTCTGATTGTGAGTAGTAAGATGTATTTAAAGGCTGTGTAAACAGAATACAAAATTCAGAGTGCAGAAGTCTAAAATTCACTTCTTATGGTACTGATTCATCAGTGTCAGGTATGTTAAACGTGGGCTAGAAATTATGTATTGTTTGTGCTTGCAGTTGTCTTGATTTGGAGGTGAGTGTCTAATTTTCCAGGAATTCTTTAACAATGCACTTGACTTACACTTGTTCTCGCAAAAAAAATGGAACAAACTCCATTGAAACTGACACACAGCTTTATGGATTTAGTTTGTGTTCTTGTAAAGATGTAAGATGTTCTCTGCTCCTTTTTAAGTAAAAGAGTTAGTTAGCAACCGAAGATCGAGTGCTTTTAGGCAAGTACTTGTTTCACAAGAAATGCTTTCAACCTTACAACGTTGGTTTGTATATAAACAAACTCCTCCATGCATTTCAGTCTGGTTACTTGTGAAATCTCCAGTTTTGTTCACTGTCTGAAACATGCGTCCTTTTCGACTTTCTCACCAATTTTCCTCCTGCAGGGTGATGGAGCTGGAAAGTCTGCTGGCTTTAGATCCCAGTGACACATTTTTGTATCTCATCCCAGCCCAGTCTAAACTGGATATTTTCCTAGGAGTATGTAGAAATGGGAATTAGGTTGAATTATGTCACACTGAAAACCATATAGCTATTCATGTAAGTATCCTGGTAGACCTTGACCATGGCTGACAGCTAGGGCAAGGGGTGTCTCCATCTCCAGAATGGCAAGTGTGGATTGCTCGATGACTGCGGGGGGGGGGGGGTGGTAAAAAGTATCTTAATCAAAGAGGGTGTTCGTTAATTAAGAGGGTATTAATTCTTGAAGAGAAATAACAAGGTACTATGGATCCTTAATTTTATGTCCACCTTCTGCTCAAGTCTGCCATGCCTAAGGTTCTGACACCAGCCATCTGTGAAGCTCTCCTTCCTAAGGAACAGCCTTGTGTCCATTTTGACATATTGCCCTTTAATCTGGATTAACTGGCCGCCTTGGCTGAAGAGCAGGTAGTCAGTTGGTAGCACCTTATTTTATCAGGGATTCTTTTAAAGGGGAATTAGTAAGAGCAGCTAGCTGCATCCACAGATGTGTTTCAGGCTTTGCATTAGTACTGTGTGCACTCCATGCCTCCTTTTAAGCCTGCGTGACTTCCTAATTGAACTGTAAACGCAAGTTTGAGTCTATAAGGTGAGTTTTGGGGTGCGTTGGTTGTTTTTGTGTTGTTGCTGGTGGTGGGTTTTGTTTATTTCTGCTTTGTTTGCATTTATGGCATTAGCTTTGGTCTGAAATGGAAGCTGAGGAATTCTGGGAGCACTGATATAATGTCTTGCTACCAGTAATGTGTTTATTGTCTGTCTTCCTAATCCATTATTGTTGGGCTCTGCTGCTTTTTGAGCTAACATTGCATTCACTGTGCTCATAACAATAGATCTTTTATTACCGAGCGTGTCCTTGAAAACGTAAATAGGAAAGTATACTAATATACCTCTGCTCAAAACTTCGTCTGAATATCAGAAGAGGTCGAATAAAGATGCACAGAGCAGGGAGCACAGAACTTCAGTCTTGCAGTGCAGGCTCTGGCTTAGCTTGAAAAATGTCCTGCAAGGACAACATCGGTCGGAGTCTAGCAAGAATTTTTAATATCATTTGGAAGCAGTTGATCTGGTGCCAAACACCAACATTGCCATACTTAAAAATTGACTCTGAGGCTCTTAGGCTGTCGGATGAGGGTTTTTTGTTTTTTGTTTTGCATAACCTTGAGGAAAGCAGGCAATGACTTCCATTTTCTTTCATATTTGGGAATGATCAGAAATATCCTTTCAGGCAGTATGTAATTCAGTTGTGAACACAGCACCTTTTTTATTACTTCTATACAGACCTCTGAGGCTCTTTAAGGACATACAAAAGCTGTCCTGTACCAAGGACAAGGACAATGCCTCCTCAAGAGGGGGCATTGCATCTTTTGATGCTTAGATGGATTTTGAAAGCATTGCTTATATGCTTGCTGGGCTTGAAAACATCATCTCCTTTTAAAGCTCTGTGTCAGAAATGAACTCTTTGGTGTTTGAGAAGTGTGCAGATGGCCTACACGCCCCTTGTGAGATGCAGAGCCCAGGTAGATGGTGAGTGCAACTGTTTTCTTTGTGGGATGTTTCCAGCATTGCCAATCTTTTGGTGTAGGGGAAGGGAGAATATTGTCCTAAAGAAACACAGGAGTGGATAAAGCCCAGATTTCCTTGGCTAAGCTACTGTAGTATAATTGGCTGCAGTTCTCCTTTAATGTGGCTGGCTCATGATACAGAGCCTTTGTTCTAACTCCAGCCTGTGGGTTGTCACTTAATACGTGCTGATTGAATTCTGTAGGATCCCTTCCCTTTGAGCCAAAGTACATCTCTGAAAAGGTTATCTCTGCATGGAAAACAAACACTTCACAATGCTGAGATCCCCCACATAGCAAGGATGGCTAGACCTCGTTTTCCCCATATGTAACAGAGCCTTTGTACACCAGTAAATACTGTATTAGTTACATTTTTCTTCTGAGCAACTGAGCTAACAATGTGTTTTAGGGTTTTGCACTGTATTAAGTTATTAAAAACTAATTTTGTGAGTAAGCAGCTGTTGTTTTGGCTCAGTTTTACCTCAGAATAATCTATCTGAATGTATTTGTTTATATTGATACTCAAGTGTTGCATTTCAGCAGTGTTTTACAGTACAGCCAAGAAGTCCTATAACCTTTGAAGGAAGTAAAAGGCTATTGTAATTTAAAAATCCAGAGGCTTATGTTAAGCCCCAGGAAAAAAAAAAATAATAATAAAATCTAGAGCTGCTCAGTTACAATATATTTTGTTTAATCTTGATGAGGGCTGAGTGCCAAAGTCAGGAGCCATTTCTGCTTGCTTGTGTGTCATATCAAGTGCTTTAATTGTTTCTCTTTTTATCTCTTGAGGATAAAGCTTAGCGAAATATCTTCTGGTTTATTTTTATCGCATATCTAGCAATTGGATTTGAATCTAGGTTTTAAAAGAAGCCTTTAATTTTCTTTCTTATATTCTGGGTGAGATGAATTAAGACAATTTCTTTGTGGCTTTCAAAGGCAGTAAGAACTTTGAGAGCTATTGTGTTCATTGCAGGATGAGTTTAACGGTTTGCTTTGATGCTGTGAAGTTCCTCAAGATATTCTTGAAGGTATTGAGCTGTTGCCTTGCTTGTGTTCTGCAGAGGCCAAGTAATTTCCTCTTTTGCCTTTCATTAGCAAGAGCAGAAGTAATTTTTCCTGGGGGAACCATTACTACCCTGGGGAGCAGCACCCTCTGTACACGAGGCTGTTGTCACCCCTTGACCTGCTTGATGCCCATGGCTGAAGTGCCATTTATTTTTAGGCATGGTGCGCTTAAGGAGTTCCATCTTTGGGCTGGGTGATGCATGCTGCCCTCCAAGGTGACTTGTCCCCAACAGAGAGGTAACAGGCTATGGGCTGTGGGCAATGCCAGAATTAAAAACTGCTCCTGCCTCTCTGTGTGAGCTGCAGATCTAACTGCTCAGACACCTGCTGCTGTTTAGACTGTGTCCAAACACCTATGTATGTGTGAAGGAGCTTTGCTGACCTATAGCTATTTAATAAATGAAGATATATCTAGTGTGTAGCTCCCTTCTATCTTAATTTCTGTATGACATTTATGAAGTATATCTGTGTTCATTTTCCTTCATGTTACCAACAGAGAGCCACGAAGCAAATAGAGGTAAGCTGCCAGTTTCTGATTCCTTTTGTGAAATGCCAAAAGCCTCCATTTGTTAGTCACAGAATGGCTCAGGTTGGAAGGGATCTTAAAGATCACGCATCTCCAACCCCCCTGCCATAGAAAGGAATACCACCCCCTAGATCAGGCTGGCCAAGGCCCCATCCAGCCTGACCCATAACAGTTAATACATACATGCATGCACAGGTATGGTTTTTATACAAGTGTCTGTAGCTCAAAACATAGTTCTTCATGTCTTTGGCAGCAGCTTGTGCATACAGTGCTTTCATGCACTTCTACTCAGCGTTCCCATACAAACCAGTAAGTTTTTGCAAACCTAGGGCATCTCAACCTAGTCGCATTGAAAATAAAACCAGGTATAATGGTTGCCTGCCTAAAGGCTGGTGTAACTGCCTTGCTTGCTGATATGTCACCCAGGTGCTTTGAGGCGAAGCATCCTGGCATACTAATGCAGCCAGCAATTACTTGAATCTTAAAATCATCTGTTCTCACTTCTGACTCATACAGAAGGCAGCTTCAGCAACCGAGCAAAAAGGGGCATGCAGACAGCAGTGTCTCCCTTGCCACCTGATTTTTGCCTTCCTCCCCACGCAGGCCTCTCTCATTCGCAGAATGAGGCAGAGCCCCCAGGGGAAAAATAGCATCTAATCACATCAGTGGAGGCACAGCGCTTACGCACAAAGATACCAGAGCGAGGTCGCGCAGCCTCCAATTTTAGTTCTATTTCTGAAGCCTGGAGTACTCAAATGGCGATTTTCCTTCCCCCTTTCCCTCCTGCTCCTAAGCCTTGTTGATTAGAAATCTAACTACTCAGTGCCTGATCCTGTCATGTTTATTCATGAGTTGGGGAGGAGGAAATGTGGAAGCTAGTCCTAAACTGCAGATACGATTTGATTAGCTTACCAAGTCTGCACACAAGGAGGCATGTAAATGATGCTAAAGGGTAAAAAACCTTTGGCTGAGCCCAAGGGAGAGCTGTTCCAGAGGTACAGAGTCCTCCAGGAAACTCCTGTTTATAGGAGGGTGATACTTGTTACATCACCTTTATCTTAATATCATGTCGACTATTTTAAGATTATTATATACTATGTCAATAAATCTCAGGTAAGAGGGGAAAAATTAAAATACCTGTCTTAAGTTCTGTAAGAACTTTACTATCCTGCATGATGCATGCAAGTTTAAAAAGTTTTGTGCTACAGCCTTGGATAGGCATGGTGTAGGAGCATCTTTTGCCCCATGAGCTAAGAAGCATGAGGTGGTTGCATTACAGAAACTGGAACAACCCCTCTACCATTGCTTCCCCCATATTCTTCCATTTCCTAGACCTTAAGGTTGAAAGTGATTAGAGGAGAGGTAGAAGGAATGGTGCTAATCTTTTTGGTAAGTATTTTCCATTCATTGTAGTGCTGAAGTGTGATTAAAATTTTAAAGCAGGTAGCCGAAGCCTGGCATTAGTCTCTGTCTGTTGTTCGGTGATAACATTTTCCTGGATTTCTCCCAGACTCATTAAACGTCATCAGTCACAGGCAAATCTAACAAGGGCATGTTGGAAGAGAACTCTGATGGACTGAAATATTAAGGAGCGATCGTTCATGCCACAGACATGAACCGCTAGTTTTTTTTGTTAGCCAGTTACAAGGGTGCCTCATAACCTAGAGGTAATTGAAGGAATTCAGTGGGGGTACAAAGCACTGGCTCTGCAGTGGTAACTAACATCTTCTGCACTTGTCCATAGCCCAAGGTAAAGTTAAGCTCAGCAATTCAGGTCAGATCTTCTTTAGTGCTGGATGAAGTCAGTTGCTTTCCACAGTTCATGCACAGCCAGCTTCCCTTTCACTCAGTAAGGCACTGTGTAACAGTAGGAAATCACAATAACTTTGAGATTTTTCTTACTCTGCATATTATTGCTCTGTATGAAAATCTCTGTAATCCTTAGTGCTTTCTGAGGTAAGAAGGTGGGATTTTTCCTTCTTCCAGGCACAGCTCTGCAGTCTAAGCTAAGATCTGATTCATTAATTTTCTATATAGACACTGCAATGTACAATGAAGAGCTCACCAGCTGAAGCTTGCTGTATGCCCTGTTGGGGTAATCTTTGCAGCTCACTCTGCTCTTCACAGTACACACATCCCTCCTTCCTTGCAATGTTTTCATCTCCATAAAGGGTAAGAAAGGATGTGTTTATTTTTACCTGTTTACAAAGGAATAAAAGCTAGTGGCTCTGGGTCCTGAGCTCATAACTCAGGTGTCAACACTTCCAAATGCTGATGTGTGCAAGTGAGACTGGATTTTATCTTGTGTTAAAGGCTCTGGCACGCCTGTATCATTAAAACACTAAATGCTCAATGTCCTCAGATGCAAGATGGTTTAGGCAGACAAAATGCTAGTGAAAAAGCTAACTATAAACCTGTCTTACTGTGAAACTCCATGAACTCATAGAAAACGGTTTTCTAACACCATATCTAACACCATAATTTTGTTTGGAGATATTAAAAATGCAACATTGTTGTGCAGTAAATAACCCTGTGTAGCAGAGAGTATTGGCTGGTTTATGTGACTCAAGTGGGTCAATAAGTGGGTAATAGATGCATGTGACATGCTGGAAAACCACTTAGAGACCAATAGGCAAGGTCACTCCGTGTCATTGCTGCAGCGTGTGGCGGAATCGCAGAGCCAGGTCTCCTGCACTCGCTCCTCCAGCCAGGAGAAACGTAACCTCCTCTCCACAGATCCATGCACACACAGATCAACTTCAGAGTAAAGGAAAACTCGGAGGCAGGAGCTGGTTACTATGGCTATGTGCGTTACTCACTCTGCTTGGAGAAATCTAGCCAGCCATCTCTGTGTATATTAGCTCTGTTTGTGCATGAAAGAAGCTCGTTGCCAGCAGCTGTGTGAAGCTGCTGTGCTGAAAATCCAACTTTATTCACACCAATCAACAACCTGGTTTTCAGGCATTTAAAAGCAGTGCATGATGAAAGCAGCAAAACTCATACAGTATGGGACTGGGTCCTCCTTAAGCCCTGCTCTGTTCCACAAAAAAGTGACCTCAGCTTCCTTGCATCCGTGCCACTACTGATGTTCCTGCTGCGGTGGAAGAAACATGTAATGGTATTGGCTTGGTTGGACTGGTTGGCCAGTTGGGCTCTGGTATACACGATACAAGAAGACCACCTTCTGTCCACGTTGGCTTTGAAGTCCAGCTTCTCACCAGCTGCTGACTTGTAGGGCTGTCACTGAGTTTCACCTCGTTGAATGTCATCAGAATTGATCACCGAGGGTAAGCGTAGCTGTGGGTGCTGAGAGATCCACAGCACAGCCAGAAGCCTCGTTTTCATTGGCTACAGATATAAATACTTTCCTTCTCTTGCTGAAGCTATCCCCTGAAGCTAGCATTTCTGTGGGGGTACCTAGCGAATGCATTTTCCTTTTTAATGTTGCAGGCTGTCTGTCAGCAACTGTCAGAGCTGGGCACTGCTTTCCCCTTTTATACGGTGCTGCACAAAGATAAAAGCTGGGTAGGTGAGTGGTATTACCCCAGGCTGTCACCACCACGGGCTCTGGCTGAAGCTCTCGTTCCTGTCTCCAGAGCCTAGATTTTTATGTGAGTGGGAGCGATGGACTTGGGTATCCTCAAGAGGCTGTTTGTACCTTGGAGCTGAAGAGGGTTTTGCACTTCAAGTAGGGGCTGAATCTTTAATCTCGATGGAAAGTAGAGCATTTTTTTCTGCAGGCTTAAAGATTTGCCTTTTGAAAACGGGCTAGATTGTTGGAATCTGCAAATCTTTTAATTAGTCAGAGTTCAAATTAATTAGGAACTGTCATTTAAAAATTAAGCGTTTGTCGCTTTTACTGAGTCCTGAATGATCTTAATGGAATAAAGCAGACACTTGAAACTTTCCATATAATTAAAAATAATTGAAGTTTTATGTCTGCATGCATATGAAGGAATCAGCTAATGATTAAGCTAAGCTTTTAGTAATGGCTGTACTTAATGTTACATATAGCATACAAACAAGCTAAAAAATCTTAGATTGGTCCACTGTGGCATCGGAGAAAATGAAAAGTCTTACCAGGCTTCTGCAGGTTAATTTGCAGGCAAGCACTGTACTGCCTGAAATGCCAATCTTACGAGGGAGACAAGGCATGCATACATTTTCACTGGTGGATTAACCATGCCACTCTGCTTTTGTCTTTAAAAGTTTAATGCCTTAATGGTTGAGTGGCTTGCATATTGCTGCATGAAACATGCCCTGTGCTGCTGAAACCTTGGCTGCTGCTGGGAATGAGGCAGAGCCACAGAGAGCAGCACAAGTTCTGTGCTAGCAGAGCTCAGAGTAGGATCTTCGTACCACTTCTCTGTACAAGTTCTCCCTTTTTTTAATTTAAAGCCTGATAAAAATGATTGAATGATAGCAATTGTTCACTCAATGACTTCAGAAAGGTGGAAATGGCTTATAAAAGCTAGTAGGAATAGAAACACGCAGATGCCTTACTCATGGTCTGGCCTCGCTATACAGCGGTATTAAGACCCTGTGTTAATACCCTGCATGTGAGCACCCCAAGCTCTGCGTGTTTCTTACTTTAATTTAGTCAGGTTTCCTTTTCATCTAATCTCTTAGCTTCCTGGGTCAGTGAACATTCTTGTCGTGTTCCTCTTCACATTCCTAATTGTAATTCCATCCCTAAGAAATGTTTTTCTCTAAGTTGAATGCGTATGTCCCAGGCTGGATTTACTTAGACTGCCTTATCAGAGATACTGTGAATGCAGTAGGATGGTACATTATTTTTAATATCCCATAATATTTTAATATTAATGATCTGTTCCCATCATGAAGAATTTTCAGGTTTGTTTTTTGTTTTTAATTTTCTTACTATTATTTTTGAAAGCCCCTAATCCTTTAAGGCTAGGAATATACTCTCTCACTCTCTCAGCAGCTCAGCAGCTGCTGGATTCTCTTTTTTTTTATTTTTATTTTTTTATTTTTTATTTTAGACCTCTAAAGAAATTCCAATAGACACAATGAGCACTGAATCTTGAGAAAAATGAACTGGATGCTAGTGCTTAATACGTTTTGTCAGGTTGTAAAAACATCTGAGGTGATGTGTTCAGTCTGTTGTTTCAAGGAAGGTTTTATTTGGGGGGTGAGGAAGTAGGGGTCTTTGCAGACATTAATGAATAAAAGAGGAATGAGAATGAAACAACATCCACTTTTTTTTTTTTTTTTCTTCCATGCCCCTATATGTCTGCTTCTTACTTTGTAAATGCAGAGCCAAAAGTGACAACCTCTCCTGGTGCTTTCCTTCTGCTGTGCACTTCCACCAAGTCTGAAAAGGAGGGATTTCAGGAGCTGTCCCCTCGATCATCTCGTCCTCAGCTGAGGCAGGGAGACAAAGGAGGTGAAGCTAAGGAAAATTAAATGATATTCATAGTTAAAGCAGAGCTGGATGATTGGTCCCCTCTTTGAATGCGTGTGGTTAGGAGCTACTCTCACAGCTGCCTGACAGTCCTCATGTGTGTCCTGGTGCACAGACACTCTCTCCTCATCCCGTTGTTGCTCAGCTGGAAAGTGTAAGGCAGGCACAAACCCATTTCAATTAAAGAGCACTGTGCAAAAATCTCTACCCCTTGCTAACGCCCTTTTTGCTTCTGGTTGTGATAACAGTGGTGGGGGAGACGTTTAATGGAGACAGCTGGATTAAGTCACACGTTGCTGGTTACCAAAGCGTGGTTACGGCCCTGAACAGCTTTTTTTTTCCTCCCCATGTTATGACTTTATCAGTGGTTTAGTGTCAGATGTCTGGAGCTCAGCTCAGCAGAGCCGTGTGTGACATGTCACACGTTGTTACTACTAGCAAACAGGCTGTGAGATGAGGAACGGGAGGAGAGTGGAGGATTTTGTAACATTTGCCCTTTTGCAGCCTCCCTTTTAATAACCCATATGAAAGTGCATGTCCATACTTGTTTTATAGTCCGTAATGCTCACCAAAAAGCATCTTGAAGCTGTAGTTTAAAGGACTGCAATCTTTCTGGTTAGGGGAGTAATTACTCTTTGAACCCTACATGTATATCCTGTGATCAAATCAGTAAGACCCGCCTGCATGTTGTGGCTATGGGGCAGCGCTGGTGCCCACTGGTGGACTCTGAGAGTGTTTTATTATTTACGGGAAAGGATCCATACATCCACCTCCTGATTCCCTTTCTATTCCTTCTCTTCTTGAAATAAATTCAACCCATATCCCAATTTGCATGTTTCTTTCATCACCCCAGCTGCGCACCCCGTGTGGCAATAGAGAGCTGTAAGTAGTTCAAGTGTGTTCATGATGGTTTTATGGTTTCTAGCTGCAAGTAGCTGAAACTCCAATCTGTGTCCAATGTAGAGTAAGCCAAATTTTCTTCTAGAGCTGTAACTTGAAATATAATAGGTTTGTTACTATCTTTTGACTATGTTTGCCTGTTCTGTTTTGAACAGCAGTGCCACTTAGTGCTTTCCTTATGCTTTCAACATCTAAAATCTGATTCTTGCACATCTTAATTTTCTCCTAGATTCAAAATAAACCGATCTGACAAGAATGACATGCCATTAGCTTTTACATGGATAAAATTGCTACTCTTTAGACCAAGTAAGCATTAAAAGAGATGACCTGTTTGGCTAGAAGCTCATCTCCCCATGGAGGCTGAAACTGTCTGAGTAGGCTGTCAGATTATTTTGCCTGGTGGTTTTTCCTGGTCCACCAGCATGGCCATGACCAGACTGCTTAGTCCCTTTTCTTTGAAAGGTAATCAGCCTTGTAACTCTGCGACAATAAATCAGCATGAATTGTCTGCCTCACTGCATATGTGGACGTAGCCCTTACCTTGGCCTCGATCAGTTCCTCTTTCCTGGAAATAATATCTACTTCACTGTGACTTTTTTTTTTTTTTAAATGAGGATAGACACATTGCAGGTCTTGTAGGGTGGAGGTGCATCAATAATGGCTGAATGTAGGTCTTGTGACCATGCTGAAAAAAAAAAGACCACAATGGAAATCATCTGCCCTCAAGTTCTGCAGTTCCTACTCTGAGGTTCTTTTGGTGCACACCTGGGTGGCAATGGGAGCAGAGATCTTTCTGCTCTGAAAAATACCTGTTCATCAACTTTAGTATGACAAGAAGGACCAGAGTTTCCACCAGGACCAATATATCCTGACAGGCAAGAGGCAGAATAATCTATTTTACAGAGTTTCCTTTTTTTTTTTTTTTCCATAGCATATTTTCATACCCCAAAATAACCTGTATTTTTGTTAAAAATTCTGTGTCAAACTTTTCAGTTAAGCCTGCTGCTGTGAGTTTGGATTCTCTGAAAAATGTCACTGATGATTTTAAAAATGTACATCTTCCTATGCTATATAAATAAAAATGCTATGTTGCTGTTGTGCAGAAACCATTGTTAGGACCCCACGGTCTCCCTAGGCAGAGGCACAGCACAGGTGCCCGACCTGCAGGACAGCACTAGGAGAGGTGAGACCTCGTGTACAGCCCTGTGTACCCACAGGGCAGCAGCAGCCCTTGAACCAGGACTATTCCTAAGTGCTCTTTTGGTGAATAGGTTTGAATAGATTGAGCTGCTGGTGAGACGTTTCTGTGGGACGTGCTGGATCGAAGCCTGAGGCTTCCTGTTGGGTGAGTTTTGATGAAAATTTAACAAATTACTCAACCAGGCTGGTGGTCCTGTCAAATGAATTGCTTGGTGTTTCCATGCTGCTGAGCTACTGATATTTAAAGTGAAGTTTCTGAGGCCCCACTGATGCAGGCAGGGTATATTTCCTATGCTTGCTCTGTGTTTTTTCCAGTAATCTGTCTTTCCCTCATTTACCTCACCCTACCAGATGTGTTGTTTCTTTTCTTCTTTCTTCTAGACCATTGTGTGAGACTGAAGTGCCTAAAACTGTGGATGTGTACTGTGCATTTTGGCTTTGTGCAATAATTTCCAAGAATGTAATTTGACTTTCTTCATCTCCCTCATTCTTCCCTCCTCTATAAAGACAAAATACATATTTCAATTACAAAAAGGGCATTTAAAAACAGTTCTGTTACAATACGATTAGCTGCTGCTGGGGAGCTGCTATGACTCTAAAGGGAGCTATGCATGTAACCTCGCTGGAAATCCCAGCTGCTGCTGGCTCCTGTGGCAGAGGCAGTCCTCTGCAAAGGCAACGCCCGGCCCGTCTTGGCTGTGATCTTGGCTGTGGTTTTGGTCTGGGCACATAGCACAGCCTGTCTCCAAATGCTCTGGATTATTCTGGCTGGTCCAGCACAACCCTTTCTCACTGTAGCCCTTCCTGACCCCTCCTCAAATTGCTTCTGGCATCTCTGCATTCCCACCCCTGTCTTTTAGCCAAGTAGCAGCAAGAGTTTGCAGCAGCCTGGCGTGCTGCAGCCTGGCGATTCTTCCCTTTTTCCAGTCATGCCCTGCTGTGCATTTTCAGAAATTACTTCGGTTTTAGGTGTGATGTGCTCCTTCAGGAACAGCCCCTGGTCTTGCTGGGGCTGAACCTGGGCAGCAAGAACGAGCTATTTGGGGGAGCTGGGTGCACTGAAAGGAGGGGGAGCATGGCAGTGGCACAGTTGGCCATGGTACAGCATCGGTTCCTAGGATCAGTTCTGCGGGGTCTGCACAGGAAAAGTCCCTTTTGTCACCTATTAAGCTGCAAGTGTGGAACACCATAGCAGAGAGGGGAGACAAACTTGTTTTCATATTATATAAACATATACACATGTCTGTGTATATATATGTGTATATATATGTTTACATATAAACGTATGTACATCTCTATGTACACCCCAACCAGTTGCTTCAGAGCAGTGCCACTAGAGAGAAGGATGGCGTGTCCATTCTGGGAGGTGTTGATGCTTCTTGTCAGTCAAGTTTTTAAGTCATTAGACCATGTCAAAAGCACAGACGTGCTTTTTCAAGCTTGTGGCAGAAAGTAATATCTCTGGAAATAGATTTTTAAGAACTGGGATTGTTTTTTCAAGCTTTGCTGACTGAGTTTCTTGGCTGAGGTGATCGACTCAGCGTAGCTGTACTTGGCAAGACGCAGTGTCTTGTCTCTGCTTACATGAATGTAAATAGTGAAAAATCACACAGTTGGCTTCCTGCAGTGGCTCCCAGCTATTTAGTGTCATGTCAATCACACAGGGTCTGTTTTCTCAGCTCTTGCAATGTTAAGTAAGTATCTCTGCAAGGCAATTATTTTTCTGATTAAACCGTCGGTGCATTTTTTTTGGTATAGTTTGCAATTGGCATAAGGTAAACACAGCTACAAGATAACAAACACAAGATAGCAAACAATCCTTGACAAGGAGTCAAGCTAAGGCTTAGAGTTACAGAAGCAAAAAATTGAAAAGTTGCTTGAATCTAGAAAGGCATGAATATTTCCCTTTCTTTCCCCCACACCTCTGAAAAATCAACCTCTGCAGCAGCAAAAACAGGCCTGTGCCTATCTTTGCCAATCTCAAAAAGGCAGGCTTTAAATGCTTGAGGCTGAAATATAGAAAAGGACAAACAAAGGCAAGTTGTCTTGCAGGAGCTTGGCACTGAGAGATGGAATATGTTGTCTGAAGGCCTTCAGGTATTTTTAGGGCAATGCTGCATGTTGATATGGAAATGTGGCTTTTGGACTGTTTGAGCAGAGAGATTATATCGTAGTCACGGGCTGGCTGCACCCTATCTTCCAAGCCAGGTTGCGTAATACAAACTTTAGAGAGAAGTTTATGGATTATTTTTTTTCTTTTCTGCCTTCATCAAGGCTAAAGCACTTCTGACTAGAAACTTCAGAAGGGCACAATCTGGTGAATGGGCTTCGGTAATTCTAATGAAGTGCTGTGCAAATAAATGCTTGGTTAATGAATACTGAAAAGATTAACCTGAACTACTTACATACATTTTTAAGGCATTTAATTCTTTGCCTTTCCCCAGTGGTTACAGATAACGCAGAGCGGTGTGGGGAGGGGAACTCTTGAAAGGCTTTTGAGATATGTGGAAGTTGGGCAAAGGATGCAGAGCAGTTCTGCAAATGTGCCGTTGCTTTTTTTTTTTTTTTTTTTTTTACCCAACTGGCAGTGTGGGACACTCGAGGTTGGTGAAGACTGAAAACTTTCTGTGGCGAGGTGGAGAACACCAGCTTTTAGAGACAGGTATAAGAAAGCACATGACAAAAACCTTTGTTCCCTTTCCCCGCACCTCTCCACAGCCAGATATCTTAGGCCATTTATTCACTTAGGCTCGCTCCTTACCATTTTCACCCTTTTACTTTTCTTGGGGTGTGAGAGTCAACCCAAGGTTGATTCATCAGCGCCAGTAATCCACTCTCCAAGCGCTGTCAGTCTCGCTCCCAGAAGTTGCACTCCCCCATTAGAGCCCTGACCTATTCAAACGCCCTGAAGATAGCATAATGACCGTGTGTCAGCGGGGCAGAGGCACCAGTGATAGCTCTCAGAGGTTGCTCATCTCAGCAGGGGTGGGAGCAGAGCCCTGCGGGAAACCTGGCAATGCTCCCGAGTCTGACTTCTCGCCTCCTGCATTTTTGTGCGTTTGGCTTCTGCCACCACCGGTGGTGGTTTCAGGCTGCTCATGCAGGAGAAGATATTCTGGTGCAGGGGTCTGCATACCGAGAGCAATAGATCATGGATTTCAGTGGTTCAAAAGGCACTTGAGCTTTGTTTTTTTTTCTGGCTTAGAAATTATCTCCCATGGCACGCTGGCATAACAGCAGGTGCTTTCCATGGAGAAACTTAGCTTTCCTTTATACTATCAATGGTAAGCTTTCACACCACACAGTAGCTATCAGCAAGGAATTAAATAGAGAAAACTACTTTAAATGATTATTCTGAAAAAAGTGTGAACCGGAGCTACTCCTCCCCCTCCAGGTTGCAGACGTCTGTGCCCACTGCCCCGCACTTGCACTGGAGCAAGAAGGCTTGCACAACCTGGGAAGACTCCTGTCCCAATAATGTTAATCTTCCTGTCATAAACATACTTTAAATGTACTGTTTAGTGCCAACTTTCTTGAGATGTAGCAGAGTGCAGCTATTTTTAAAGCTAAACTTCTCTCCCCTTCCAATTTTTCTTTGGGGCATCAGCAGCTTAAATAATGGCAGTATAATTCTTCACAAGAGAAAACTGATCTGCTGCTACAGAATGGGCCTGGATTTGCTGCTGGATGCGACGCTTGTGTCTTCCTTACACCTGTATGGATGGCCTTTTCTTTCAAATGACACTCAATTAGTTCATTTTGACTCCTTCCTGTGTGTTCTTTAAACAGAGTGAAACATCAGCAAGGAGCAAAGACCAGAAAAACTAGAGGTGAATAAGAAGCTCTGATATCTTTGGAGGGGACAGTCTGTCTGCTCACTTAGGGAGCAGCCCAGAAGATCATGATTCAGAAGACACTTTCTCCAAGCACCCGTATCTTTAACTAGTGTTCTTGTATCTTGTCAACCTGGCTTTTCAGGAGTGCCATTTATTACAGAGCTTGCTTTATTGATGGTAGTCTAAAGGCCAACTTTGTCAGAACACACTGGGCTGGTTGCTTTTTTTCTAATAAAATAGAATGGGTTTCATAATTAGGCTTTTGCAGATCCCAGGTGTCACCTTTACTATGTAAGACCACACTATTGACACTATCTGTGTCTAGAGCTGATAAATGTTATTACATTCTTTTCTAATATGTAATGTCATTAAAAATAGGTTTGTCACAAGCACTTCTTATCAAAGGCCCTTGTTTCCCCAGAAACGGTGACCAGCATTAACCTTTCTAAAAGTAGCCTCTGCGAGAGACAAGTGTCTGTGGTTGTCACTGTTACAAATTTAATCTAGGGAAAATGTTCAGTGAATTCTGCTTCTTATTAAAACAAAGCTAATAAACTCCAGAAAGGCAGGAATAATGTGTGTAGTGCCAATTTGTGTCAGGCTAGCAAGGAAAATAAATCGATCACATTTGATCTTGTGTTCCTTTTTAGTGGCATATACATTGGAAGTGCTTTGGCATCAGCTGCAGAAACAGTTGTTTGCAGCCCCTAAAAAGAAAAAGGAGGCGTGGGAGAGAGACTGTAGTGTTTGTGCAGGACTGATAAAAGCTGAATACTTACAGAACAAAAAACATGTAAGCGATAACAGAGTATTTGCAAAAGATGCCGCCTTCTCCCCAAAGTAGGTGGTAATGGGAATATTGTGTTTGGAATTAAAGCTGCTGGTAGTAAAAGAAAGGAACTAGAAGGAGAGAGCATCAGTGTGCTGTATCCTCACAGCATGAAATAATCTTATTCTTAGACCTGACAGCAGGTTAATGGTATCCATGAATCTGGGTGATGCATGTAGTTTATCCAGTTTTCAATTACATGATCAGGAGCATCTGCTTAAGCTTTAGAGAGTCATTCACTATTCACTTCATTTGAGATCATGAGCTCTGTTCTTTTTTGCCAGACATAAAAATAAAAAGGCGATGAGTTAAATCCAACATCAAAACACATCCATGCTGCAGGGCACTGGGTATCTACAAAGCAGCAGGCTGGGAAGGGTGGGAAGTGATGTTGATTTAAGGTAATAAGTAAGAAGAGCATAACTGCCCCTTGAGTGCTGGGGCATGACACAGGCAGTTTGTTTTCAGCTCAAGCTCAGGTTGCTTTTACAGATGATCCAGACCAAGACTGAAAGCCTTACTTACTCCTAGCTTTACCAAAAGGCCCTCTCCTCAGCTTAAATCTGTC
Source organism: Netta rufina (assembly GCF_964035555.1). Classification (NCBI taxonomy): domain Eukaryota; kingdom Metazoa; phylum Chordata; class Aves; order Anseriformes; family Anatidae; genus Netta; species Netta rufina. The sequence goes on from NC_140123.1 coordinate 115,264,900, forward strand.
TGAAGATGGCATGTCTCTAGTGAAGCAGTAGTGATTCTCTGTCTCTTGGTTGCATTCCCCTCATACTAAAAATACCAAGTCACTAAAGCACTCAGATCCTCAGACCTGCCACATCAATCTCCCATCTCTAAGCCTATCACTTCCACAAATCCCTCCATTTCTTCCAAAATTACTTTGCCTGTGCAACCTGTCACTGTCCAGTCTTCAGGACAGCAGCTTTAAAAATAGCAGATTCAGTATGCAAATATTTTTCTTCTTGCCAGGTCACAAACAAAGCCATTTGTTCCTGTGGTTATCTAAGAATTCGATGAAGCTATGGGCAAGCTCCCTTCCTGCTCCCCCTTGCTTCCTTGAAATTGAGTGTTCTGAAGTGCTAACATGTTTTCTTCCCCTTTGGCCAGCAAGCATTGCCCACAGCCTTTATTTTTTCCTTGTGCTTTTATATTCAGTTTATGCTGGAACCAAAGGAAACCTATATATGTACACCCACTGGTAAAAGCAAATCAATCCACGTGTCACTTGTTTTGCTGTTTATGGACTGGAGTGAAATGAGTCCTGACTTATTTATGGCACTTGTTCTACAGGAAAAATGAGTTGACAAGAAGGCCAAACATTGCCTGCACTCAGTCTCATAAATGAGTTTGCTGAAGCAAAGCATTTGCTAAAACTGACACTTTTTTTACTTGTTATCTGTGGTTTACTTTTCAGACAGAATCAATAAATTCTTAAACTTCTTCTCCATCTCCCATTTATAAATGGTGGAATACCGATGTATCCCAAACCTGAGCCGATGGGCTTGGCTTTTATTCTCTGGGGCCCGGCAAGGGGATTTAAGATGCTTGAGTGGGATTTGAGAACTCGCATCCTTGCTTTGATGCTTGAAGGCTGTTTGGCTCACATAACCAAATTCCCTTTAAAGTCACTCATCCCTTGCACAAGATTTGCTTCTTATTTTCTAGGGGAGCTGCATCTGAGTAATCTTAATTTCCCCCTTCCCCAAGCCAATGTTAATTAAGTCCTCAGGCACGTGGAGAAGCTATCCTTGCCCCTGCACAAACACAGCAGAGAAGCAGGAAAAGTTTCTTCCATGAAGTCATGAAGCAAGAATGGAGCTGCGAGGGGCGGGGGGCGAGGAGTGCTCCCCCCGACATTCCTGCCCTCCCCCTGGGCTGGGGCACAGCCAGACGCGCTCCCTGCTCCAGCATTGTCTCCTCATCCGGTGGACAAATATAGGCATGAAGAAAAACCCCTGATGCCTTTAAAAAGCCATCACCAGTGACCTTGAGATGGGAGTATATAAAGTCTGGACCAGGCAGAGTGGTGACACTGTGTGTGCTCTCTGGGGTGAGTACTGACCTTTCTCACTTCTAAATGCGTGTGCCCGGCTGTGTTCTAACACTTTGCCATAGTTTTGGCGTGATAAGTTTTTCATGTGGCTTAAGGAGTAGTAGGAGTAGTAAAAGTATCACTAAACGTATAGCACTATGTTGATTGTCCTGGGATGCTGATTGAACAGTAGGATGGCAAACGTGTGCTTCTTTTCTGTTTAACTTCAGTGCGTTCATTTAGCCAGCTAGAATAAACATTTAGGAAAATGTCAGGTCCGTTATAATTATGCATCTAAGCGGAATGGTTGACCGCTACCTACAAGCCATCCTTGCTGTCTTCTCTGTCATCTGCAAGAGATGATGATTGGTGCAGTTCACAATTATAAACAGCTTGTTGCTTCAAAGAATTCCTTAATCTAGAGTGAATTACAAACCTTGGAGATTTATTGGTTTCCCTTTCAAAGGCAGACAATGATGGCTTTTGTTGGTATAGCAGCTGAGCGACCAGCACAGTGGTAGCTCTTCCAACAACAACAGAAAAGGAAGAGGAGGTCCTTGTTTTCCAAGTTTGAGTGCACCACCAAATTGTTGGTGCTCCTGGGTGTGCCACTTGAATTTTGTGTTCCAATACTGGTGCTTCCAAGGATCTTCCAAAATTTATGTACAAGGGCTACCTCTTTTTGTTATTACTCAAAGTAAACTGAAAGGAAAGTGAATGTCCTTAGTTCAGCCTTGTCTCTCCTGACTGTACTACCTCTTACAAAGAATCCTATGACCATAAGCCAAACAACATTTCCAGTTTCTCATATCTTGCAGTGTATTTCCCATGCTGAGTCCTCTGCACCCCCACGTGCGCTTCCTGGGCTCTGGCCTCTGTCTTAACTCCCAGCACGTGAAAATGCTGCAGAAAAAGGGATTCTGTACCAGCTGCAGCAAGTGCTTCCTTACATTGTAACACGTTAGACGTAGTGCTTAGCTCTAAATATACATGAAAACAAAATTACATCAGAAAGTCAAAGCAGGAGAAACTTCGCTAAGAGGTCTGCAAATAGAGCTAAACCACATGGAAAAGGTTTGGTGTATATTTGGACTTGTGAGAATCTGTCCTGAATCCTAGAGATAAAGACCTTCTCTTACTTTTGCATGTTTAATGTGAAATGGCACTTACATGCCTTAACCCTGTTCTGTTTAAATGTATGAACTGATGTAGTTTCTGTGCTCTACCAGAGCTAAGACGCTCCCCATGGGAGACAGACTTCTCTGTGCTAGTTTTGAATTGTTTCAAGTTGGGAATTTTGGTCAGTTCAGATAATGTTAAAATAATTGCTGGTAGTTGTGCTTAGGTAGGCCCTTTAGAAAGGAAAAAAGTTGAGGTTAGTTCTGTGAAGAAGAAAGTTTTTGCTTTACAACAACAAGACAGAAGATCCCAAGCTTGCATTGTGTCAGGGGGCAGAGGGCTGCATGTAAAACTTTTGGCAGACAAACTCTATTAGGGCTTTACATTCCTCAGGAGGAATGTGCTGGGGGAAGAAGAAGGGGAAAAAATAAAAATAAATAAAACAACAACAACAACAAAAAACACCTTTCTTCATTGATGAAGATCTCATATCTGTACAAAGATTTTTTAAGAAGAAATCTAATTAAATTTTAAAAGACTGCAGTGTCTGTCTTGATAGGACTCTTGAAACTTTATCAGCTGCTCTGGATATTGCATAGTAAATAGAATAAGGGAAAAGGTAGTATCTTAGGGTCACTTACGCAGTTTCAGTACTAATTAAATGGTATTGATGTGAAAGAGAAAAATATCTGAAATATTTAAACCAGGGGAGGGAGGTGGAAGGGGACGGACACCTTTTAGCAGCAGAGCTTTTAAGATGTCTCTGGACAGCACCCTGAATATTTTACATACTTACATACTTATGTGTGTTTGTGTAAGTCTTTATAAGGATGTGTGTATGTATGCATATGTATACATAAAAAAAAGTCATTTATACAGTTAATATAGAAAGCACACGTGAATCAAATTAATTCCTAGTAAAAAGCTATCCATTTCAGTGGTATTCAATAAGACTTGTTTCAGCCCAATTGTCAAGTTTTGAATCCTTAAAAATAAATATCGTGTATAGCTGTTTAGGCAAATTTTCCTTAAAGCTTAAGTTCTGTGTTTATAGATTCCATTATATAAAGTGCCACTGATTTGAGCTATCTGCTTTCCAAATACTAAAAATAAGAGTGGGATAACCAGCCTTAGTGCTTGGCAGTACAAACCCAGCAAATCAGTCTCACTTACATGAGTGTGCCCTGCCATTTCTTATATGATAAGGGGCTCCTAAATGCTGTGGCCTTGTCATTTGAGAAAACAAGTGTTGTAGGTATTAAGCTGGACTAATAAACTCAGATCAATGTGGAAATCAACAAAGCCTTAGTGCCAGTATTGCAGGCACGTTTGCCTTCTGCCGTACCCGAGACGGATGAGTCCTGGGTTTTTGCCAGGCTGTCTGGCACCATCGGAGGCAAGCACTGTGGGCACGGCACCATCTCCAGCTCCAGTTTTCTGCGGCAGGAGCATGGGCATGCCTCTCTGGAGCCTCGCCAGGGGGTGTAAAGCATGCCTCTGCAATAGCTCGCAGCAGGGAATTCTTGTTCTGCGGTTTCAAGACAGTGCCTGCCGGAGAGGATGCGTGGCAGGGCCCCGGAGGATGTGCCCCAGCACTGGAGGGCATGCAGCCCACTCCAGATGAGTTGGTAGGAGGCAGAGCCACTGCTAAATGGTTTTCAAAGTCACAGGCTGAAGTGGTCCCTTTTATCTGCTGTTCCTAAGCACCATTCATGCTATAAAGAGGAGACTGCATTCTCCCATGGAGATAACTGTGACCCGTGTCGGGGTTTTGAACCACAAAGGATCTGTCTGGCTTTAAATAAACTGAGACAGGCAAGGGTTTAGCGAAGGGTTCAGTAAAGCCCAAAATCTCCATTAGGTATTTCTGTTTCAAATTAGTCGTCACTTTAATCAGCCACCTGCCGTGTTCTGCTGAGTGTTTCATATTGCATCACATGGTCCAAGAAATGCAACTTTTTCCTCCTTTTTGTTAGAGCGGTTCCCTGCCTTTCTTCTCCTTGAGCTGTGACACCTTGAAACCTTGCCAAGATGATGGACATGTCGGAATTCGGGGAGGCTGCTCCCTTCCTACGAAAGAGCGAGAAGGAGCTGATGATGGCACAAACTGTGGCCTTCGATGGTGAGTTGCAGCACCATTTTTTTATGCTGGTGTTGGCCTGTTAACCCAGTAAGGGTTGCATCCATAATGTAGCTGGGGGAGTGCAGAGCAAAGCAGGATGCAAACCCCTGTTGCTGCTGATGATGATGAGATGGCTGGTTCAACCAAGTTTGAATAATCTTCTCTATCTTGCAAAGCTACAGAGAGCCCTAAGGCAGTGCTGAAGGGAAGCAATCTATCAACTCATACTAAGTAATTAGCTAGATTTAGAAGCAAGACATACTTGCACTGCACTGCTAAAAGAGAGATTGCTGCTTTGTCCATTTGGGAGAAAAATGTCGCATGCTGATGTTGCTGTAATGTAAGAAATTCTGTGACCTGACTAAATGTCCCTGTTGTACGTGTACCTCTGCTTGATTTGTATGCTTTATTGACAGCCCAGTGCTAGGTTTTAACTTTCCATAAGTTATTTTTCATGAAATGGTTTTGTGAGCTCTGAGGTGTAGTAGTAAGAGTAAGATCACAAATAACCACAGCTGTATGCTGTTCAGAGTAGTTGCTAAAACAAGTCATCTGAAGTCCAGCATGGCTAATCCAAACTTCTAAGAAGCAGCATACATAACTCAGTGTGAGTTATTAATATTACTGTTTTTCAAGACAGACTTCAAAGGAGTGTGCAGGAACAAGGTTAAATCTGATAGCTGGCAGGCAAATAATATGGGCTGAATTCCTCATTCAGATAGCAATACTCTGTGGCTTTTTAGCAAATGGTTTCATTTGGGCTTGGATCTCAGTTCCTCCATCTGCACGCTGGTGATGATGACTGTGGATTTCCCGTGAAGGCTGAGGCTTCGCCAGTGTTCGTGAAATATTATGACACCTTGTGCTGGGAGGATCTAGGGAAGCCAAGTGGTAGTTTCAAAGGAGAGACAACATTTGGAAGCTCTGAACCTTCTGTTTTGGCACTCAGCTCCCGCAGCACTGCCGATCTACTGTGATCCCAGGGGTTTAACTAACCCTAGCAATCTCACTTAGTAGGACTCGGCGTTGTTATTTGACTCAAGACTGTGAACCCTCTGTCTCCTTAATTTCACAGGGAAGAAGAAATGTTGGGTTCCCGATGAAAAGAAAGCTTATGTTGAAGCTGAAATTACAGAAACCAGTGGTGGCAAAGTGACCGTCGAGACAACAGATGGACGGGTATGATAGCATTTTTGTATGACCCATGATGAATGAGGGCTGAGCAGCAAGTCCCAGAACATACCTGGCTCAGTTTAAGCTCTGCTGCCTGGTTCATGTCATCCATGAAATAGGCTGTGAACAAGAAGCCTCAGTAACTGATGGCAAATGAGAAACAACCAAGGGAAAAATAGGAATTTGCTGGTGCCTGAAGGAGCATCAGTATGTGCACAGCACTGTGAACAGAGGTATGCGGCCAACCAGTCCAGGTTTGGACCCCAGAGGGAGAAATAAGGAGGTGGGAGGTAAAACTCTATGCTGACAGTGAATTCCCATGGCTCCACAGCCACACCACCACTCTTCTTATTTGTTCCATCTCAGGCTTCCCTCATTCTTTCGGTGTCTGTGAAAATAAATGGCATCACGTACATAGACGACGTTGAGCCAAAGAATCTCCCTCTACAGGGAAAAACATGTTCTCCTCTAAGGTGTGCAAAGTGATAGAAAATCTCAGTGTCTTCCAGTGGTGCTGTACTCTGTCTGTCTTTGCAGACCATAACTATAAAAGAAGACGACGTGCAGTCCATGAACCCTCCCAAATTTGACATGATTGAGGACATGGCTATGCTGACCCATCTGAATGAGGCATCTGTGTTGTACAACCTGAGGAAGCGCTACAGCAACTGGATGATTTATGTAAGGGTCACTACTTTGTCTCTCTGGAAATACGCATTTCAAATGCTGTGATATTCGAGCATGTGATCTTCATATTCAGTTTACAACTTGGATATGTTATAAAACTGAGGGTCTCACTCATTTTTTTCAGTAGGAAAAAGGAAAGTTCCTTGCAGTAATTTTGACTGAATACAGACAAAAGTGAATAAGATTGTGTCTATCTCTGTTTTTCCTTGCTTGTCTAGGAAAGAGGTGTCGTGGGACATATTTTCAGCAGTCAAGACCTTGGGAAGACCTAGTTTATTTTTCCACTTCTAATGCTAATCCATGTCATTACCAGCTATGGAGATTTCCTTGTTAAGAAACAATGCCTCAAGCTTTTAGAGCACACATATAACTTGTTTTAACTAGAAGCCATTCTATCTTTAGTTCAGTAATTTTATTCGCTTCATTTTCAGTGTTGACATCTGTCTTGTTTTGCTCTGGCCTTTTTCCTCGCTCTGTATCTTCCCTGTAACATCATTAACATAATTTCTGTTATCGCCAGAATAAGTTTCAGTGGCATCTAGTTTCATGAGGCCAAACTTTTGCCCTCAGCTTGCTACATCCAATTGTGTCTGAAGTCAGTCAGGAGAATCGATAGATTTTTCTAGCCAATCCTTATTCAGGTTTTCGGTTTACATCAGAGGAGTGAATCCAATTTAAATTCTGATTGTTATATAGCTTCTGTATTTATTTAATAACCCCTGTATAAACATGTACAGCGTAAAACATAGCTAATAGTCTTGTAGATCATTATAGTTAGAAAATGAAATTTCATCATCTTGCTTAATCCATTTACAGCTTGTTTGTTTGGTTGTTTTTCTGCTTAGAAAATTAGTACTGAAGACTCATGCCAAGGCCATTCTGGAGCAGGTCCTAATCCTATTTTAGGGAAAGACACCTGCAATCATTATCTCATTGAACTCATTAATCTATATGAACTTATGAATTATATGGGCTTGTGCCCATATAATATCTGGGTTCTGAAAAGTTTTCTGCGTTGACCCAGACTAAGTACCTGAAAAGTTATCAGCTAATGCTAATCCCCCAGTGTTACAACCTGAAACTCATTCTTCCTCAGAACTGTCAGGCCCCAGCTAATTGATAAAGAGAGCCCACAGAGTGACTATGAAGATAGATTTTATTTATTTATTTATTTGCCAACTGCATTTCTCCTAAAGCTGAAAAAGCTTTGGGGAATAGTACGACAAAGTTATTTTCTCTTTGAACATCCAACTGAAATTTGCCCCAGGGTGTTCACATCAAGTTAGTAATGGGAGATTTTTTCTCCCAGATTTCTCTTCCTAAGAACAGAGTTCAAACAGAAAAGCTCTGACTTTTTTTTTTTTTTTTTTTTTTTTCATAATCATTGTTTTCAAGAGGAAACAGCTTTTAATGGGTGGCCAGGCAGAAAATCAGACAGAGGTCTCCTTGCTGCTCCTCTGTTCATCTGGAGGGGCTGTTTCTCTCTGGCTGTCATCTTGAAAATCATTTTCCCCCTTTGGAAAACTGCTTAATATCTGTCATATTGGTACCATTGATTGCTAATGGGAAGTCCAGTAGCAAACCAGTAGCTCTAGGAATTCAGATCAAAGGCTACAATTTTGACCAGAATTCAAAGTCAGATCAAAAGCTGGCAACATGAGTTCCTGCCGGGTTAACTTAGGTTTTCTTTCTTATTCCTTGAAAGTTTTTTTTTCCACCCTTGTCTTGTGTTTCCCTCTAGACCTACTCAGGCTTATTCTGCGTGACTATAAACCCCTACAAATGGTTGCCTGTCTATAAGTCGGAGGTTGTCGCTGCCTACAAAGGCAAGAGGCGCTCAGAGGCTCCTCCTCACATCTTCTCCATCGCTGATAACGCATACCACGACATGCTGCGTAGTAAGTGGCGCTCCTTGCTTTTAAATTTAGTTTTGCTTTATTTAGCAGACATGATTGATACCAGATGGCCATTTGTGAGAGTATTTGCAGTGTGCACCAAATGTGCAGATACTCAACAAGCAACAGGGGCTTGGGAGTCTGCATCAGTAATTTTTTTTTAATTATTGTGTTTTTTGCCCTGCCTGTCCCTGTGCTAGTTCTGGTAACAGCTCATTCAGATGCTCATCAGATGCAAACATTCAGAAGTTAATGAAGGGCAGCTATGGAGGATGCTGTGTGCACATTGTTGGCAAGAACCTGCTGTGGATCAGCAACGCGCTGACTGTGCGTGGGGTCTGAGCGCCTTCTGCGCAGCAGCAAGCTCTGCTATTTTTCTATAGAATCTCGCCCAAGCCCTCCAATCACTGGAAAAAGAGTTTGTCAGCAGAGGGCAGCAGTGATGTGCTTACACCGGGTCCTGTGAGGCTGCAGGATAAATCCCAGAGAGACTTGGTGTGGTCACACGCTGCTGTCGCCTGGTTTTCATAAAATGGCAAGCACCATGGCTGCAAGGGGACAAAAGGTGCTGGGGCAGAGACGTGTCTGCAGAAAGATGCTCTTTTATCAGATGAGAGTGAAATATGGCCACGCTGCCCAATATGTATCTCATCAGGATGTCTGGAATTAAAACAGAAAAGAGGGATTCAGGCCCAGTGGTTCCTAGAATCTGCTTCTAGTTAGCATTTGCTGAACTAGTTTAATAATATATTGATTGCAAAACGTTCTTATAAATGTTTACTTCTGCTCAGGCCGTTAACAGTAGGGAAACTATAAAACTTGATTTCAGCAGCATGGCTCACCAAAAAAGCGTACATACATACAGTGATGAATGGCCCAAGAACAAGTAGTAGAATTGCTTGGGTTGGTGCAATAATGCAGGGCAGAGGAGTCAGACATGAGCAGAGACCTACACGGGAGTAAGTAAAGCAACATTTTGCTGACAGCAAATTACTTTATTTTTGTTGTTTGTTTCCTAGACGTAGGGGAATGTGCATGACTTGCAGGTCTTTAGTACTAACTTGAACAAAACATGAGAGGAGGCTTCAGGGTACAGGAAAAACTGGCAATGCTGGAGGTTGGACTAATAATGCTTATTTTTACCTTTCCACTGCTACTTCCTGTGTTTCTCTCCTGTCCATTCAGGACTGGTTCTAGAATAGTTGGTTCTGATTTGAAATGATAACAAGCAATTTCTACAGCCAAGTTTGCTTCAATTCTTTTTTTTTTTTTTTTTTTTTTTTTTTTCCTCCTCCACAGATCGGGAGAATCAGTCTATGCTGATCACGTAAGTGCTTCTCTTTTGGCTGATTCAAGACTCTTTTGCTGCAGAAAAAAACGTCAAAGGGAAAAAAAAGAAAAAGACTATTGAAAAGTCTCCTTGAAAATCCCATTGAAATACAAGTTGACCCTTAAAAGCTCAGCTATATTGCCTGGAACTTGATCCAAGTGAAATAATTGGCAATTTAGCCACCTGATGGCTGCCTTGAGCCCCATTGGAAAGGAATAGCTGAGAGTTTGATGGAGGCTGGCCCGTTTCTGATTTGCATTTGGTGTCCTTTCCAAGTAGGCATGAAAACAACTCAACAGGCAGTTAGAGAAGCTTCTTCCAGGGTTGTCCTTGCTGTGTCTGCCCTCTCTGGACACAGAAGATTTTCTTCAAAATGTTGTTCTTGTTACAAAACATAGTCAAGAATGTTGAATAGACTCATCCACAGGAAGGAATATAACCAAGAAAAGAGGAGGCACATTTACTGTCAAGCATGAAAGGTGGAGAGCTAGGTCTCTCTCTACACAGTTCACATATTCTACTGGATGATGCTGGCAAAATACTGCAGTTCTCATGTATGTTTTTTAACTCATTAGCTGTATAGAGTTGGATTCTGAGTCTGGACATTTTTAATAAACCTTTCTATTAAGACTTAAAGGAAACTCAAAGTAGTGTGGGTTTGCATTAGATTTCTGAATGCAGTCACATGAAGAAATAGTTGCTGTTGTTGTAGGCATTCAGCTTGTCATTCAGTTAATATGACATGATTTTCCTTGGAATGACCCAAAAACAGGCTGCAGAAATCAGTCAGTGACTGTAAGAATAGCCTGTGCAGGGCATGGAGCTGACAGGATGGGTGGGCAAAAGAATGGGTTAGAGCTGATTGGGCGACTCTAACGTTACCTTCCTTCTTCCCCTAGCGGAGAATCCGGTGCTGGCAAGACTGTCAACACAAAACGTGTCATCCAGTACTTTGCCACAGTGGCAGCCTTGGGTGAACCTGGTAAAAAGAACGTAAGTCTGCCAGCAGCTCTTTCATTTCAAGCTTCCAAGATATTTGTTGTGCACAACATTGCAAGTCTGCATCCTGAGTGCTGGACTATGTGCTAGACCTCAATGGGCATGGTTAAGATAAGAAATTGTTGGGAAAAGTTATTGATGCATCTAAATGGCATTACTGAAACCATGTAGTCCTGAAGGTAGGAAGGCAATGCTCTTCCAAATTTGCCATGCTGCAGGCAGAGCAGCAAAACCCCTCCTGTTTCTGAACTACTGCTGGTTGCTGATATTTTTTTCTAAGAGTTTTAGTTGTCACGTGTTAAATGTTTCTTAATGTGTTAAAACTGGTCAAATGCTGGGAAGATCATGAAGATTAAAAAAAAAAAAAAAGATTTCTTTTCACATGGAAAACAGTCTTCAAAAGCATAGCTTTGATCAAAATGTCTGTTTTGTTGAAAAGCCTTTTTGTCCTCTAAAATAGGAATGTTTTGACAAAAGGTTTTAAAATCAACTTCTCTATATTTCCTTTTGGTTAAGTGCTGTTCTGCTTTTAAGTGCTAAGGTTACAGTGAATACTGCATTCATGTTGCTTTTTATTCTGTGTTGCTATGAGTTTATTCACTACACTTCATTGCACTTCAAGGTTCAACGCTCTTTTGTGGCAAATTGATTCCTATGAACTTTATGTATAAAGCTAAGACTTCAGCCAGCCTCAGATTCTGTTTGCTCACCTCATGTTCCCAAAATATAATATGCATTCATATGAAGTCTGCAAAGTTCTCTTAGGAAATGACTGAGTGGTCCAGAGTCAGCCTTGTATGTGCAATGACATTGATGCTCATAATGGCATCAGAAATCTGGCATGAAAAAAAATGTGCAAATAACAGATATTGCAGCTGGAAGACTTTGTCCATGTAACTTCTCAGCTGAAGTCACATTTTATCTTCAACATTTCAGCCCTTGTTTCTAATAATCCAAGAATTCACGTGCAGCACAATCTGATTGTCTAAAACTTTCCTGTTTGCATTTACATTCTTTTATCCTTACCATCTGGTACTTGCCTGTTTTCTCTGTCTGGTTTGTTAATTTTGTCTGGTTCCTTCTGGAACACCTCTGGAGTAAAACCAGGCATATGCTTGGAGTAGGGAGTTAAAATAATGAGCTGGGTAGGAGCAGCACTTGGCTATTTTGTGATGTGTGGTGAATGCAAAATAAGATTTCAGAAATTCCTGCTAGTATGTGGGCCCCAACTAGATGTCTAACCTTGCTAATGTTTATATCCTGTGATCCTGTGATGTCCTTTTAGTAAGTACTCACTTTTTTTTTCTGTCTTTTGACAGCAACCAGCTACCAAAACTGGGGTAAGTATTCAGCTTTGTTTTTTTTTTTTTTTTTTTTTTTTACCTTTTCCATGTGAAGACAGCACTCAGCTCTGTCATTCCATTTCATGAACCTCAGCATCTTGCTTTGCATGGTTCCCCTATTGAAGTGTTCCCCAAAGCCAAGGCAGTTGTAGTTTTCTTTAACAAACTGAAGTTTGTGCAAGTGGTGGTTAACGCTTTTCTCGTTTCCAAAAATTCTAGACACTAAAAGCTCTGAGTGCTTTAAAAATTAATGCATTTCACTGCAGTGCTTGTCACTGTCTTCAGTAGCCCCTCTCCTACACACATGCACTTGGATGTCCCCAGCGACTTCTCAGTACACGGAAAGATATGGTGATTTCATCTGCATGCAGATGGCATAAATTATCAAATCTACAAAGCAAAACAGCAGAGAGCCACTGAACATTTGAGGCATTTTAAGCATTCCTAGTTGGCTGTCAATTCTGCTGTTACACCACTCCATGCTGTGCCACCCCTCGGGTGGAGCTAAGCTGTTTTCCTTGGGAGGCTTCTCTCTATGAGTGAACGCATGCCTGAGTTAGTTACCGTATGAGTTTGTGGCCTCATACGGTATTGAGGTTTCTCAATATTACTGCAACCTTGATTTCTAGGGAACCTTGGAGGACCAAATCATTCAAGCAAACCCAGCCCTAGAAGCTTTTGGAAATGCCAAAACCCTGAGAAATGACAACTCGTCACGTTTTGTAAGTCTGTAATGCAGCATAATAATATCGTCATTAACAATGCCACTTGGTAACATCTCTGTAATAATTATTTCATAAATTGCTTCTCATTTTGTCCACTAAAATGGTTGGGCTTCTTCACAAGGAAGGAATAACAAAGTAGGATCTGTCTAGGAAAAACTATTGGAGGGATTAATGAGGAAAAAAGAGAGATTGATCCACCTTGAATAGTTGTTTAAACAATTCCATGAGAAGGAACCAAGAAAAGCCTCACTTTATGAAGCCCTTCACATCACGTAATTTTAAACAGCAATGGCAAATTCTCCCCAAGACTGCTTCTGCTGCATAGCCTTATTGTCCTACCGTTTTCCACCAGCCCAACTCATCCACCCTCTCTACGATACCTCTACTTGATCATGAAGTGTCAGAGATGTACCACAATCCCTGCTCCTTCCCGCATCTTCTTCTGCAGACCCATATAGAGAGCAGTTCTGCTTTTGACCAACACCATCTACTTTTTTTTTTTTTGTCTCAATAAGCTGTCCCTGCTTGTTTCTCTTGTTTCTTAGTTCTGTCATGAGCTTGGGCCTCTCTCTCTGTTTTCATTAGACCAGTAAATTATAAGTCAGGACTACAAATGAGAGGGAGTCACTACACACACATGCATGGACGCAGACATCTGTGTCTCATGTTCAGGTTTATTGGATTATTACTTTGAGTCCCACATTCCTGTAAAGCTGTAATATGAAACTGGAAGCCACATGCTTTCCCATATCTCAGCCTGGTATAATAGTACACAGTTATCCTTTCCCCACAAGCTGATTAAAGAGCTGTAGATACAGACTCAGGCTGCTTAGGAAACTGTTATATCATTGTTTGGTATTTCTCATTGAAAATGAGCCTGTGCAAAGCCAAGTAGTTAGCATAAACTGATTCTTTGAACCAAATGATCGCCTTCAAGTTTTCCTCTCTGTATACTGTATGCACTAATTAGAATATTTTTCTCTGGGGTTTAGGGTAAATTTATCCGAATCCACTTTGGAACCACAGGCAAACTGTCATCTGCTGATATTGAGATTTGTAAGCAGCAAATTCTTTTTTTTTTCTCTTGTTTCTTTTTTTTTTTTTTTTTTTTTTTTTCTTTTTAAAGTAATTAAAAGTACAATTCCTCATCTGAAAGCTTGGAGAACCTTACTCACTGATTTTTTTTTTTGTGAAACCAGATTTACTGGAGAAATCCCGAGTGATTTTCCAGCAACCAGGTGAAAGAGACTATCACATCTTCTACCAAATCCTGTCAGGAAAGAAACCAGAGTTACTAGGTAAGTGTTTAATGGATACACAGCCTTTAAGAACCAGCCTTTCTCTGAAGCAGCTAAAGAGGGGGGTAGGGAGCAAAGATGTGTTCAGAAAGTCTCTTTCACTGATGCAAGTACCCAATAAAGTGATGTGATTTTAGGTATTAGAATAAAGGAATTAGGTTTGGATGTGACTTCTAAAATGTAGCATTATAAAGCCAAAAACCATCATGTTGAATCTGTGTAATTCAAGCTCTCAAAACATCTGGAAAAAATCTATGCCTTTAAAAGCATTTATGGCAATAAAACTTTGATAATGATTTTTTTTTTTTTTCTTTGTGTGTGTGAGGAGATTTGCTTATATATCCATGAAGAAAAACTATTTCCCTCTTCCTGTCCCAAATGGGCATAGTATCCTAGCACAACTCATAGAAAAGGAGAATATGCATGGCTGCTTGGCGATCTCCCCTGTCAAGTTTCCCCTGGCTGAAGGCAGTCCCATAGACTGCTGGAGAAGAGCAGAGAGCAGATGAGGTCTCCTTGCTCCTATATCCTAACGCTTTAAATAGAGCCTTCACTAATCATTAAAGTGATGTGGCTAGCTGACTTTTATTTGTGCTCTAAGAAACATATTCTATAAAACACATTGAAGAGTCACTCTGTTGCTATGCTGAACTCCCGTTAAGCTGTAGCAATCATAATCTGTTTTGAAGTCTTATCCTGACAGTGTGTGGTCAAGTCCCTAACCCTCTTAACTTTTATGTGGTCTAATGACAATTATGGGAAAGATTTCAAGGAAGCATTGGACTGAGATTCCTCTGTGAATCCCTGTGCTGGGAAAATATGGTCCTTCTCATAAACTGTCTGTATATTCCACAAACAGCATTCACCTTTCTGGCCAGGAGGGGCATGTTTACAGGCTCTTAAAGAGTCTGAAACCAATGGTGGCTTTGCTTTGTAGACAAGAAATGTACATCTTTGTACATCAATACATAGTTCTCTAAATATAGATAAATATATGTATTATGTGTATATTTATAAGTGATCGCATAAGATAGTGATTACATAGCAAAGTAACGTGTAGACATAGAGAATATGACTTTATATATACATAATAACAGACAAAAAAATATATATATATATATATATTTACACACACACTTAGATATGTACTTCTGCTCTACTCTGTACTGGTGAGACCTCACCTCGAGTACTGTGTGTGGTTTTGGGAGCCACAACATTACAAGGACATAAAATTATTAGCATCCAAAGGAAGGTTACAAAGACAGTGAAAGGTCTAGAGGGCAAGACAGTATGAGGAGTGTCTGAGGGCCCTTGGTTTGTTCAGACCCAAGAAGAGCAGGCTGAGGGGAGGCCTCATGAGGCCTCCTTTGTTTGCTTTGAGACGCAAACTCTGATTTTGGGGTGGTCCTGTGTGGAGCCAGGAGTTGGACCTGATGATCCTTGTGGGTCCCTTCCAACTCAGGCTATTCTGTGTGTGTGTGTGTAAATAAAACACTGACATCTAGCTTGGTCAAAGCTTGGTCTGCTGAATCCAGGTGAAACTTCCTGTGAATTCAAGGAAGCAGGACTCTCCATGAAGTATTGAAGCCTTCTAGCATTCTAGAAAATAACTCTGTAATTTTGACTTTTGATGTGAGGAGAAAGGAAAGAGGAGAGAAATAAAAAGCTGTGTTTAGGCTTTTGTTCATTAAGATACAAGAGACTTTTCCAAAGAATCCTGAAACTCATTTTTTTCAGGTCTGTCATAAAATAGGGAACCATCCCAGTTGTCCCTATCTTGAATCCTACTCAAATATTTTTTCCCTGTAACTAAATAGTGTTCTTACCCCCTACAGCCATGCAAAGCAGAAAATAGGGCTATATAGGAAATGATGACCTCAGTATAATGCAAAACATGTTTAATAGAAGTGTGTGCATATTATTCATATTATTTTTATTTACTCTTATTATTTTTATTTTTTTATTTACTCGTATTATTTTTATTTACTCTTTCTCTAAATCTTGGTCTTCAGACTGGAACAGTAAAATGAAAGAGTTGGTTGCTGCCCTGCACTTGAAACACATTTTACACATTTGTGTAAAGACAAATGTATGTCAGATTTGATCCCTTCAGTCTCCATTTTTGGGTGGATTTCCTGAATGGATGGAATTTGGATTGGAATGGATTTTGACCTTGGCAATTCTTTTACAGATATGTTACTGGTCTCCACCAATCCATATGACTACCACTTCTGCTCACAAGGAGTAGTTACAGTGGACAACTTGGACGATGGAGAAGAATTGATGGCAACAGATGTAAGCCTGTATTGATTTAACTTTTTGCCTCATTGATTAGGTGCATGTGAGGAGGAAAGGTGCTGGCCAGGAGCCAAAATTCTGTCACTGAAACTGCTAGAATAAAATGGAAACGGGAATGGGTCTCAATTGTATTCAAACCATGAATCATGAGGCCCGGTAAAATATTGTGCTTTTGAATCTGGTCCATGTAATGCCCATGGGCTCAATGTTCTTATAATTTTGATGCATAAAACACTAAATAATGGGATCTCTTCCCTTGCCTCCCAGCCATTGCTGGGTCATCAGGGTGTTCCAGTGGCTGCTTTGAGATAATGCCCCTTGGCAGGTTAATAACACCCTCCTGTGCAAGGGTAGATTGTGGGGCTGTAAAATGACATTAATATTGAAGAGGCAAGCAATAAAATACCCATTTTTTTGCTTTTCACAGCAAGCCATGGACATCTTGGGATTTGTGCCAGATGAAAAGTCTGGTGCCTACAAACTCACAGGAGCCATCATGCACTTTGGAAACATGAAATTCAAACAACGACCCAGAGAAGAGCAGGCAGAGGCTGATGGCACTGAAAGTAAGAAAAACATTTAATGTTACTCCTTACCTTCAAAAGTCTGGCACATTATCAAACCCTGTGCTGAGGAAGGTGGAGCCTGTTTAATTTGATCTTGTGCAGTATAGCTGCTATTCAGCCAAGAGTGCTGCACTTCATTTCTAGCAGTGATTCGTACACTGCCAAGCAACCTCACTTAGTAGAGAGTGAATCGACACAGTCAGAGCAACACAATGAAACTCCCTTTTTTTTGACCATTTGAACAAAATGGTTGTAAAAAGTTGTTGCTTTAGCTTTAAATTTTATTTCCTCAGGCTTTCTTCTTTGCTTCCTCTAGCACGTGAAATAGTACTATTTCAACTGCCTATATCCATTCTGAAAATCTCTTCTTATATCTGAAGAGTTTGTCAAGTGTGTTTCTAGCTGACCTTCTCCACCACAGAACTGAGCATAAGCACACCCAAGATGAATAATTTTAAAAGAAAGTTCTTTATCTAGTTTCTCTTTGGATGTAGATGAACTAAGAACTTTTTCTTGGCTAGGTATGTTTTCACGTAGAAGTTCAGAGCCAGCTAAAACCTTGTTTTCTCCCGATCAGGTGCTGACAAAGCTGCCTACCTGATGGGAATCAACTCCTCTGATTTGGTTAAGGGTTTATTGCACCCTAGAGTGAAAGTTGGAAATGAGTATGTGACTAAAGGTCAAAGTGTTGAACAGGTAAGGAGAAACTGTCACAGTATTTGGATACCTGTTCCACAAGCCTGGGGCCTTCTGTAACATCCCAGAGAGGCTTTTGCTAGCAATATTAACGTGCGTGCGTGTTGTTTGAACAGTGGATCCTCCAGTAACTGTTCTCATTTTATATCCCCAAACATGGGGGAATAGATGATGAAAGAGCAGGATACTGGTAAAAAGATTGACAAGAGGATAGTGGCCTTTGGGATTGTTTTTCAGACGTGTTAGTAGCAGCCACTCAAGGAAATGAGGTGCAGTAAAAGCACATGGGACTTGGTATCTAATTCTGGATGAGAATAGTTACCTAGAGGAGATGATCTGTGGATTATTTATACATTCATTTATTATTCATGTAATTCTAAATTCTGTGTGACCTCTATCAGCTAAAGGCAATATCCACGTAAAGGTACCTTTTAATTTAGGAAACAAATGTCCTTGGGTTAGCACTGCTGCAGGCTGTATAGTATTCTAGAAGGTACTTCAGCATTGTGGTTAAAATGAAAATTGTTGTCTGAAGGCAGGCTATGGCACAGGCTCAGTAACTGGAGAACTGTTGGAGAGAGCTCTACCTTACTAGTGTAGTCATGCACTTGGTACACTAAAGAAAAGGCACAGACATTTCCTTTCCAACATCCTGCTTGTGACATAGCATCCTTCAAAATTTGAAACAAACGTCAAGGAGTAGCTTAAGCACAGACATCCCCTGTGCCTACAGTTCTGGTTATCATGGCTAACGTCAGGCCTTTGAGCTTTGTGGTACTGAACTCCACAGCGGTACAAGGGATGAAGCCTTTTGCTACTTGCCATCCAGCTCTTTCCAAAGAGGAACTTTACTAACACTTTATGTACATGTTTGTACATATGTGACTGAAATATGTATAGCAATGGTTTGAGGAAAAGTCAGCATAGATAATGGAAGAAGCTGTGTGTTGTATTAACTAGTAATTACCTCAGCGATTATAAGAAAAACTGTGATATTTAAACTGTAAGTAGGAATTTTAAAAGACTAATGTACTGAAATCCTTGTGTTCCACAGTGAATTCTGTTGTATGTAGTGGCATTTTGAAATGTGTATTTTAGGTTTTGTATGCTGTTGGGGCCTTATCCAAGGCAGTGTATGATCGAATGTTCAAGTGGCTGGTGGTCCGTATCAACAAGACATTGGACACTAAGCTACCCAGACAGTTCTTCATTGGAGTGCTGGACATTGCTGGCTTTGAAATCTTTGATGTGAGTATTCATGTGTGAGGACCTGGGGAAGGACACAGAAGTTACTTAACAATACTTCTTGGGATGGGTATTTTCTTCTAAATGGACACAAAGCCAAAAGGCAAGAAAGCTGTAGAGCAAACAGCATATATGACTTTACAAGGTTTTGCCATGAATAGATGCAGACAATGCTCAGTATTCAACACAGCTGGAAATGCTCATAGTTCCTGGGCAGGAAGAGGGTCTTTAGCAGAGACAACATCTCATATTGTTTGGGCTGAATTTTAGGATGGTGTGCCCACTGTAGCCACTTTTTCTCTTTGAGAGAAAGTGCCTTTTATATGATGCAGCACTTCTTCATTTTTTTTTTTTATTATCACCATAAAAAATGTCTGCAACATAAAATATTTCACAACTTCTGTTTCTCAGAAGCCATTCCTAAGGGTATGTGCTTAATGCTGATGCTGCTATGATTTGCTCTCTGTATTAAGCAGAGTAAAGACTGCACTGGCTCTGCTCTAGAGGACTTGGATGGCATGCTGCTGAGGAAAACTGGTGTGCATTCTAACTGAGAGACCTGAACAAATCTGGGCATCCTCATGCTCCAGAGAACAGCACACAAGGCAGCCAGCAGCCTACTATTGAACTCCCCCTCCTTTGCCTTCAGTGTAATGCTCAGTAGTTTCTCAACTTGTTACTGTTTAGAAGGCTGTAAATGTAGATAGCTTCCCTCTTGCTTTTCCACTAAACCCATGACATAGAGAACTATGTACAAATGCATCTCCTTTTAACTCCTGCAGTTCAACAGCTTTGAGCAACTCTGCATCAATTACACTAATGAGAAACTGCAACAGTTTTTCAATCATCACATGTTTGTCCTGGAGCAAGAAGAATATAAAAAGGAAGGCATTGAGTGGGTATTCATTGATTTTGGCATGGACCTGCAGGCTTGTATCGATCTAATTGAGAAGGTACGTACAGGAGTGCTAAGGTGTATTTAATGAATTGTTTTAATTCATGATGTTCCTTTGGAGTTACCCTCAAATCCCAGTCAATAGAGCAGGATAAACAGCAAGACAGATTTCTCACCATATGCATTATGGAATCAAAGAAAAATCAATATTTGTGCCATTTCTTTCTATTTAACTTTATTTCAGTAAGTTTGCCTTGAAGAGCCAACAGCAGCCACAAGTTGTACTTGTTTTTTACTTCACTTTTCTCCTACTGTTCAACAGTTTACTTTGTTCCACATATGCTTAATGGCAGCATCTCTCTCCCCATGATGTCTTGTTTCTTACATAACATGTTCATGTGCAAAGTCCTTCAGGCTCTCCCTAGCCTGAAGCCATGCTTCCCTCCCACAGCTTCCCCAGCATAGGATATGCCTTTCCTTTTCCCTTCCTCATGAACATAATGTAGCCTTGTCAGGGCAGCTGAATCTTGCTGTATCTCTTTATGCCATCTCTTCTGACATAGTATTTAACCCTGCTGATCTCTGAGAAAAAATGAAATTTTGAGTCTTGCATTAGTAGGACACTTGGAACAGCAGAAATAGCCAGATTATTAAGTGCTCTTGTACTTGATCACTTTCTTCTCCAGGGTTAGGATGTCTGTGCATTTCACCCTCATCTCACAACAAATCTGTCCTGTCAACTCCTAGGAAGTCAGTCTATCTTGTTCTGAAAGATGAGCAATAAAATGTGAGTTGGTCCAATTGTCTAAACCAAACAATTTCTGGAAGCCATCAGAAAGCCTCCTAAGGCAGAAGTGTCATACTGAATAGAGAAAGGTGTGGTTACAATTTTAACAGAATAGTCAAAGATTTCATCCTCAGAATGGGAAGAAATTTTGCAAGCTTAAACTTCCATCAGATCAAACTTAAAGGCTGCACAGCTGCTGTAGGCAGACTAAACATTTTCCAAGAAAGATCTGGAGACAGAATTTTTATCAGAGTGGTAATAGGACAATGGGAAATGGCTTTAAACTAAAAGAAGGTAGATTTGGATTACATATAAGGACGAAATTCTTTACTATGAGGGTGATGAGGCACTAGAACACGTAGCCCAGCGAAGCTGTGGATACCCCATCTCTGGAAGTGTTTGAGGCTAGGATGGGTGGAGATTTGGGCAACCTGGTCTAGTGGGAGGTGTTCCTGCCAATGGCAATTAGGTGATCCCTAATGTTCTTTATAACCCAAAGTATTCTATGATTCTGTGACCTTTTTAATCAACAGCCATTGGGAATCCTGTCAATCCTTGAAGAGGAATGCATGTTCCCAAAAGCAACAGATATGACGTTCAAAGCCAAACTTTATGACAATCATCTTGGCAAGTCACCTAACTTGCAGAAGCCCAGGCCTGATAAGAAAAGGAAATATGAAGCTCACTTTGAACTTCTTCATTATGCTGGTGCAGTAAGTTCCTCTGTTTGCAAGTAGACCTTATATTAGTGGTCTTCCAGGTGTGTATGTGTGGAGGGGGGATTAAACTGTAGCACACAGTGAGGAAGGGAGGGTGGGAAGGGTGAAGATGGAAAGGAGTTAAGAGCAAATGCCTGCTCTCTCTGCATAAACATTGCAACGCAATAAGATGCCACCAGGCTTCAGGACATCTGGTTCTTGGCTACACAAATAAAGGAAGTGAACTGAGGAGGGCTAACAGTGGTATTGCTAAAAATAAGCCTTATTTTTTTCACTTGTCCTGTAATCAGATTCAGGTTAGTGGTTAAATAGCAGCAGCATCTAACTTTCCATCTTGTTTTCCTGTACAAATGAACTAAGTAATCTCTGCCTAACTTCAGGAAGGTTTAAAAGAACAGATTTTATATCACTTATTACTCATGTTGGGACCGGTGTGTCAATACAGCCAAAGGGAAGTGTCATTGATTTTGCTGTGAAGGTTTAGTTAACAGGTCTGATGATGATGGGGTAAAGGAATACAATCCAATGTTGTGACACTTGAGTCAAAACGTACACGATTTCAAAGCTGCATTTTCAGACTAGATGGGCAGAAAGAATTTGAGAGGGACATAAGAAATATTTTATTATCAAACTAGCATTGATAAGAAGTGTCAGTACAGCAGAGCTGGAACCTACCTAGTACTGGTTTGAGTTTATTTTCAAGTATGATTGAACTGTAAGCTGCCTTTGCTTTTATTATGAGAAGTAACGCTCATCTTGCTCTTTATCTGTAGATGTTAACGTATTCAGCAAAGAAAATGAGAATTTTCATTTCCACATGGTACTATTAACAGAATGTATTTTTTCACTAAACAGAGAGACGTGGCAAAGTCCAGGAGTTAGTTTTTCAATCACTACATTTCTGTCAGAAAATCTTAATTATTTGAGCGTAGTATACTGTTGTGAAGTGAAATTATTACCTGTGTGTTTTATAGTTCAGCTGTTATAAGGAGGGTTCCTGGGACACTGATGGCATGTGGTGTATTTACAGCCAGCCACATGGAGTTCAGAAGATATAGAGACCAACAAGTTTGGAAAGAGTGTGTGGGATTCAGATGGTAATTGTTAGGAAGAGAGGTCGGGCAATTAAGAAGCAGAGAATTGGATGGAAAGTGATGGAAAAACTGGGTGGCTGGTCCTGCTCTGAGAACAGCATTTTGCAAAAGGTCATTAGCTTCGAGCCAAGCCTTAAGGGACTACTTTGACGGAGAGCATTTGCAACCTCTGGTTTATGTTTTCAACACCTTGCTGTAGGTTCCCTACAACATCATTGGATGGCTTGAGAAGAACAAAGACCCGCTTAATGAAACCGTAGTAGGGATTTTCCAAAAATCATCCAACAAACTCCTGGCAAGCCTGTTTGAAAGCTACGTTGGTGCTGACAGTGGTAAGCAGAATCAACTCACATGAGTTTTTGTTCATTTCTGGGGCGTGTGCTTGGAAATGAATTTAAGAAACAACTATAAACTGCAGTCGACTCAATGCTAAATGAGGCAGTGACTAGTTATTTAGATGCACACAGCATCTGTAGGAGTCTGCCATGTTATCCTAAGTAGGCCATTAACTCAGCTAGTTTGAATGCATAATACCTCTAAGCAATTTTGGCAAGGAAATCTGTGTTGTGAACACTCCAGTGGGTGTTTGAGCATGCAAGTGTTCAGTTATGCAGGCAAGTGTTTCACAAAACATTTTGTACATAAATGCCTGTCAACAAGAACAGCTCTTGTTCCCTGTGCTGTAGTCCTCCTTGCTAGCCATCCTGGATTAAATAAGAAGTTCAATATTTAAGAGAGAATCTTGAAATATTTTGTTGGATTAGTGGCAAGAAGATAATGAATGTGACTGAACACTGTTCCTCCTTTGCCAAAGTAGCAGAAGATTTTACAAATACATCTTCCTTTCTGGTTGCTGCTGTTGACGTGGGTTTCTTTTTTCCTTTTTGTCTGTTTTTGAAAAGACTGATAGACTAATGTACATCTGAGGATGCATTTAAGCTATATGCATTATACAGAACTGTTTTAGTTGAGAGAAGACAAGTAGCAAGCATCCAGAGAAAGGATGCTAAGTAAATAAACTGGCATTCTTTACAAAGATGTCGTTCTTATGTCCTGAAGTTGCAATCACTTACAGCCTACTTATTAGTAACCTCATTCCCGTGGATGATGTTGTCGTGAATCATAAGACACTTGCTGAGAAAGCAAGCAGAATGCAGACTTCATAATGTGTTAAGAGATGGAGCTGAATATAAATAACAAAAATCATGCCATTAGCAAATTCTTGCAAGTTACTAGCTGCCTACTTGCCTGTGGATAGTCCTGTCTGTCAGAATGCTACCTTGCTTTTCTTCAGTGTCAGGAGAAAAGAACAGCCTGCCCAGATTAGCCTCTTCCAGTCTTAGCAGTGTCCCTTTCAGAAGGGGGAGAGGATTTCGATAATTGCATCAAACAGATTGTACTGTTCACCTCACCTTTTACATTGACTGTTGTCAGGTGACAGAATGTCAGACCTCCTGGAAATGATCTAATGGTCCAGTATTTACAAACTGTAGAAATTCAGAAATTTCTGTATATTTTTGGGTCATGCTTTGCTCATGAGTTGTGAAACTTCATAAAGGTCATGTCAAAAATTATCATTTCTTCAAGAGATTTCAACTCTGAAACTTTAAGCAAAATTCAGGGGATGCCAAGCTACTGTATATAAAATTACAAAATAAATATTTATTTCTATTTATTCTGGCCAAATGTAACTTGCATGAGTTCAGTGTCTCATTAGCTGACATGAGAATCAGGTCTGTACAGTACAATGAGCAGTACAAATTCTGCCTAAGCATTTCTTTCTTTAGCTTTTTCTCTTTCTGTGTCATCTCACCCTAGGCATTTTAGTGAAATACAAGCTACTCTGTGTTGTTAAAGTTATTTTTTCTGCCTTGTTCATATTTATGGACTTTCTGTGTAACAAGTGATGCTGTCCAGATCTGAAATGAAAATGCAATGCAGAAAGCAATGGTCTTTGACAAAACTCCTGAATGTGGACAGTAAGCTGCAAACTTGTGATATATAACACTCGACATTCAGAAGGTTTTTTTGTATAATATTTGAATGATCACAGCCATCAAGTCATCTATGGTTTGTCTGTTTCCCGTGCCACAGCCTGCACCCCTTACTGAGATACATGGTGTGATTTTTACTCTTTTTTTTCTTTTTTCCTTAGCTGACCAGGGTGGAGAAAAGAAACGGAAGAAAGGTGCTTCTTTTCAAACTGTGTCCTCATTACACAAGGTTTGTTTACATCACCACACCTGATGGTTAGTGTTGAGACAATGCTTTGAAGAAGGATGTTAATGACTATAATGGACAAAGGAAACTGAAATCCGATATCAGAATTTGATTCCAAGCCTAGGTTATTGACCCTGTCAAAGTTATTAAAACTGTATGTGTGAGGGGCTGTGATGTTTTCTTTTATTTGAGCATGCAGGAGGTAAATCATTTTTAATTCTATTTTAGCAAGTATAATTTATTTCATGGCTTGTAGCTTCATGCAAGTCTTTGGAACTGGAACTGATTACAAGTCATTTGCTACTCCCTGCTTTGTTACTGCTTCTAATGGGATCCTAGGATAAGAGCAATTGTAGAAAACAAAAGTTGTGGAAAGGAGCGGAGTATAACCTCTTTTTTCCTGTGTAATTCCCTCACTGGAATGCATTCCTGGTGGAAGCTGACATCAGGATCATCTCTGGGGAAAAAATGGGCTTGTAATTTACCATTAGTGTGTTTTTGTTTTCTTGTGGGTTTTTGGTTTGGTTGTGTTTTTTTTGGCTTTTTTTATGCATTATATTGAGGAAGACGTAATGTAAGCTAGCATCAGGTGGGGAAGTTGATAGGGGTTTCCCCTTAGACATGTATTTTATTTTGTTAGATGTTACTCCTCATGAAGTGAAATCACAGGAAACAGAGAGACATATCTTGCCAGCTGAAGAAATGTAAAGATATCTGAAGGATGTATTTGCAGACAGCAATTTAATAGTCCAATAATAGAGGCCCATTTTCCAGAGCACAAGGAGCTGCTAAGGAGCTGGCTCAGGTTGTCTCATTTATCATCCTGACTCGCACAGGAGAAATTTTCAGCTTTAACAGCCTGCCCTGATTACATTATATTTCACCTCTAATCTTCTCTATTTTCTGCATACTAGACAAAACACCTTCCCTAGAGCCTGGAGATCACTGGCAGGCACTGAATGCTTGGCTTCTTCTGAGCTAGGTTGCTGCCTGCCTGAAAGATGTCAAAGATTAATAAAGGGAAAATGTTTGGCCACGAGGACAAAAGCCTAGCTTTTACAAGGCACAGATGGGAAGGGTGAAGTGACTAGGCAAAAATGCAGTTCAAATCAGTCTCTTCAGGTGAAAGGAACTTAGTACTCCTAGCGGAAGGTATGAAGTCACTGGTTAAACAGGATGGTGTGAAAATTGTCACCAGACAGTACAGTGTGAAGAGAGAGTCCTGATGGTTAGTGTCAACATAATATTTGATGAAAAACCAGGGTTTAACATCAGTGATGTGTTAATGCAGGTAGTCATCAATGTAACATGTTTTATTGAGGATCTTCCATTTTCATGTACCATTACATAAAGAGTATGCCTTGTAGATAGTGTAAGAGAAAAAAATGCAAAAATGTTCTGCGGGATGATATTGCATCTTGCTGGCTATTCATGTTGCATCTGACAGTTCTGGGGCTGTAAGTAAAACACAAATCTTCTTAAGATTTTGCTAAAACTGATGTGGATTCCTATAAAGAAGTTAATTTCTAGTTTGATTTATTTGAAATCATTTCTTTTTAACGATTTTTAAGTTTATAATCTTACTAGGAACTACGTAGATGACCTTAATAAACTTAACTAACAAACTAGAGAAATAAGCGATTGGAATTCCACAAGACCATTAAAGCTAATTGTGTTTTGTCATGTCTGTTCCAGGAAAATTTGAATAAGCTGATGACTAACCTAAAATCTACAGCCCCTCACTTTGTACGATGCATTATCCCCAATGAATCCAAAACACCAGGTAAGAAAAGCACAGCTGTCTTAAAATTTTAGTATACTCAAACACTGTCATTCCGGTACTTACAAGCCTCCAGAACATATTTCTGTATGACCTGTGTTATTCACTTTTTCCCATGGTGTTGCCCTCTGAGATGACACCTCCCATTTTTCATTTCCCACTGTGAAATGAAGATTAAGCCATATGGAAACATTCTCTTTTGTTTTTCCCCCGTAGGTGAAATGGATGCTTTCCTTGTCTTGCACCAGCTCCGGTGTAATGGTGTCCTGGAAGGTATCCGCATTTGCCGTAAGGGTTTCCCAAACAGGGTGCTTTACGCAGACTTTAAACAAAGGTAATGACAGAGCTGTGTTGTCTCCTGTCCTTATCCTATCAGCCAAAATAAGCAAAGCATGTCCTGTTATTTTTATTTGAGGTATTTTATTTGATTCAAGTTTATTTTCTATCTAGTTTGCTTGAACATAGAAGGCAGAATTCTGCTTTTGCCTGGTGCCTGTAGATGAAAAGTAGGAAATTAGTCTAGGTCATTTTTTTGCCAGTCCTATTCATTGCTTATCTGTTGTTAACAGGTACCGCATTCTGAATCCGGGTGCGATCCCAGAGGATAAGTTTGTCGATAGCAGAAAAGCTGCTGAAAAACTGCTGGCATCTTTAGATATTGACCATAACCAATATCGTTTTGGACACACCAAGGTAACCAGAAAAGATTATCAATTAATATTTAGAGAGAAAGGATGGATCTGATTGTCAGAATAGAATATTATGCAATCTCTGGTGGTGCCAGTTAATGAAAAATTGATAATACAAGAAACCAGCAATATGGCAGCAAACCTATAATAACTTTTAAGGTATGCTAGGGAAATTTTATTTCTCCAGCTTAAGCTCCCACAAACAGCAACACAGCAAGCAAACAGAAGAGCAGCTGATGCTCCATGCCTATCAATATAACAGTAGTTTATTATAGCATAGATAAGCTCAAGCATATATGGACTGCAAGATCAGCTACAGCTTTTTAAATGAAGCCATTTGCAATTATGACATAATCCCATTCAGCAGAGACCTGAGAACTGGGAGTTGAGGTTCAGCTGACCTGCTTTGAACCTGCTATATTCAACAGATACTGTGTAGGATGATGAAAAAGTGGTTTGGCCTATTCAAAACTGGGGAGATGAGAGCCAGTTTTAAAGCAGTTGTGGAACTGTGCAATGCAGTTCCTGATGCAGGTAGTATTTAGCCCTCTATTTTCTTTTGCTTTATAAATGTGCCAATATAGTTACCATTCTTCTGAACAATTAAAACAAAGTCTGTGTAATTGTTGGTGTACTCTGGAAAAAATACATTCACTATGGTCAAATGTCATCTGTGCATGTACCAGGTGTTCTTCAAGGCTGGTCTGTTGGGCCATCTAGAAGAAATGAGGGATGAGAGACTTGCAAAGATCTTAACGATGATCCAAGCAAGGGCACGTGGCAGACTGATGCGTATTGAGTTCCAGAAGATAGTGGAGCGCAGGTATGAAGTCACCCCTTTCAATCTTAGCATATAATAGTCATTGCCATTTAAATATACGTTGAGTGGAGGCCTTTTTACAGTTCCTAAAGCTATAGCTAGTCCTGAATTAAAGGTTTAACTTACGTGTCTGATAACAATAATAACGACTGTATATTGCTGCCCGCAGCTCTGACAAAAATCAGATTTGGAAAATTTTTCACATCTCTGAAAATCAAGAACTGTGGAGAAAGTATCTTGCATATGTTAGGACCTGGAATAAGTTCCCAGTATTACTGGGAGCAAAGCCATAAAACTAACTGGGAATTGTGTGTGTGTGGGGGGGGGGGGGGGGGAGGGGAGGAATTATAATTTTCTCAATTCAGGATAACCATTAGGGGATTGTGTTTTCTTCCTAAAACAGGGATGCCCTTCTTGTAATTCAGTGGAATATCCGTGCATTTATGGCTGTAAAGAATTGGCCCTGGATGAAGCTTTTCTTTAAGATTAAACCTCTTCTGAAGTCTGCAGAAACTGAAAAAGAGATGGCCAATATGAAGGAAGAGTTCTTGAAACTGAAGGAGGCTCTGGAAAAATCTGAAGCCAGGAGAAAAGAACTTGAAGAAAAGCAAGTCTCTTTAGTTCAGGAAAAAAATGACTTGCTTCTACAGCTCCAAGCTGTGAGTAGGGATGTATATTTGTATGTTCATTAGATGTACTTTCAAGTTCAAAAGCTTACAGACCAGTGTGTTAGTGTGATTCAACTAAAATAAGTTGTTGGTCTTGTCAGAGTCTTGCCAAAAATTTAGAGCAGATAGAAACTGCTCTGTAACATTGGGTCAGTCTCTGTGAATACAGAGTAGGTGATAACTGAGGCAATGACCACTTGTCCTCTTCCTTTCTCACCAGGAGCAAGACACTCTGGCAGATGCTGAGGAACGATGCGACTTGTTGATTAAATCCAAGATTCAGCTGGAGGCCAAAGTCAAAGAGCTGACGGAGCGGGTTGAGGATGAGGAAGAGATGAATTCTGAGCTGACTTCCAAGAAGAGAAAATTGGAAGATGAGTGCTCTGAGCTCAAGAAAGATATTGATGATCTTGAAATAACTCTTGCAAAAGTGGAGAAAGAGAAACATGCAACTGAAAATAAGGTACCTTTAGAACTTTGTCATGTTTTCAGAAGAGGTCAGGCAAGGATAACCTTTTTCACAAGAGCTACCGGTATACTTGACAACTTTACACTGCCTGTTACAAAGGCCACACTAAAGGGCCAATATATACAGAGCCATTCAGACTTATGAGGGAAAAAGTGTTAAGTCTGAGCCTTAGTTTCTCTTCTTCAGAAGTGGGTTTTGCTCCAACACTGCTAAAGAATTACGTCTAGTTTTGGTGTGTTTAAGCAAACAATTTTCTGCTGAAACCATGAGTTCTTCCAGCTCTTCCTCTGAGGGCCTGTAAAACTCATCTCTTAATTCTCCCAGAAAGAACCAGGAGCTGGATTTTGTCACAGTGAGAGTGACACTGAAAAAAAAACAACTGAATGTATTTGAAATAAAAATGTCCATAACAAGAATTGGCACATACTGGCTCCCTTGATGACAATTTCATTCAAAACCCCACAAGGAGTCAGGGGAAGACATCCCTTTCTTCCCACTGTCTTCCTCCATACAAATTCAGTATAGACAGTCATCTGAGCCTGGTTGTGATAATCCCTTGCTTAAGAGTCTTATAAATTAACCGTCCTCTCTTCCACAGGTCAAAAATCTGACAGAGGAAATGGCAACTCTTGATGAGAACATCAGCAAACTTACTAAGGAGAAGAAGTCTTTGCAGGAAGCTCACCAGCAAGTTCTGGATGACCTACAAGCAGAGGAGGACAAAGTCAACACACTGAGCAAAGCTAAAGTGAAACTGGAACAGCAAGTGGATGATGTAAGCTGGCTCTGCCTTCACTTTTCTGAAGGCTTGTTTTGTCTACCACTTAACAATTTTCATGTGTCTGAAATGTCACAGAGCTTTGCAATGTATTCCTGTTCTTTCAGAAACAATCAAGGATTTATAAATGCAGTCCTTGTTGCACCTTGCAAAAAGTAAAATTACAGCAACACTATAGATACTTTACTGTGTAGCCACACCTCTGAAAGGAATACAGTAGAAGGGAAAATCCACACTCAGTGTGCATTTGCATTGTAACTGGCATGCAGTCAAGCAGAGCTTTGCTACCAAGAGAACTATAATGCTCACACAAACGTAAAGCATGGACTAATCCTTACACTATGTTTATTTATCCCATATGTCTACTGGCTGCTAGAAACCAAGAAAACATAAGATCAGATGCTTATACTTAAGTACTTCTGATTCAACTATTGCTAGAGCTCTGCACAAAGATGGGTTTAGCATGCAAATGACTGTTGGAAACAATCTGTGTTGAATATATTTAATAAGTGACATTGTACCTAAAGCTTGAGGGCTCACTTGAACAAGAGAAGAAGGTGAGGATGGATCTGGAAAGGGCAAAACGCAAACTAGAAGGGGATTTGAAGCTGACCCAAGAGAGTGTCATGGACTTGGAGAATGATAAGTTGCAGATGGAAGAAAAGCTGAAGAAGTAAGAGACTATTTCTTTTATACAAAGTAAAGCAACACAGTTACTACTGCCATTTAGAGACTTCGGGTGTGTCATTCTGCTCTGATGGTGGCTAAATAGAATTTCCATGACAGAGAGTGTATAACCAAGGAGGGAGGGGAATATCATTGTTACTCGCATACAGTATGCCTGAAACATTATAGATGATTACCCTTATCATCATATTAGCAGATAAAACTGAAGGAAGCCTCTAGAAAGTTGTCCATTCTAAGTAACTATGACAGTACTGTTGAAAGACCTGGCTTGGTTAGGGATATTTTTTTCATTGAGTAAGAAAATAATACTACTTTGTATGACCAAAAGAACAAGAAATGTAATTTCACAAGTTATTGCAGAGTCTTGACTTGGAAACAACTGCTCAGAGAAGGATGTGTTTTCATGCACATGGCAATACATGATTGTTTTCATTTTTAGATGCATTAGGAGTTTTATTGAACAACTCTAAAAATTGCATAAGCCTAACTTTATTTGAATTATGGGGAAAACTGTCACAGTAGGATTTTCCTTTCCTTGGCAGGAAAGAATTTGAAATGAGCCAGCTGAATTCCAAGATAGAAGATGAGCAAGCTATAGTAATGCAGCTGCAGAAGAAGATCAAGGAGCTTCAGGTCAGTGTGGTTCTTTCTCATCTATCTTAGGATGAGTCTCTCCAAGGCCAGGCTGGATGAGGCCCTGGGCAACCTGGTCTACTGGAAGGTGTCCCTGCCTGTGGCAAGGGGTTGAAACTAGGTGATCTTTACGGTCCTTGCCAACCCAAACCATTCAGCGAGTCTGTGATTTTTATGCCTTACTGAAATGCTTTGCAGAGATTTTCACAGCAAGCTGCAGCTCAGCTTTGAGACAGCAAGTGCTGTAACTCTGTAGCAGCCCATATTAATACCTTTTCCCCTTACAATGCTCTCTCCATAGTGGTTCTTTCCCAGTATCAGGACTTATGACTACAGAATGCTAGTGGTTTCAGGATAGACAGAAAGGTTTTGGTAATGTGTTTTAAGCTCTGAACAGTGAACCTGAGGATGGTTGTGAGGATGCTGTGGAGGATTCAGCAGTGAATAGCCATGGATTTGAAATTTAGGATAAGGGCTCAAATGCTCAGAAAATTTTCAACAGAAATTAGAAGGCCAAAGGCAACCAGCACAGTCCAAATTAAATGTCTTGACCCAAAATATCAGTTCTGATGTTTTATAAATAAAGAACATTCAGGTAACTTGAATGTGATTCATATGTTCATCAAAACAACTGTTTTTTGATAAAGATTACCCCCAATGAGTACTCATTATACATGCAGTTTGGCTCACTGCTATATTCAAAATCCTCACTCTTACAGTGGAAGTAAAGAGAACTCTTACACTCCCCTTCAACTGCAATTAATTGCTATTCCTCCCTCCTACTATAAAAAAAACTCACACTGCTGTACTTGACCTAACTGTAAAGTACATGACAGAATACAAGGTCAGTGTACTTCAGTATCTTGAACTAAAGCTTGTATAGCAAACTGTAGAGCTTGTAGAGCAATCTACTATGAGAAAGATGTAACTCATCATCCCTACTCTAGCTCAAGATCCAATTTATTGGCACAACTTGGGAAGTCCTTAACTGCTCTGCTTGCATCTCTGTTGTGAAGCGTGGGCTGTCAGAAGGCTTAAGTATTTGCAAGGTGCCTCAAGTTTCCCTGATAGGAATCATCATGGAGGGTAACCCAAAGGCACTCCTGTCTTTTTGATAGGCTCGTATAGAAGAACTGGAAGAGGAATTGGAAGCAGAGAGAGCTGCTCGAGCCAAGGTGGAAAAGCAGAGATCAGATTTGGCCCGAGAACTGGAGGAATTAAGTGAGCGACTTGAGGAGGCTGGGGGAGCCACTGCTGCCCAGCTGGAGATGAACAAGAAACGTGAGGCTGAGTTCCTGAAGCTGCGTCGGGACCTTGAGGAGGCCACGCTGCATTATGAAGCCACGGCTGCCACTCTGAGGAAGAAGCATGCAGACAGTGTGGCTGAGATGGGGGAACAACTGGACAACCTCCAGCGGGTCAAGCAGAAACTGGAAAAGGAGAAAAGTGAGCTGAAGATGGAGGTGGATGATCTGTCATCCAACATGGAGCAGATGGTGAAGGGAAAAGTAAGCATCTTGAGGCTTTTCAAACCTACAGTGGTCATGCGTAGCCAAGGCTGGTCTGAAGGTTTCCTAGGACACCTGGTAGGACTGGGGTGTTTCACAAAGTGGTTTCTTGCGATATGGTGGTGCATGTGTGCATAGTATCACACTTTCCTCAGCTGGTGGTATAACCCTCCTTACCTTAGAGATGAGACAGCAATTGAGAGGACCTGTCTAATATATAGTGCATCCCCCATCCCAGACATATTGGTTAATCATATATTTCAGAGCACAAAACTGTATCACTTTAATTGTGCTCCACCAGGCTGATGATAACTGGTGTGATGCCATCCAAGGTTAGATTCCCATCCCAAGCACAGTACCCCCAGATCCTGTTCCTGGCTCACTGTTTTGAGTCATGTTAACAAGGAGCATAAAACAAAAGCTTTGTGACAGTTCTCTATTTTGACCTTCTATGGATGAGTTCCCATTTTGCTTCCTGAGCTCGGTAGCTTTCAGGGCACTCTAAAGAGTCCTTTCCGTGCAACTGAAAAAAAGAGATTTCATTATTCTGAGTGTTAGAAGGCTGTCATCAGCCTCAATTTATGATAAATGGCAATTAAATAGAATCAGTAAAGCAGTTTTCATTGGAGGTGATATTCCCATCTAGCAATTATGATGAGGCTTATGACTGAACTTCATAGGCATGTGATTGCTTTTGAAGGTCTTGCAAAGTCTTTTTACTCTGGTGCATTATTTCAGAATGCAGTTAAGGGAAAATGAATGTGGTATGGTCTGGTGGGGAGACCCCTGACTGGGGCTGCAGACACAGGGCTCCTATTTCCTGCTTTGCTGCTGTCCTCCAAGATGCCAAAGCAGGTCTTCCTCTTTCAGTTCCAGTGTCCCTGTCTTCAAAACAGTGGCAAGACTTTGATCTGTTTTATTGAAGAGCTTTAAGAGATACTTATGAGAAGTTCGCTAAGAACAAGGGATGTCATTTGTCCCTCTGTAACCTTTGCTGTTCATGAACTGTATCTTGAAAAACATTAACTACACATGCATGATGATGAGCAGGATCATTTCTTCTTGGTCACTCTTATATCTGAGCCAAATCCCAAATTCTTTATTCAAGCCTTAACCTCTGCCTTATCGCTCCTTGTATGCTGCTGCTGAAAGTGATATTTGGGTCTTTGTTATCTGACATTTCTCTGAAAGGGATGCATACACACACACACACAGATTTGGAAGGCTACAGCTTCCAAATAGTTACTTGGAAGCTACAGCTTTGCGTGTCTTTTCTCCTGCTTCCTGCTTTCTCCTGCTTAGGCAAATGCAGAAAAACTTTGTCGCACTTATGAAGATCATCTGAATGAGACAAAAACTAAGCTGGATGAAATGACTCGCCTCATGAACGACCTCACTACTCAGAAGGCAAAGCTCCAGAGTGAGAATGGTATGTGTGGCACATGAGTGTTCAGCCCAGATACTGGGATTCAGTATATCAGGTGGCTACATTAGAGAGGAGTATTGTGCAGTAGCACTTGTACTGGAACTGGTTGGATTAGGACTGCTGAATGGAGCTGTAGCTTTGTATCTTCCAATTTTCCTGTCTTCAGTATTTGCATAAGCTTGATAGAAGAGACCCTGCCTTGGACTGGCTTTTAAAACTAAGCTATAACTGTAGGTACCAGCATGCTGTGCTACCACCTCATGAGCTGAAATGGATATGTTGGCTAAATATCCAGTTTCATAAACAATGACATGTGCATCTATCCTGCAAAGCTAGAGGGAAGATGAGGAAGTTGGTGCACTGTTGTTGTCTGTGTGGATACTGCCTTCCTCAGCATAACCTCAGGCATTGCAACCTAAAAGATACTTGGATCCACTCAGACATATCCTCCAAGTGTGTGCTATGTTTTTAACTAGAGAACCATTTAATCTCATCATCCTCATCAGTTATCACTGTTCTGCTATATTAACTTTCCATGTATTTTCAAAGACACATGTATTTCATTTTCTGTCAGTTATCTCGTTAGTTCTATGTACTCCTATAAGGCTGCAATTTCCACCCTGTAATGGTGCCCTTCTCGTGATAAATAGTTTTCCTTATGTATCCCCCTGTTCTGTATGCTGGCAGTTGTGAGGATATTAGGATACTTTGGAGCCAACTGAAAAGCAGTCTGCAGAAAAGCAAAATAGTGAAGAAAATATGTAAACAAAACCAGCTACAATTGCATGTGAAAGTAAGAATCAATCTAGCCTGATCCATGAGATGAACTAACAATCATGAATCAAAGTAATGACACTACAAATAATAACTATTAAAAAAAAAAAAAAAGAAAAAAGAGAGAGAGAGAAGAAAGTGAAGTATCTTGGTGGTTACAAGTTCGAAAGACACTTCACAAAAGGTTAGCCACAATCATTGTTAGTTCTTTTCCTCTGCAGAATTGGACAAGTCAGACTTTGATTTTTGGCTCTGGCTAGGAGTGTGTCACTTCCTGTTTTTACCCTTTCTTGGTCAAATTCTGTGACAGGTGAATTTGTAAGACAGCTTGAAGAGAAGGAGTCACTGATAAGTCAGCTGTCCCGGGGAAAAACATCATTTACCCAGCAGATTGAAGAACTTAGGAGACAGCTAGAAGAGGAAACTAAGGTAATGCTTTGATGTTGTCCCATTCATTGAGTTGGAAAGGGAAAAACTACTTGTGTTTGTTTGTACCCTGGATAAAAGCTGAAATGACACATAGGAGTGAGAATACTTCCTGGTAATTTTAAGGATATATGTTCCTGCCCCTGACACAAGTAAGTCAAAGGAGAAGAGTTTTGGAAAATATCTGGTGCCCATAACTGGCAAATGAAACTTATCTAATAGTATACCCAAAATCTTAAATCTTGCATCTTAAAAATTTTTCTGTTTCTCCAGAGGTATCCTCCGTTTTGATGGTTTGCCCAGAATGTCATCAGTAGGGATGACCTCAAGTATTTCTTGACTTGACTTGATCAGGACTGTCAAGGCCAGAGGCAAAGAAGAAACAGACTTCTGTCTCCATTTGAATTTCTAGAGTATGTTTATTTGGGTTTTTCAGTAGGTACCCGTCCAATGCTTTGACCTTTCTATTTCTGCAGTCCAAAAATGCCCTGGCTCATGCCCTGCAAGCAGCCAGGCATGACTGTGATCTCTTGCGGGAGCAGTATGAGGAGGAGCAAGAAGCCAAGGCGGAGCTGCAGCGGGCTCTCTCTAAGGGAAATGCAGAAGTGGCACAGTGGAGAACAAAGTATGAGACTGATGCCATACAGAGAACTGAGGAGCTGGAAGATGCCAAGTAAGTGGGTACTATGGGTTTCATCTGCCCCTCAGCTGGGAGGACTGTAGCATCTGCATGTCTCCAACATGCAGGATCTTCCCCCACTTCCAGTACATTTTCTCCATGTGGCATCTTTGTTGTATTCTTTTGGGGACCCTTCCTTTATTTCCAGGACCTCTTCTTGCTGCTGTGACTACCAAACCCTATTTTCCCAGTCTAGTCTATGAACAAAAGCCCCAAGGCATGAACCAATCCTTATCAGTGGTCATCTCTTTTAGTTATAGAATTCATTATGTGAAACTTCGACTTAGACCAGGTTTTATCAAAATTTACAATCAGCACTTACTGGTTACAGCTAGCAAATAATGGCAGGCTTCTGTTTGAGAGGTCAAAAGTTCAATTTCAAACATTCACACACATATACACGCATGCACAAAATTATCTGCCACTTCTCAGCATTCACAATTTAGATGCTATTCTTTGCCTGTCATAGACCCTTCTCTCTAGAGGCTTGATTTCTATTTATTTTTCCTTCACACTTTCCTTTTGGAAACTGAATTACTGAGATGCTGATTTGGCATCAGTTTTTTTCTGGATAGCATGGCAGTGGTTACTCAGTCATTTTACTGTCTCTCCCCACCTGGCAGGAAGAAACTTGCTGCCCGCCTGCAAGAAGCTGAGGAAGCAATTGAGGCTGCCAATGCCAAGTGCTCTTCTCTGGAAAAGACAAAGCACAGGCTGCAGAATGAGCTGGAAGACATGATGATCGACCTGGAAAAGGCCAATTCAGCAGCTGCCTCCCTGGACAAGAAGCAGCGTGGGTTTGACAAGATCATCAATGACTGGAAGCAAAAGTACGAAGAGTCACAGGCTGAGCTGGAGGCTTCTCAAAAGGAGGCCCGTAGCCTCAGCACCGAGCTCTTCAAGCTGAAGAATGCCTATGAAGAGACACTGGACCACCTGGAGACACTGAAACGGGAAAACAAGAATCTCCAAGGTAGGTTTCATTCAGGCCCCATGCCTGGTGTGAGTGCCACAGCAGGGAGGACAGTTGTAGGGAAAGGCATTTCTCACGTCCTTGGGAATAGCTTTCAGGTGTGTTTAAAGATACTGACTGATGCTGGCAACAGGGGGGTTTAAGTGTAGAAAATGGTGTGGCCGGAGGACTGATTAGGTCTGTGTAATCTAATGTTGCCTACAGTTTTGTTTAGAATGATAATCCTCATTACAAAGGAGAAGAAATGCTCTTAAAAGTCTGTAGCTTTTTACTGACAGTACAATCCACACTTGATAAACCAATGGAGAACTTCACGTCACTGAAAGAAAATTTCTAGTTGTCCCCAGTGCTTTTCTCATCATTCCTATCAGTGTGAGGGGCAGGGGAAGTGAGCCCACCACTGGCAGAGGTGCCAGTCTCAGGAACAAGAAAGATAGCAAAGGTGCAACAGATGAAGCCTAGATAGCTCCTAGAGCAGAGCACGATGTTGCTAGCCTGCCAATCACAGATAAAACTAAACCACTTCAAAAAGCATTTATGACAAAGTCTGTGCCTTCAAGTAAATTGGGTAAAAACAGCTGCTGTAAAAGGAAGCTGAACCCAAGATGTCTGATGTACAGATGAGCCTTTGAAGTAGTAGTCTGAGGCACAGATCCTGTATTCTCACTCCCTGAGTTGCGTTATGTCTGGGACACGCAGACTGAAAATAAATGCCTCCGACCTTTTTCTTGTTTCAGAGGAGATTTCTGATCTGACCAACCAGATTAGTGAAGGAAACAAGAGCCTTCACGAAATAGAAAAAATCAAGAAACAGGTTGAACAAGAAAAGTCAGAAGTTCAGCTGGCTCTGGAAGAAGCAGAGGTAAGGAAAGAGAGCTCAAAGCAAGAGGAAAGGGTGCCTTTGTCATGAAACTCCTTCCTTTTTGATTCTGTCAGCAACACTGTGAATGTGTTGATAGCAAGTATAACTTCCTTGCACCCAGTTCCCCTGGGATTTCCTAGCCATAGCTTTCAAAAGTGACTGGTGACTTTTGGAGATTTCACCTCTAAGATCATCAAATGGAGGCCATGTCAAAGGAGGTGTGTTGTAGGTTTTTGTGTGGTTGTTTTTTCTTTTCTTTCAGAAAGCTCAGATATCCTCTGCCCATGTTCTGACAGTCTAGCATGGAATATTCCAGTCTTTCAGGAAATAGAAATTGCTGGGAACCATGGCTTTACAATGTTTTATCAGATACTTCTAGTGTCTAGATTTCAATCAGCAAATTCACCACTTCCCGTCTTTGAGCATAAGAAAACAAACCTCCTGATAACTTGAAATACTCTAAGGTCTTAGTGTGTTAGATACTGCTGCCTGCAGAAACAAAAAACAAAACAAAACAAACAAAACAAAACAAAAAACAAACAAACAAACAAACAAATAAACAAAAACAGAAGTGGTACCAGGCTCAGATATGAGATGAAAACAGGCCGTCTAGAAAATCTTTGTCTCCCACAGGAGTTTGATAGACACTTAACATCACTGTGTTCATTTATATAGTGACAAGTATGCATGTACCAAGAGGGACACCCCATCCCTGTTTCCAGAAACAAACCAACAACATGGAACAGGCCGGCTGACGATCCTGACGATTCACTTAGAAAGACGGGTTGTCAGGTTTTTTGGAAGTTTGGTGCATGGCAGAGCTAGGAAGGGGTGTAGGTGTTGCTGGCTAGAAGCAACACAGCACAGGATTGTTAGTGAGGGCTGCATTTCATTTGAATTGTTCTCTGCATAGCGTATGCTAAAGTAAACATCATGCGGTGACAGGGATCTGTTAATACCTCAAATATCGTGCAACTTCTTTTGTCTGTTACAGGACGCTTTACAGTTTGCAGGGATTTCACAGCCAACCAAGCAGGTCTGGTGATAAGAGCAGAGGAAATAGCACATCTCGCTTCCACAGCTCTGAGATGTGAAGAGTGATTACATGCTCTGTCACTGAGCTTTTCTCACACCAAAGAATACATCCAGTTCTTGGGGGATCTCAGGGGCATACTTTACTTTCCTGAACCGTGTGGAATGGCTTCCTAAAGCTCAGTGAAATTATTGGCTAATGAAAGTAAAGTGATGATGTATCTTATTTTAATTGTGAAAGCAATGGCGTAATGCTGACTTCCTCCCTCCCTTGTGAGTTTGAGTTTCTGGCAGTCACCACTGGTAATGTGGTACTTCTGTGTGCTGTTAACGTGGGGTGGTTCCTTGGCATGAAACCTGCATCTGAGTGACCTGCAGCTGCTGCACGGTGTCCACGGATTAGCAAGGATTTTGAACAGCTTTGCCATCAGAAACCCCATTCTGTTTCCATCATCTCTTAAGGGAAACACAGCTAAGCCAGTGCAATTTTACCCTTCTGAGAGCATTTCCAAAATATGTGGTGTTCCTTCTGCTTTCCTTCCCTGTTTGAGAGCAGCACTGAGTTGCAATGGCAAGACCTGGGAGTCTGAGGCCCTGTTAGATAACTGCAGGCTGCTCTCAGTGCAGTTTTTGACCTCCATACATGAGAGATGATGTAAGAACAAAGATGTTGGGATAAACCTGCCTTGTTCCACAGCTTCCTTCATGTTAACTGGAGAAAGGGGACAGATTAGTTTTGTATTTTCATACAGAGCTGATGTCTGCTATTTCTTTCCTTAAAGTCATTTGGCATAACAAGATTGTATACCTGGGAGGCTTTCAACACTCTATGATTTGGAGAAGTCCTTATGAGCTGGAAGGAGTGTGGACCCCTTCAACTTTCCAACACCAGTCTGGCTTTAGCCTCTCCTTATTGCTTGCAAGCCCATGAATTTCCAGAGAGTGTCTGTATTGGGGTGCCAGGGGAATGCATTTGTTGATATCAAAACCATACAGGCAAGGCATAATGTATCTTTTTGTGAGCCATGGACTATTTGACAATTTGTACTCTGAGGAGCTTGCTGCTCAATTTTCCAGCTGCCAGCTTGCATTAGAAGGCAGATAAATGTGTTGTTTTGCTCATGTCCTTGCTTAGAGAGAGGGGCAGGGAAGGAATTGTGCTACTGGGAGCAGTGAGAAAAGCATGAAGGGATCATTGGTGCAATTGCAAGCTCTTGGTGTTTTCTGTTTCAGGGAGCTTTGGAACATGAAGAAAGTAAGACCCTTCGTTTTCAGCTTGAACTTTCTCAGCTTAAGGCTGATTTTGAAAGGAAACTTACAGAAAAGGATGAAGAAATGGAAAATATGAGGTACCGTGTAGAGACAAATAATTTTTAAATTATTATTTTTAAGGGGAAAATCTCAAAAGGTCAGAAATATTCTCAAGACCCAAGCCAGTCAAACAAAACACAGGTAAACACACCAGCAAAAGCTGATACTCACTATCAGGAACGAAGGCAGCTCTGGTTATTTGCCACAGGGTAATCCTACTACCTTTCTTTACTTTACTAGTCCTACCTACTACCTCTCCTTGCTTCAGATATTCCTGTCAGTCCAGGTTCTGCCAGTGTACACGTAAGCCCGTCAGACACATCACAAAGCAACCAGTAAACAGCTGGCTGGCACAGCCAAAGTCATGGACACGACCATGAGCGGCAAACCCTACATGTTTACAGCATGGAGCCAAGCACGTCTAGCTAGTCTGCTGCCTCCTTCCCATCCCCTAGGATGAGTGCCTCCCAAGGGGGGAACCACAGGCAAAATCAGTGGTGCTCAAACTGGTGTTGGCTAAAGGCAATCTTTACCTCTGCATTCAGTCAATTTATGCAGTCATGGCTACACCGATTGTGGGAGGATGTGAGGAGCTTGCAGTTACCTGTACATCATTTGGGTAACCCCTGAGACTTGCAGAGGTACAGGAAGTGTCAATATAGAAGGAAAGGAGTTTGCAGGTGAAAGGGATGAACAGGAAAAACGGAAAGCAATTAGATGGCAGAGGGATGATGTCTTTTGTCGCTCCCCTCCTCCCTGCAGCACAAACTCTAGTCTGCAGAGTTACACTGATCCTGGGTCAGATTTTTAGCAATGTGTGTGCAGTCCTTCAGGAAACTCTGGTCTTGAACCACTTCGTGCTGTAGTGTTATTAGTCCAAGAAGCACATCATTATTTACTAGAAGTGTAAAGGCCAGGGAAAGGGGAGGCCAAAGGTCCACTTTGGCTAGAACAGATACAAGCATTAACATGTTAATTGCTTCAGAAAAACAAACAAGATTTTGGTGCTATTTTCTGATGTCCTGCAGATGTCTGGATTACAGAAATCCCAACAGGCTATTCTAATTAGTGTTTCTGCCTCAGCCGCATGCATGTTTTGCTTCTAGACTGCTTAGAGTGCTCAGCAGGCAAGCTGTGGTGTCTCCTGGGAATGCAGGGCACAGTTCAGTGTCTTGCCTAAGCAATAACACCCTCAAGGTTTTCCTTGTTGACTTGGTGATTTCCCAGAAATCCTATGCGATCAGAAAAGCTCAGCTGGCAGTGAGAAGAAAATTCACTGTGTGAGTCATATTTGGTGTTTTGAGTTTCTTTCTGGTTGCAGGAAGGCAAAACCTGTACTACTGGACTCAGAGCCTAGAATTGCAGGGGTTTTTTTTGTTGTTGTTGTTTTCTAAGCCTCTCTGTTGAGATTGTTAGAGGAAAATAATGCACCTGTCTCTATTTTGCCATCTCTTACATAGACAGTAAATGGCCTTTCACATGGGGAGCAGCCTGTTAATTACAGTGGGCTCAATCTCTTCTAATTGTAGATATCTGTAATGCAGATTTCTATTCTTGCAATACTCCTGTCATAATTGAGCATAAGAAATGTACGTTTCAACGTCTACTTTAAGATGTGACAAATTGGATCTTGCCAGTGTCATTTACTATATACAGGGTGCCTAGAATGATTGGCTTGAACATAGCTACCTACCAGCAGTTTGATTAATTTCATTCCATAATGCCTTCATAAAGAGGCCGAGATGTAAAGTAACCAAGTAAATGATTTGGTAAATACCTTGGTAAGTGACAGCTAAGCTTGAAATGCTTCTTGCTAGGTTCAAAGCTGTACTTGCTTGAGCTCACGAGAGCTTTAAGGGAAATCCTTGCTGTAATATTGCCAAAGGAAATGAGGGAGATTAATATTATAGGTTATTGCAGATCAGGAGTTAGCTGAGGGTGTGAAACACAGCAGACAGGGAGACAGCAATGAGGCACTAGAAACCCATGCTATGTATGTCATTCAGGAACGTACTGCTGATTCTAGCAACAAGACACTTGTTGAAGTACTGTTGCATGTAGTTCTGTGTTCCTTCCCAGAGATTAATGGACTTCCCAGAGTCCATTCACTCTAAATGACCCTTCTACATTATTCCAATACCAGGAGAAATCAGCAACGCGCCATAGATTCACTGCAGTCCACCCTTGATTCTGAAGCCCGGAGCAGAAACGAGGCCATTCGGCTGAAGAAGAAGATGGAAGGGGACCTCA
This sequence comes from Netta rufina, assembly GCF_964035555.1. Lineage (NCBI taxonomy): Eukaryota > Metazoa > Chordata > Aves > Anseriformes > Anatidae > Netta > Netta rufina. The sequence continues at coordinate 115,307,202 of NC_140123.1, forward strand.
ATGAAATGGAAATCCAGCTCAGCCATGCCAACAGGCATGCTGCAGAAGCAACAAAGTCAACACGTGTCCTGCAAACACAAATAAAGGTACTCTGAGAGCTCTCAGTCCCAGGCTGGGTTTCATAGCACACAGCAAAACAGTGATGGTGATTAAGAGAAGCTACTCTCAGGGACATGCGGGAAAAGCCCTTAGTGATCACTTCTGACACGAGAGAACACTGAACTGTGGATCTCTTCCAAGACTTGCATACAAGTGGGATGAGATCCAGGTGTAAAACCCCTGCTGGCTATAGTTTCCCGTTGGGGCAGAAAGTTACAGCATGAGGTACTGAAAATCTGATTTCCATGTGAGCTTGCAAAGCCTTTAAAAGTGGAGAGTGTGTTAGTTAGCCAGAGTACAGATTGTGTGTATATATTCTGCTTTCTAATGTGCTTCGACGTAAGTAATTTTTGTTGTTGTAGTTTAAAGAGCCTTGCTAAGAGACCTTTCAAGTCATCGCCTGCCTCATCTCTCTCCCATGCTACGAAGCTGGTTCTGCCTTGGGCAGAAGCACTAGTTCTGACAGATTGCAGATCAGGTTTTTCCCTCTTTGCATCACATACCACAAAAGCTATTCAGATTACGGTCTGGAGGAAGCCTTTCTCGAATAAAGAAGCACTGAACTTCTAGAGGTGGCCCTCTCATGTAAGCACAGTGGCTCAAAATGCATTTGGACTGGTAAAAACCTGTCTGCTTTGTTATAGGAACTTCAGGTGCAGCTGGATGACTCAGGGCATGTGAATGAAGACCTGAAGGAACAGCTGGCAGTCTCTGACAGGAGGAACAATCTTCTCCAGTCGGAGCTGGATGAGCTGAGGGCTTTGCTGGACCAGACTGAACGGGCAAGGAAGCTGGCAGAGCATGAGCTGCTGGAAGCCACCGAACGTGTGAACCTGCTGCATACTCAGGTTGGCTTTTTCTGGGTTAAACAGCCTTGCCTGTTAAGCACTGACGCTGTTTGTCCATTGCTGTCATAAGGCAGACACACTCCTTGCCCACCTTCAAGGTAGAAAATGGTAGAGGAAATAAGTCACTCTGCAGGAATGCCACCTCGTTACTGTCAGGTTAGCTGGAACTGATGACTCAACCAACTGCATTAAATGGTTCACAGAAAATATAAGGATGGGAGATAACAAGAATAAATTTTATTTCTTACTTTCTTTGGTGCTGTAAAAACCCAGCTTCCCGCTTTCATTAGGCTGTGGCTGGGATAGGGAAGTATTTCTTTGAAAAGCAGCAGTGTTTGCACAAGGTGCTGTTATTACTTAGCAAAGCAAACTTCAATGCCTCAAGATCACTAGGTGCATTGTGCACAGCAGCAAAGCGTGCCCTACCACATCAGGTCTTCGTTAAGAGAGCCCTTTGGACTTGGTCACAATGGGCACCGCTGTTTTTACAGGGTTGTGGAGGCAAATGTCCTGAGTCACCAGCACTTTTGCTGCAAAACCCAATCTTCTCTTCACCAAACAACCAACATTCAGAAGGAGATGAAAATGAGCTACAGGCTGGCAATATTTTGTAATATTCAGCACGTGTGATACTTCAACAGTCTGACGTGGGACTTTTGTTTTAATCACCTTATTGACTAACTGATAATGGATCATTACTTTTCCAAGATGAACTGCTTTATTCATGCTTCTGTATCAGTCTCTTGATTATTATTTTACCAGAACTGAAATCTGAATATTTACGTTATTGAAAGTATTTGTAATATTTCCTCAGTCTGAAGCTAAGCGACATAGTAAAGGCCAACCCTTAACCCATACGTGGACCTCCCTCCCTAAATATTGCTCTGTGTAATCCAGGGGCTGCAAAAATCATTAAGCCTTTGTGTGCTATGGTATTTAGAAAAGTTATGTCTCAAATAATCATTTTTCCTAATTTTCCACTGTTTCTTTTGTGAAAAACATTATAAAGAACACAAGCCTAATCAATCAGAAGAAGAAGCTGGAAGGTGACATTTCCCAGATGCAGAATGAAGTGGAGGAATCAATCCAGGAGTGCCGAAATGCAGAGGAAAAAGCTAAGAAAGCAATCACAGATGTAAGTAGCCTCATTCCTTGCTCAGTTTGTTTCAGTACCACACTGTCTTAGGACAACCCAGCATTTCCGAAGCACCTGTTACAAACCTGATATATCTGAAGTGCTCCACAGTTACCTGGAGGCAGCTGATGAAACTACAAAAGTAAACAGACTAGAGGTTAAGAGAAAGGAAATACTTCTGTTTGATCTTTTTTTATTCTTACTTTCCCTGAGAATGCAGATTCCACTGATCCCCAAAGTCTCAGGTCACGTCACCTTTGAATTGGGTGGATTATATACCTGGACTATATATACTTATTATATATATTATATACCTATTATATATATTATATACTTCAGACAGAACGAGCACTAACAGGTCGCCAGGTGTGCATAGAATCTGCTGTGAGGAGTACAATTCCCAAATCCAAAATGAGGCATTCATTAGAAAAATATGAGGATGAAGTTCCCAAGAAGAGACAGTGAGTGCATTCTTCCTGTCAAGAAGATGACATTTTTGGACTAGTATAGTTTCTTTTCCCACAGACCTGGAGTAACAAGAGTTTGGCTGACATATCACATCATACCAGCAGACAGAGTAAAATCTAGAACTGGATGTTTCTGTGAGTTGTGTCTGGAGTGCCTGGATGAAGCTATTCTTGTACCGTGGTCTTCACTGCTTCTCAGCTGGCAGTACTGTTACTGCCTGCCAGAGAGAAGACACTGACTGTCCTTGATTCAGCTCCAGCCTGGACTGCAGTGCTTGCTGTCTTCTGATGGATGTTCAGTGATGGATACAAGAATCTGCAAATGGCTCTAGGAGGCAGGGACGCATGTCAGATCAGACATGAGCTAATTGGCACCCTTGTTACCAGTCTTAGAGAACGGTCAGGGAATATGTAAGATGCTGAAGCTGAGCTTCCTATCACAGCACAGACTGCAGAAATTGCTGTGCTGTTACAGCTGCTCAGGCAGCTCTTGTCTCTGGCTGTGCCAGGAAACTTGTCTGCCATTTTCTTTAATTCACTACCTTTCAGGAGTCCCAAATTCCAATATTAGACTTTAAATAAATTCTGGGTGAAATGCCTGCAGTGAGTGGCATAGGTTTACTTGTAGCTATTATAAATGAGGACATTGTGTAGCATGGATACAAGCAAGCAAAGACTTAAATCACAGTGTTAGAATATGGGGGGAAAAAGAAAAAGAAAAAAAAAAAAAAAAAAAAAAAAAACAAGCATTCTCTCTGTCCAGGAGAGATAAACATACACCATCTATTCTTGGCAGCATTAGGTATAGCCAGTGAGCCAAGTAGTGGATTATCCAACATGGATCTTCTATCACTATTTTCTGAGACATAATTCAGCAGACTGACAGAAGTGTTGTAAAGTTTGGTTGTTTTTTCAGGCAGCAATGATGGCTGAGGAGCTTAAAAAAGAGCAAGATACTAGTGCTCACTTAGAGAGAATGAAGAAGAACATGGAACAAACCATTAAAGATCTCCAGAAACGATTGGATGAGGCAGAACAAATAGCCCTGAAAGGTGGCAAGAAACAGATCCAGAAACTGGAATCCAGGGTAAGTTTGTGATCAAACTATGGACTGCTACCTCCTGCTTTACAGACTTGGGAGTGGGTGGGTGCCCTTGGGGTGCCTGGTAAGTTCAAAGGATGCAGGTAAGCAGCTCTTGGACACATCCTTCCCCTTCAAGATCCAGTTATAGTGAGCTGTGAGCTGTTGTAGCACAGTAGGTGACCAAGCCCTTGATTAAAAAAAAAAAAAAAAAAAAAAGGCAAGACATCTACAACTAGGAAAACCCTCTGCTTGGCCTTTGCATGTGTATATAGAGCATCTAGTTCTGAGTGGGGCCTTTGGCTGCTGGCACAGCTTAAATACATTTATGAAAAAATAGAATGAAAAGGCTACATTTTGATCTATTCCTCACATTGAGCACTATTAAGATGCTGAGGAAAATGAGTATGTCTTGAACTGTGAACTAAGTTACCCTCTGCTTTATATTTGTAGCATAATTGCAAGGTTTTTTCCTTTTTTGCAGGTTCGTGAACTGGAGAATGAACTTGAGACTGAACTCCGTCGCAATTCAGATGCCCAAAAAGGAGCCCGCAAGTTTGAGAGGCGCATCAAAGAGCTGACTTATCAGGTACGCCGAGGACTGTAGTAACCACCCTGGAAAGAAATGTTTTCTCCCTGTCCGGGACTGAATTTGTTTCAGTGTTTCAGTGAAGGATGAAGGAGGGCATTACCCAGAGCTTTCTCATTGCAGGAAGCTTTAGGGATGGGAGGAACATCTTCCTAGTGCTACCATCATCTTGCCTGACGAATTGTAACCAGTGTTAGGTTACTATTGCTGGGATTTGGACAGTTTCAGCACAGTACTAAATGGAGCAGGCTTACAGGACTATTCATACTGCAAGAGAAGGAAGAGCTCAGATGTCTCTCAGCTGTGCTGGTGTTGCTAAAAAGAGCCATAAGGAGTCAGTTAACTCTGGTGCATCACTCGGCATAGGGCTGCCCAGTCCCAGGGCTCTGTCACCTACTGCTGGGTGTAGTACTACTACTGCTGTAGTAGTCTCAGCCTCCTGCAGGCTTACTAACAGCTGCTGTTGCTGCTTGCCTTTTGAAAAGGTCTTCATCGCAGAGCACTGTTTCCCTTGCTTTCAACATGAATCCTGAGCAGATAATCGTAACCATCTGCTTTAGGATATTACTTAGCATCCTACATGTTGTCTTACTCTGACTTGTGTGTGCAGAGGTTGTTTTCTTAGAAGACAGTGCTGCAGCGCAGGCACACAGAATTAGCAGGTCCTTCTGTTTGTGGACTGTGACAGCTTAAACCTGGATTATTTTGCCAGAAATGCCTGCCCCCAACAAAAATTTAAAATATGCAAATTACACGTATTTTAGGCCTGCCCATTGGTCTGTTTCACTCAGTAATGACACTCTCTATAATGACAAGAGAGGTCCTCACCTGCCAAGCAAGGAACTCTGTGTGTACACGTGTGTGTGCATACATGTATATGTGTGTGTATGTATCTCAATATTTACATACAGATAAATAGGGAGGCTATTCTTAGTCCTCAGCAAGCAGGCCCTCACAAATCTTTAGCTTACAGATTTTTTTCTCATCTACACACAGGTTGATCACAATATGGCTGGTTCATATTTTAAACTACGCGTTTGTAAAATGATATATATGTCACCCATAACTAGTCGACAGATGCTTTTGTACACTATTAACCTAACTGATGGTGTTTTGGTACAGTCAGAAGAAGATAAGAAGAATCTGGCCCGGATGCAGGATCTGATTGATAAGCTACAACTAAAAGTGAAGAGCTACAAGCACCAAGCAGAGGAAGCTGTAAGTGACTATTTAGGCCTTTTTTCCTCTGAGAAATTCGTTACCCTATGACCACAATCTTTAATCGGCAAAAATTTTTAGTACAAGTACCGAATTTGTGTGTATTACTATTTGTATTTATACAAACTCTTTATTTATAAATGTATTTATATACATAGTATATAGCATTTGTGTTGATTACATTAAGGTATTCCATTTTATCTTAAGATTGGAGTGTAATTTGCAGGGGGTGGAGGGAAGGGGAGGAACAGGAAAGACCTTTTCTTCTGGCTAGTCCCCCAGGAGACACGTTGAAATCCTCCCCGTTCACTTGAAATGAAGAGTGCCACTGCAAACAACAAACCCTTAAACAAACAAAAACCCTCATCCCTCCAAGAGTCTAGTGGTTCCCATAGAAGTGTTGGTTATTCATGTTGAGCACTTCTGTCCTGCTTGAAATGGAAGGCTTTGCTTCACGTGGACTGGAGGAAATCGGCTGTACTATTTTCTCTCCCCAGGAAGCACAAGCCAATCTGTACCTTTCCAAGTACAGAAAACAGCAACATGATCTGGATGATGCTGAAGAAAGGGCTGAAATAGCTGAATCTCAAGTTAATAAGCTGAGGAGCAAGTCAAGAGATATTGGCATGAAAAAGGTATGGTTCTACCATATGGAGCAAATGTGACAGGTTAATCCACGGTGGCACATGCTCTGTATACAGGAAGATTTGTTGCATCTCCTCAAGTAATATGGACTAGAATAAATAGTTTTTTACTAATTTTTTTTTAGTTTCAGTCAACCCTTTGTTTTAATGTTACAGTAAATCTTTAGGACAGCAATTTGTTGCTTATACAAAATGAAATCTCTGTTCTCTCAATGGTGTCACTTAACCTCTCCGCTCAGCATCCAGAAGTTGCCAAACTGTCTTTTTATATGGGATATTTAAAAGCTCCATCTCTCTCTCTCTGTCTGATGTAGGTTTCTACCTATGGAATAAAGCCGGGGGATTACTGCACTAGCAGATTGCCAGATACTTTAAGAGTGCTCTTTCAAAAATTGTATTGAATTGAAGAGCTTGATGAAAATAGTAGTCATTAGTCACTTGGATGCTGGGAAGTAATTAGTAACTAGAAGTATATTTGTGGTGTTTTGCACTTGATCGGAATGGTAGTAGAGTAATACAGATGAACCTAAAAGGTGCCTAGGAACGTGGTCTGGAACTGAAAGCAAACCCTTGCTTGTCTATGCTTGCCTGATGGCAACCTCAGCAAGGAAGACTGGTGCTGCTATTTGTAGGAAAGACAGAAAGAGGAGCTGGGTCATTGCTTTATCTATTTCATTTACAAATGTAATGTAAACTCCCATACTTAATAGCAGGTAAGTTTAATGGGGGTACAGCTCCACAGTCAAGTGACATAAAAGAAACCTTTCTGTAATCATTTAGCTATTTCCATACCACTTGATCCCTTCTCTCTACTTTACCCACAATTCTGTGGGAGGAAATTTCTGCTTTTATATTGGACTAAAAAATCACCTCTAGTTGAAATTAATTCCTGTAGCTCCACCATCTACATTAAAACTAGATGAACATCTGGTCTCGCGCATTTGCACGTGATGGAAGCAGTACTGCAACTGAAACTCACATGAAGTTTTGTAGGCTTTAAGAGGAAAAATTTCCATGTTTTTCTTCAATTTTTTCCCACCTCCTCCTTCTCCCACCCAAAAAAACCTCCTAATTTCACAAAGACACGGACACTAAAATAGGTAAATCATGAGAGTCATTTATTGTACTTTGTAGACTGTAGTTCATTCCCTGTATTTTCCTAGCACCTTCTTCTGCCTCATAACTGCAGAAGTCATAGAGAAGTGGGCACTTGTTCAGATAACGAATGCTGTCCCAAAAATCAGCAAACAACAACTCCTTTAGGAAGAGAAAGGCATTGGAAAGACTTTTTTTTTTTTTTTTAATAGCGTAGCCCTAAAAATACCTTCTCTACTATGGCTATTCATGTTTGTGTATGTTCAAAAGTATGTTCATACTTTTGAAAGGATGTGTCATTCAGAGCAAACAACATCATGTATTGCAAGAGGGCTCTATAGAAATCCTCTGCTGTCAAAGGGATGATGCACATCTTAGCATAAGGACAAGAAGCCTGTCTTCTTAGCTGAAGCAAGACTCAAAATGACGGCTAAATTCAATATGGTACATCCATTTAGTGTTAGTGTATTTCAGACACAAGCTGGCAATGCTAGGAAGCAGAAGCGTTAGTTAACAGAAACTTCTGTCATTTACATGTAAACTTGAACTCTAAACCCCCCTGTAAAACTTGAACAGTTTTAAAGAGTTCAAATTCAACAATGTAATTTTAATTTCTAGCAGTTTAAATGTAACAGTTTAATTTTAACAGTTGTGTACTATCTCTCTCAATTGCATTTCAGGTTCATGAAGAGGAGTAAGTGCAGTCCAAGCTGACAAATATGAGAAGATGTTTCATATAATCAGGCATAACCAAAAGCAGGTGTATGGGGAAAAAAAAGAAAAAAGAAAAAGCACTTACAGAAATAAATGTCAAGTGAAAACCCAAAGAGACTCTGTAGTGGATTACATTCATTTCTATGTATTTCTGTTTTGTCAAGCCCCAGGGATCAATACAAGATTACACACTGCCAACAACCCACTTCATTATGTTGGAACAAATCCTAATTGGCAGATGAAATCAAACCTAAGGGCAAATAATGAAATCAAACCTAAGGGCAAATCCAGTCACGTTTCACAGTCCCACATCCTTCATGTGCAGATCGTTAAAGCACTCTGGATTAAACCTGTGTAGGGGACAGCCCTAAAAGCTGGGATAGCCCAGCTTCTAGCTGTCCTGCCAGTCAAAGGCTACACCTTTTTTTTTTAGGACAGCAGAAACTGACTTTAATGCAAATGGTCAGTTTAGAAACTTCCACTAGTATCAGTGAAAGCATTTTTGTTCTCCATCTGCTCAAGGGGCCTAAGAGATGCTGCTGAGGGACTTATCTCATAAGGACTGCCCCTGGCTCATAAATAGCATTCTTTTAAAACATTTCAATGTCAAAACTGAAAACAAAGGGAAGAGTTGTCATGGAACTGGAATTACAATACTCAGCGAAGTGCAAAACAGTAAGCCCTCTCTTCCCCTCATAGTCCAAAAACAAACCCAAAGTCCACCGACACTCAAAACTCAAACTTGTGTGACACTTTTTCATCGTCCTTTTAGTACACTCGCATGTCGGTTCTTCACACAGGCTCCTCATATACAAATGTCAATTGACTTGTATATGTTCTTTGTCAGTTTGTTTGTTATTGTTGTTCAGATGATTGCATTTCCACTTGGTTCTTAGTGTAATTCAATAGGGAAGACGAAGGAACTCCTCTGCTCAAGCTTGTATTTCAGCAGCATTCTCAGTAGTTTTTGTGTTTGTGCAGACAGGTGTTTTTGGTATGTCAAAGTGCTTATACCACTCCTGATCCCTTGCATCTTGGAGTGATCCCGATTCTCTATTTAAAACAAAAACATCCATGAGAACTACTGATGCATAAAATTAACCCCCCAGTAGGAACAGAACAAGACATACTCATGTTAGAGGTAAGTCACTATCTTCTATTTTAACGTTAGCTGAATAAAATAAACATGTACATAAAAGGGCAGCAGCATTCCTGTTTCTTCCATTTAGTTTTCATAAACATAAACAGAGCAATGTTAACTTGTAAATTATTCTGCTTCCTCCAGTTATATGTTAAAGGTTTCAACAGGTCCCAATATATATTCATCTTGCTTAAGTTCTTTAAATGAAACAGCTTCATCTCAAAGGTATTGGTTCTATTAATCTATCAGGGGGAGAACCATATGTCCTTCTGACTTGGTAGCACTAGTAAATAGAACAGATGTACAGAGAGATGAGATTAGAGGCTATATGGTCACAGCAGTCTCCCAAACAAAGCAATTTGCATGTCTTTACACAAACAAGCTTCGTTGAATTTTGAAGTTGGACAGAGCTGAAGTGATAATTTGGGCCCAAATGAATGCTAGTACAGCCTGTTGTTTGGGGACCTTCACTGGTTTTGTTTGTCTTAAATAAAAGTGAGAGAAAATTACAAAAATGTTTAATTATTTTCAAAGCAAGCTATCAGCAAGTATTTGTGACAGGTAATCAATTTTTTTCATCTTTTTATAGAGTGCAGGAGAGCAATTTGGTCAAGGAAAGGGCATGTTAGCATTGTTACAACTAAAATACTATTGCCTAGATGTACTAAAGAGGGCTTTTTGGACATAGAATACAGAAAAAAAAATAGGGCAGTTTACTTAAGCTGAGATTCATTATTCTAAGTTTTTCAGTGTTGTTTGCATCCTTTATGCCATGAAAATCAAGTCTGTTTTGGTCAAACATTCAAGGTCTGAAATTCAGCTTAATAGTATGCTCAAAAGTAAATACCATAATGTTTGTACATACCTTGCGACAGAGATAGACCCCTGTCGCTGCCAGTCCTATCACCACCAGTACAACTGTTGTCACAGTTATCCAAGAGGTATCTGAATGTTCTATGGAAATACAAATTCCAAACTGTTAGACAGGAACTCAAAAACTTATTGAATAATAGTGAATATTAATCTGAGATGTTTTATATTCAATTATTCATTGTTATTCATTGCTATTTGATACTTACATCAAAATTATGATTTTTCTCTTACTTATAATCTCATAGCTATGATGAAGGGAGAACATTTCCATTTATTGTTAATGGTACTGATACAATGGTCAAGTTACATGACCCATCCTATAAGTGAAGATTTCAAAAGGATACTTTAATGAATTAAGGGTGAATGGGTAAAAGCCAATTGCTTTACTTAACTGTGCTGATAGAAAACTGTTTTCTCATTAAATATGATTTGAGAACTTCTTATACAAGTCCTGTTGATAATCAACTAAGTTCTCAGGTGGGTAAATGCTGCTTCCAGGTACAGTGCTTAATGCCATTAACCGTACTCCCAATTTGCAGAAGTGGGTGGTACCAACAGATTCCACAGGACATAAAAGCCCATCTAGCCGAGGTTGGCTCTGGTTCTAGGCAGCATTATTTCAGCTGCTTTCATCAATATGAGAACATTCACATTTGAAGGACTCATTTGTTCATCTACAGTTCTTCTATTTCAGGTTTCCTTTCCACTGCCGCATCTTGTTCAAAAAAGTTTTTTTGGAAAATTCTACACTCCGCCATAAACTTAGGTTTACGGGATAAGGACAAACATGCTGGAATTTGAGCTTCAAGGAGGTATGTTTGTCTGACTCAACAGTTTTCTTTACACTAACTCCCCTCCTTCATATATATATACCATGTGTATAGTCGCTGCCATTTAGAACACCCTATAGTTTCAGACAGAAACCAAGCTGTGGTGGGGAAGGAAGGGAAGACAAATATCCAGGTGTTATAACTTACTCTAGTCCCATTTTTGCTATGTTGCCTCTGTGTTTCACATTCTGCAGACTGTCTCAAGCTTTCTTCTTTTTTAAAACAATAATGGAGGTGCCGTATATTAGTTCTCTGTCTTTTAGTTGATTGCATTTAATGGATGCCTACTTGCTACTGCTTGAATGTGGTTTTGTTTTTTTCCATTCCCTTTGAACGGAGAGTTCAAGAGGCACCACCCCAAACAGCACGCTATTTTTGAAAAACTCTGTAATTTGTTTACACTATGTTTTTAAAAAGCTGGAGTCAATTTTTTTAACCTCAAGTAAGAGTTTTCAATAGATAGAGAAGTTAATCCTAAGTCTGCTTGAAACCAGAGATAATGAAATAACTGTAACTAAGACTTCACAGCTGGATGTTTACTACAGTTCGTAAAAAGGAAGGCATACATACAAACATACATATTTCCAAGTGTAAAAAAGGCCTGCTGTGTAGAATTAAAGCTTTGAAAATAACAACTACATGCTTTTCTCAACAAGGTTTCTTCTGCAGAATAAAAATTGTACCACTTCTATGGGCATGCCTTCATCTCCCTCCCACCTTTAAAGAGAGTATTTGCTACCAACACAGCATTTAGGATATGAGTCCATAAGTTTCTTTGTGCTCTCAGCTGCACAGCCCTCTGTGCTTTGAAGAAAGAAAGAAGTCTTTAAATACATATGTCTTAATGTTTTTCAGTATTTCACAGATTTCTGGTTGACTCTGGCCCTGTACTCCCCTCATTTGTCCCCACCCTCTGATAGGGAAGGAGCAGCAACTTACCAACTTCCAAAGTTCTCACAGTGAGTTTTGTGTAGTGAGGTGTTGACATGTTACAGAGATATTCTCCACTGTCACTTGTGGTAAGATCACTCAATAGCAGTGAAAAGTCACTTTGGTTAATCCAGACTCGAGGCTGGTAAGAGTGAGAGGTACCATTGAAGGCAGCCAGGACTGAGGTCACTGAATTTCTGTTTAGTATCCAGACAACACTGATGCCCTCTCTGTGTAAAGTGTCACTGCTGAATTCACAAGGAATGGCAATGCTACTTCCTTCTGCTTTTGCCAGTTGGTCTGAAACAGACAATTACAAAACACTATAATTGGTTTAGAAAGTATTATCAAGGATGGTTAGTTTTTTCACCAATTAGTACAACACAAACATTTCAAATTATACTCCATTGTTTTGATATCCTATTCAAACATCACAGTATTCTTCTAGAAGAATTTAAAGATTTTTAAATACAAACTGATCATATATACGTTTTAAAAAAAATCTAATTAGTAACAACATATAATTGTTAAACTTGAATTTATTTTCATTTTGCTATTTCTCACCTAATCTGGGGGACTATGAGGGACTGACTAACAGAACTGATTTGACCTAGTGATGGGCAGGTAAGTGGAACTAACAGTTAATGATCCAATAAAATACTAGTATGGGACAAATCAACATCATAGCACGACTATTTAACTGCAGAGATCTGCTACAAGCAAGGGAAAAAACAGGAGGCTATGGTGGCTGGCAGTCTGCTGGAAGGGAAGTATAATACATTATTTTGACATAGTATAACCACACTTGGTTTCTGTGCATGGATCCAAATAAGCAGAGGTGTGGTGCTGAAAACCATTAGGAAAAATGAAACAGTACCCAGAGCTGCTATTATATAAGGAACGGGAAAGCAATATATTCTCAAAAATGTTTCAGCGAGACAGCAGACAGATGCAGGGGAATTTAAACAACGCTGTAATGAAATGTACCTTTTCCACTTGTGACTTGGAAAGGCAGATTAACAAAACAGACATTTCTGGTGCACTTGTTACCTGCTCTGATACCGTAGTTGAAACCTTCCAGAGTCAGAAGGTACGTAAATTAAAAACACCACCCTTGTTCTGAAGCATATGCAGTGGGTTAAGAGCTGAGTGTGTACTGGGTACACTTCAGGAAGAAATCTGAGCAATGGAGGCAGCCGTGCATATCCAATAAGGGAACTGCTCTTGCATTCCTCTTGATCCAATTAAAAATACTTCCTGAGATACGTGAGAGAATGAAAAGTACCAGTATCTGAATTTCCAGAGAATGCTTGGGATTGCTTGAGACAAAATGGAGACTGTAATTTTCGTATCTCGGTTTTCCATTAAATAACAAGATCAGCTGCAGTTTGCCCAAACATAAGCAGTGCTGCTGTTCTTCACTCCCATGCACCCCACATACTGCACCTGGGTACTTAAGACTGCACTTCAGGAGAAGTAAGAAGAAAGGATTGAATGGTACTGAACACTCTGGCACAAGGTGGAGAATAGACAAAGAAACATACACATCAAGAACAAAAAACATCACTACCTCATATAACGCTTTCCACATATTTTGTCTGAGTTCATTATGTTTTTGACAGTGTGAAGTTTGATCATCATGCGTCCCTTGAAATGTGAAACTGATACAGAAAAAACATTGAGAGTAAAGCAAACTTACAGAAATGTGAGCTACCCTCTCCTTTCCCTACTTCTTGGACTTGTGCTGGCTTGTAATTGTAACTGAGGAGTTTCTAAGAGGATGATGATGCAACCTCTTGCATTATGCCATACCCATGCTGCCCCACTGCAGTGTAGTGGATTTAATTGGGCTCAGAACCCAGCCATCGCACTCCATAATGTTGCAGGAAGAGGCCTCCCTTTATTCCTACCTTTCATCCTCCATTCAGCAGTCCACCTCCCTTGAGGGAGATGAATATGACAGGAGTAAGGATCAGATGTGGTTATAATGCTCTGGTGACTTCGAAGAGAATAGAGAATGCCATCCCTGGTTTCCTCACGACGTGTTTCTTGGATGGGTTTATTGCCTATTACCCAAGTTATATTTGGTTCTGGATACGTAAGAAAGGCAGAGCATGTCAGCATCCTTTCTGTGTCGTTCTTGTGGTACTCCAGTGCATAATAAGAGGCAACTAGATTAAAACAAACAAAAACACACAGCAGTCCTATTATTTTCAAATCCTTTCCAAGTTGAAGTGATTGGTCTTTTGAAATGACACTGGGGAGAATAAGCACAACAGAAAACAAAATTTAATGTGGTTTCAGGAGAAAGAATGGCATTACTTATTGTTAATGCTGTGGTCTATACTGTTCTAAAAAGCCGTATGATGTTTTATGACTTAGGTACACCAACTGCCCTTTGGAAGTCACTGTGCAGTAGGTTATCAGAAGCAATGCTGCACTGTGATTTTTTAACTTGTTACATTTCTCCAGAGACAAAGAGAACACCAACAGGCCCAGGAGGTGCTCTGTTCCACTGGAGGATTTCAATACCATGTAAGAAATCATGTCAGACAATCTGTGGGTGTTATCCGGTTTCTACTAGCATCATCCAAGCACTTTTGTTATCTTACTGACCTTGCACATGCAGCTCAACTTCCACTTCTGTTTTAGTTTGTTGTGTTCCCACATAGCAGAGGTAAAGGCCCTCGTCAGTCAAGGTCAGGTTACTAAGTTTCAAGGAGGCATTTCCATGAGGAATATGCTCATGAAAAAGGTGAGTTCTGTTTCTGTAATTCGGGTGTTGTCTTTCCAGATAATCCCTCCTGTAGTAGTAGCTATGTACATCATTTTCTTCTTTCTTCCAGTAAATTACTTCATCATCACCAGGTGGAAAAGGACAAGGAAGGATGACATCCTTTGCAAACAGCCCTGTTACTGTTTCCTTTTCTGTAGAAACGTGTAAGTACAAATGAGTGGATTACATTAAATCTAGCTTATAAGCATTTTTCTGCCCCTCCTTATCCCTGACCCAAAAAATTCTTTGGCTCCAACAGGTAGAACACTCCCACCATGTGTTTCAATAACACAGACTCAAATATTTTCTGTAGCACAGATCTCTGGGACAGCAAGGGTGGCAGCTGCACTTTTCTCCGTTAAGTTTGATCAGTATTATAATGCAGATCTCTGAGCTTTGAGCTCAGGTTAAGTGGGCAACCTGATTAATCATCTGTATATTTACATCAGCATGCCTCTGCCTTAGCCACCTGAGTTTCCTGTGCTTTTCCAAAAGCACCACCTCCGATACCAAATCCGGGTGAGAGAGTCCCCAGCCTCAAGCTGCAGCTTGTCCTCACTCATATGTTCATAGAGCTGGCTGGCAATGATCTGGGTGATCAGTGACCCTTACTCAGTGCCAAGCAGTTATACAGACAAAAGCATGCAATCGTGCGACTGACAGGAAGGACAGAACTTCTCAAAATGGCTTCACCACCGCCGAGTTGATCCTTAACCATTAATAAATAATGTCAGAATTAATTCCCCCATCAAAAAAAAAAAAAAAAAAAAAAGAATAAGAGTTGTCATCTTTATCATTTTTTCATAAACAAAATAATTAAAACCTACCCCAAGTTGTAGCACATATGGAAAGCAAACAGAGAAGAGATGGTATCTTCCGTCCCTTCATGTCTTCGTTGGTTCATCTCAAACTGACAACGAAAAAGGAGGGGAGACAGCATTTTTAAATGCAGCTAAAAGATTTGCCCCTCACTTTGGGGTCCACAGCTCAGTCACCAAACCACATGCATAGACTTGCACCACATTTGAACTTTGCATTTTACCTGCATGCTCACTAAGGGACATGTGATTAATTACCACTTAACAAGCTTTCCTCTTACTGCTTTGGGAGCAGCCACACACATATTGTAATAGTCTCCTCGCCTTGTTAAATCAAAATTATTTATTTCTTAGTAAGAGGATTCTGATTAATTGCTTTTCAAGGTAGCTTAATAACAGCACGTTTCAAGAATGTATGCATTTAGGAGAACTAGAAATGCCTGAGCATGTCAAGTTTTGCCAGTGAGCAAACACAACTGCATGTGTAAAAATCTTAACTCTTCCACATATTGATAAAACTCCGTGCCAGCCATACTGATTCTAACTTTCTGGAATTTTCCCTCTGAATCTTCAGGAGACATTTTCTGTAGTAGAAAATAGTCGCAGTTCTCTGCCTTCCCCCAATGCACCCCCTACGCCTAGTGCCCTAACCCCATGCCTTGGTTGGCGAGAAGTACTCCTGAAGGCAGAAGGCTCCTGCACTACAACCACACAAAGTTTCCCTTAGGATGCAGACCTGACCCACAAGTTTTACCTCTCGGATATAACCTGTGTCCCTTCCCCCCACCTCCGCTCATAACACTAAGAGCAACAGAGAAGTATTATAAGAATTTATTTTTTGTTACCTCTTCTAAGTTCACGAGTACCCAACAACTTCAGCATCCAGCTAATTGTTCCAATAAAGGCTGGTGTTTCTTGGAGGCAGGATTTTTACATATTTGTAAGTAAAATGAATTATACAGCTCTCTTCTCTAAAAGTGAAAATCTTTTCCCTATTCCTTCCGTAGCCACACCTATACATGGCCGACAGCTCAAGTAATCTGCACTTTTTGCAACGCTCCTGCAGGTTGACTCCTGCCCCGCAAATGAAAGTACAAGAAGCTGTTCCCTCCTCCTGGCCTGCCCCCGCTCATATTGCTCTTACATAATCAGGTAAGCAGCAGGTAAATATTTGACCTGAGGGAATGAACAACCTTATGCAATGAAAAAACTTACAGCCCACTCAGGCAGTAGGCAGAAGAAAGCAGCCCTGCTTGCTGACGAGGGAGTGCAGCACTGGCCCTCCCCCTGCACTGCTGCCTAGCCAGGCCCAGCTTGGAAGGGTTTAGGAAGAGTTTAAGGGTTTATGTGCCACCATCATCGTGAACGGAGACTGCCCCCTCCCCACCGCCAGCAGCGTCGTGAGTGGAGACCAAAGAATGCTCTTGTTGAAGGAGAGGCCTGAGGATGAACTCAGTAGCTAAAAGTTGCTTTTAGCCAGCTGTCTGACCACCTGTGTATGTGGAGCAAGGAAAACACACTTTGTCCACCTGAGCGAGTGCTGTCTGCAAAGGGAAGCACTTGGCTCTGAGTATCCTGCGTACACACAATGTGTATTTTGAGGGACTAACTATGGTCTCCTTTTATGGGCTAAATGCTTATCAGGGCTCATTATTAGGTATGCCAGTAGACCACATTTTTCCATTCAGTTTGATCCAAAACAGATCCAGTTAGTCTACCTCGCTCCCTGAAGTGACCCAAAAGACAGTGGGTGAGGGTGTGTGGAAGAATCGCTTCAGAAGAATGCTCCTGATCTGAGCTGTACACCAGCCTCTTGCCCAGCCACTAGCTGAGGAAGGCAGAAAGGGGAAGAGATTTGGGGAGTTAGGAAGCCAGAGGAACTGGTGTATTGCTGTTACCAGGACGAGTATTTGGAGATGTTAAGGAAGGCCCAGGTGGCAGGGTTATTCTGGTACAGTGGTGCGGATGAGGACAGCACTCAGACAGGGCACAACTCAGCAGGACATCAAGCAATGACACCTCAGTAACGTTGCTTTCCCATCCTCACAGAAGTGCCATTCAAGTTTTCATGTGGTCAGTTGGTGCAAAAAAAAAAAATTATGTTATTTTTAATGAGGCATATTAAAGCTGGAATTGCCCAGCTTCTAGCTGTCCTACCAGTCAAAGGCTGCACCATTTTTTTCAGGACAGGAGAAACTAAATTTCATAGTCAGTTTAGAAACTTTCACTATTATCAGCCAAAGGATTTTTGTTCTCCAGCTGCACAAGAGGCCTAAGAGATGCTGCAGAGGGACTTATCCCAGGCCTTTTGAGGGATTTCTGACGTCATTGATGTCCATCAGTGCTGGTCAATCTTTAGCACTGCCTCCTAAAAGCACAGGGTAAGGCAATTGTAAAATATCGGAGGTCAAGCAGGTGGGGCGGGAGGCTGGCTTGCCTGATCAGGTATCTGGGTATTTAAGATTGAACCTGGGTACTTAAGATTGCACTTTAAGAGAGGTATAAAGAAAGGATCAAATGGTACTGAAAACTCTGGCAAAAGGTAGAGAAGAGGCAAAGAAACATACGCACCAAGAAAAAAAGTATTCTTCTCCCTTATATAAGCCCTGGGTTCACTAAGGTTTCCATTTATCTTGTCTGAGTTTGTTATTTTTTTGACACAGCATGACGTTTGATCATTATGCATCCCTTGAAATGTGAAACTGATAGAGGAAAAATGTTGGGAGTAAAGCGAACTTACAGGAATATGAGCTACCCCCTTCTGTTCCCACTTCTTGGACATGTGCTGGCTTCTAATTGTAACTGATGAGTTTCAAAGAGGATGATGATGCTACCTCTTGCCCTATCCCATAGCCATCCTGCCCCGCTGCAGCTGTAGTGGATTTAATTGGGCTCAGAACCCAGCTGTAGCACCCCCACAATGATGCAGGAAGAGGCCAAGCTGTTGTACGGACAAAAGTACACAACTGTGTGACTGAGAGGAAGGACAGAACTTCTCAAAATGGCCTCACCACCACTGATGGCATCTGGGAATGTTGTCCCAGCCCCAGCGCAAGTCAATAATACACAAAGAATATCCAATTGCTATTGATGTTCAATTTCAGAAGTTTAAATGAATATTTTTCACAACCGATTGTATTCACTTGGTGATGCTGCATGGACATTCTTGGTCAAGGTCACACAACCTTGTTGGGCTGGTGGCAAGTGCCTGGCTGTAGCTGTTTGCCGCTGCCTTCTTGGAAAGCTTGATGCCCTCTCCAGCGCAGGGAGATCTGGCAACCCTGGCAGAGCAATCTGCGTGACTTTCCCTCAGCTATCTCAGCACA
Organism: Netta rufina; assembly: GCF_964035555.1. NCBI lineage: Eukaryota > Metazoa > Chordata > Aves > Anseriformes > Anatidae > Netta > Netta rufina. The sequence goes on from NC_140123.1 coordinate 115,325,786, forward strand.
AACCCACCCAATGTACTTCAAGCCACTTTCAGTGCTAACAACTACTGACCACTGAGTGGTATCACAATGTACTCCACCAGCCAAGCTGTGTGGCAGAAACGTGGGCAGCTGAAGTCCAGGTGCTTAACACACTCAATGGCCACGGACATGTGTGACACAATCTTTGTCTTCTTTTGCTTCAGGAGTGTTTTACCCCAAACTGATTCTTAACTGTTAATAAATAATGTCAGAATTAATTCCCCTAACAAAAAAAAAGAAAAAAAAAAAAAAGAAAAGAAAAAAAAAGAATAAGAGTTGTCAGCTTTATCATTATTCATAAGCAAAAGGACTAAGCCCTACTCCAAATTATAGTACATATGTCTCTGTTTTGCCATCTCTTACATAGACAGTAAATGGCTTTTCACATGGGGAGCAGCCTGTTAATTACAGTGGGCTCAATCTCTTCTAATTATAGATATCTGTAATGCAGATTTCTATTCTTGCAATACTCCTGTCATAATTGAGCATAAGAAATGTACGTTTCAACATCTACTTTAAGATGTGATAAATTGGATCTTGCCAGTGTCATTTACTATATACAGGGTGCCTAGAATGATTGGCTTGAACATAGCTACCTACCAGCAGTTTGATTAATTTCATTCCATAATGCCTTCATAAAGAGGCCGAGATGTAAAGTAACCAAGTAAATGATTTGGTAAATACCTTGGTAAGTGACAGCTAAGCTTGAAATGCTTCTTGCTAGGTTCAAAGCTGTACTTGCTTGAGCTCACGAGAGCTTTAAGGGAAATCCTTGCTGTAATATTGCCAAAGGAAATGAGGGAGATTAATATTATAGGTTATTGCAGATCAGGAGTTAGCTGAGGGTGTGAAACACAGCAGACAGGGAGACAGCAATGAGGCACTAGAAACCCATGCTATGTATGTCATTCAGGAACGTACTGCTGATTCTAGCAACGAGACACCTGTTGAAGTACTGTTGCATGTAGTTCTGTGTTCCTTCCCAGAGATTAATGGACTTCCCAGAGTCCATTCACTCTAAATGACCCTTCTACATTATTCCAATACCAGGAGAAATCAGCAACGCGCCATAGATTCACTGCAGTCCACCCTTGATTCTGAAGCCCGGAGCAGAAACGAGGCCATTCGGCTGAAGAAGAAGATGGAAGGGGACCTCAATGAAATGGAAATCCAGCTCAGCCATGCCAACAGGCATGCTGCAGAAGCAACAAAGTCAACACGTGTCCTGCAAACACAAATAAAGGTACTCTGAGAGCTCTCAGTCCCAGGCTGGGTTTCATAGCACACAGCAAAACAGTGATGGTGATTAAGAGAAGCTACTCTCAGGGACATGCGGGAAAAGCTCTTAGTGATCACTTCTGACACGAGAGAACACTGAACTGTGGATCTCTTCCAAGACTTGCATACAAGTGGGATGAGATCCAGGTGTAAAACCCCTGCTGGCTACAGTTTCCCGTTGGGGCAGAAAGTTACAGCATGAGGTACTGAAAATCTGATTTCCATGTGAGCTTGCAAAGCCTTTAAAAGTGGAGAGCGTGTCAGTTAGCCAGAGTACAGATTGTGTGTATATATTCTGCTTTCTAATGTGCTTCGACGTAAGTAATTTTTGTTGTTGTAGTTTAAAGAGCCTTGCTAAGAGACCTTTCAAGTCATCGCCTGCCTCATCTCTCTCCCATGCTACGAAGCTGGTTCTGCCTTGGGCAGAAGCACTAGTTCTGACAGATTGCAGATCAGGTTTTTCCCTCTTTGCATCACATACCACAAAAGCTATTCAGATTACGGTCTGGAGGAAGCCTTTCTCGAATAAAGAAGCACTGAACTTCTAGAGGTGGCCCTCTCATGTAAGCACAGTGGCCCAAAATGCATTTGGACTGGTAAAAACCTGTCTGCTTTGTTATAGGAACTTCAGGTGCAGCTGGATGACTCAGGGCATGTGAATGAAGACCTGAAGGAACAGCTGGCAGTCTCTGACAGGAGGAACAATCTTCTCCAGTCGGAGCTGGATGAGCTGAGGGCTTTGCTGGACCAGACTGAACGGGCAAGGAAGCTGGCAGAGCATGAGCTGCTGGAAGCCACCGAACGTGTGAACCTGCTGCATACTCAGGTTGGCTTTTTCTGGGTTAAACAGCCTTGCCTGTTAAGCACTGACGCTGTTTGTCCATTGCTGTCATAAGGCAGACACACTCCTTGCCCACCTTCAAGGTAGAAAATGGTAGAGGAAATAAGTCACTCTGCAGGAATGCCACCTCGTTACTGTCAGGTTAGCTGGAACTGATGACTCAACCAACTGCATTAAACGGTTCACAGAAAATATAAGGATGGGAGATAACAAGAATAAATTTTATTTCTTACTTTCTTTGGTGCTGTAAAAACCCAGCTTCCCGCTTTCATTAGGCTGTGGCTGGGATAGGGAGGCATTTCTTTGAAAAGCAGCAGTGTTTGCACAAGGTGCTGTTATTACTTAGCAAAGCAAACTTCAATGCCTCAAGATCACTAGGTGCATTGTGCACAGCAGCAAAGCGTGCTCTACCACATCAGGTCTTCGTTAAGAGAGCCCTTTGGACTTGGTCACAATGGGCACCGCTGTTTTTACAGGGTTGTGGAGGCAAATGTCCTGAGTCACCAGCACTTTTGCTGCAAAACCCAATCTTCTCTTCACCAAACAACCAACATTCAGAAGGAGATGAAAATGAGCTACAGGCTGGCAATATTTTGTAATATTCAGCACGTGTGATACTTCAACAGTCTGACGTGGGACTTTTGTTTTAATCACCTTATTGACTAACTGATAATGGATCATTACTTTTCCAAGATGACCTGCTTTATTCATTCTTCTGTTTCAGCCTCTTGCTTATTATTTTGCCTGAATTGAAATTTGAATATTTACGTTATTGAAAGTATTTGTAATATTTCCTCAGTCTGAAGCTAAGCGACATAGTAAAGGCCAACCCTTAACCCATACGTGGACCTCCCTCCCTAAATATTGCTCTGTGTAATCCAGGGGCTGCAAAAATCATTAAGCCTTTGTGTGCTATGGTATTTAGAAAAGTTATGTCTCAAATAATCATTTTTCCTAATTTTCCACTGTTTCTTTTGTGAAAAACATTATAAAGAACACAAGCCTAATCAATCAGAAGAAGCTGGAAGGTGACATTTCCCAGATGCAGAATGAAGTGGAGGAATCAATCCAGGAGTGCCGAAATGCAGAGGAAAAAGCTAAGAAAGCAATCACAGATGTAAGTAGCCTCATTCCTTGCTCAGTTTGTTTCAGTACCACACTGTCTTAGGACAACCCAGCATTTCCGAAGCACCTGTTACAAACCTGATATATCTGAAGTGCTCCACAGTTACCTGGAGGCAGCTGATGAAACTACAAAAGTAAACAGACTAGAGGTTAAGAGAAAGGAAATACTTCTGTTTGATCTTTTTTTATTCTTACTTTCCCTGAGAATGCAGATTCCACTGATCCCCAAAGTCTCAGGTCACGTCACCTTTGAATTGGGTGGATTATATACCTGGACTATATATACTTATTATATATATTATATACTTATTATATATATTATATACTTCAGACAGAACGAGCACTAACAGGTCTCCAGGTGTGCATAGAATCTGCTGTGAGGAGTACAATTCCCAAATCCAAAATGAGGCATTCATTAGAAAAACATGAGGATGAAGTTCCCAAGAAGAGACAGTGAGTGCATTCTTCCTGTCAGAAAAATGACATTTTGGACTAGTATAGTTTCTTTTCCCACAGACCTGGAGAAACAAGAGTTTGGCTGACATATCACATCATACCAGCAGACAGAGTAAAATCTAGAACTGGATGTTTCTGTGAGTTGTGTCTGGAGTGCCTGGATGAAGCTATTCTTGTACCGTGGTCTTCACTGCTTCTCAGCTGGCAGTACTGTTACTGCCTGCCAGAGAGAAGACACTGACTGTCCTTGATTCAGCTCCAGCCTGGACTGCAGTGCTTGCTGTCTTCTGATGGATGTTCAGTGATGGATACAAGAATCTGCAAATGGCTCTAGGAGGCAGGGACACATGTCAGATCAGACATGAGCTAATTGGCACCCTTGTTACCAGTCTTAGAGAACGGTCAGGGAATATGTAAGATGCTGAAGCTGAGCTTCCTATCACAGCACAGACTGCAGAAATTGCTGTGCTGTTACAGCTGCTCAGGCAGCTTTTGTCTATGGCTGTGCCAGGAAACCTGTCTGCCATTTTTTTTTTAATTCACTACCTTTCAAAGCAATATTCAAGATCAAATTCCAATATTAGACTTTAAATAAGTTCTGGGTGAAATGCCTGCAGTGAGTGGCATAGGTTTACTTGTAGCTATTATAAATGAGGACATTGTGTAGCATGGATACAAGCAAGCAAAGACTTAAATCACAGTGTTAGAATATGGGGGGAAAAAGAAAAAGAAAAAAAAAAAAAAAAAAAAAAAAAACAAGCATTCTCTCTGTCCAGGAGAGATAAACATACACCATCTATTCTTGGCAGCATTAGGTATAGCCAGTGAGCCAAGTAGTGGATTATCCAACATGGATCTTCTATCACTATTTTCTGAGACATAATTCAGCAGACTGACAGAAGTGTTGTAAAGTTTGGTTGTTTTTTCAGGCAGCAATGATGGCTGAGGAGCTTAAAAAAGAGCAAGATACTAGTGCTCACTTAGAGAGAATGAAGAAGAACATGGAACAAACCATTAAAGATCTCCAGAAACGATTGGATGAGGCAGAACAAATAGCCCTGAAAGGTGGCAAGAAACAGATCCAGAAACTGGAATCCAGGGTAAGTTTGTGATCAAACTATGGACTGCTACCTCCTGCTTTACAGACTTGGGAGTGGGTGGGTGCCCTTGGGGTGCCTGGTAAGTTCAAAGGATGCAGGTAAGCAGCTCTTGGACACATCCTTCCCCTTCAAGATCCAGTTATAGTGAGCTGTGAGCTGTTGTAGCACAGTAGGTGACCAAGCCCTTGATTAAAAAAAAAAAAAAAAAAAAAAAAGGCAAGACATCTACAACTAGGAAAACCCTCTGCTTGGCCTTTGCATGTGTATATAGAGCATCTAGTTCTGAGTGGGGCCTTTGGCTGCTGGCACAGCTTAAATACATTTATGAAAAAATAGAATGAAAAGGCTACATTTTGATCTATTCCTCACATTGAGCACTATTAAGATGCTGAGGAAAATGAGTATGTCTTGAACTGTGAACTAAGTTACCCTCTGCTTTATATTTGTAGCATAATTGCAAGGTTTTTTCCTTTTTTGCAGGTTCGTGAACTGGAGAATGAACTTGAGACTGAACTCCGTCGCAATTCAGATGCCCAAAAAGGAGCCCGCAAGTTTGAGAGGCGCATCAAAGAGCTGACTTATCAGGTACGCCGAGGACTGTAGTAACCACCCTGGAAAGAAATGTTTTCTCCCTGTCCGGGACTGAATTTGTTTCAGTGTTTCAGTGAAGGATGAAGGAGGGCATTACCCAGAGCTTTCTCATTGCAGGAAGCTTTAGGGATGGGAGGAACATCTTCCTAGTGCTACCATCATCTTGCCTGACGAATTGTAACCAGTGTTAGGTTACTATTGCTGGGATTTGGACAGTTTCAGCACAGTACTAAATGGAGCAGGCTTACAGGACTATTCATACTGCAAGAGAAGGAAGAGCTCAGATGTCTCTCGGCTGTGCTGGTGTTGCTAAAAAGAGCCATAAGGAGTCAGTTAACTCTGGTGCATCACTCGGCATAGGGCTGCCCAGTCCCAGGGCTCTGTCACCTACTGCTGGGTGTAGTACTACTACTGCTGTAGTAGTCTCAGCCTCCTGCAGGCTTACTAACAGCTGCTGTTGCTGCTTGCCTTTTGAAAAGGTCTTCATCGCAGAGCACTGTTTCCCTTGCTTTCAACATGAATCCTGAGCAGATAATCGTAACCATCTGCTTTAGGATATTACTTAGCATCCTACATGTTGTCTTACTCTGACTTGTGTGTGCAGAGGTTGTTTTCTTAGAAGACAGTGCTGCAGCGCAGGCACACAGAATTAGCAGGTCCTTCTGTTTGTGGACTGTGACAGCTTAAACCTGGATTATTTTGCCAGAAATGCCTGCCCCCAACAAAAATTTAAAATATGCAAATTACACGTATTTTAGGCCTGCCCATTGGTCTGTTTCACTCAGTAATGACACTCTCTATAATGACAAGAGAGGTCCTCACCTGCCAAGCAAGGAACTCTGTGTGTACACGTGTGTGTGCATACATGTATATGTGTGTGTATGTATCTCAATATTTACATACAGATAAATAGGGAGGCTATTCTTAGTCCTCAGCAAGCAGGCCCTCACAAATCTTTAGCTTACAGATTTTTTTCTCATCTACACACAGGTTGATCACAATATGGCTGGTTCATATTTTAAACTACGCGTTTGTAAAATGATATATATGTCACCCATAACTAGTCGACAGATGCTTTTGTACACTATTAACCTAACTGATGGTGTTTTGGTACAGTCAGAAGAAGATAAGAAGAATCTGGCCCGGATGCAGGATCTGATTGATAAGCTACAACTAAAAGTGAAGAGCTACAAGCACCAAGCAGGGGAAGCTGTAAGTGACTATTTAGGCCTTTTTTCCTCTGAGAAATTCGTTACCCTATGACCACAATCTTTAATCGGCAAAAGTTTTTAGTACAAGTACCAAATTTGTGTGTATTACTATTTATATTTATACAAACTCTTTATTTATAAATGTATTTATATACATAGTATATAGCATTTGTGTTGATTACATTAAGGTATTCCATTTTATCTTAAGATTGGAGTGTAATTTGCAGGGGGTGGAGGGAAGGGGAGGAACAGGAAAGACCTTTTCTTCTGGCTAGTCCCCCAGGAGACACGTTGAAATCCTCCCCGTTCACTTGAAATGAAGAGTGCCACTGCAAACAACAAACCCTTAAACAAACAAAAACCCTCATCCCTCCAAGAGTCTAGTGGTTCCCATAGAAGTGTTGGTTATTCATGTTGAGCACTTCTGTCCTGCTTGAAATGGAAGGCTTTGCTTCACGTGGACTGGAGGAAATCGGCTGTACTATTTTCTCTCCCCAGGAAGCACAAGCCAATCTGTACCTTTCCAAGTACAGAAAACAGCAACATGATCTGGATGATGCTGAAGAAAGGGCTGAAATAGCTGAATCTCAAGTTAATAAGCTGAGGAGCAAGTCAAGAGATATTGGCATGAAAAAGGTATGGTTCTACCATATGGAGCAAATGTGACAGGTTAATCCACGGTGGCACATGCTCTGTATACAGGAAGATTTGTTGCATCTCCTCAAGTAATATGGACTAGAATAAATAGTTTTTTACTAATTTTTTTTTAGTTTCAGTCAACCCTTTGTTTTAATGTTACAGTAAATCTTTAGGACAGCAATTTGTTGCTTATACAAAATGAAATCTCTGTTCTCTCAATGGTGTCACTTAACCTCTCCGCTCAGCATCCAGAAGTTGCCAAACTGTCTTTTTATATGGGATATTTAAAAGCTCCATCTCTCTCTCTCTGTCTGATGTAGGTTTCTACCTATGGAATAAAGCCGGGGGATTACTGCACTAGCAGATTGCCAGATACTTTAAGAGTGCTCTTTCAAAAATTGTATTGAATTGAAGAGCTTGATGAAAATAGTAGTCATTAGTCACTTGGATGCTGGGAAGTAATTAGTAACTAGAAGTATATTTGTGGTGTTTTGCACTTGATCGGAATGGTAGTAGAGTAATACAGATGAACCTAAAAGGTGCCTAGGAACGTGGTCTGGAACTGAAAGCAAACCCTTGCTTGTCTATGCTTGCCTGATGGCAACCTCAGCAAGGAAGACTGGTGCTGCTATTTGTAGGAAAGACAGAAAGAGGAGCTGGGTCATTGCTTTATCTATTTCATTTACAAATGTAATGTAAACTCCCATACTTAATAGCAGGTAAGTTTAATGGGGGTACAGCTCCACAGTCAAGTGACATAAAAGAAACCTTTCTGTAATCATTTAGCTATTTCCATACCACTTGATCCCTTCTCTCTACTTTACCCACAATTCTGTGGGAGGAAATTTCTGCTTTTATATTGGACTAAAAAATCACCTCTAGTTGAAATTAATTCCTGTAGCTCCACCATCTACATTAAAACTAGATGAACATCTGGTCTCGCGCATTTGCACGTGATGGAAGCAGTACTGCAACTGAAACTCACATGAAGTTTTGTAGGCTTTAAGAGGAAAAATTTCCATGTTTTTCTTCAATTTTTTCCCACCTCCTCCTTCTCCCACCCAAAAAAACCTCCTAATTTCACAAAGACACGGACACTAAAATAGGTAAATCATGAGAGTCATTTATTGTACTTTGTAGACTGTAGTTCATTCCCTGTATTTTCCTAGCACCTTCTTCTGCCTCATAACTGCAGAAGTCATAGAGAAGTGGGCACTTGTTCAGATAACGAATGCTGTCCCAAAAATCAGCAAACAACAACTCCTTTAGGAAGAGAAAGGCATTGGAAAGACTTTTTTTTTTTTTTTTTAATAGCGTAGCCCTAAAAATACCTTCTCTACTATGGCTATTCATGTTTGTGTATGTTCAAAAGTATGTTCATACTTTTGAAAGGATGTGTCATTCAGAGCAAACAACATCATGTATTGCAAGAGGGCTCTATAGAAATCCTCTGCTGTCAAAGGGATGATGCACATCTTAGCATAAGGACAAGAAGCCTGTCTTCTTAGCTGAAGCAAGACTCAAAATGACGGCTAAATTCAATATGGTACATCCATTTAGTGTTAGTGTATTTCAGACACAAGCTGGCAATGCTAGGAAGCAGAAGCGTTAGTTAACAGAAACTTCTGTCATTTACATGTAAACTTGAACTCTAAACCCCCCTGTAAAACTTGAACAGTTTTAAAGAGTTCAAATTCAACAATGTAATTTTAATTTCTAGCAGTTTAAATGTAACAGTTTAATTTTAACAGTTGTGTACTATCTCTCTCAATTGCATTTCAGGTTCATGAAGAGGAGTAAGTGCAGTCCAAGCTGACAAATATGAGAAGATGTTTCATATAATCAGGCATAACCAAAAGCAGGTGTATGGGGAAAAAAAAGAAAAAAGAAAAAGCACTTACAGAAATAAATGTCAAGTGAAAACCCAAAGAGACTCTGTAGTGGATTACATTCATTTCTATGTATTTCTGTTTTGTCAAGCCCCAGGGATCAATACAAGATTACACACTGCCAACAACCCACTTCATTATGTTGGAACAAATCCTAATTGGCAGATGAAATCAAACCTAAGGGCAAATAATGAAATCAAACCTAAGGGCAAATCCAGTCACGTTTCACAGTCCCACATCCTTCATGTGCAGATCGTTAAAGCACTCTGGATTAAACCTGTGTAGGGGACAGCCCTAAAAGCTGGGATAGCCCAGCTTCTAGCTGTCCTGCCAGTCAAAGGCTACACCTTTTTTTTTTAGGACAGCAGAAACTGACTTTAATGCAAATGGTCAGTTTAGAAACTTCCACTAGTATCAGTGAAAGCATTTTTGTTCTCCATCTGCTCAAGGGGCCTAAGAGATGCTGCTGAGGGACTTATCTCATAAGGACTGCCCCTGGCTCATAAATAGCATTCTTTTAAAACATTTCAATGTCAAAACTGAAAACAAAGGGAAGAGTTGTCATGGAACTGGAATTACAATACTCAGCGAAGTGCAAAACAGTAAGCCCTCTCTTCCCCTCATAGTCCAAAAACAAACCCAAAGTCCACCGACACTCAAAACTCAAACTTGTGTGACACTTTTTCATCGTCCTTTTAGTACACTCGCATGTCGGTTCTTCACACAGGCTCCTCATATACAAATGTCAATTGACTTGTATATGTTCTTTGTCAGTTTGTTTGTTATTGTTGTTCAGATGATTGCATTTCCACTTGGTTCTTAGTGTAATTCAATAGGGAAGACGAAGGAACTCCTCTGCTCAAGCTTGTATTTCAGCAGCATTCTCAGTAGTTTTTGTGTTTGTGCAGACAGGTGTTTTTGGTATGTCAAAGTGCTTATACCACTCCTGATCCCTTGCATCTTGGAGTGATCCCGATTCTCTATTTAAAACAAAAACATCCATGAGAACTACTGATGCATAAAATTAACCCCCCAGTAGGAACAGAACAAGACATACTCATGTTAGAGGTAAGTCACTATCTTCTATTTTAACGTTAGCTGAATAAAATAAACATGTACATAAAAGGGCAGCAGCATTCCTGTTTCTTCCATTTAGTTTTCATAAACATAAACAGAGCAATGTTAACTTGTAAATTATTCTGCTTCCTCCAGTTATATGTTAAAGGTTTCAACAGGTCCCAATATATATTCATCTTGCTTAAGTTCTTTAAATGAAACAGCTTCATCTCAAAGGTATTGGTTCTATTAATCTATCAGGGGGAGAACCATATGTCCTTCTGACTTGGTAGCACTAGTAAATAGAACAGATGTACAGAGAGATGAGATTAGAGGCTATATGGTCACAGCAGTCTCCCAAACAAAGCAATTTGCATGTCTTTACACAAACAAGCTTCGTTGAATTTTGAAGTTGGACAGAGCTGAAGTGATAATTTGGGCCCAAATGAATGCTAGTACAGCCTGTTGTTTGGGGACCTTCACTGGTTTTGTTTGTCTTAAATAAAAGTGAGAGAAAATTACAAAAATGTTTAATTATTTTCAAAGCAAGCTATCAGCAAGTATTTGTGACAGGTAATCAATTTTTTTCATCTTTTTATAGAGTGCAGGAGAGCAATTTGGTCAAGGAAAGGGCATGTTAGCATTGTTACAACTAAAATACTATTGCCTAGATGTACTAAAGAGGGCTTTTTGGACATAGAATACAGAAAAAAAAATAGGGCAGTTTACTTAAGCTGAGATTCATTATTCTAAGTTTTTCAGTGTTGTTTGCATCCTTTATGCCATGAAAATCAAGTCTGTTTTGGTCAAACATTCAAGGTCTGAAATTCAGCTTAATAGTATGCTCAAAAGTAAATACCATAATGTTTGTACATACCTTGCGACAAAGATAGACCCCTGTCGCTGCCAGTCCTATCACCGCCAGTCCTATCACCACCAGTACAACTGTTGTCACAGTTATCCAAGAGGTATCTGAATGTTCTATGGAAATACAAATTCCAAACTGTTAGACAGGAACTCAAAAACTTATTGAATAATAGTGAATATTAATCTGAGATGTTTTATATTCAATTATTCATTGTTATTCATTGCTATTTGATACTTACATCAAAATTATGATTTTTCTCTTACTTATAATCTCATAGCTATGATGAAGGGAGAACATTTCCATTTATTGTTAATGGTACTGATACAATGGTCAAGTTACATGACCCATCCTATAAGTGAAGATTTCAAAAGGATACTTTAATGAATTAAGGGTGAATGGGTAAAAGCCAATTGCTTTACTTAACTGTGCTGATAGAAAACTGTTTTCTCATTAAATATGATTTGAGAACTTCTTATACAAGTCCTGTTGATAATCAACTAAGTTCTCAGGTGGGTAAATGCTGCTTCCAGGTACAGTGCTTAATGCCATTAACCGTACTCCCAATTTGCAGAAGTGGGTGGTACCAACAGATTCCACAGGACATAAAAGCCCATCTAGCCGAGGTTGGCTCTGGTTCTAGGCAGCATTATTTCAGCTGCTTTCATCAATATGAGAACATTCACATTTGAAGGACTCATTTGTTCATCTACAGTTCTTCTATTCCAGGTTTCCTTTCCACTGCCGCATCTTGTTCAAAAAAGTTTTTTTGGAAAATTCTACACTCCGCCATAAACTTAGGTTTACGGGATAAGGACAAACATGCTGGAATTTGAGCTTCAAGGAGGTATGTTTGTCTGACTCAACAGTTTTCTTTACACTAACTCCCCTCCTTCATATATATACCATGTGTATAGTCGCTGCCATTTAGAACACCCTATAGTTTCAGACAGAAACCAAGCTGTGGTGGGGAAGGAAGGGAAGACAAATATCCAGGTGTTATAACTTACTCTAGTCCCATTTTTGCTATGTTGCCTCTGTGTTTCACATTCTGCAGACCGTCTCAAGCTTTCTTCTTTTTTAAAACAATAATGGAGGTGCCGTATATTAGTTCTCTGTCTTTTAGTTGATTGCATTTAATGGATGCCTACTTGCTACTGCTTGAATGTGGTTTTGTTTTTTTCCATTCCCTTTGAACGGAGAGTTCAAGAGGCACCACCCCAAACAGCACGCTATTTTTGAAAAACTCTGTAATTTGTTTACACTATGTTTTTAAAAAGCTGGAGTCAATTTTTTTAACCTCAAGTAAGAGTTTTCAATAGATAGAGAAGTTAATCCTAAGTCTGCTTGAAACCAGAGATAATGAAATAACTGTAACTAAGACTTCACAGCTGGATGTTTACTACAGTTCGTAAAAAGGAAGGCATACATACAAACATACATATTTCCAAGTGTAAAAAAGGCCTGCTGTGTAGAATTAAAGCTTTGAAAATAACAACTACATGCTTTTCTCAACAAGGTTTCTTCTGCAGAATAAAAATTGTACCACTTCTATGGGCATGCCTTCATCTCCCTCCCACCTTTAAAGAGAGTATTTGCTACCAACACAGCATTTAGGATATGAGTCCATAAGTTTCTTTGTGCTCTCAGCTGCACAGCCCTCTGTGCTTTGAAGAAAGAAAGAAGTCTTTAAATACATATGTCTTAATGTTTTTCAGTATTTCACAGATTTCTGGTTGACTCTGGCCCTGTACTCCCCTCATTTGTCCCCACCCTCTGATAGGGAAGGAGCAGCAACTTACCAACTTCCAAAGTTCTCACAGTGAGTTTTGTGTAGTGAGGTGTTGACATGTTACAGAGATATTCTCCACTGTCACTTGTGGTAAGATCACTCAATAGCAGTGAAAAGTCACTTTGGTTAATCCAGACTCGAGGCTGGTAAGAGTGAGAGGTACCATTGAAGGCAGCCAGGACTGAGGTCACTGAATTTCTGTTTAGTATCCAGACAACACTGATGCCCTCTCTGTGTAAAGTGTCACTGCTGAATTCACAAGGAATGGCAATGCTACTTCCTTCTGCTTTTGCCAGTTGGTCTGAAACAGACAATTACAAAACACTATAATTGTTTTAGAAAGTATTATCAAGGATGGTTAGTTTTTTCACCAATTGGTACAACACAAACATTTCTAATTATACTCCATTGTTTTGATATCCTATTCAAACATCACAGTATTCTTCTAGAAGAATTTAAAGATTTTTAAATACAAACTGATCATATATACGTTATAAAAAAAATATAATTAGTAATAACATATAATTGTTAAACTTGAATTTATTTTCATTTTGCTATTTCTCACCTAATCTGGGGGACTATGAGGGACTGACTAACAGAACTGATTTGACCTAGTGATGGGCAGGTAAGTGGAACTAACAGTTAATGATCCAATAAAATACTAGTATGGGACAAATCAACATCATAGCACGACTATCTATTTAACTGCAGAGATCTGCTACAAGCAAGGGAAAAAACAGGAGGCTATGGTGGCTGGCAGTCTGCTGGAAGGGAAGTATAATACATTATTTTGACATAGTATAACCACACTTGGTTTCTGTGCATGGATCCAAATAAGCAGAGGTGTGGTGCTGAAAACCATTAGGAAAAATGAAACAGTACCCAGAGCTGCTATTATATAAGGAACGGGAAAGCAATATATTCTCAAAAATGTTTCAGCGAGACAGCAGACAGATGCAGGGGAATTTAAACAACGCTGTAATGAAATGTACCTTTTCCACTTGTGACTTGGAAAGGCAGATTAACAAAACAGACATTTCTGGTGCACTTGTTACCTGCTCTGATACCGTAGTTGAAACCTTCCAGAGTCAGAAGGTACGTAAATTAAAAACACCACCCTTGTTCTGAAGCATATTCAGTGGGTTAGGAGCTGAGTGTGTACTGGGTACACTTCAGGAAGAAATCTGAGCAATGGAGGCAGCCGTGCATATCCAATAAGGGAACTGCTCTTGTATTCCTCTTGATCCAATTAAAAATACTTCCTAAGATACGTGAGGGAATGAAAAGTACCAGTATCTGAATTTCCAGAGAATGCTTGGGATTGCTTGAGACAAAATGGAGACGGTAATTTTCGTATCTCGGTTTTCCATTAAATAACAAGATCAGCTGCAGTTTGCCCAAACATAAGCAGTGCTGCTGTTCTTCACTCCCATGCACCCCACATGCTGCACCTGGGTACTTAAGACTGCACTTCAGGAGAAGTAAGAAGAAAGGATTGAATGGTACTGAACACTCTGGCACAAGGTGGAGAATAGACAAAGAAACATACACATCAAGAACAAAAAACATCACTACCTCATATAACGCTTTCCACATATTTTGTCTGAGTTCATTATGTTTTTGACAGTGTGAAGTTTGATCATCATGCGTCCCTTGAAATGTGAAACTGATACAGAAAAAACATTGAGAGTAAAGCAAACTTACAGAAATGTGAGCTACCCCCTCCTTTCCCTACTTCTTGGACTTGTGCTGGCTTGTAATTGTAACTGAGGAGTTTCTAAGAGGATGATGATGCAACCTCTTGCATTATGCCATACCCATGCTGCCCCACTGCAGTGTAGTGGATTTAATTGGGCTCAGAACCCAGCCATCGCACTCCATAATGTTGCAGGAAGAGGCCTCCCTTTATTCCTACCTTTCATCCTCCATTCAGCAGTCCACCTCCCTTGAGGGAGATGAATATGACAGGAGTAAGGATCAGATGTGGTTATAATGCTCTGGTGACTTCGAAGAGAATAGAGAATGCCATCCCTGGTTTCCTCACGACGTGTTTCTTGGATGGGTTTATTGCCTATTACCCAAGTTATATTTGGTTCTGGATACGTAAGAAAGGCAGAGCATGTCAGCATCCTTTCTGTGTCGTTCTTGTGGTACTCCAGTGCATAATAAGAGGCAACTAGATTAAAACAAACAAAAACACACAGCAGTCCTATTATTTTCAAATCCTTTCCAAGTTGAAGTGATTGGTCTTTTGAAATGACACTGGGGAGAATAAGCACAACAGAAAACAAAATTTAATGTGGTTTCAGGAGAAAGAATGGCATTACTTATTGTTAATGCTGTGGTCTATACTGTTCTAAAAAGCCGTATGATGTTTTATGACTCAGGTACACCAACTGCCCTTTGGAAGTCACTGTGCAGTAGGTTATCAGAAGCAATGCTGCACTGTGATTTTTTAACTTGTTACATTTCTCCAGAGACAAAGAGAACACCAACAGGCCCAGGAGGTGCTCTGTTCCACCGGAGGATTTCAATACCATGTAAGAAATCATGTCAGACAATCTGTGGGTGTTATCCGGTTTCTACTAGCATCATCCAAGCACTTTTGTTATCTTACTGACCTTGCACATACAGCTCAACTTTCACTTCTGTTTTAGTTTGTTGTGTTCCCACATAGCAGAGGTAAAGGCCCTCGTCAGTCAAGGTCAGGTTACTAAGTTTCAAGGAGGCATTTCCATGAGGAATATGCTCATTAAAAACCTGAGTTCTGTTTCTGTAATTTGGGTGTTGTCTTTCCAGATGATCCCTCCTGTAGTAGTAGCTATGTACATCATTTTCTTCTTTCTTCCAGTAAATTACTTCATCATCACCAGGTGGAAAAGGACAAGGAAGGATGACATCCTTTGCAAACAGCCCTGTTACTGTTTCCTTTTCTGTAGAAACGTGTAAGTACAAATGAGTGGATTACATTAAATCTAGCTTATAAGCATTTTTCTGCCCCTCCTTATCCCTGACCCAAAAAATTCTTTGGCTCCAACAGGTAGAACACTCCCACCATGTGTTTCAATAACACAGACTCAAATATTTTCTGTAGCACAGATCTCTGGGACAGCAAGGGTGGCAGCTGCACTTTTCTCCGTTAAGTTTGATCAGTATTATAATGCAGAGCTCTGAGCTTTGAGCTCAGGTTAAGTGGGCAACCTGATTAATCATCTGTATATTTACATCAGCATGCCTCTGCCTTAGCCACCTGAGTTTCCTGTGCTTTTCCAAAAGCACCACCTCCGATACCAAATCCGGGTGAGAGAGTCCCCAGCCTCAAGCTGCAGCTTGTCCTCACTCATATGTTCATAGAGCTGGCTGGCAATGATCTGGGTGATCAGTGACCCTTACTCAGTGCCAAGCAGTTATACAGACAAAAGCATGCAATCGTGCGACTGACAGGAAGGACAGAACTTCTCAAAATGGCTTCACCACCGCCGAGTTGATCCTTAACCATTAATAATTAATGTCAGAATTAATTCCCCCATCAAAAAAAAAAAAAAAGAATAAGAGTTGTCATCTTTATCATTTTTTCATAAACAAAATAATTAAAACCTACCCCAAGTTGTAGCACATATGGAAAGCAAACAGAGAAGAGATGGTATCTTCTGTCGCTTCATGTCTTCGTTGGTTTATTAATCTCAAACTGACAACGAAAAAGGAGGGGAGACAGCATTTTTAAATGCAGCTAAAAGATTTGCCCCTCACTTTGGGGTCCATGGCTCAGTCACCAAACCACGTCTTGGATGCTACCACATGTCAAAAGGATGCTACCTCTTGCCCTATACCATAGCCATCCTGCCCCGCTGCAGCTGTAGTGGGTTTAATTGGGCTCAGAACCCAGCTGTAGCACCCCCACAATGATGCAGGAAGAGGCCAAGCTGTTGTACGGACAAAAGTACACAACTGTGTGACTGAGAGGAAGGACAGAACTTCTCAAAATGGCCTCACCACCACTGATGGCATCCGAGAATGATGTCCCAGCCCCAGCGCAAGTCAATAATACACAAAGAATATCCAATTGCTATTGATGTTCAATTTCAGAAGTTTAAATGAATATTTTTCACAACCGATTGTATTCACTTGGTGACGCTGCATGGACATTCTTGGTCAAGGTCACACAACCTTGTTGGGCTGGTGGCAAGTGCCTGGCTGTAGCTGTTTGCCGCTGCCTTCTTGGAAAGCTTGATGCCCTCTCCAGCGCAGGGAGATCTGGCAACCCTGGCAGAGCAATCTGCGTGACTTTCCCTCAGCTATCTCAGCACAAACCCAGCCAATGTACTTCAAGCCACTTTCAATGCTAACAACTACTGACCACTGAGTGCTATCACAATGTACTCCACCAGCCAAGCTGTGTGGCAGAAACATGGGCAGCTGAAGTCCAGGTGCTTAACACACTCAATGGCCATGGACATTTGTGACACAATCTTTGTCTTCTTCTGCTTCAGGAGTGTTTTACCCCAAACTGATTCTTAACTGTTAATAAATAATGTCGAAATTAATTCCCCCGTAAAAAAAAAAAAAAAAGAAAAAGAGTTGTCATCTTCATGATTTTTCATAAGCAAGAGAACTAAACCCTACCCCAAATTGTAGCACATATGGAAAGTAAACAGAGGAGAAGAGATGGTATCTTATGTCCCTTCATGTCTTTGTTGATTTATTAATTTCAAACTGACAGTGTAAAAGGAGGGGAGATGACCTTTTTAAATGCAGGTAAAAGATTTGCCTTAACTGTGTTATCTTTGTACAGTTTATCAGGGCCTGTATCACGCTTTTAGTTCGCAATAAGTTGGGACCAGATTTTTGGCCCTTACTATACATTTTATAATGGT
Organism: Netta rufina; assembly: GCF_964035555.1. Taxonomy (NCBI): domain Eukaryota; kingdom Metazoa; phylum Chordata; class Aves; order Anseriformes; family Anatidae; genus Netta; species Netta rufina. Next base: position 115,343,521 of record NC_140123.1, read on the forward strand.
TGGGGGCCGCTCATTACAATGTAATTCACCTTCTTATTTTTTCGTGTGTTAACCCGCAGTGTTATTACAAGGCTAGGAAAAAATAATCTTCAAAATGCATTAATAGGACACTGAGGGAAAATGGTGAAGTGCCTTTTCCAAAAGGATGTAAAATGTCCCTTGTCAAGCCAGATTTTTTCATTTCCTAAAACAGAGTCCTTGTTACTGCAACAAAGTTTTCTTATTAATGCAACATTTGTCTTTTTGAATTTGCAAATGCTGCAGGCATAAAGAGTCTTTACTTGATCAAAAGTGCATTGGCTGAACTTGGAAAAACGTGTCTAGAGTCTAGAAAGTGTAGGGTAGGAACACAGAGGAGGCTCTCCCATCAGCTTTGCTGATTTGCCAGTTAAATGGCAATGAACTGAAGAAGCTCACATACAGAGCAGCACAAGAATAATCATACTGTAACTGACAGACCACGTCCTTGCTCCATCCACATGAACTACTTCAAAATACAGGACAACATGGTGATCATGACTCATATAGTTGGAAAAGAATCTAAAAGTCTTCCTCTATTCCTTCTCTCCTGAGAGGAGAGCTATGGGTACCATTCCTAACTTAGACGGGACACAGCCTGAGCTGGGTTTGGTAATTGGTTTATATGCTCCTACATCAGTACTTTTTCTGCAGAAGCATGCAGAGTGTTGGCTCTGGACAGCCTGCTTTTTGGCAGCAGCTCTGGGGTCTTACAGGCGAGAAGAATACATACGGTGATGGTTAGTCACTGCAGAGTACTGAAGAAATACCTTTTGCTTATTGTTACGAATCTAAATGGCACAATCAAGAAATTACGTGCAAAGTGTCTGCTTTGAAAGATCAGTATGGAGTAATTTATACAGACAACACGGAAGTAGAAACAAGATCATTGCAGTAACGTGAGTTACTCCTAGCCCCATTTTCAGGGGATGTATTTCCTACAGAAACGATAATTTCCGACAATAACATGATAATAACAGCGCGTTTCAAGAATGCATGCATTTAGGAGAACTAGACATACCTGGGCACGTCACGTTTTACCAGCGAGTAAACAACCGAGAGAGAGAGAGAGAGAGAGAGAGAGAGAGAGAGAGAGAGAGAGAGAGAGAGAGAGATTCTTACCTCTTTTTTTCCACGAGACATTTCTCGCCGCGCACAGAAAATAGAATTCGTTAGTTAATTTAAATGTTCGCGCCTTCCTCCGCTACCGGCTCTTGGCTCTCGTCCAATGGGCGGCGCTAGCTGCTCCTGGCACCATCTTCTTCTGCCCGCCCCGGATGGTGGACGCGGTTGCCATGGTTACGGGCGGCGGCGGCGGGGGGGGGCTCCGAAATGGCGGCGGAGCGGGAGCGGGAGGAGGAGGTGGCGGAGCGCGGCCCGGGCGCGGCCTACCAGGCCTTCGTGCTGATGGAGGAGCTGCGGGACAAGCTGAAGCTGCTGGGCTGCGAGGAGGAGGAGGCGCTGCGGCGGCACAACATGCGCCCGCTCTCCAGGTCGCGGCCCGGCCCGGCGGCGTTGGGGCGGGCGGCGAGGAGCTGGGCCTGAGGTGGCAGTGTCTTTCTGTAGGCAGCGGTGGGGTAAGGGGAGAAGCGTAGTCCCACGAATGCCCATGTTGAAGGAGAGGCCGGAGGATGAGCTCGGTAGTTTCAAGCTGCTTTTAGCCAGCTGTCTGACCACCTGTGTACGTGGAGCAAGGAAAACAGACCTTTTATGGGCTAAATGCTTATCAGGTCTCATTATTAGGTATGCCAGTAGACCGCATTTTTCCATTCAGTTTGATCCAAAACAGATCCAGTTAGTCTACCTCGCTCCCTGAAGTGACCCAAAAGACAGTGGGTGAGGGTGTGTGGAAGAATCGCTTCAGAAGAATGCTCCTGATCCGAGCTGTCTGCCAGTTTCTAGCCTACCTGCTAGCAGAGGAAGGCAGAAAGGGGAAGAGATCTGGGGAGTTAGGAAGCCAGAGGAACTGGATGTATTCCCAGTGCCAGGAAGAGATGTTAAGGAAGGCCCAGGCGGCGGGGTTATTCTGGTACAGTGTCACAGATGAGGACACAACTCAGCAGGACATCAAGCAATGGTGCTTCAGGAAAGTTGCTTTCCCATCCTCACAGAAGTGCCATTTAAGTTTTCATGTGGTCAGTTGGTGCAAAACAAAAACAAAAACAAAATATTTTTAATAAGGCATATTCATGTCTCAGGTATGGTCACTTTTCTTTAAGTGTAGGTCTAGACTCCATTTAATGGACAGAAAGAAATATGCACTTTTAAATCATTTTTCAGTGTGGTCTAAAGTAGATAAAAAATTAGACAAATTCACCCTGGCTTCCCTTGTCATTGGCAAGGGTCTAAAACTTGAGTAATAGATCTTCTAAATTTAATTGTTGAAGTGTGCTGTTTTGCTGACATGTGCCCTTCTGCTGATACGTTCAGGGGTTGTTTTTGAAATTCATATTTTGTCTTTCACTCTAAATCACTTGCCTTGTGAGAAATGCCTGAGACTGAACAAACTTTATCTTATTCACAGCCTACAAGTTATTGGCAATGTCAGATCTTTGACTTTAGATTCTCTTGAGCTTTTCAGTAATTTATATTATGTAAGTCACATTTAAATGGATATGTTTATTGACTCTTAATTGTCAGTGTTATTATATTATATTATGGGGCAGTGGGATGGATTCTGCTTCCCTAAAATTCCATGGGAACAGAATTGAGCTCAACATAATTTTGGACTGTTCAGGTAAATCAGAGAAGTAGCTTGGCTTTATGTGGAAATGCTCGTTTGCTGGCGTCTAACTGAAGCTGCATAAGCATCCTAGCAGGGGAGAGGAGTACCCAGGTTTAGTTTGGTTCCCTAGAAGTCTAATATTGGTTAAGACTTGCTCGAAGTGGGAAACAGATAAGCTGCGTGTGGAAGATGTAGTCTACTGCAGTTATATGTGAAACTAGAGATCCTGAATGTAGTTCAAATCATTCACTCTCTGAGGATGCCAGTTAAAGAACCTGTTTTCCTGGCCTGTGCTGACCTAGAACGCTATAGTTGCTGCAGGAGTTTGCAGTATATTTATTTACTGTTTTCCTCCCTTTTAAACAGGCACTACTTTGCACTGCCCACTAATCCTGGTGAGCAGTTCTTTATGTTTTGCACACTTGCCGCTTGGCTGATCACTAAAGCAGGACATCCCTTCGAGCAGCCACAAGAATACGATGACCCCAATGCAGTAATATCAAACATACTCTCAGAGCTACGTTCGTTTGTAAGTGTTGAACATGCTGTTTTTCCAAGTGCATTTCAAGCATAGGCATCACTTTCAGAAATATCAGTAATAACACATTTCCTCTCCTGTCTGATTATGTTCCCAAGGACTGGACAGACTTTCCCTTTCTGCGTGTTTGTTCAATATTAATTAGAAGCTTATACTGTCTGTATATGCTTGCTAATACTTTGGCACTATGAGAAATGGCCTTACATTATTATATATGTTGTTCTAATTAGTTTTGTTCTGCAATCTGTGCAGGAGATTAAGTCAGGATTATTTCTTGTTAAGCCTCATATGCTGCTTGTTTATAGTAGTATAATTTACAAAGATTTTATCTTAAACTTACACAGTGCTTATGATCCTGCTGCTGCCTAAGTCAAAGGTATAATTCATGCTAAAGGAAATGGTTTAAATTGCACTCATGTTTATGTTTTTTTTGTTTGGAAAGTGAATGATCTCACAGAAGATTCTAGTGTGGTGCAGCTGTGAATGATGTTAAGAACACCATTCTCTTAAGGAGTTAAACAGCAGTAAATAATAATAAAGTATTTTTAAATAATTCTGGAGTAAACAAGGCAGTGTTGAAAAGCCATTGGTTAAGTCTCGGTACCTGAGTTCCTCTGTACCTGTTGTTACCTTGCCAGGGTGTCACTTTTGTGCTTGATTGTCTAACTCCCATGCAGCTTCTGACTCTTCTGCTCAATTGAGGATCTTCTTACCAGGTGCTTTAAGATTTCTGCCCCTTGAATTGTTCTGTTTTCCCTTCTGTTGCCTGACTGGGGCTCCATGGGGAAAGGATATGAATTAACGTTGGTAAAATTCTGATCACAATGGACACTTGGTTTTAGTGTAAAAATCTAGTAACCTCTGTGGGAGGAAACTCTGCCTGTTTGGTAGCCATTAGTAAATGTCATGTTTCTTTGTTTTAGGGAAGGCCTGTGGATTTTCCTCCCTCAAAATTAAAAGCAGGTTATGGAGAGCAAGTATGTTATGTTCTTGATTGTTTAGCTGACGAAGCCTTGAAATACAGTGGCTTTAGCTGGAAAAGGTACAGTAATTTTAAGAATCCTCCCTTATGCATTATTTTTCAGGGAACAAATGTAAATAGTTGTAAAGGGTGGCACAGAAAATGGAATATTGACCAGAAATCTTCTACTTGATATTTTATGAGACGCAGAATTCAGAAGTTGGACAAAGTAGTTCCTAATGCAGTTTCATACAATTTAGTCTCTTACCAGCAAGGGTGAGTTTGAGCCATTAGTAGACTTAGCTAATTAATAAAGATTTGACTAATTTCCTCTTTTTTGTCTCTGTCCTGTGTGTAATGGCTTGTTAATCTGACAGCTGGGTTGAATAGTATCCATCTGTTTAGGTCCTATCAATCAATAGATAGATTATTGATCTCTTCAGCTGGAGGTACACACAGAATGCAGTCAGTTTACAAAATAGACTACAGTAATTTTGAGTAGTTAATCCAAAGGAAATCTTCAGAGAATTTAAATGACAAATCATTTCAAGTGTATGAAAACTTGTTTAAAAATGCTCTTGATTTCATCCCCTCTCTCTGGTGGGTTTTGAAATGGTATAGCAAAGTAATTTCTACCTCCAAAAACTTTACTGTTATTTAGTACACAAGTTCCACTTTAAGCCAGAATTGAGTTTGTGGGGACTTGCACTAGAATTTTAAGGAGTTAGACCAAAGGAGGAAATGAATGACAGCTTAATCCCCCAGATGTCTTGGCATTGTGAATATACTGTACTGCTTGGCATAACAACTAACCCTCGCTGTTAAGACAGCCCAAGGTAAATTACTTTTAAGGGCGAGCATTAATTTCATTTGTTTATATGTGTGAGACAATCGCTGTCTAGTCATATTCCACATAATCCTTACTTCTCATGAAATTTTTTGTTTGCTTGGGAGCAATTTACAGAAGTATTTCCAATTTATTGTGTTTAAAAGGTCATCTCTTCTTTGAACTTATTTCAGACCAGTATATCCAACAGAAGAGCTAGAAGAAGAAGAAATAACAGAAGATGATGCAGAATTAACACTTAATAAACTGGAAGAGGATGTCGTGGTAGGTTTACCTGTCCGGTTTTCGTTATATAAGCATTGGCCAACCATGAGGAAATCTTTACTTGCTGTTCATTTTGTTTGGCCTTAAGAAGTCTTTTCTACATCACCTTTCTTTCCTGTGTCTTCTTTCTTTCGTCTTCTGTTCTGCATCATCACCTTCTCTGTAGGGTTGTTTCTTTTCAGCTAAGGTGGTTTACTCTTCAGGACAGAGCATTTGTTATTGTGTACGTTGAAATTATTATAAATGGAAGTTGAATCTAACAATCCATTGAATTACATAGATTGAGAATTGTTTGGTTTCTACTGAAACAAGCTGTTGCTGATGTTAAATGAAACTTGAATCAATCCACATCTACAGAATTGGCTAATATTTGGTTTAAATTTGCCCAGTACTTAATGAAGTGCTCACTATTGTTACTCAGATTTCAGTGCAAATGGGAAACAGTATCTTTGGCACTTAGTTAATCTTAAGATTTGGGAACAAGGTAGATGGAAGAGAACTTCTGGAAACTGAGTATTTGTTTAAAAACAGTGTTGAAGACGCAGATAAAGGTTGCAGAATTGTTTCTGAAAAGAAAGGTCATGGCATCGCTATATATTCCATATATGAAATATTAATATCCCCTCATCACTTTTGACAGCAGAATAAGCCTCTGTACCTTTTTTCAGCAAGATGGCTATGCTTGAGAATCAACGTTTTTATTTATTCCTGCTTTTTAACTATAATAATTGCAGCTATGTCATCACGTTTATGAAACAATCCACAAAATATGCCTGTAAATTCAAATATGTTTCTTGTGCTTACTGCTGGATGGATGTTGAACAGAAGTTGTTTCCTGTTGGTAGACTTTCTCAGAGGATTATTCTTGTGAGAGCTGGAGCCTCACTGACTGTAAACTGGTATAATGTGATCACAAGATTTCATCGTTTTCACAGGCCTCTGTCAGTCTTCTCAAAGTGAGTCTTTTTACTGCTGACTTAAGACTTTTCAGGAGAGGGAAGTTATATAAAGATGCTCAAAGTGAAAATTACAAAAAAGGAGTTCATTTCACATCTGATTTCTCCAAAATCTGATGTTTCTGTACAAAGTTAATTTAGATCAGAACCAAAATATTGAAAGCTGTGATCCCAGAAATGCTCACTTGCTTGGTTAGTGAGTTACCTGCAGGGAAGACAATTTTATGGAGTTATAAGGTCCAGAAATACTGGATAAAAATGCCACAGCTGTCCCATTTTTGTGTCCACATTTTTTAAGTGCTTCGGAAAAACTAAAGGTCATTAAAGTTAGTGTCAGTAATGTTACCATATGGCTCTGACTGCAGTCCCAGTTTATATGCCGCAATAGGCCGCAAGATTGTAACAGTTGAAGAGTTTGCTTTTCTTCTCTTCTTACAGTTTTCTTAAGTACTATGCTATTTTTATCATTTTTATTAGTTGAGAAAAATTCCATCCTTCTATTCTTGAATTTCATACAATATGCAAGTATTAGGGTGTGGGTATCACTGTCTGGTTGCATTTTTGTCAGCTTTGGAGCCGACCCAAAAAAATTCTTGAATAATTCTAAGAACAATCAGAGACATTATATGTTGCATATTTGACAAGCCTCGGAAATGTCAGCTGGTGGCTAAGAGCTTTCAGTATGAAAACAGTCAGCTGCCTACTCGTTCCTGTGTTTTGTTAAGGTCTAAGCTGTTTATATGGGGAAGTGGGGAGGAAACAGTTAACCAAAGCACAGCTTAAACCCTTCAAAGAACCTCTGGATTTACTTGCAGGTAGTATTCTAGTCCATAATTTTGACATATAACATGGTCTATTAGCCCTTCATCATTTTTGTTTTAGTGAAACCACTGAGGTAGTTTTATACCAAGCAAGTAGCTCCTTTTTGGAGCCCCTCATGGTTCTACAGGGATTAGTTATATAAAGATGTAAACATTTTCCCAGTCCATTTTTGCTGCCGATATGTTGATATGTCCTGGTTGCATTACTTGTATCCAAAATTTAATTTAGCAGCATTTCCAGGAGTTAAAATTTAATGATGAGTTTGCTTGATTGTTCTTCTGGATTAGATTCTCCTGAATAAAATTGATAAGGCTGACAGAGGCAAGCCTAGTTCTGAAAATCTTGGGGAATTAGATAAAGAAGTAGTAGCTAGCCCAAGGCAATCTTTACAATTTAGTTCCTCAGTTCTGATGATTAGTGGTTTTTTATTGTTGTTGTTTTGGTAGTGTTGTAATACATTATTCTAAACATTGCACAGATGCATATTGTTCATTTAGTAAATGATACTCCTAATCTAGTCACCATTAATTCTTTGCAAGTGTTCAGGGGGCTAGGGGCCAAATGTGCCAAAATAAACTAACACAGGGGAAGTGGTCACTGGTAGACAAAGACTATATAAGGTACAGGAATAAGCTCCCAGGTTTTCACTATTTGAGTCATGAAAGGTTCTACACTAAGACCAGTGTTATTGCAGTGCTCAAGATTTGTCTAGAAGGAAGTTGAATGATTACATATAACTTTGGTGGAAAAGACAACAGCAGACTGAGAAGAACTGTAGGAGGATGAACTGTACGAGGGTGAAATGCATGGATGATAAAATGGCAGGTGAAGTTCAGTATATATGAGTGGAGGATAACAAACAGGAAAAACATCCTTGTGCAATGATGGGCTTTAAGCTGATTATTGTCACTGATGAATGCAATTTGAGCCTTTAATACTTAATTCTCTAAAACTATCAGCTCAGTGTGTGGTGTAATGTGCAATGAAACAAACTGATTGTCTCAGTATGAAATGCAGTATTCTGCATACTTAAAATATGGCTTCATTATGCAACTAATCTGTACTAAAGGTCTAGTTCTGCTTTGTTTTTTGGGGGGGGAGGGGGTTGGTTTATTTTTTTACTGCAAAATTTTATACAGAGTGTAATAGTTTTAAGGTGACTGTAAGTTCTTGATAATGGCCCGCTTCTTGTAACAGAGCTGAGCGTTTTTTTGGCTAGTTGGTTTATTTTTTAAATACTGTAGCACCTCCAGAGAAATATGGGATAGCTTTTGTCTTCTAGCTTGTTGTGTACTTGTAAGATTTTAAGTAAATGCAAACTCTGTTATCAAAAACTTTCCATGTCTTGTTTTGTTCAGAAATTTTGAATTTAATACTCCTTGGCCTGTGCTCCTGCGAAAAAAAGTTTTGAAGAAAGATTGTACACTATTTACTGATGTCTCTTTGCAACTTCTCTTAAGGAAGAAGAGTCAGACAATGAAGAAAATTTCATTGATCTGAATGTTCTGAAGGCACAAACATACAGATCAGTAAGTTGTTACTTGTCACTCCTCTTTTGGGACATTTGCACAGCTTTAGCAGCAACTTATTTTGGTTGAAGTCTGAAAATACATACCTAGTCCAAACTTGAAAAAACATTCCAACTGAAATAAATTGTCTTATTTTAAAAGAAAACTGCATCCAATTTCTAAACAGTTACCACTACAAGGTTGATAGAAACATTTGCAAGATTTTTTTCAGAGACTTTTAAAAAGGATGGCATTAGTTTTTAAAATATATTGTAGTTATTTTTCTCCTTTTTTCTAGAATTCATTATAATGTTTATTCTTTTGAATTCTAAAAATGATGAGAGTGTATATTTATTTTAATTCCTAATATTTAAGAATTCAAAGAAGGGCATTAAAAATTCAATTGTATCTTTAGTTCTAGTGGATATGTGTGTTTTTCTGTAACTGTAAGCCATAGTAACATGATTTCTTAACAGTTGGCACTGTGTATAAGGATTATGTTTTGTATATAAACTTTGTGATTTTTATGCAGGACATTAATGACTCTACAAAACAAGAAGAAATCTTACAGTCCACGACAGATGCAGCAGAATGGAATCTGGAAGTGGAACGTGTACTTCCACAGCTGAAAGTTACGGTCAGGACTGACAATAAGGTATGTGAGAGGGGAGTTTTGTGTGTACACATGGGGATTAAAGTGTGCTTTGAATCAGCAGTATTGTTGACTTACCATTTATGTTGTGTTTTTTTTTTCTTCTTTTGTCATGCCAAGAATTGGGAGTAATGGACTCTCCAATGTTATTTCTGTATATTTATTTAGTGGAAACTTCTTAAATGGTTAAATACTTCTGAAAAATTATACCTTCAGTCTAGCAGCTCTTAAAACATCTCCCTGGAAGACAGCTGAGAAGCTTCTTATTTTACAACTGTTCAATTTTTCAACCACTTAAAAAATTGATTTCATGGAATTCCTCTTGCTGAACTTTAAATTATGATCAAGTAGGTCTGTACCTCTGATCGAGAGCTTTCCTTATGTTTAACAAAACAAATTGAGTACTTTTTCAGTTGATTTTACTTACCTATCCAGATAGCTACCTCGAGATGAAATTCATCATTTCTTCTCTCTATGGAGAAAAATGTATATTTCTCTCCATAATCTATTCCAAGGAGTCTAGGATGAGCATCTCAGAAGCAGACATCTGTCTTTGGCACATCAACATCCAAGCCTCGGACTTATTCCTGGCATTGCCTCAAATATTCTTTCTAAGAGCTCATATAGCATGCATAGATCAGTGCGGTATTGAAATTGCTCATTTGTAGTGGCCCAACTAGTTGGATTGTTGGGAGCAGTCTGCAGTGATTCAGAATTCAATGAAGGATAACTGTCTTGCCAAAAATAGAGTAAGCTCTCAACGCTCTGTTAAATTGCCTCACTGTGTTATGCTACCCTGCATTCTTCAATTAGAAGAATTTCCTGGTTTGAGCCACCTTCCCCTAGTCCTTGGCAAGCCCATCTGTTACAGAGAGCAACACTCTTGAGTCTCACAGTAAGAAATTAAAGCTTAATAAAGTTATACATTGAAAAGTAAAGCCATTTACTTAGGAAAAAAAAAAAGCCATTTACATAGGAAAAGAGGTTTGCTAGCTTCCAGTTTAACGTGCTATTCCTTGGCTTTAAGGAATACACCAAAATGAGTATGAAAACAGGATTTATCTTTTTCTAACTTCTGTACTTTCATGCTTTCAGAAATACAAGAAGTATCTGGCCTTTTTTTCATTCTGTAAGAAAAGCATCACGTTATGTTTTGTAAGCTGTGCATATATCCATAGTACCAGGAGAGGTTAATGGTTTAACTGGACAGCAACAGAAACTACAACTTAATTTTGAAGTACTTGTCAGGTGTGGAAGGTAGGGAGTTGTATATTTGTTGTTGTTTTTATTTTAATACTGCAAAGTTTGGCAAATAGCTAACAGTTGTCACCAGAGCGGAAAAAAAATCTTGAGTCTGCTGCAAACTTAAACATCAACACCCAGTGTAAGCACATTTTCTCTAGTAACCTTTGTTTTGTTCCTGAAGAGAATAGTGGGCAGCAGCACAACTGTAGCCAGCAAGTGAACCTCATGGGCTGAGCAGCTGTTGCAGATGCTCAGCTGTGCTCATCCGAGATGGTGAGACAGAAGCGCCAGTCCTTTGGTCATTACGTGCAAGGGGAACAGCCCCGTTTCAAGTCGGCAGAACTGCCTGTGATTGAAGGATGGCACATGTTTAAGTGCGCAGCTGTTTTAATCCATGATTTCTTTTGTTCCTGTTATGAGACATAAGTGGTCACACCCTCCAGGAGCTCCAGGCCTGGGAATTCCTCTTGCTCATGTCCTGCAGCCCAGCCCCGTGTGCCTGGGGGACCTTGGCATTCCCATCCAGACTGGCTGCTGCTGTTTTCCTGCTTGCAGGTTCAGCCAGCAGTGAAGTTAAGCACACACACACACACAGAAGATGTTGACGTGGCCACCTACACACTACCATAAAGAAGGCGCTATCTTTAGCAGCACCTCTAGGACTCCCATAAAACATTAAGTATAGGCAGCCAAGCCCACTCCCTTCTCTTCAGCTAATAAAGGTTGAAGTTTACTAGCGGAAGTACACACCCCTGCTCTCTGGACATCCATGAATCCCTCACCTAGCAGCACGGTCCTTCTCACTAATACCCTTGCCTGGATCCTGGGCCACCTTGTCTGTTTCACTGCCCTTCTCCTTGCTCACTAGTGCCTCCTGATGCTTGCTGGACAACAGCCCTAGTGGCGGAGACCCTCACCTGCTCCAGTTGCTGGCACCAAGACCCAACTTGCGCCAGCTGCAGGCCCAGGGGACACCTACAGCCCTGGCCTGACTCCAGTTGCTGGCCCTCTAGGTACTCCTGCTGGTCACCCCAGTAACTGGCAGCCTGAACACAGGCCACAGGGCCCAGACAGATGTTCCCCCGAGAGCTGTGGCACTCCAGCTCTTGGCACCGAGAGACCCACTCACACCAGTTGCCAGCACCAGGGGCCCATGGGGTGCCCACGCCCCCCCAGTCTGACTCCAGTTGCTGTCATTGTATCCACACTCACTAGCAGCTGGCACTTAGTCCTTGCAGCACTCAAACCCACGTGGAACAGAGAGTGACTTTACACAGAAAGGCCATGAAAAAAGAGTTTAATAAGAATGTAGGACTTGCTGCAGTGATCGAGCACAGGGTTCAGTCAGACAAGTGTATTGACAGGCAGTGGTTTACACATGGCCAGCGTCTCTGTCTCTTCTCTGCTGCGTTCCTCCTCAATCCCCTTCCCCTACAAACTGCATTCACCAGTTTGCATGGTTGCACTGACCCTTGCCCCTAATACCCAGGATCCCTAGGTTTGCATTCTTTTCAGTTACAAAGTGCAGTTGTGCCTTCTTTGACGTGATGCCTGCAGTTTCTTGATAGCTCATTGGTTACGGTGACAGATGAGGTCTGTTTCTTGTCAGTCTCCCTTACTGTTTCTCTGACAGGTCTGTGTCTCTTTATGCTTTTTATTCCCTCCCCTTTTTCCTTATCATCCCCTTTTGACAAGGTCTTTGATTGGATGATCTTACTGAAATCAGCATTCTCACATTCCTTATGCCCTTACCTATTAGTGTAACTGGCAAGATGTGTGTTTCTTGTTATCGTCTCTGTTATAGTTTGTCAGTCAGGCTTGTGCCTCTTTGGTTTGCTTCCCATTTTTCCTTATCATCCTATTTGACAAGGTCCTTCATCAGGTAATCTTACTGAAACGGTCATTTTCTGCATACCCTTAACAGTACCTACTTTCCAAGAAAGTCTTCTTGGGTTTGATTTCAAGTGATAAAGATTTGTTAACATAATTTGTTAACATCAGTTTTCTTAACACCTAGACCAGTACAGTGCCAAAAAGCTTTAAAAGCTTGAAAATCTTTTTTTTTTTTTTAAACCGACTTCGGAAATACAATACCGCAGTAGCAATAATTCAGCAGTGCTACTACTCTGCTTTATTTTCAATCCATAGTCTGCAGCTGTGCTCTGGGTCTGGGAGGCATAAAAATTCTGCATTGATAAGCATAGATGTGTGATAAATGGTGGGGAATAGAATTGATTTCTAAGTAAAAGATTCCCATCTGTCAAGTTAACATAGCACCATCTCTCATTCTCCGTACCTAAGTCCATGTACATTTCCTTTGAGCTACCAGCTGTAAATAATTTTCCCCATTCCAATTTTGTCCCACTATCAAAACCAAGTTCAGGTATTTCTGCCTCCTTCATTTCTTTCTGTTCTTATGAAAGCGGTAAGGGTTAAGTAGGAGTAGAAGATAGTCTGGAACTGGTAATTGTTGGACATTTGAAGCGTTCATGTTCTCTAAGCTGAGCTAGTACATCTGTAATCAATATTTTCAACACTTGTGCCCATAGTGGTTTCTAGGAGAAACAGCTCAGTGAAGATCAAACAGACTCTAAAAATATAGCTACTGTGGTATCGTTGAGGGTGTTAGTATTTATGGATCTGAGTGTCATGTTGGGATATTTAGGAGATTGATACGTTGCATCACATTAAGCTAGTGCATCTGGATATGAACGTGGCAGTGGTAGAAGGATACACGGTTGTAGTATATGTGAGAACTCACCCTTCCTTGCATACCAGCATTTGTTCAGTAAGCAGAAGTACGTAAAAGCTGTATTTACCTATGGTTTAGTTTATGGCATCTTTTTTTTAGGATTGGAGGATCCATGTAGATCAAATGCATCAGCATAAGGATGGAATTGAATCTTCTTTGAAAGAAACTAGGGTATGTCTTTTATATGCAGAACATTTCACCAATCTGTCTGTGCTGCTGTTTTCTTTATCATTTTATATACATGTTTTTTATTTCTTCATTTTAATTGCGATAAAGTTGTGAAACAGAAAAGGGAAACATGAGAATGGTGATTAGAAATAGAGGCACGGGAAAAAGATCTTGTGGGAAATAGATTTGTATATATGAGGATTAACAGGGATATGAGATTTCATTAATGTATGCATTAGCATAAGTATGTCCTCAGTACAGAGGGAAGAATGGAATAATACCATCTGAAAATAACAGCTAATGAAAAACAAAAAAAACCCTCTTTTAAATACTGTTGCTAGAGTAACTTACCAACATTGATATTTGTAATTAATGTAGGAAAAGATTAAAGGAAGCAGTAAAGCTTGAAATATGTGTTGTAGAGCTGGGGAAAAAAAATAAAAAGAAAAACACATTAGGAATATTTCTTCATTGGCCAGACACAGCATTTCTGTATTATTTTTCTCTCTCACTCATAGACTTCCATATCCTTTCTTAATTACAGCACCGTTTTAATACTTCTTGGGTATTTTCTGTATACCGTCAACCCACAGAATATGATTTTCTAGGGCTACCTGGACAAACTCCATAATGAAATCAGCAGAACATTGGAAAAGATCAATAGCAGGGAAAAGTACATCAACAATCAGTTGGAGCATTTGGTCCAAGAATACCGTTCAGCGCAAGCCTTGCTGAGTGAGGTAACGCACTGATCTATTGTTGTTGCCTTCTCTAGTATTAACTTGCTATTAAGTGAGGGAGAAGGCAAAGAATTGGAGGAGTTATCTGTGAATTCTGCTTTTGGATATAAAGCACGGGAGATGCTGATTGGCTGTCAAATTATATATTTTTTTAAGCTAAATTAGCAATTTTTATTCAAGTGTTCTGCAAGGGAAAGTAAATGTTTTCTTGCCTGAACATTATGTAAATTTGTTGCCAATTTTGAGCAGCTAGTAAATTGCTAGTTCTGCTTTCCCTGTGAAGTTCAGACATCTGTGATGAGTGGAAAAACTGCAGTTTCGGTCCAGCATTCATCTCTTACATTGATTACTCATGCTAACTTACATAAAGCACTCTGATTACTTGTTTACTTCATTTAGTTCTTATGCCAATAGTCTACTGTTTGTGAAGATATTTGATTCTTTGGTTAGGAAGCCTGTATAAGCTGCCATTTGGCTAGCCCTCCTGTTTGTGGTTACAACAATAAAATAAGACTAACAAGATATGACCTCTGTGCTTTCTGTTTATCTCATTGTTGAACTTTAAGAAACTTCAAGACTCATTTATTGCTAAGAAAGAACTGTTCTGGATTTCAGGACTCAGTTTGGCCTGCGTTCTGGCAAATTTCCTTTGTTTGTTTCCTCATGTAAATGATCAGAAAACCTACTTCTTACTGTGTGTATCAGGGCTGTTACTTAAAACATGAAAAGCAGCTTTGTATTTTTGAATGTTGGTCATTACATAGGCTGATGTTTCAAACCTTTCCTTGCATGCATAGTGCTGTAAACGTCATTGGAACTCTGTGGGATAAGATCAGGAGTTGGGACACACATAAGCAAGTTTTGACACTCTCTCTATAAAGTTCAGATTTTTTTTTAACTATTCTGTTGTTTAGGTTTGAAAAACCCAGTTTATTTATTGGAAGCTAAAGTATCTAGAATGCATGTGTTTCTTCAGCTTCGTCATCGCAGCAAAAAACATGTTTCTTTCCAGGCTAGGGAGAAGTACCAGGAGGGAAGTGGAGGAGTAACTGAAAGGAGTAGAGTACTTTCTGAGGTAAAACATATCTTCACATTGTTTCTTTTGCTTGTTTTAAAAAATATTCAGAGAGTTGGCGTTCAGTGTTTGCAGCTTTATGAAGTGAGTTCTTTCTGATACGTTCTTGTGTTAATCTGTTTTTAGTGAAAGCAGTCTAGCTCAGTCCCTAAATTTTAAACGATTGCTGCCATTGATTTTTAACTTGAGAATTTGGGCAAACTGTTCTGAGCTTTCTTTATTTTGCCAGATAGTAAAAGAGAGGAAATATTGTGTATTTTATAACCTGTCTCCTAGAAATAGTGAGGATTAATCAAGTCATGTCCATAAAGTCTTTGAAAGAAGGAAAATTTAACTCTAATTTTTAGTAAAAATAGACAAAAGCAATTTGAAATTTTCATCTAGCAAGCATCTAAATGCAATATTTGACTAAAAAGTAGCTTTTCAATACCAATCAAATTATATTAATACCTGAAACTGTATTTTCTCTTTTTCTTTTAATCAGTAGTCTTACAAATTTAAAGAAAAAGTCCCCAGACTCCTAATTGCCTCAACACATTGAGTGTTTCCTAGTTTCCATTTAGATTTACTGTCTGACTTCAAAATATTTCCACTCTATCCAATTCAGATTTTTAAACGATTTTATTGTTTTAAAATAACTAAAGTGTCTGTAATAGTCACATAAAGTAGATCACATCATAGGAATATGATGGAAATTGTAAAATAGAGTTGAGATTTTTTTAAGTAACCACAGCATTTAACGAGGGTTTTCTAACAAAAAATCCTTAGTGCACAGCATCTGCAGAATTAGAACTTTTTTCTATTTGATTCTCAAGGAAGTTGACTTCAGATTTGTAATGTTTTTCTGCTTTGAAAAATACTAGCTGATTATTAAAGAAAAGTATGCTATTGGTAGCCTTTAAACTATGTAGATGCAGTGATGTATATCTGAGCTAAGCTAGACACATTAGATAGCACAACTGATCTGCTTTCAATCATGCAACCAAATCTCATCCCACTTGGCAATACCAGTACCATTGGAGCTATGCAATGAAATTGCAGCAATGTTTCTTTTTCTTAATGTAAAGGCTTACTGCAACATTAACGAAAGGCCGTTTTTATATTAAAGGCAAAAATAGTAGGTTGTTACCTAGACTCTACTTCTGAATCATGTAGTTGCTTTTTTTTTTTTTGTCATCTACAAAGGCAAACTGGTTGACAGTCTGTGCTGAAATGTAATTTTATTCCTCATACATGGATTTTACCTACCTATTGCCAGTGCCAGCAGGTTTGATTGCTGCACCGTCTTTTGCTGCAGAGATGTTTCTCAGATTTCTGCTGTCACTTGCCAAGTCCTGCCACTTTTAGAAGAGCATTTCTTGTGGTCATTTGGTGAATCATGCTCTGTGGGGATAACAGTTCTTATTGTCCGTCCATCATGCTGCAACACTTCTCAATAACACCATGTTATTGAGAGCTTGGTCAACTTGTTGCTTTCTGCCATAATATTTACAGCTTTTTTTAAAGGCTACTTGACATTTTAATAATGAAAAAAAAAGTTCCTCTGTATACAACAATTAAGAGATTAATTTTGTTTTTTTAACTGACACGTTCAGGAGAGAGTTTTTTTGTTTTCTCTTTTAACTTTTAAATCAATTTGTTTAATTAAGAAAAAATCTCTAATTTAAGATTACAGAAGTATTAGAGAAAGTAAAGCAGGAAACGGAAGAGAAAGGAAGCAGTATGACTGATGGTGGTAAGTATGCTTCCATCTCAAACCATCCACCTATTTTCTCAGTGACAGATACATGGTTGGTCTTCTATTTAAAAAAAAAAAAAACACCACTGTAACCAAAATGACTGACTAGTCTGAAATACTGATATTAAAATTTTGAAAGGTGTTGAAGAAAACCTAGGCATCTAGCCCTCCTTGAAAAGGTTGCATAAGTCTATAGAAGGTAAAAGCCCTTTTACTCTCAAATCATTACTGGCAGTAGCTGTTGGATTCTCTGGCTCAGGCTGGCTGGAATCAGTGAGAAAGTTCATTTTGGTGCTTTGATGTTTGGATTTTTTTAATATTTAAAGCTATGTACCTTTATGAATTAGTATGCCTCAATCTGGGAATTTGGTGGTTTGTGATTTTTCCTGATAAATACATTCTGTTGCAAATATATAACAGGTACGAATGCAAAAATAAATTGATGCACACTCTGGTAGTGCTAAATATGCAAGCTGAATCCGTATTTGACTGTAAACCCTACAGCTAATTTACTTAAGTAGATGCAAGTGTTACTGTATAAGGAAATTTTGTGCTCCCTTGCTTCACTGCAAAGAGCTTCACTAAAAGAGCTACTCAGCTGCCTCTCAACACCTTAACAGCATTATGGCATAGCCAAGGATCAGGATAAATTCCGGAGCCCAGAATTATAAGGAGCTGTAAGATGCAGCAGCAGCACCTATAGGGTGATGTTAGTGGGAAGTGAGGGGTTAGAAGTAATGTTTGGGGCACAAAACATTTTAATAGCTTTTCCAAGGTAAAACGACCTCCTACGAAAAGTGTCTTCAGTTCTCTACCAAACCCCAAGTCAGCTGTAGGGATGAGGCTTTCAGCTGAGCAAAACACATCACTGACAAGCCTATCTTAATGTTTATGCACATCTTTTTACAGATCTTAGTTGTCAAGAAGACAGCAAAATCGTTACAGTCATTTCTACCTTTTTTAAGTGTCTTGCATGTTAAAAATGATGTATCAGTACAATCAAGTCTTTAGAGTAGAACACCCTTTTGTTCATTCAACTCTTCAATTTTAAGGAGTGAATTATAGAAAATAATGCTTTTGTGCTAAGTCATCTGACATAAAGTTGCACTATTTATCTTTTCTTGGACAGCTCCTCTAGTGAAGATTAAACAGGCCTTAACAAAACTGAAGCAAGAAACCATTCAGATGGACATTCAAATTGGTGTAATGGAGCACACATTACTCCAGTCAAAGCTGAAAGAGAAATCCAATATGACTAGAGATATGCATGCGACAGTGATTCCAGAACCCACAGTAGGTGCCTATTAAAGTTGTTTGGAGTTCAGTTGGTTTGCCCAAAATACAGTTTTCTGCCATTTACTTTGGTGATTTTGGTGGCTTTCCTTTAGTTTGGGGGAAAGAGGGGCATTCTTTTTCTTTTCTCTTTTTTTTTTCTTTCTTTTTAACAAGCTGTTTGTCACACACTTTTTAAAAGTAACGTTATAAACACTTTGGACTCAACATGGAGTCGTGTTTCGTTTTGTGCTGTAAAGATTTACTGCAGATCCCTTCCAAATACACTAATTAGTTCTTATTAACACACGTGTCTCTCTGCTTCATTGGAGAATGTTATGTAGTGTGAATATCTATAGAATGTTACTGACAGCCTGTAATCTTGATATTCTGCAGTGCTGAAAGAAAACTGCTTGTAAGGGATTTGAAAAGAATTAAAATGTCTGTTCTTGCCATTTACTTACACTTAGTAGAAAGTATTTAATTGTTGGCACTGGAGTGAAAATTAGTGTGAAGCAGCGTCTCCTGCATCTGACATTCACATGAAGCGTGGATTCTGTTCCCAGCCCTGCACGAGTTTGGTCTGCTCATGGAGTTGCTTTGTTCCTTAGCTCTGTGGTGGGTGGATACGTAGTATTTCATTCAAGAGTTGCTCTGGTGAGATTTCTCTGAAATTCTGAGTATTTGTAATTATTTGCAATTAGAACAAATCAGGATGGTTTCTGCATAGGTGACTAGTTGGATACATGTTCCCAGGTTGTTTTGAGTCGAATGAGCCAACATTCATTTTTACTAGATTCACAGTAAAGATTTGAATTTATTCTGTGACCCTGATGTTAGGATAATGTAAGCGACTTTATGTTCTGTTTCTGTAAATTCACTGATACAGCCGTGATTAACAGAACTGCAAAGCAGGATTTAGTCAATAGTAAAGGTGGGAGGGAGGGCAGCAGCACCAGGCTAACGTTGCAATGATTTTGGCATGCTCCTAGGACAGCCCTACACAACTTTGTGAATGGACAACCACCCTATTCTTAACTTTTTTGGGGGGAGAGGATGGATGGATCCTCTAAGCAGAATGATAAGGATGGTTTTTGTAGACTAAGAAATTATTGTTGACTTCCTAATTTTCTTTTATATGTCATCGCTGTTTTTCATAGTAATTTTTTTTTTTTTTTTTACATTTATTAACATTGACTGAAACGCTACTTTCATTTACAGTATGTAGCAGAACTCCATGGGCATCATTTGGATTGTTTTTTATTACTGTTCTTGTGTCAGAGCATCCAATTTTGATCTCTGTTAAGGAAAAATGTTGCCAAATCTGGTTGCGTAATATGTAATGAGAAGAAAAATGTACAAGGAAGGGATTTGAAAGGTACTGGCAACAGTGAGTTTCCTTTGTCTTAGCAAATGTGTAGGTAGGGAGTGATTCTAGAGGTTATAAGTAATGAAGGCATGTGGAGTAGAGAGAGAACCTTATTATAGTACTTGTGCATCCTTCCAATTACCATTGTTCATAAGACAGGGACAAAGTCAGCACAATTCCAATTTTGTTAAATTCCTCTCCTAACTTCTATAGGTAATTCCATTCATTTGACATCCAGTTCTCTCACTTAAAGGAAATTTATCAGGTGAGCTTTATTTTGCAGAAACAGTGGATCTGTATTGTGCCTGAAAGTCAAGACACTTCACTCAGGCAACATCCTAAGCCATTTTCTTAACTTTTTTGTACTTCAGTAGTTCATTTGGCAAAAACAAAAAGCTCTAAAGCCATCAGATTTTAATAAGTAAAAAGTAAATGCCAAATATTATAATTTACCTGTGCAGGCAACTGTTGAAAATCTCTATGAATCACACTGGAAATCGGTTTTCAACTTCTCTTGCTGCCTACCTATATCCTCCCACATTCAGCTTAAATTAGAAAAGTTATTATTCATGTTCCCTTTGTTAGGTGGTGTTGCTACTGAATATTTACTTTAACAGTGTTTTTACTTCAGCTTAAGATAAAGCAATCCCCTTCTGCATCGCCTGCAAAGCATACTGATGTTTTTGGATTGCAAACATTGTGCTGTTTAAATGCTGTTTATGTAAATACTTTTCCCGGAAACTCCTCCTTCATGGTAATACAACAAACAAAATTAATAGAAGAAGCCCTTCCCTTATGTGAATTGAGCCTCTTCCAGTATTAGAAGTGAATCTATTGAGGGATGAATCAGACAAGCAGGGCCAGAAAAAACATAATGTGGTAGAAAAATCTCCAGAAGAAAAGCTAGCTTCCTTTATGCCAAAGTAATTCTAAAATAATGTGCTAATTGCGTGCAATTAATCTACATTATTTTTCATGGTACTGTCTGAAACTGCATTAATCTAAGCAGGGCACTTCTGTTGTTGTCTCAGGAGTCATAGGAGGCCCTTGATTGTTGTCTGGCAGAGAATGGCATTTGCCCATTTAGAGAGAAAAAACACTTGACCTTGCTTTGAAAGCACTTGACTGATCCAGCAAGTAGCCGCACCACCTTCCTTAAAAGCATGAGAGCTATGGGCTCTATCATAGGCAGCCTGGAAGGCTGTTCCCAAAAAGCAGCTATGTGTAATCATTCCACTGCTGGATCAATGCAGAAAGCAGAAATCACATTAAAACTGAATCACTTGGATTCACATTATTTCATACGTTGCTCGTATCTAATGCAATGTCAGAACTGGAGACCAACTAAATGAAGGTGTCCTTAAGATAGAAGGATACATGTGAAGCTCTGTGAAGCTATAAAAGTGTCCTTCATCTGAAGAATCTGGGGGGCAGAAGCACTACTCGTAAGAGTTAATTCTTACGTAGAGCTCTCTTCTTCCATGGTCCTTTACTGCCTGCATTCCTCCAAATACACCAGCATGAAAGCACCACGTCACTGTGAGATGTCATCTAGAAGGCAGACAGAAGCTAACTGCAGATCGATCTGTACGTAGTGCAGATGGAGGAGGAACAGGAGCTTCATTTCCTGTATCTGGTCTGAGAACCCAGGTTTTTTATCCTTGCCACTAGAACTGCAGGGGTTCAGTCTTGCATGTGGCCCTAGCAAGAGCTGAGATTTGGCTCTCAGAAACGTGTGGCTGAGGAAGGCTCATCTGGAGCCAGCTCACATGCTCCTGCATGTACTCCCTAAAGCTCCAGAAGGAACATCAGCCATGTTTTGCTTCTTAGGCTTTCTGTGGCTCTGAAATCCCTCTGAACCTCATAGTATGGTTTGGTGTCTTACTCCTCTGCGTGCACCATCTCCTGGGCTCTCTTATCTCTAGGCTAGAATGCAATTTATGCAAGTACCCCTTTAGGAACTGGGATTAGCGCTTGTGGCCATATTAAAGGTGCTGTTTGCAGGCTGTTAGGGATGTTTGAAAGTAATGTCATATGTATTAAAGTAGGAAGGTCATGCGTTTCATATTCCAATCCCCTTATCTTCTAATGTCAGCGAACAGCATGATGTGCTGAATAATATGTGCTGTGCTGGTAAAGAATGCAAAGTAAGGGCTGGATTTTTACCTCTTAATCTGATTCTCACATAGAGAATGAAGCTTCCGTGGCGTTAATGACTTAATATTGATGTTGCAAGAGTGTAATAGAGGCTCTTCAACTACATGCTAAACATTCAGTATTTCAGTAATGACACAATTAGTCACTTGAACTTGCATCAGTGAGTGCTGTGCAGGAAGGTGAATCAGAAGTTCACATGAATTTGAGAAACCACTGCCTGGTACAAACAACACCCAGATCTGGTATCTCCGAAGACTTCCCCTCTTTTCCTGTATGAAGTAGACGAACTTCAGGGAAAATTCTTTCTTGAAAATGAATGTCCACCTACTATTAAACATTAACACTTTTGTTT
Source organism: Netta rufina (assembly GCF_964035555.1). NCBI lineage: Eukaryota > Metazoa > Chordata > Aves > Anseriformes > Anatidae > Netta > Netta rufina. The sequence continues at coordinate 115,365,680 of NC_140123.1, forward strand.
TGGCATGTAGGTCTGCTGTATGCTATGACATATGGAAAAAAAAGCACGAAGCGTATTACTAATTGTGAGTTACAGTAAGAGCAAATAAGTGATCTCTGCGTGACCTATAAAGAGGACTAGGCAAAATCGAGAGCCTGTATGCGAACATTTCCAGTTTCAGAGCTCTTTGAATTTTGCATCCAAATTTTGCAGCCTGGGCTTCTCTCCAGACTTGACAAATGTTAATTAAAAAGAAGAAATTAGCGTGATGCTGTTTCTTTTCATGCTGGCTCTCATCCCACTCCCTGAATGTCAGTGCTGCAGTGTGCCTCCACAGTGCAGCTGCACGTGCATGCGCACATGCAGTGCACGTTCTCCTGCCTGTCATTTTGGGAAAGTAGCAGTAGATTTTGGCAGCATAAAAACATGACTGTGAATACCCCATCCCTGTTCCTGCAGCATCACTGCTTTCCGCTTAAACGTTGATGTATTTATTTTTTTTCAGGCGGATGGATGTTTTCTGACAATGGCTTGAAATAAAACAATATAAAAAAGCCTGCCCTATGACATCAGTGTCTGTGAACTTAAGTAAACAGAGGATACCAGTGCCAGCTTTTCTAGGTGAATACCACTCATAGGTGGGGAATTTCCACAGCAGGCTTTGAGGTTGCACAAGATATTTTCGAGTGCTACTTCCTCCTTTCAGCAAACACCATTACCATGGTTATTTTCTAGATACGGGCCGATATTTAACTCAAGAGCTTGGTGTTGCTGGAAATGTCTGACTTTTGGATGCTTAGTAACAGCCCTGCCCCTCTGGAAACAATTGTTCCCAGGCAAGGCTGACAGGAGCAGGGTTTGATAGTTTTTCATTGAGAGCAAATAACAGTGTGAGTAATGCAAATCTTTCACTTAGAAAATTGGCTACAGTTTTGCTCTGTTCTTTTTCATTCCTGGTCTTAAGTAGTTAAGAGTGGTTGTACTTCAGTACTCCATCCCGGAAGCAGCTGAGACATACTAGTCACTGGTGTCTTAGCTGCCTGTTGTAAAAATTGTCAAAGGTGAATGTTTTGAGGTCAAAAGTACAGAATAATTATTTTTAGCAGTATTTCTCTTATGACTCAGTAATTGTGGTTGTTCATTCAAAATATTTTCTTGCTTCTGTAGCTTTCAAAAGATGATAATACTTCAAACAATATCTTAGCATTACTCAGCAGCAACGCGAAGAATTAAGTTGCAGATTGTAGGCATCCCCTGCATCAAAAATTTCTTATTCTTGCTTTAGCTGTTGGCCTGAATTTTCTCACTCTATCTTGGGAAGGGCGGGTCTGTTTTTTTGAGAGTTTTCTCTATCCTTCTGTCAGCATTGCTGGCCCTTGAGCATTTTATCTCCTTTTAAAAAAATCCATTTGGGCAAGATAACAAGCCATTAGTCAGAAAGGACAGGACGATTGTGGAATTTTGCAGGAAACTAGTGCCAAAGAATGGTTGAGAAGGTTCCAAGAGGTTTTACAGCATCTGTTGGTCATTATTTCCTTTGTGATAGGAAGTGCACAAGTTCTCAGCATGATGGCAAGAGAGATTTCTGCCGAGTCTGACAAATGCTATCAGACAATGGTAAAAACAATGAAAACTCTGTGGTTTTAAGAGTGTCACTTACTAATTTTGCATTAGTTTGTGTAGCAGCCGTTTCATTTCAGCTTTCTGTAGAATGCCCTTATTATGTGCTCTAGTAAAACATATTTAGGGTTTTTCGTCATCTTCAGCTGTTTAATATTGGCAATAAAGAATAAAACCTATTGTTCTGAGAACACTGCGTGGCAGAAAGGTGTAGTAGGTTTGGAGAGTTTTATTGCAAGAAGTACTTCGGTACCGTGACATTTCTGTTTTAATAAGAATGTACTTAACACTACGTGTGAGTTTGTGAGAACTTGATTGAAGACAGGATTGCAAGTAACTGTGTTAGAACAGATAGACAATTGAATATACAATTGTAGGTATACAATTAGATTTTCTCTGGTTGTGTGTAGGATTGACGTGCAGGTAACAAATTTAAACTAGTAGAATGAAAAAAACTTCACTTGAAAAGCTCTTCTGTATTACCTTAGCTTAAATATAAAAGATATGCCTCCTCTTAGCCACATTCCCTTTATTGCTTCTACTTAGTCCTTGGCCTCTTACCTCTCTTAGGTGCACTGCTTTTTCTTCTAATGATCATGATTCCTTTCGAGCACCTAACGATGAAAATTCTGTATTTTGTAGCTAGAATGTCTCCTGCAGTCCTTTAGTGACTGCTCATATAGGCAAGGGCCAAAAACACAACAGAGGTAAAACAAATTCTCATTAACCTCAAACAGCATAAAAGAGCAAGGCAGGACCAGATTCTGTCCTGTGCCCATCAACAAAGGATTGTGTACTTCCATCACATTTTTCTAGTTTCACTGAAAATGTATGCTTTTAGTGTTTGTTCTACATTTAAAAGTTGTGCTGACATAGCAGTGTTACAGAGAGGAGTGGGTTTGAACGCTGTTTTTGCACAGTTGTGCTTGCAAGTCCTTCCTGAGAACTGCTTCCAGTTTAACTCTCAAATTCTTCTGCAGTGTTGGCAGTTTGTCCCAAATTTTGACAGCCACAGCTTACACAGTTGCAAAGGAAAGTTTGACAGCATGACCTGAATGTAACTGCAGTTAATCTGTCTGAGCTTCTGCTAACCTGGGTGGAAAGTACCTGCTGCATCTCTGTAAGTGTCACATGCAAGTGGCCACTGCTGGGAGGGGAGGCCTGCTGGCATCATTTCCTGTGGGTGACACGAGGAGATGAGAAGCAGGAAGCTGGACCCACCTATCCCGCCATATACCTTAGCTTCTCTACAGAGCATGAAGAAAACCCTACTGCTCTCACAGACTGCAGGACAAACCCGGTGTGATACTACAGCTACAGACAGCAGGGAGGTGAACACCATGGTGCTTGGCACCATTCTGCTGAAAGCAGCTCATCAGAAGTCAGTGTCTCGTTGACCATTGTAACAAGGGGGAAGGAGGAAGTGGTGCTAAAGCCAGGCAGTAGCTTCTGTGCCCAGAATGAATCAAAGAAAATGATGAAAATGAAAACCACACAAGCTGCTTACAAATTCAAGGCATCTGGTAGGCTTCATCTCTTGAATTGTTCTTGGGGGCAGGCTACCCAATCTGAGTAAGGATTACTTTTCCTATGTCACTATTTTTCTTTTTAACATCTTCACTGTGTCTCTTTTAATAATCTTTATACCCGAAGCCCTCAGAACTCTGGATGGACCTACTTATTTCTTTCTCTGCAGGCGACATTGCTGTGTTGCCACTTTCAAAACCCCTCGTGTTTGAACCACCTGTTTCTGTGGAGAAACTTCATTCTTACCTGCATCATGAAGAGCTGTAATGATTCACAGAGCTTCAAAGCAGGTTAACTTGACCTTTATAAGCATGAGGTTTGGCTAGGAGGAGGGAACGTTCTGTTTGTGAAAAAACAATGTGTTGTCCCAGCGTGCAAGAATAAGAGAAATGGGAGAAGATAAGGCCGTATTACGAAGCCTTTAGAACAATGTAGTGTTTTCCTTAAACCCTAGACCTTTATCCTATGGCCTTGCAGTACTGGAGTCTCTCTGAACATCCAATTTTGCCATTCCTGATTTTGTCAGAGTGACCCCAACCTAGAGCTTCAAGACCGCAGCAATGAAGAGGACCCACAGCATACAGAATAGCATACTTGCTCTGCACCAGCAGAATAGGTCTGCATCTGAAAAGAAGTGTGGCATTTGTGTTTTAGTTCCTTGAAATTCAAAATGCTAGTGTGTAAGAGTGTGGGGACCTTCTGATGAGGGACCTTCTGACAAGCAGAAGATGGAACTTTGCTGTGACAGCAGAAATGCAACAATCATAAAGGTGTATCAAGTAATTTTACAACACTCCGTTTCATATCTCATCCTAGAGAATGATGATACTTCCTTTTCACTGTTGTTAAGTGTGCTAGCTCCAAAAGTGTCCTTTCTTGTACTTCTGTGATTGAGTATGCTTTACTCCATGCAATAGTTGTTTACAACACACCAATCTTCTACTGGTTGCAAACACATTTATTCCAGACAATGGTGCCAGTGCTTATCAGTTCGTATTGGCCATTGGAAAACAAAAGGCAGACAAGAAGGCTTCTGTTTTCAGTGGCTGGTCAGGATAGTACTGGAAGTCACTTCTTGGTGCTTTTCACCCTGTGCTAGAGGACAGCTGCCAGCGCTCAGGGTCCTCTTTCATTCAGCACTGCCTTCCTGGAAGTGGTGTCCTGGTAGGCTCCAGCTGGGGCTAATTCTGGCACTGACCTCCCTTCCTTTCACAAACTGTGCAGTGATGATGTTCCAGGGAGCTTTTCACAGTGAGTCATTAGAGCCCTACAAATCCAGTTAAAACAGACAAACTTGTCAAAATGAGTCATATCTTTCAAGTGGTGATTGCTATTTTGAGTGACTAGCTTACATTACGCTTACCAGGACACTCAGGAACCCGTGGTGTGTAAACTTCCCCGCTGATCTCCATTCCCACCGTGCAACCAGGCAGGGCAGCTGTATTACCCGTGTCACTGAACGGGTGCGGCACCTTCCTCTTCCCCAGATGGTGTTTCTGGGCGTACACAGTACCAGGTTGGGAGGAAGTGGCTTTGGGTGTCTGTGAAACGTTGCCTCAGGCAAAGGATGTCATCGCTCTCCTTGGCCAGCCCTTCGAAGCAGCCTGGACATCCAGTGCCTCTGCCTCGGAAGGAGCTGGAAATGGGACAGGGAAAACAAAGGCACCTGAAACTGTGCCAAGTGTGTGCAGGGAAGAAAGGCAGGGTTAAGGACGTGCTGGTCGTAGTCACTCCCATGGAGGATGGACTTGGAGGACAGGAGGTGGTCAGGAGGAACAATTGGACTCGCACACAGGGAGAAAGCAATCTCAGAAAAGAAACGAGAAAGCTGCAGCATGGGAGAAGTCGGCAGTAGCTGGATGAGGCTGCTTTTGTGATTCAAAGGGGCAAAAAGGAGCTGGAATTGTGGAGGAGGAAGTCAGCAAGGAAGCAAAAGCACTGGAGCAAGTATATTTGCCATGAGAGTGAAGAGCAAGAAGGAAGCACGGTTTGTAAGAAAAAGGAATTGTGTGCTTAAAGGAAGGGATGGGGAGAACAGATTGCAGTGAAATTACAGTTTGTTACAGTGTTAACATAAGTTAGCTAAAGTTGTACGTTCCCCCCAGCATTCGTGTGTGCTCCTGTCACCACACACCCACCCCAAACACTGCTCAGTTTACTACAGCTACTTTCAGTGCCCCAAGGCCAGAAGAAGGACATCAAAGGAAATGATAAGAGAAAAAGCTGGAGGACAAGAAACAGATACACTAGTAAAGGAAATTATGAACGGAAGAGGAGGGTGGAGGAGGAAGGCAAAGTCTGGTGAGCCGAATATGCTGGAATAATGCTGTTTTTCTAATAGACCTCATTTGAGAGGAGCTCTTTCAGGTTGTGGTCTCTGAATGGCTGGAGCTGTTCCAGTTGTGTTGCAGGGAGATATTACAGTATCTGCTGCAGCCACAAAGAAACAGTTAAGAGCAGTGTAAACTGTTGCAAGAGTACAAGCAAGAGTTTGCTTGTGACAGTTACAAACAGATAAAATTGTCCTTGTTTGGCTACTGATTGAGGGGAAAGGGAAAAAAATCATACTGTAACCCTTTTCAGGGCACTATTTTTCTCTGTTGTCTTGTGGGTTTTTTTTGTTTGTTTGTTTGTTTTTCTCTCGTCGTTGGACATTAACTGCATTGATCTGCAGTTACTCAATAGATAAAGAAGAGTTCATTTTTCAGTGCTGTATGTTCAGCATTTTTTCAGGAAATAGTGAAATTAAAAAAAAAAAGCTGTGTTACAGGTTTCGCAATTCACTGATGATAACTCTAGTGGAATTTCTGTTGGATACTTCAATTTTTTCAGTCTGCAAGTTCATATTTGGTGTCAAAGGGAAAAACTCACAATTACCTCTTCAGGTATGACAGGTTTAAAGGCAGTTATATTTAAATCAAATTTAGCTGGAGAATCCTCCAGCTGCTCCTTGAGGAGAGGCATAACCTGTGTTTAAAGTTGCTGCACAAAATTCGGGAAGTAACTTTGTCCTCGTTTCCGTACTGTCCCTCCTCCAAACTGAAGCCCTGTAATGAGGAGCTGGTTGGAAATACTCCCGTGGAACCGAGAGCAATTTGAACAACACCCACGTGCTGTGACTGAAATGCTTCTTTTGAAGCTATCAATCGTAGACCTTGAGCTGGGTTTCAGCTGGAGCCCTGCCTGCCTCCCTGGCACCGTGCCCCAGAACCACAGACCAACCATACGCCTGCATGCCTTGGGCCTGGGCCAGGCTGCCCAGACTGCCTCTGGCTCCACGGCTCTGAGGCGGACCCACCAAGCTGGGGGTGGCAGCGTCTCATCGTCAGCTGCCAGCACTGACTCTGCCTGCGGTCCTGGGAGTTCAGCTTTGCTGCTGGCTGAAGCTGCTGGAACTGGAAGCTGTGGATAGATTGGGTTGCCAGGTTTGTTTCCTCAGCGGCACCTTTCTGCCGCTGCCTCCACGCACAGCTGGGGATGTGCAGTTTGCAGGGCAGGCTGAAAACTAACCCTGTTGGACCCCCTCTGCCCTGCCCCCAAATGCACAAGCATGTAGTTGGCTCAGCAGTTCCCTTCAAAGAAAGAGAAAGCAAAAGGTAGGATGTTTTGGCTGGCAGACCACAGTTAGACCTGCTTCAGCTCGTGGTCCAGCTGCAGGCTGCATGGCCAGCCTGTGGCTGTCCATTAGTTTAGTGGCTCCTACCAATACTAAAGAGTTTCACCAAGCAGGCAGGTCCACAGCACATAGTATCTAAACTAAAAACAAAATATGCTGCTATTTATTTCAGTACTTGGTGCTTCTTGCATTTGCATTTGCTTTTGAGAAGCCCTGTCAGAGAAACAATTAAATGAATTTAAATAAATCTCACAAAAGCTTTTAATTTCAATGAGGGATAGATTCCCCCTGCTCCCATGCATGAACCCTTCATGGCTAAATGAAATATTGGACAAGAGAATAGCAGAATGCCAGCCCTCTTTATTTTGTGATATTGTAATAATAATGATCTCATCTGATATTATTACCCTGTTTTATACTCATTTTGGCCTTTTCCCTTTTTCCACAGAACATCTCCTTTGTCATTCATTGATTTTATTCGTGTAATAGCATTACCCTGAAACACAGGCTAGACTGAGGCTGATGCACATAACCACCCAAGAAGACAGAGCAATCACACTCACCCACGGTGCTGTTCAGTGTAATATCTGTCGTGTTCACCGAAAGCTGCACCTCCTCTCTCTCTCTGTTGTGGGCTCTAAAATAAGCAGAAACCATGAGCTCGGGGAGTCTGAGCTAAACGGGGCAGGAGGCAGAGGAAGTGAGAAACTGAGAACTACCACACATGTTTACCTTCTTCCCTGCCATCCGTATCTGAGCAGGCACTAGGACACCAGGCTAAATCGCTCTTAGAATAGACCCAGTACAGCTGGTTTCATGCAGCACCTGAGTCTGGCTCTGGGAAGTGGTGAGAATTAAAACCTGAATCTCACGTAATTTTCGTCATCAACCGAAGCCTTGACAAAAACCAGACCGTCACTAATAATATTGAGCATTCACTGGGGAAACGTTCCTCAACCGGTTCCATTTCCCTGTTCAAGCAACTTTGCTCATGGTACATAACACTGTATAGAAATAGCATACGTGACATTATACGCACATAAAAATTGCTCTAAAAATGAAGCACTTGCTAATCTTGTGTGGACATTGTGCTAAAAGCGGTATATCCATCAAAAGGAAACCAAAATCCATTTCATGCAAGCTCATCAAGAAAACATACACAATATGCAACCATTTCACAGCTGCCAAAAGAGATCAGTCTAATTTCTTTTTTTAGCTTGAAGGGGAAATCTAACCAGGCAAAGCTGGTGAGAGCCAAGAAGGCTATTAAAAAAAAAAAAAAAAAGAAAAAAAAAGGTAGAAACAATTCAGAATTTCATCCAAAGGCAGAAGAGTTTGTCAGAGCAGTGCATGCACTGGGCTAAGCAAAATAGTGTGGTTGCATGTGAGGCATGTCAACTATGGGTTTGTTGGAGTGTTATTTGTAACCCTGGGAATTAGAGCTATAGAAATCATTTCAAGCACTTCTGTTTCTGGTATTCCTCTGTCCTTTTCTATCTTTCCCCCAGCTCTGTCCCTTTCTCAGCCCTCCCCCACACAACAACTGCCTGCCAGCTGGCGATACTTTCCTTTGTCTCTCTGCAGAGACCATTAGATCCAAGCATGTCTCGATGAATTTGAGGATATCATCTGCTTGCGCGTACTGAGTAATCAACAGCTTCCACAGGACAACCACTCTTACTTAGCTTCCATTCTCTTAAGGATATCTCAGAAATGGCATGAGTTGTTTAAATGTTTTAAATTGGCACTGAGCAAAGCCCTCCTGCCCTTCTCCCAACCGGTCTCCATGAGAAGCCCCTTCAGCCATAAGAGAGGCCAGATACTGAAACCATTTGGAAAAAAAATGGATTTGGATGGTGGGCAGGGTGGCTGGGTGACTCTGACCGAGTCGCCAGTTCCCCCTTGGCAGCAGGGTCACAAAGCAGAGTGGGCCAGGCGCAGGCTCCTTGAGGGGCGCCACGTCAGCTGTCAGACAAAAGATGTGACTCAGATGCAGCTAGGATTCGGCATTTTTCCTCTCCAGGAGAGTGCAGTTAATGGCTCTCTTCAGGAAGAAGTGACTCCATCTGGCTTTGGCTCCCAGTGCATGCCGCTGCAGCAGACGCTGTGGAGATGTGCTTACATTCTCATGTTGTCCGCTGTGCAGTCACTTGAGGCCCGCAAGGCATCCAGCCACTCAACCTCTCGAGACCCCCGTCACTGCCTCTGAAGAGAGTGAAGTGTCCCTAGCTAGGTATTCCTCAGATAAGAGGAGTGGTGGTATTAGAATTACTGCAGTGCCGTTCTGCTGCCGGTGGATTCCTTGTGCTCGGTTACCTACCGCAAATTTAATCTGTGAGCATAACAGGCTTCTCACCGTGTTTTCACAGCCCGGCTCTTCAAAGTAAAGCCCTTTGTTCCCAGCTAGGAGGATAAATGGGTTTTAGCTTCATTTTCTCAGAGGGAAGCTTATGTGATTGCGCTGTCTGTCATCTGTCTATGCCGATAAGTTTTTAACTGCCACAGCCAATTATAATTATTTCCAAAGAAAAACATCGCCAGAGGCAGACATCTCCATGATAATTATATTTCTTTGGGTTTTGTGAAAGAAGGCAGCAGACTGGGTCGGGGATGGGGATGGGGAGGAGGAGGGAGAGGACAGAGCACAAGACCACAGTGTCCTGCAAAGGGAATCTGGGAGATCTCAGCTGTCCCCTCAGCCTGCAGAGCCTGTGGGCACTGCAGTGTTGGGCGACACGAGCGTCCCTCTGAACGTCCCACAGAGGAGCAGGCAGCGGCACTATTTGTGCCCTCGAGTTGTACTTGCAGGTGGCAGAACTTGTATGGCAGATGGGGTGGGCTGGCCGCTGCCCCCCGGGGGGGACTGGTGTACTCGGTATGGGTGGAATATGCTCTGTGCTGCAACTAGCTGAACATGCTTAGCGACGGCATTGCTGATAAAATGTGGTGGGCAACGCATGTTCTGTGCTCAGAGACCTGCTCATACACTCATGACAGCTGCTAAGGCCAGGTTTGAATATTTAGGTGATGGAGCCGTGGTATTTAAAGATCCTCAGAGCCTAATCCTCTCTGAAATCAGAAGGGACTACGACTTACACTGCATCAGAAGTCAGGTCTTTAAACACCTTTAAAGCTGTCAGCCTTCCTTCTCTAATACCTTAGAACAACTGACCCTCTCTCTGAGCAAATCCTGACTGAAATGAAAGGTTTCTGGAACTACCTTTGAGGACAGAGTAGAAAATTACAGTTTTGGCACAACGTAACCATTCCCTGGAATCCAACACGTTGTTTCCCCATTACATAATTTTCTTGGATGTGTCACAACGCCTAGGGTGGAAGACCGTGTTCACCACCGAGATACCGTAACATATAATTTCTATCAGCTCGCTCATAATCTGACCCACATCTCCGAGAGCCTTGTTTCAGCAGAGGGCAGCTGCAGATAGCACCGCAGACAGTTGCTCTGTTGCCATCAGTCTGCCACAGGTGAAGCCGCTGCTCTGCAGAGGGAACCGCACGCGCCTTGGGCACGCAGTAAGAAGTATGGGTAAGAGCCAGGGAAGAGGGGTGTGAAAGAAGCACCGTTTCCCTAAAATTGTTTTGAAATGGATGAAAAATGACTGCATATCAAACAACTGTGAAAGGTTTATGCTTATTCACAGCATTCCTTTATTTTTGACTAGGTGTGCAGCAACTGTTCCTGAAAGTTAATTCAGGCTTTGGTCTCTTGTAATGCTTAGAAGCCCATTAATATTTATAAACGTTGCTCTAATTCATTTTTTGCCCTCTTGCCCAGGCAGGATCTCATAAGAAAATTTTGCTTTTTTTTTTTGCTTTTTTTTTTTTGTCGACAAACTATGGTAAGTTCAGGGCTAAGCTTGTTCTAAAAATGTCATGTTCTGTAGAGCTGTGATGTATAGCCTTTGGTAGCCTGCCTCTGCCCCCAAGATGGTTCTGAGTTAGATCTTAGGCCTGGAGGAAATGATACGGAGCCTATTCTCAGCCCTGCCACTGGCTGATTATGTGACTTTAGTCAGTTCATTTAACCTCAGCATGCTTTGGTTTCCAGATCAAAAAAAAAAAGGGGGTAACATCTTCCTTTGTGACTGCTTTGCGGTGCTGGGAGAACAAAGTATTACCTATAGTGTTACTATAGTGCTGTGATTTCCAGATGCAGATGGTTTCTGTGAGCATTGTGACACAGGGCAGCACGTACATCGAGCGAGCCCATGAACACAGAGGTCAGGCCACTGCTGAGGGAGACAGCTCTCACAGCCAGTTTGACAAATCTATCCACAGATACCCTTTGCCTTAGGCACACAGGCTTTTATGTCACTCTTCAGAATTCCCCTGCCAGCTAGGCCCGTCGCTGCCTCCTGTGCTCTGGTTTGTGTGTGTGCTGCATGCCTGTAGCAGCTTCACTTGCTGCACACAGATAACAGATGATCAATGGCACTCCGAAGAGCTGTAAACCAGTATAAAATGGCAGATCGGTGCCTAGTAATGGCACTGAAATAGCTGCCTAATTTAAAGAGAAAAACTGTGCCTCCCAAGTCGTAAATGAGGGACTCATGCACAGTTTTGAAAATGCATGAACCATTGCTGTAGGAGCACTTGGGCCCACTCTGCAAGTCAGATGTGGGGCTGGCTTTTCATAGCTTTCGAGATGTTCCTGTGGCAAGCTGTTAGAGTGTGCGGGGTTTGCTTTGCACACCTAGCTTGGAAAGGAGAGCAGAACTGCCTAACATTTCTCTCAGTGGGAATCCAGAGCCTCCGAACCGCCTCATGCTGCCTAATCCAGTTTCCTGAAATTCACATCACAGGGAGGCATCGCTGACCTTTCTCAGCAGCAGCAGGCAGAGCACAGCTCCCTCCAGAAAACCAGGGAAACTGCATGCATGGAGAGTTATTTTGGGGGGATTTGTGAAACCCCGCTCAGAAGTACAGGAGGCAGCACCTGCCTCAAAGCAGCACCCTCTCGCGCAAGACTCCTGGCTGCATGAGCTTTCCAGTGAGCGCTGTTCAGCTCGGAGGCGAGCGTGGGTGCCTTACGCGCTACCTTAGCAACAGAGGCGTGCTGCAGCTGCAGCCTCCTGCTCTCTGCAGCAGGAGCAGAGCCTCCCCACAGCTTTCTGACAGGCGACATGCTGTGTGGCTCACCACAGAGCCCTCGCTGGCCCCAGCACCTGCCCGCAGCCCGCAGCATGCTGGCACTTGGTCCGGGCACAGATGCAGGAGCTCTAACAGCCGTGCCTGGCTCCCACTCGAGCCAGCTTCTTCTGGCTCCAGAGAACATCACCCGAGTCCCTCCGGCAGGAGCGGGATCAGCTGCTTCTCGCCATCCTGCAGTCTGATGGCTCCAGGGGCTCTGGGCTTTTTACTCAAGCCGAGTGCCGGAGGCTGTCTGAGCGCTCCGTGGGATCTGGGGAGAAAACACACAGCGGGCAGGGCACGGGTCATCACTTCACGGGGATGGGGGGACACGTCGAGGATCAGCAAGGGGAAGGGGGCATCTTCTCTCAGCAGGGGCAGGGAGGAACCTCCCAGCTCAGCGCTGCTGTTGGGGATAAGGAGACGTTGTAAGGGCGCGTGAGGCGTTAACGGACCGCCCGCGCCTCAGAGGATTTCGCTTCTGCCCTGGCTCCCACCACCCCAGCCCCTGCTGTGCTGTGGGACTCTGACACCATACAGCGGTGTACGCGTGTACATCTGTGCGTGTGGAGCCGCCCCCCCCGCTTCGTGCACTGCGCGGGGGGGCTGGCAGAGGAGCCCCGGCCGCTGAGGGAGAGCAGCGCGGGGGCGGCCGCCCGCACCCCCGCCCACGGGGCTCTGCCCGTCCCCACAGCGGGGCGGGGAACCGGCCGTTGGCGACCGTTAGGGGCGCGCGGCGGCGGCGCAACGCCCGCCCCCGCGCTCCGGAGGCCAATCAGCGGCGGCGGAGCGCCCCCCCCCCCCCGCGGCGGGGCGGCCAATCAGCGGCGGCAGAGGCTGCCCCCGCCGCGCGGCTCGGCCCCGCCCCCCCCCGGGCGGCTGCGGCGGCCAGCGGCGGAGGAAGGCGCGGCCCCGCTCGGCTCCGCTCCGCTCCGCTCCCCGCCGCCATGAGCCTGCCGGCCGCCTGCCCGCCGCTCCTCCTCCTGCTGCTGCTGCTGCTGCTCGGCGCCCTGCGCCACGGTGAGTCCCGAGGGGCTGGGGAAGCGCCGCAGGTTTGAGTTGTGCGCCTGTGAGAGCCCTGCGGGGCTCCCGTGCTCTGGGGTGAGGGTGCTGCCGGGGCTGGGCGGGGGGGGGGGGCGGGCAAATAAACTGAAAATGAACCTTCCCCCTGCCGCAGAGTGCCCTCCTGCGGGGCGCCTGGTCAGTGAGTTAATTATACGCCTCGGTGTTCGAAAATAAAACAGCCCCGCTTCACGGGAGGAGGGTACTGAAACTCGGTCCAAGGCCGCTGCTCCCGCACGCCGGGGCTGTCCCGGTGACGCAGCTCTCCTCTCGGCTTGCTTTCCCTTCCCCGTCCTGCCTTAATCGCCAGAGCCGTGCCCCGCTGCCGGCCCGCTGCAGGCGCGGCTGTCAGCAGTTGCTCGGAAGTCCCCGGGGCTGCCCGGCGGCTGTGGCGTGGGCTCGGCACGCAGCGCCGGCCTTTGCTCGCCTGCCGGCTGTATCTCGCACAAATAAGTCCCCGCTGAGGCTGTGGGGAACCACCGCTGCTAGGATTGCTGGCCAGCGCTTTGTACAAACGATGAAAAACAGAGGAAATAAAAGCCTTTTTGTACTTTGCAGTCGAGCTAGTTGAATTGACTTCTTTCTTCCGGTTCTGGGTGTGATTTTAGTACCGATGTTACTGAGCGTCGGTGTGCTCAGGAACTGGAGAATGGGTTTTTGTTTCGGATAAAATCTTTATGTCTTCCTTAAGCAGTGGTCAGTAGTACACTGTAGGAGCGGTGCTGCGGTGTTGGAAAAGAGGTTAAAAGCAGCAGCAGTAACATAACATACGATGATTTTTCATTACTCGCATTGAACACCATCCATGCGTTAAGCACCGTGCTTTACAGTACAGGAAGTGAGTTCATTGTTACAAATTCTCCGTTTTCAATCCCGTTGTTTTACATACTCAAACGCTTTGTAGAAAAGATTGTTTGAATATGTTAATTTTGTGTGCACTTCCTTCATTGGGGAGGAAGACGAAAATGAAAGTGTTCTAAATCTACAGGCATTTGGCTCCACCTTCAGAGATGAGAAGGAATAAGTAATAAGCTTGTTTTTTATTTTATTTTTATTTATTTATTTATTTATTTTACTAAGCTGCTCTGCCTCTGTTCTCTCGGTAGAGGTAGAAATTTTTCCCTCTGACCTTAACGAGCTGTGATGGATGCTGGTGTGGAGCTGGTGGCACTGTGCTTCTACTCCTAGACAACTGGGTGATCTGCAGGAAAAACTTGATCAGTGGCACTGCTTCTGGTCAATGTTATGCACGTGCTTTGCAGAAGCCAAGCCTTAAGGCAGTTTTTCTGTGTGTGGCCTGTCAGGGGAAGTGTCCAAATGGCAACCCAAAGCCTTATTACTATTTTTTTTTATTTATGACTGTTTGTGGTATGTGTTATGTTACATGCATGTGGGAGTGGCTAAGCCTGAATACTAGGGCTATGATGGAATTACAATAAGGACGTTTTTCTTCTTTTGCTCCTCCCTTGGGAGCAGGATGCTTTCTTATGATTTTGAGGGAGAGTTTTTGTTTTCTTAAGTTGTGTGTTATAATTATTTTTTTCTTCTGTTTTTTTTTTTTTTTTTGTATTAAGAAATAATTCTGAATTTATCAATTTTCATTTTTTTCTTTCTAGGTTCTGCCCAGCTGGTGTTTAGTCCAGTAGATTTTGTTGAAAGAGATGCCTGTAATACTACTGTCGTTTTACCTTGCCACGTGGTTAATCTAAAGGAGCACAATGACAGTAACATGTTTGTTGCATGGAAAAAACAAGGAAAAGTACTTTTTTCTTTTGATGGAGCACAACAGCGTATTTACAGGCATGAGACGGTTCCATCAGCTAACTTGCTGTCTCAGCAGGATTTATCTAAGGGCACTGCCTCTCTAAAACTCAAAAGTTCGGAAGCAGAAGATGGAAATTACAGCTGTGAAGTAACAGAATTAAACAGAGAAGGAGAAACAAAAGTTGATCTTAGAACCGTCACAGGTGAGTTGTCTGCTTGTCTTAGAACCTGTTGGGAGAGGGAAGCGAGATCTTACAGGAAAGAATAAAATGATGAATATGACAGTATTGCTACAGGAAATGGAACGTGCCAAGCATCGTGTAGCATCCAGGCCTTCTAACTTGAATGTTGCTCTGTGTTACTTTGTGTTGAAGGGCGTGTTTCTGTGGGAAGGATCTGAACACATTTTTTTATTCTGTACCAATTGCCGAAGGGCGTTTGTCTGATAAGATAAAGTCTGGTTTTTTTTACATCTTTTAGGTTATGTAGTTGGTGTTATTTTCAGCACCTTTATGTTATTGTGTTACATACTGATGCATATTCTTAATGTGTTTGTACTACTGAGACATATACAGGCATCACAGGGCAGCAGAGATGTTTTGTTTGACAAATTGTGTCTTCCAATCTTTAGCTGCACTGAAAAAATTACAGATGGAACTAATAGAAATGTTGTATAAGAGCTCTAAAACTTGATCTAAAATGCTGTTTTTCTGTGAGGTTAAGAATGCTACTACTAGGTGATAACTTCTTCCGGTTGTGCAGCATTAAATGGCATCTTTGGACAGACGATGTTAGACTGAAGTAATGGGGACTAAGTGATGAATTTCATGTCTAGCAAAACATTTTACCTTATCTTGTCAGACACAGCTCACGTGCTGTAGTGCCTTAGCTGTTGAATAATGGTATGTGCTATGCATGGGCAGTCTGCCTAGTGTGCTGCAGAAGCTGCAGTTTCACTGAATGTGTGTGTATTTGTTGTTTATCTGTTTGGCACAGGAGACTTGATTCTTGCTTCTGGAAGGTTTCTCAGAGCTGAACACGTTGCATATACATTGCGCGTGGAGTCTCATGGGTCTGCTGGAGAATTGTCCTAAGACGTATTTTGCTATCGGTTTTTGCATTTGTCATTAAGCTGTTTCTGGATACCAAGCAGATGTTACTTTGTGTCCTGATGCAAACATCTTGGTAATTCGCAGTCTAATTATAGAGTTAATTGTATCCACTGCAAAACAAATGCACTCCTGAAATAGGCTGAGAGAGGGGGGGTACAGCCACTGAAAGAGTGAGGATGCTACAAAATCATTCAGTTCTTAAAACACTGCAAAAACAGAGGATGAAGAATAGGCAACTTTTTATTTATTTATTTATTTATTTTTTCATTCTCTGTTATTGCCTTCCCCTCTCTTAGCCTTTTTGGGCTGCTTTTGTTATTCAGTGTTGAGCAGTAGAAGAGAAAGTAAAGCTTTAGGACCTGAGAACACCAAGTCCCATTTGTACATAAGCTGGGCCAGCATTAAGGTTTATTGAAGACTGGGTCTTCTGTTTAGAAGACTTTAAAAACGAAGGTTTTTGTCCTTTTAGGAAAGGTCAGTAATCTTGTATTAAAACACTGCCTGTGATGCAACTTTGTTTATTTTTATTTTCTTTTTGCCTTTTTTAATCATTTCTATTTGCTTAGAACTCTGAAAGAGTTGTAAAGACCTACAAAGCAGGAAACTAATGTAAATTTTCTAATTCTGTTTTCTAGTTGTCAATTGTGGTGAGGAAAAAGCTCCAACACCAGACAATAAAAGTGGTTGGTAAAGAAATTGCTGTTACAAGCTTGCTCTTCCGTTTCAGAGCATATGCTGAAAAATGCAAAATCTAGTCTTGTGCTTGAGGTTTTATCTGAAGGTAAAACAGTTGCTTGCTCTCGTTTTAAGAGCTTTGGCTTAATCCTCTGGTGTTTGTTCTTCAACATTTTAGATACTCTTGAGAAGGAAGTGTAGCAAAGGAGTTTTGAAAAAGGTTGGTTAATAACGGAAATCTTGTTGAAGTCTTCACTCTCATTTCTGAGCGGTGAACTTATGCTGCCACTCCTAGTATGTTGCAATTGTTTCTAGTGGCTGTATTATAAAAGCCAAATGTTCTCCATTTTCCCTTGGCCAATGCATGCTTTCTCTTTAGAAAGCAGGTAGTATAGTGAAGAAGATTTTCATGCCTGTGCTCTTGTCTTTGGCCACACCTTTTCCCGGTATCTTCACAGGCAAGCAACCATAACAGTGTGGTTTTTTTTGATGTGTAGATTTTATTTTTTCCCCTATGGAAAGTATCTGGAAGTGTCTGTTATTAATTTGGAGCTTGCTTCCCTATATTTGCTTTCAAACTGATGTTTCTAGCCAGGAGTTTACTTTATTTCTATGAAGCACTGCATTAAGGGAAATGTATTAGCAAGAAAATGTGTTCAGCTGCTTCTTGTACTTGTGCATACCAACAATATTGCAAGCCTCTCCACGCACAAAGTGCTTTTAGACTCTGAGACTCAACCATAGTTGCTTGCTGAAATCCTAGCAGATGCGAAGCTTTGTGGCTGCTTCTTCATGTGCAGAATATGTGGTAATACCACCTGGAAGTGCTGTGGAGAAAGTTATGCTACTTGTCAGTCTCTGTTTGCAGCTGCTTTCGAGTCATTGCTAATTTCTTTACATCAAGCACTGGCACTGGGATTTGCCTGCAGGAGCTGGTTTATCCAAAGAGTGGCAACTGTGCACTGTGAGAAGAGCTGAAAGCAAGGATTTGATGTGGAGAAGTGTTTTCTTACCATAAAATAATGCTTTTCTTCCTCTTAGGTATTCGTTTCGCTTTAAAAACATGAATCTTCATTGACAGTCTTTAATAATAGAACAATTGAGCCAAAACAATCAACTACAGTGGAAGTCTTTAATTTCCACTTTTCTTAAACGTGCTCTCTGTGGAATTCACGAATTTCAGACTGTCCTCAAGGTATTACTTGGCACTGGAAATTGTGAGGCATTGCTACTTAATTCCACGTTTCTGGAGCCACAGGTAGAGTTTTGAAATATGGCAAGTGCAAGGAGTATGCATCTAAATGAAGATCAGAAATTTCTTTGGAAGCAAGTATAACGTAAGAAAATGTGACTGTGGATTCCGCTGTGTGAGCCTAAATGATGTTATGAGCAGAGATGCTAGAAACAACTCCATTTTCCAGTTCAGTGGAGAGGTTTTCAGAATCGTACATTGGAAGGTGGCTTGTATGATCTTACAGCACAAGTGACTGAACAGCCTAAGGCATCCAAACTGCAAGGGAAAAAAGATAAATGGATGATGGTGGGAAGACAAAGGAAAACGTGTGATTTCTAAAATTAACAAAGTGGTGCTTCTGTCAAACTTGGGCTAGATCCTCAATTTCTTATCACGTATCTGTATTTCTTTGGGAATTAAAGCCGTTGGGAATAGAGTAGGACAGCTGGGGAAGCATCAGATCTTGCCTTACTTTCTTGATTAGCCTAAATTCACCATTTTTCTGATCTAATGTGCTGTTTGGAATTCCACAACTTGTGCTGCTAGACAGCAGCATAAACACAACATCTGCTGTACTGGAGATCAAGACCTGCGGTTTGAAAATGTTACAGTAAGTAGAAATACCTGAAAAAAAAAACAGGTTGTCACACAAGATTGGAGTGAAAATTACATAGGTAGGAGTCATGGCTTTCCTAGAATTCAGATGTATAACAGGCTAGCTATTAAATGCTAAATGACCAATCTAGGGGATAGCCTAAAAGGAGCAATAAATGCCAGTAATCTCACGTTTTTCTTCCTATGATTTTTCTTTGTTTATTCTGTAGGGCGACAGTTTGACTTTGTGGAAAGTGTTGTCGTCTCAGTGTTGCTGTTCTTAATTGTTGTTTTTTATTGGGCTCAGTTAGGTGTTATTGGTAAGTATTGACTCTAATTCTTTGCTACTATTGACTTGTGCTAAAATTGCTTACGTAAAAGTATCTGTGCAGGATGAAAGGCAGTATTTATGTATGAAAGGATGTGTGGTAGAACTGATTCAGATAACATACAGCAGGGCAGCATATCTGGTTTATCTAGCAACTTAGAATTTGGGTTTCTCTAGAACTCTGTCCTGATCATCCACGATGTATTATTTATGTTCATTTCTGGGATTGCTTTTGAAATGAACTAACACCATTAGAGATTTAACTTGGTTGCAGTTCTCAGAAAAGTTCCTAAGCTCTCTTACTTGCAGGCATTGTCAGTAAAAGCACACCAAGTTAAACTTTTGCCCTGCGTAATTTTCAATTTTGCTTTTCAGCGGGTCTTATGTTCTTTCAAGGGCATGTAACGCACATTTTTGGCATTGAGCACAAGACCTGATCAGTAAGATCTGTGTTTTGGGGCTTCAGCATGCCACTTGTTGGCAAAACATGTAATGTGGATAGAGGCACTTCGTTGTGGGGTTCTAGCCCTAAGCACTGGGATCTGGGCCAGTCTGCTCTACTTTGCGTGGAGGCCAGGGGTTGCTTTCTGAGGTTAACATACTTAGCTATAAGATCACAGAAGGTATGATGTGTTGCCTAAAAGGCCTGTGTTCAGAGCTAGTCTGCTGTATGGTAATGGTTCTGCTCCCAGTTTTGTTGCAAATGATGAGCTTTTTTTGCATGTGTGGAAGTTTTGCAGGGTATAATTGATAACGTCTACTATCCTTGATTAAAATCAAGAAGCGTTTGTTCACTGTTGGTTCACCATGGCATTAGTGGGTGATGAAAAGTAAAAACGTTTTTCATTTTGGCCACAAAATCAACATTAGAGAAAGATCATGCTCTTTTTCATGTAAAATTCTACATTAGTTTCTTGAGTCTGGCTGAATTGTAATTTAACACTGGCATCAATGATTTTGTTAAATGTTTTCAGAGACAATACATTCACCAGTGTCAGACATCCTCTTCAGGCATTCTTCATACAATGGTGTCCAACATGTATCCAGCATAGAGAGTGCTTTGTGTCCTAGTCTTTCCCATAGTTCTCTGTGGTGCAATTTGTTATATCAATCTTTGAGATTTTTCAGCATTTTTTAATTTTTGGACTTTGAAATAAATTCTGCTTAGAGTCAAGTCCATAAAAAATGGAAGGAAATCACACTCAGGGTGATTTATAGTAATCACATATGTATTCAGTTATCTATGGTTATAACTTGCTTTCTTAACCTTTTTATGAATCAGGAAAGGTTCACCTGTGGTCAGAGGCTGAAAACTAATACATATATTGTTTTATGGTTTTATTTCCGTAGTGTTAGATTCCTGATTTTTTCATTGTTATTTATAGTGGTTGAAGGCTCTCTAATTTGTTCTGAAACGTTCTGGAACTGGCATTGCCTTGCATTTGTACCAGAACTTGCATATTTTTAGTATTTTGATAGCGAAGTAATAATTGTCTTGGGATATCCATGAATACATCCATGGAGAAGCACTATCATTTTACAGGAGTAAGTTGAGCCTACTTGGATTTTATTGCATCTCTGTACATTATTATGAGCTCTATGACTTCTCTGGGGAAAAGTAATCCTGCTACTTCTAAGTCATTGAACGTGGGTGTACTTACTTTTTTGTCCTTTAGTTTACACTATTTTAATAAACCTGTGAATCCAGTGATGATAGGGTATACCTGTAGAGTCATTTGTAACACATATGTATTTTTTAAATGGCTTGATTTTTCTGTGTGACACTTGGGAATATATGGGGGGGGGGAGGGGGGTTGGTTGGTTTGGTTTTTCACCAGGATTAACTTTTAGGAATTGAATATAGCGTAGATCTTGTGCTGTTAAGCCACGTGAACGTAATTAAAGGTAGAGTTTTAATTACAAGAGAGAGCATTCTGTAACCTTTCCATAGATAAAATACTATGAAAGATTTAGTCATGTGTGCCCTCTAAAGTATTTATTGTATCCTAGTAACGTTGGGGCATTTTGTGCTAATGCAATGCCTGTAAGCAGGATGTTATTTCTGTACGTGCTCCTTGTTATTCCTTTTGAAGTTATTTACTGTATTTGTTCTCTGCTAGTGATTACCAACTTTGACATATACCAAGGTTGTTGGTATATGGATTTTCAAGCTTGGAGCTAGCATTGCCTTTTTTGTGTCTTCATTTTAGCAGTGCATAAAGCAGAAACAAAACAAACATGGATGTTTATTGTGATGATATATTTGCACTGTTCCATCTTTTACAAGATCCTTCAAGTGCTGCTCGTTTGAAACCCTCCAGTGGAATTAACTGTTGCTGAGACAGCAGCTATTTTAACAGTGCAGTTTTCTGAAAATTAGTCTTGTCTTATGGCGTCTAAGCATATGCAGATCATTCCTATCTACTTAACCTCAAAGCATTCCAGTGAGACAGGAGAATCACCCTGTTGTACATCTAACAGCGTCATTAGGAAGAGGGTTTTTAAATCCATGTCTGACATTCAAATTAGTAACAAAATTGCTGTGGTATAATTTAAATATCAGTAATGAATCTCCTTGAATTAACCTGTACCATGTCCCCAAGTTATTTTGACAGCATTGAACCTGAATAGTATCGAAGGTGGAATTAAGAGTTTAACTAGAAGACCAATGGCAGGTTTCACTTAAATGAGTAAGCCATATTGACCATATCAAATAATGAAAGCAAATGAACTCTTGGTACTTAGAAACAAACTCCTAAGATTTACAATTTTTTGTTTAGGACAGTAGTCCTAGTTATAATATCTGTTGATTTTTTTGTGAGAGAATCTGTGTGTCTGATCGGTTTCCTCTCTGTTTCTCTTGGTTTCATTTTTAAGCATTAAAATGTGAAACTGTACATAAGAATAAGACGTACGTTGCTGTAGGATGTGCCATCTTCACAGTGCTTGCTGTTATAGCTGTTGTTCTTTTTGTCCAAGGTAAGTGAAATAAAATTGCCTTCCTAGTTTAAGGGAATGAGAGCACAGGTTAATCTCTTTGATATTGTCATATGAAGTTAGTGCCACCTATTAATTGCCACCTACTAATTTCAAAATGAATAAAACTATAGAGTAAAACAGATGTGGCACTGTGAATGTCACAGAATCACGGAGTGGTTGAGGTTGGAAGGGACCCCTGGAGATCATCTAGTCTGACCCCCTGCTCAAGCAAGGTCACCTATAGCACACTGCAAAGCATCATGTCAACGTGGGTTTTGAATTCCTCTGTAGAAGGAGACTCCAAAGCCTCTCTGGGCATCCTGTTCCAGTGCTCTGTCAACCTCACAGTAAAGAAGTTTTTCTTCATATTCAGATGGAACTTCTGCTTGTTCTGTCAGTGGGCACCACTAAAAAGAGTCTGGCCCCATCATCTTGATGCCATCTCTTAGGATATTGATATACCTTGATAAGATCTTATGTTGGTTTTACCCTGCTAGGCAGCTGAACTCTACCACAGCCGCTCTCTCGCTCCCCTTCCTCAAAGGGAAATGGGGAGAAAATATGTGAAAAGGGCTCAAGGATTGAGATAAGGACAGGGAGATGTCTCAACAGTTATTGTCATGGGCAAAACAGACTCAGCATAGGGAGATTAATGAAATTTATTACCTATTACTAACAAGCTAAAGCAGGGAGAAACAAAAAATATGTTCCCCCTTCTACCCTCTTATACCTCCTCTCCTTGAGAAACACAGGGGAATGGGGGTATGGCCGATGTGGTCAGTCCCTGTTGTTTTGTCTCTGCTGCTTCTTCACGGTCCCTCCCTGCCCCTGCTCTACATGGGGTCCCTCCCATGTGATGCTGTCTTTCCCGAACCGAGCCTACGGCGGCTGTCTGCAGGCAGCAGCTCTTCAAGCACTGCTCCCACACAGCTCTGTACCACAGGGTTCATCCATTCCCCAGGAGCAAACTGCTCCAGGACGGGTCTCCCACGGGCGGCAGCTCGCCCGAGACCCCTGCTCCTGCGTGGGCTCCTCTCCATGGGCTGCAGCTCTGTGCAGCTGGCTCTGATCTGATGTGGAGAAGCTTTTGAACTCTTCTCATAGAGGCCACCTCTGCGGCCCCCCTGCTACCAAAGCCTTGCCACGTAAACCCAGTATAGATCCCATCTCAGCCTTCTTTTCTTCTGGCTAAACAGGCCCAGCTCTCTCAGCCATAAGAGAGGTGTTTCAGTGCCCTAGTGATCTTCGTAGCTCTCAGATGGTCATAGAGAGATACAGACTGCTGCCTTGCATGATTGCTAAAGGCTAGGGAAGGAATTCTGGTGCTTAACTTCAGTGGGTTTTGGGGGACCCTGAAAATTTGATTATGCGTATGTTTTACTTTTATTGCTTTGTGCTTTCTTCGAACCAAAGATTTCTGTTTTACTAATTTTCATACAACTGTTTGCAGGTGGCAATATTACTATCAATAAAGTTGGTCTTGGTTTTGTTGTACTGCCTGCTGTGATATTGATGGTGCTTCAATACTATATATTTAAAATCGGTGAGTATTTCTTTATTCACCAGCTCAAGAATATAGTGTTAGAAAAACTTAGGACCTCCTCTCCCATCTCACGTAATCTACATATTATTTTACTTTTTTTTTTTAATATATAAATACATTTTACAATAGCATGCTGGCTTCCTGACCTTCCTAGTTTCTCAAAGCAAATTAACCTTTGTTTGTCTGAGTTGCTTCAGGGAAGATGTATAAATTGAGAAGAGATTTAGGTTAAGACATCTGAACGATTCCTGTTCTTCCTTCCTTGGCCTTGAGACTAGGATGAATGTCTAACTCTCAGAATGTATGTTTTATTTCTTCTGCTTAAGGTTTATTTATAATTTTTCACTATGCATGCACAAAATAGTTCCATGAGTGACTTTCATAATTTTTATTATGCTGGCTGAGTTTGGAATTTAGGAGAACCTGAACGTTCCTTGTGTGAATGATCTACCTTTCATATCTCTGCAGTTGATACTTTAAAATGACAATTTTCTTTTTTTCTCTTTTCCAGTTCTCGTTGATGTAACACCTAAAGGATATGTTCTGATAGGTCTTCAATCTTTTGGTTTTGTAATTGCTCTTGTTGGTTTTGCACTGTGCATCTCAGGTAAGCAATATACCTTCTGTAAAAGTGTCTTCTTACCTTTTAACACAAAGATGCTGTGAAAATAGCTGTACATTAAGTGTTAATGATTAACTCGTGTAAATAGGAGTACTGTGTTAATGCTCTTTTATCTGGCGAAAGAAGAATAGCCCAAAGGCAGTTTAATAAGTATGATTGTATCCATCATGGCTGCATTCTATGAGCTGTTGCTTTAAAAATTAACTTCTAAAAATGTTTTCATTTTTGCAACAGTTGGTTGTACCCTGTAGAGTCACCTCAAACGCTGACCTTTGTTACTGGTATTCTTAGTAAGGCCTAAAGTACATAGAAACAAAATAAATCCCAAATAGAGACGTAATTGTTTTCTAGTATTCAATGAATAAATCAGAAATTCCTTGTTAATCTCTGTCTGTATGAAAACGATAACTGAATTGCTGGGAGTTGGATGTCACTGAAACAGCTTAAGAAGGCATATCTGGAAGTAGTAACAGAGAAAAGGGTGAACTTAGGAGTAGCCATCCTTGGCAGCGTATTTAGTTGTAGCATACATACTGCGGTTCATCTAAGCATTTGGACGTCCAATTTATTGCTTCTTAAAGATATTTTCATTTTATTAATTTATTTGATTTGGGATTTAAGGAAGTGTTTCTCCTTGCAATGGTTTCTGAAGGTTTCTCTGCTTTGAGTGAAATTATGGACCTTTCAGTAGAGCCCTGATTTAAGTATTTGTAAGGGGCACATAAGTGTTGTCAAGTAGTATGTAATAGTGAAATACACAAGATTTCTGGTAAAGTGTTACCTTCTAACATGATCCAAAATGGAGAATGTGTTTATTGTGTTCTCAAATAGAAAATCACCCTCTCTTTTCATTGAGACTTGTTTTTACAGCTCATAGAAGGTAGATGTTAGCTCTATCTCTGGAATGTTAGCTCTGGGACCCTTAAGTGTCAGTAGGTCATCCTAGGGTCAGCTCACAGGGAGCTGCAATGACTTCAAGACCCTGGAAAAATGGGTGGTTTACAAGGATCAGAGAACAAGGGAGTTTCTGGAATGGACTCCAGGTAGCTTTTAATAGCCAATTTCTGCTCTGTAAACTTGAGAGCATTCCTGTTATTTGTAGTGGACTTGAATCAGAGCTATCCTTATGTTCTTCTTCCTTGTAAAGGGGAAAAAATGGAGGGGGGCATGTGTGGAAATGTAGACCCCTTTTTTTTCTACCATGTTCTATTAATAACACTATTGTATTTTGTAATCTAATGCTATTGTTGGGAAAAAAAATGGGATCAAAGATAAAAGTTAAATATAAAATGTAAATAATGTCATTAATCACAGTGAATGTCAGTAGAATACTACAGCTGAACTGTTACCAGGATAAATTAATAAATGCCTTAGTATCATTAATGACCATAGACAAAAAAAAAGTTGCAAAAGTAGCTTTGGGAGGGGCTCAAAAGAAATTAGTCACTTCTGGTTTTATCAGGCTTACTTATTTTAGTATTTATATCTGAAAAGTTTGTGTTTTTACTTGTGTCATATGATACACTATCTTGTTTCTTAACAGCCTGTCCTTCAGAACTTCTCTCTATTGTAATTGCCGGCTTAGCTGTTATGGCTGTTGAGGATCTGCTTGCTCTGCTTTATATGTATACTAGTTGTAAGTAGCATCTAATATTCTGCATTGATTTTATTTATTTTAGATTTCACAATTACATAGTTAAAAGTAATTACTGAGAAATTGTATATAATGGCATTTGTTTCATAGACTGTGGAGAATCTGTAGTGTAAAAAAAAAAAAAAAAGTTTTAGCTTATAATAAACAGACCTGGGTTTCCCAAGTAAGAGTGTTTCGTCTGTAAGATAAATATTGTTGTTTTAAGATCTGAGTTTACGCAGTTGTCAAGCTGAAGGTTAGGACTAAAAGAGCAAACAGATTTCGAAGACTCTGTGGAGTAAGTTACAGGATGGTGCATACAGTAAATATGCTCAGAATACGAATTCGAAGAAGCAAAATCTGCCTAATGATTTCCATGGGTTAGATGAAGGCTAAAATAAGGGCAATTTGAATGAGGACCTCTTGTTTTAATCAGTCCTGTTTTTTCTTATACTTAATTTTAAAAGCCAGGAGCAAAGGATAGCAATGCTTTGTTTCAGAAACTGGTCTGTTCACCAGATCTCAAAATGACTTGAAGGTGTAAAGTCTGGTCAGGCCTGCTAGGTCGGCAAAAAGCACATCAACGCTGTGGGATGGAATGTGGTACAGACATCTCTAAGCTGCCACACCACGGCGTAACACTATGTGGACTTTATAACTTGTGTGTAAGAGAGCAGGGTAGCTTTATTTGCTTCAAGCTGTGCATGAAGGCTCTTCAAACAGCTTGTTAATTTGGATGTGGAACCATAGAATTGAAGATATATTGCTTCCAGACTTGAGCTGACTTGAGTCAGCTCAGTCCATAGTCTGCACTGAACTATGCAGTTTCAGTATGTGCACACCATGTGTGGGGATGGTCAGAAATAATAGACCCCGAGACAGGGAGGAATTCCATTAAAGAAGAAAATAAGGTAGAAGGCCCAGTATCTGAGATTACAGTAAGTCAAAATGTGACAGAGGTGAAGTGAGCCTTTTAACAATAACAACATATTTTTTGTTGATGTCAGGCTACTTATGAAGCTTGTACAAGCACAAAGAATAGTGTGTAATGTAACGTACTAGAGCTGAATGCCTTGAGTGGGATATTTTGGATCACACATTTAGTTCCTAAACAGGAGTGCTTAGAGGCGTTTAGAATTTGGAGATCATGTTAAGTAAGTTTGGATAGAGGAAGCTGCAATTTTGTGTGTTGCTACTGTTTTCCAAGTTTTGTCAGTAGGTGTTTTTATTTTGCTGATCATTTGTTCATTCTTGCTTTTTTTGGTAATTGTTTTTAGGTTCCAGAATGAAAGATCATCAAACTCCAAGGGTAAGCTTAAAATTAATAAATTTGGGGTGACTAGATGGCTCAGGGGATTGTAGTGAGATACTGAGCCTTTCTTCACTAGTTCGAATTCAGACCAGGTTGGTAGCAAGCAAAAGTTATGGCTGTGTAACAGATGTCTAATGTTGAGTGACTTGGTGGTCTTCATTGTCCCTATTGAGTGCGTCTATAGTACTGTAATTGCCACCCTTACCAAGTGTTGTGCTCAAATAGAGCTTTTAAAGGGCTGTCACAAAAAGGTGGTGGATGTGAACGGAAGTTTTGGTGTCTTTAAATGCACTCTTAGCCTTTAATTTTTAAAGACAATTGGTTAATGTTTTTTTCATTAAGGTGAGTGCAGAATACTGTTTTTTTGTTTTGTTTTGTTTTTAATATAGGTGGCTTATAACAAAGACTTAGCATTGGGTTGATTTTTTGTGGCCTTCTGAACCAGAACGCTTTAACGTTTTCTGGAATTCCTAACTATGCAAATTCTGTAGCCTTGACATTTTCCTCTTACCTTCCTGTAATGTCCTTTAATTTGTCGAGACCATCTGAAAGCAGAGTGTCTGTCTCTGAGGCACGCAGAAGAAATGGAAAAGCACTTTATTTCTTTAAGAAGCTTTTTCATGCATTTTTTCTTAGACTTAAGCAGTTCTTTCTGGTGTCCCATGAATGTGAGCTGCCTGATTTCTGGAATTTTGCAGAAGCAAGTAAAAAGGCACAAATGTAAAATAACAGTAGAAGTTTGTTGTAGCAGGGGAGCACAGCAAATACAAAGTCATCCCATTTTCATGAATGCCAGTCATCATTTGAGACACATTCCTAGGTCTCCTTTTCAGCCGATAGCCTGAGACCTAGCTGTTGAAAAAGGCCAGTTTCTAACAGAGGGGCAGGAGAGCTTGACAACACATTTTTTTTTCTTGTTTGCTTTTTCTCCATTCCCATTGTAAGGAATAGTATTTCAGAGGATTGATTCCTTACTTAGGGTGGGAACATAAGTACATGGAGCTTGAAAAAAATAAAGAGAAAAAGGGGCAGTTCACAAAGCTCACTATTAATAATGAGTTGAGAAGTGTTTTACAGATACACGTTGTTCAAAATGCAATCCTGCCTGTATGCTTATGTTTTCTTGTAGAAAGGAAGCAAAAAGGGCAGCAGGAGGTGGTTCTTTTTTATTTTTATTTTTTTCTGTAAATGTGCTTAGATATACAAACCAACATGTTAAGTAACATCCTTTGTGGAACTCCTTTCACTTTATAAGCAATTCTCTTCATGAGGTGGCTTTCACATTGCAACAAAGATTTGACAGATAAAGAAATGGCCGTAAATTATTATGTAGTAGAGAACTTCATGTTACTCTGAATTGGAGACAGAAATAAAACCTAAATAATGGTATAGAATTTAGGTCGTTAGAAAGCTCAGCCACTAAAAACATGTTTCTTGCAGTTAGTGGAGTATCCGAGGGACTTGGATGACAAAACATCTGTGCACATGAATTTACGGAAGTCACAGATAGGCCTTGGTGGAAAATTGAGTGTGTTCATATGTTGCTTGTTTCCATCAAGGGCTGTTCAGCATATATTGCTGTACTTCGAGGCATTAAACAGACGTGAAGTCATTTTGAAAACACAGTTTTATTCTGTGTAAACTTAAGACTAAGGAATACTTCCTGTCGATGGAGGGGCTTCATTTTGACAGTGGGGCATACTTACAAAATGATGCTTGATGCTTTCTTGTGGCTGAGGGGGAAAAGGTGCGTATTTTGAAATCTACCACTCTTAATCAATTACTAATTTGTGTGTGTTGCTTCTGCTGGCTGTCTACCAGACTAATGTACAGCTGTAGTGTATTTCCTTCTGAGAAGATTACACCTGACTGCGCTTGACTAATTTTTTTTATTTAGTCATGCTGTTTTATTCCTAAGCATTGATCAATTTAGAGAAATTATCCCCCAGGTTCTAGAAGTTAAAAGTAGTATCTGCATACCTTTTGCTGCCACCTAGAGGTATTTCATCTGAGGAAAAAAATTACAGAGGGGAAGAATAGCTTGGAGAGTGCAGTTATTGGTTTTAATTTGGGGGGGAAGTTCTAGTCATTAATTTTATTAATGCTCAGCTTTCTTGGTTTTTGTAGAATCACTACTTACTGTATATGTCAATTAGAGTAATTTAACTGTGGCGAGCCAGAAGTAAACACGAAGGCATTTTATACATATATATATTTTTAAATGTTTTGCAGAAAGCTGTAGAAGAACCACTAAATGGTAGGTGATATTCAAGACTTATCTTCTAATTAAGAGATTAATTATGGAAATAATTAAGAAATAATCGTAGCTTTCAGTGCACAGCACTGAGGTGGCAGAGATGTATGTCAATTCATGTGGCTCTATGAGTCTGTAAGAGTTTGATCACACTGAAATGTCTGCAGCTCCAGACCCCCCTGTTCTCAACTACTGTGCGTGCTAGCCAGTGGCATCGTTTGCCTGTTTGGGGACAAATAAAATACCTCAGGATATTATATCCATCATTTTTGCTTTGCTTCCTCTTAAAAGGTGGTGTTGATTCTGCTTCATAAGCATTTATTTTAGTGGAAAACTTGTGATTATTAGCAAAATCTATCCCTGTCGCTCTATTCTTTTACAATTTCCTTGGGTTGGGAAACTGATAGCATTTATGACTGGGCAAACTTACAGTGAGAAATGGTAACTGAAATACTCTTCTTTCTATTCTGCTCACTGACTGGCATGCTGAGTGAACTTCTAAAGTGATTTTTAGAATTAATTTGAATGTTAATTAAGAAGCATTCCTTATTTGACTTGTTACTAATCCATTTGCTTGGCTTTTAAAGATGCAAAAGGAGTGATGTTAGAATGATGGTGAGTCAAAATACGTCTCCGGCTATTTAATTTAACATTTAATTGGGGATTTTGATGTTTAGAGTTAGCCAGTGTTACTATGATGAAGCCTGGAGGACTGGTTTCAGTGAAGTTGCTGGTTTTAGTCAAATTATATTTTATTGATAAAAAATGATACAGAAAATATTTATTCTACCTAAGAGAAAAAATGTATATTTGTAAACCGTGAAAAGGACAGGTTAATGAGAAACAACTATTAAATTGTATGCTTTTGATCAAATGTGGAAAGTCAAATAGTTTATATGCCTCCTTTGTGCTTATGTAGCATGTAATATGCATGGACTGTTTTGTGGGTGGTAGGTTTTATGGTTTTTTTAGTTAGTTTGTTTGTTTTATTAGCTCTTCATCTTGAATTGATCTCCTATGGAAGTTCACAGGAGGCTGGCTTAAAAGAAGTAGTCTTGCATGTTGTACCTCCCCCCTCCCTTTCCACAGCTTTAGATGTTCTTTAAATTCTCTAGGTTTGGTTAGGTTGGTTATATTTCAGTCATATTTCACTTAATTTATATTTGTGTCAGATAGTAATGGTTTAAAAACAAACATAACTGGAACACATTTTCAGTAAAATTTAAAACCTGCTAAAATAACCTCAACATATTTTGGACAAAACAGAATTCAAAACTTCCAAGATCAAAAGGTGCAGTATGGTTTCTACTCATTGGTTATGCTTGATATTTAATGATCTAATAGGTATCAAAGATAAGTTAGGCCTGAACACAACAACATAAGATTTCTTCCAACTTGAGATGTCCTCAATGCTGGGACTAGTCCTTTTTGATTTTATAACAGCTTGTAAGATTGCAACACAACTCCAAATTGATGGTAAGACATGTAACAAACAGGGCTGTATTAGCTTGGCCCGAAATTCTCAAGCTGGTACCTAAAGTAGTTTCACCTAGTTTGTGAAAATGCTCTGTTCCTGCATCTTATATCCATCAGAAAAACAAGAAGAGTTTGTCTGGCATTGTTAAACATCAGATTGGTCTTATTTAGGAATTTATAGATTATAGATTATATGCTTGGGTTTGAAAATGAAAACAGTTGTTTATTCATGCTTTTCTGTGCCTCATTTTCACGGGAGTTGGATAGATAAAGAGCACTTGCTGAAGCTGTTGGAAACTCAGTTTCTTGCTGGAAACTGAGCGAGCTTGTCATGAGGTATCATTAAGCCTTTAACTGAGTACTCCTGCATTGAAATACAACAATTTGCTAGTCAGGATAAAGAGCAAGGCCACGTTAAGCCTTGTAATTTATTTGAAATATAAATATATCGTGTCTAGAAGGCATGAAGTGACAATATGACAGTAAAGGAGGCACTAAATAGAGTCCTACCTGCAAAAAAAAAAAAGTATGGATTTTTATAAACAGGCTTCTCTACAAATACCATGTACTGCTAGGTGTTACTTTTGGCTGCTTATGACAAGTATATGATTCATCCAAATATGCCGTAGGATTAGTTTCTAAATCAACAGAAAAATACAAGTATTTTTGCAGTACAGAGGATGACTGTGTTGGTGTCTCCTAAATATGTTGACGAAAATGTGTACCAGTTAGTATAAACTGGAGTAGGCAGGAGGAGTGGAAGGTAGGTCATGCTGCAGAAGTGACAATTACGTGTTCTCCTCAGCAGTGGTTTGATGTCAGGAAGCAGATGTTTGCCAGTCCATTGCATTCTTTTTTCAAACCTTTCAAGAAGTGAGGTGAGGATGGAGTCAATAGAGTTACCATTCACTGCTGAAGACAAAAGTAGAATTTTTCTTGGAAAACCAATCTTTAGTAAGTCAACTGTTTTTTCTTGGGTCTCCTTAAGGCTTACAAAAGCCTGGCTTCACATTTATTGTTGAGGTAGAGCTTCCAAAGACACCAAAATTGGTAACTATCAATTTCATTTTGATTTATTTTTTTTTTTAGGATAGGGTTAGATGCCTGACCACTTTGTCTGCTTTGAAAGGTGGATGGCTCCTAAAAATAACAGGTTTCACAAATCAAAGTCAGGGGCTCTTAACTTGCAAGCTGAAGGCAAGAACCTTTTAAGCTTTACTTGCTTTCTACCTTATCTGTCCCTTGCAAGTTCACTCATACATGCAGGGGTAAGTCAAGCACGCTAGCATACAACATGTCATGTGAAAGTAAACCAGCATTAGGAGTAAATCAGGACAGGTCAGACAGATTCAGTTGGGAGCCACTACAGCTTGTTGCTATGCATAAGCTGGAGCTCCAAGACACAGTGTCCACTTATGTGTTGCAGAGGCTGAGCCAGCAGTTGCCTATTAGTTATCACTGAAAACAAGCTTAGTACTCAAATAATGGAAAAGTTTGAAAGAAGAAAAAAGCATTTTTAAGCTGTTACTTAGGTAGGCAGCGCAAAATGTTGCTGTATAAATAATCGTGTTTCTGAATAATCACATATACATATATATCTTTTGTTTCTTTTAATTTCCAGAATTAAAGACAGAGACTGAATCTACTGCAGAGATGAATGATGGGTGAAAAGTACATTGTTTATACGCCGTGGCCTTGAAGATGCACTACTCAAAGAGAAGAAATTCAGGAAACTAGTTGTTTTGCATGTGTGGCAAAAGTGCTTTTGATATAAATGATGTAATTTTATAGTCACAGCAGCTGTAGCGAGGAACATGTGTGTTTGCCCATGTGTGATCTTCATTTCTTTTATTATGGTATATATGGTGTGGTTGAGGGTGAGACTATAAAAAGCACTGTTTGCCCACTAAAGCATCTCCCTGCAGTATACTTAGTGGTATTACTTTTAAAAATTATCACCAGTCACTGCTTTGATAATGGGCCTGCTCAGCCCGAA
The DNA here is from genome assembly GCF_964035555.1 of Netta rufina. NCBI lineage: Eukaryota > Metazoa > Chordata > Aves > Anseriformes > Anatidae > Netta > Netta rufina. Next base: position 115,398,157 of record NC_140123.1, read on the forward strand.
GATTGCAATACCATTTAGACTATTGTTTTCTTTACTCGTGTGCATGGTCAAGGTATGGTCATAATGTCCGTGATACGAACAGGAAGCAGGGATCATACAAATACTTCATGTCCAACATTCAGGAAAACTTTTATTTAAAAAAAAAAAAAAAAGAGCTTATACATAAAGTTACATAAATATAACCTTTACTCCCAGTTCCCCTGAAGTGATTAACTGAGTTACCCTAATTCCACAGAACGATAATATTCCTATATATGCACAGCAGTCACATGCTGTGGCAACCACTATTTTAGTCCAGTGAAAGCTCTCTGTGCCTCAAAGGTATTCTTTGACAAGATACTGCTCAGCTCTTGGAGCCAAATTCAGCACTGGAATTATGGAACATAGCACCTAGTTGTTTTCATGCTGAAAGTGTTTTTTGTGTTTGTTCATGTTGTGCAGCATGTGGTACTGGAACCAATATCAGGTTCTCTTAACTGACCGCATTTGTAAAGCTCTGATGCTTCAGAAAAATAGGACTTGTCCTATTAGCATATTGTTAACAGTTTTAAAATCAGTTTTCTTGAATGGAAATTGCAGTTATTTCATTTCTGACCCAAGTTTGTGACGCTGCCATTACATCACAAATGCACAGAACAGAATATATGTAGGAGGAGCTGATGTGAAGTGAGGAGGCTTCATTGCTTTGTATATGGAAGTGGTACAGGTAAAAAAAAATAAAATAAAAAAAATAAAAACAACAACAAACATCAATGTACAGTTAATTTGACAGGACTTGCACATTCCATGAGACTTTACAGTGTTTTACAGCTGCATTTGTTCCAATATAGCTGGATTCCTTTGAATTTCATTTACGCTTTGTGGAAATCTTTACACTGGCTCCAATTTGTAATAATCAAATTATAATAAAATCCACTTTTTTTAAAGATTCTGAGTAATGCGATAAGTCCCAGATTTGGAAGTTATAAACTAGGGTTCATATCTGTGTTGTGGGTGCGTGTTGCAGAGATCCGTATGAGATCCTCCAAGTCTCAGTGCGGACACCTAGTATCAAGAATTCAACAAAATAAAGTTGAAGTATCTGATTTTACAATATTCTTTACTGCAAGGGCTGCAGGACTCAGCCACTAGAGCAACCCTTGGTCCAGCCCTTGCTAAAATCAGTGAAATTGGCCACAGTGGAGGGGGTTATTCACGTGATCCAGCGTTTAAGAAGCAAATACGGTCTATATTTACTTATGTAACTTAAAGTTTGTCAGTGGGAGTATTCATGTAAGATTTGAGTTTCCAAATATGAATCTTTTTGATGCAGGCTTTTCCATAATCATGGCAATCCACCTAGAGGTGGGAGACATTTCTCTGTTACCAATTCTGTGTAAGAATTTACCTGATCAGGTACCACACAGACCTCGTTTGTACGTAGTGATTCCCTGTGGCAAGTGGAAAGTTGAGCAGTTGCAGAAGAAAAAAACAAGCACTGGAATTCTTTTTGAGGTATCCTGCCTTATTAAAACCATAATGTATAATAGCTTTATGTTAACTACTGCAAAGCAGATTGCAGTGGAACCTGTTGTGTGTCTCTGTGGTGATGAGGCCAGCCTGTTACTAGGGCACTGCTGAAAAATGTGGAACTTGGTGACTGTGCAGCCTGCAGAATCAGTCGCTCCAGAAATGGGAGAAACCTAGCGTGCTGTTGCTAAGGGCTCTGCTCCGGGTTTCTTGTAGGTACAAATTTAAACATGAGAGTTTAAAAAGTCATTGATACGCCCAGCCCTTTCCCACCAGTAATTTAAAACCAAAGTTCGTAACTGTTTGATGCCATTCATGTGTGTATGTATGCGTGTGTATATATATATATATAAATGCATAGACATTTTAAATATAGTCTTTACTTAAGAAAATGTTTTTATTTATGAAACATGAAAGAATTTTGTAAATATTGTGTTAATGTACTTTAATTAAAGTCATTTTAAGTTGTTTTTGTGAGAGACTTTCTTGTCGTTGTCACAATGAACTTCTGTAACTGCTTCTGAAAATTCAGTCATAGCTTTTCTTTTCCATCCCTTTACACCTTGTCTCCCAGATGACTTTTTGGATATACAGGAATGTTCTCGATGTTATTTAAATTACTGCAGGTGGTTTTGGCTGAGAGATCTTTTGTTTCTCCTTCAAAACCTCATCTGTTTGGGGAAGGAAGTTTGTAGCTTGCCCTCTTGACTTCCATTTGAGCTGACCAACATCAATCATCAGCTGTCAGCAGAATATGGTGCAGGAGCAAATACAGTCTGATGAATTTCAGAAGCTCCCTGTACAACTTAAAGAACACAGCAGAGCTGTGCATGCTTCTAGTCTTCATAACACTGAACTAACTTTTCTGGGATAAAACTTTCTTGTGTTACTACTAAATTAGTGCCCCATAAATCCTACATCTTTTGAAGTTATTTGTGATGCTCTTCTGAGAGGAGCAACAGGAGAAGAGGCTAAGTCCTCTCGAGAAGCATTTACGCTTATGTCCTCTTCAGTGAAGCTCAGCTGATGCGAACAGTTCCAATTATTAGCCATTCTCTGCTTGTTCAAGGCAGATTCAAACCGTGGCTGTTCAAGACCTCTTCTGAAATGTTTTGTGATTCCCTGCCACCCTCACCTTCCTCTCAAAACAAGCCTGGAGCTGTAGTTCTGAGATAGGAGACTTAAAAATTGTAGAACTTTGCTGTATATGGACCTGCTGAGAGTGACCCTGGTCCTAAATCTCAGAAAATCTGCATGCTAGAGCCTGCAGGGAGGGGGGAAGAAAAATACTTGTATGTTTGTCCTTGCAGCTGGGCTATGGTATAATGGGAAAGAGCTGTCATAAAGTATGAGAGAGGTGGAGAACCAAACTATTTCAGTGGATTGATGAATTAGCAAGGAACTTACTAATAATACACAAATGTAAATAATTAGCACAAAGACCAAGATCATCTGTTTTGGGGGAGGAGAACTGCAGCATGGAAACAATTTTTAGTGTCCTTCTGTTCTTCTGCTTGCTTGCTTGTTTTTAAAGGCTGTAGAAAGGAGGCTTTTGAAATGATTGGGCTGGAGAGTGGGTGCAACTGAAGAGAGACTCGGTCATGAATACGCATTTGATGAGAGAAGTATTTTAAAGAGCTTAGGAACTGCAGATTTCCTGGCAGAGTGAGCAACTTCTCCAACCCAGCTCTAATAGCAGTGCTTTTGCACCTGTTGGGAACTGCAAGGCTCCATAGTGCTAGCTTCTGTGTCTAACAGCCCGATCAGGTAGATGTATTTAGGAACAACTTGCTGTCATGTGAAGTCGGCACGCTGCCTCAGACACCTCAGTGATATCGCTCGGGCACAGCAACACGCAGAGTAAGGTCTGCAAAGCCTTTGGCTTGAACTAGAAACGTCCTCTTTAAGGAAGTCCCAAAGCTTATCTGGCATTCACGCTTCATGTGCTTGCAGATAATGCAAGGTTTTGAAACTGGTTGCTCTAGCTAGTTAGTAAATGTTGTTTCCTTTAATATTGCACAAAAAGTAGGTGCAGGTTAAACTTGGAGTGACAACCAGAGATGAAAAATGAAGGAGACAATATTTGCCAGAACCTCCATCAGGGTCAGTTTTATGGTAGTTTTATCTGGTCAGAATTTTGAGGTTAAATTGCTATCTGCTATGTTAATTTAATTTCCCTTTATTTCTTCCATAAATGCAGCAGGAACTGCTTTCAGAGCCAGAGCATTTGGTTGTATTTTGGGTGTTTTTGTTGTTTTTTATTTTCTTATTATTTTTTTTTTCTGTTTAAGGAAGCCATGCTTTCTAATAAATTAAGCATACAGGGTAGGGGAGTGGGCAGAAATTCACTCTGCAATTCCCCAGAATGTTCACCCAAGCATTGTGTTATTAGCAAACAGTGAAGAGTTCAAAGATGACAGTAACAAGAACAAGGATCTGTAAGATCCATCCATTACATTTAATTTTATTTAACCTTGAGTGTAACCAGTCAGGATGGTTTCACTTGAAGCAAAAGATGATTTACGTTTCTCTGACAAGTGCTACAGCTTGAGCTCCATGGAAAAGAGAAAGCAATGCAGTAAACATGAAGTGAAAATAAATGTCCTGTAAGGTGTACAGGCCTTTATGGTGGGAACGTATCTAGGAACTGGGCGATGCAGAACTTGATAAAGGAGTGAGAAAGCCAAACAGTGCCAGAATATTGCTATTTATCATAACAATGGTAAGTAATCTGGATTAAAAAAAAAAAAAAAAAAGTTTAAAGGAGAAAGAAGGAAGAAAATCTCTGTAGGCCATGAAGGGATTTGCTATAGTATGCCTGACCTGCCCGTTCCTCTGATACTGCCTCAAAGAGATGGGGAAGGGAGCCCCAGCCTGGCTTTGAGGAAGAACATGAGGATGAGCGTGGAGGGATGTGTGGTACAGCCCGTTATTTGGAGCAGGATGGAAGGTGCACCCTGTACATGTAGCACCCCACTGCAGTTACAACTGTGTCTAAGGATGCTGGTGTCTTCATTCTACTATAGCCCCGTTACATCACCCTTTATGCTGCCTTGTTTTCTGTGTATCAAACAGCAGTTGATGATCGGGAAATAAAAAAAAAATAAATCACCAAGTAATTCTGGACTACGAGGCTGCCGTTGGCATTTGCAATGAGAGTACACTAGAGCATAAACAGCCTTAAATGTCATGCTGAGCATGACACGAAGCTGGTTACAACATCAGTGAGGAAGTACAACTAAAGCAATAGTGCATGTCATGACTGCACCAGTCACAATAAAGGCTATGGGGGAGAAGGTGGTTCCCATCCCCCAGGGCTGGCTAAATTAACAACAAGTACTTGTGTGACTACTTCATCGGAGATCCTGTGAGCTCCTGACAGGCTCAGCAAGTGAATTAATAGCATGATGCATGCAGGAGCGCCAGGAGGAAAAAGATGCACAAACAAAACAAGCTGCACAAGAAAAAAGCCCCGCACCAAAAGATACAAGACACTACTCTTTAATCTACCAACTTCCTCTTTTATTTGCCAACACACACGCTTACCCACAGTCACTTGAATCAGTGTGTGTGAATGTGGGGGAGGGCTTCTACTGTAGGGTACGTCTTCCCCATGTAGAGCTGGGGGGTTCTGGGGTGGGGGTTCACATGAGCATGGAGCAGCTGCAACTGGTGGTAGCTTACCGAAGCACGGGCCAGGCCTCTCCTCGCCTTCAGTGTGGTTCTGTGCAGCTGTGACAGCTGCAACTGCAGCAGACATGCCTCAGCAGCACAGTCGGACCCTTTGGCAGGTGGGAGAAACCCCCGTCTGACTTGATGCTTACCCCGCTTGTTTGCGATCACCTGTTGAGCCCAGGTCGGTTTCAGCCCTCATGGACACTAGGAATAAGACCATTTGCTTTGTTAGAAAGCTCTGAGGTCACATCGTGGTATAAATTCCAGGGAGTGAAACTGCAAGTGAAATGCAGGCCATTGCAAGACTCATGCTTCACCTGAATTCCAAGAAATGTTAAGCCTCCGTGAAGAAAAGGAGAACGTCCACGCTGCAAGATCTGAAGGCTTCGTGTCATATGTCAGAAGTCTTCACACTGATGTGAAGACTTGGGAATCTTTTGCTGAAGTATTTCCTGATGGCAAGAGGCCTGGTTCCTACATGGAGCTGGTATGCACTGGGCTTTGATGGGAGCTTAGTGATGCACAAAACAAACAGAAAGGGATATTTTCTGGATTTTTTAGGTAACTTCACTGGACCAGTCACTCTGTGACCGTTTCATTTTTTAATAAAGCAAATTTATGTGTGTGTAGTTGTAGGCATGGCATTAACTTTCCATTCCTGAACATGGCCATCTCACACACCTGTAAAGGAACCCAGTAAAAGAGTAGCTTTGCCCAAGGAAAGAGGAGGGGACAATCACTTTACTTGGTGATACATACACAGACTTTATTTTAAAAGCTGTACATATGTAATGGGTTGACCTCACTTAGCTGGGCACACAGTGCCCACCACGTCGCTCTCTCACTCCCCCTCCTCAGCAAGACGGTGAGAAAATGTGATGAAACAGCTCGTGGGTTGAGATAACGCCGGGGAGATTGCTCATCAATTACCATAACAGGGAAAACAGACTCAGCTAGGGGAAGATTAATTCAATTTATTGCCGATTAATAACAGAGTAGGATAGTGAGAACTAAAAACAAAGATAAAAACAACTTGCCCCCTTCCCAAGCCCTCACGTCTCCCTCACTCTTTCCAGGCTCAACTTTACTCCTGGTCCTTTGACCTCCTCCCCCTGAGCAGCACAGGCCATGGACAATGTGGACAATCCATAAAACTTTATCTCTGGCGCTCCTTCATCCTCATGTTTTCCTGCCATGAAGGAGTGCTTCCTGCAGGGGATGCTGTCCTTCCTGAACTGAGCCGGCAGGGGCTGCCCACAGGCAGCAGCTCTTCAAGCACTGCTCCCACACGGCTCCGTCCCACGGGGTCCATCCATCCCCCAGGAGCAAACTGCTCCAGCACGGGTCCCCCACGGGTGGGCAGCAGCTCCCCCCAGACCCCCTGCTCCTGCGTGGGCTCCTCTCCACGGGCTGCAGCTCCGGCCCGGGGCCTGCTCCTGCGGGGGCTCCTTTCCATGGGCTGCAGCGTGGAGATCTGCTCCATGTGGGACCCATGGGCTGCAGGGGGACAGCCTGCTCCACCAGGGGCGTCTCCCTGCACAGGCTGCACGGGAACTGCTGCTGCCTGCCTGGAGCACCTCCTGCCCTCCTGCTGCACTCACCTGGGGGCTGCAGGGCTGGTTCCCTCACACATTCTCACCCCTCTCTCACAGCATTTTTTCCTTTCCTTAACTCTGCTCTCCCAGAGGCCCGCCCAGTGTTGCTCCCTGGCTGGGCTCTGGCCAGCAGCAGGTCCCTTTGGAGCTGGCTGGAGCTGGCTCTGCCCTGACATGGGGCAGCTGCTGGGCTCTGCTCAGAGAAGCCACCTCTGCTGCCCACCTGGTAACCAAAATCTCGCCACATAAATCCAACACCTAGGCAAAATCTGTATCTTATTGGAATCAGAACTTTGGTGCTTAAGTTGCCTCAGTGTCAAGTAGCAGATGACATTTGAAAGCTCTGGAGGTTACGTACCTTTCAGTAGCTGGAAGTGAGGAGACATCATCTCTGAGACGACCTCTTAACCGGTCAGATTCCTGAAGGTGTTCTGGTGACTCCAAAGGAAGCAAGAAACCATTTTGCCAGTGAATGACGGTGAGAGCTGGCCGAGTGCTTTCACCACCGTGGCACAAGGTGGGTGGAGCACGGCAGTCAACAGAGCTTCGCTTCCATCACCACTTTCATGGAGGCTGCTCAATCCTCTCATTCCCCACACAGCAGTGATCTTAGAGAAGTACAATGGTGGCCTACATAAAGTGGTTTGTCTGTTTGTTTACTACAGCATTAATAGTCCACCTATTTTATGGGCCTATGCTTCCCACAGTCTGATTATGCCCAAGCAACCTTCTTGCATCTGTAGCATATACTCAGGGCACCCAAAATACACAAACAAAAACAGTGGGGGAAAAGGAGATGCTGCCATACCATGCGGACAGTAAGAGACCAGTGCTTGTTCTCGGGTAAACTCAGTCCAGAAACCCAGGCTGACTGAGTGCTTTAAGAGCTGTGCCATGTAAAAGGAACGTGTAAAAATTACTCAAGCTGGTATGGTTTTATTATTTCCTTTGGAAGCTCATGCATAAGGCCACAAGCCTTTGAATGGTGGCTGGCAGATCTGGTTCCTTTTTTAGATTTCATCCCATTATTTTTAACCCCCTCCCAGCACAGCTCCTGCTGGAGCCCTCAGGTCCACGCAGGCTGTTCACATGGCACAAGCTGCCAGCACAGATCCTCTTCTCATTACTCAGCCAAGCTGACCAGATTCTGTGAAGTATATTCTTCCAAAATACTGATTAAAGCAACTCAGGGCCTTACAACACTGCACAAGTACCAGATTTCATTTGCTTTTGATTTAATAGCATGTCTTTCTCCTTTAGTAACACTTCAGGCAATGCATGAATAAACTGAAGCAGTCTATTAAAAATTGCCTATGCAAACAAAAGTGAAAGATTACTTTCATTTTCATGTAAAGGCAAATAAATCAAAAAACATAAATGCTTTTAGGATTGAGCATGGCAGATGTTTGATGGCTACGGTAAGAAATAGTCAATGTAAGCTTTCAGCCTGGGGACCCATAGTCCTTTCCAGTGCTCTAGGCACAAACCTATTCCCATTTGCAAAACATAGAGGACTCAAAGCGATGGCAAAAGTGAGGCGATGATACATCTTTACTTCTTATTTCCTCTGCAGCCCTTTGCGAGGTTAATGAAGCAGCACCTCCAGGAAGTAAAATTTTAAGGATTTGTTCAACTTTAAAATATTAACCTGTCTGATTTGGGACGTGGGTGTTTTCTGAAGAGTCAGTGAGGAGACAGGCAGATATCCGTGCTGTTTATTGTCCCGTCAGATACACCAAGGACGTGCTGACTCCGTGGTTGCATGGAAATTGTGGTTGTGCTCCTTCCAGAGCAGCACTAACAGCCACAGTCTGCAGCCACAGCTACCAGGACTGGGAAAATTGAACGCTGCAAAATCTGCAAAATAAAATAACCTGTACTTTTTTTTTTTTTTGGCCTGCTTTTTTATTTTTAATTATTTTTTTTTTAATTCCAATCTGAGATGTTTTTGAAAACTCGAGGTTTGTGGTATTGAGGATTACACGTGCTTTGTATTTCCTCTAGCTTACTTCTGTTTCTTCTTTGGAAAACAAATACTGGTTTCCAAGACTGAGTGTAGTGCAAGTGTTTAACCTCTTCCTAAGTTGCAGCCATGCTTAGTGTCTAACTATTCCTGATGTCACATGGCCTGTGTGATGCCTGGAGTGATCCACACTCTCTTTTCACAGAGGACAGTTCTTGCCCTTTCTCCAGATTTCATCAGATGGAGGTGGAGGGGACTTCCTTACTTGTCCCACATTACTCACCTGGCAGGTGAACAGCTGAGGGTCAGCCCATCACCTAGGCACACTCAGTGGCCAAAAAAAAAAAATAAAAAAGAGAGAGAGGAAGATAAAAAGCATGCCCATGAGGAAAGATGTTTTAAGATGGAAATGAGTTGCCCTCCAGCAAATTTGTCTCTGATGTTCATAGCTGAGACTTAAATGAGTATTTTTGCTTAGGACAGGGCCAGGCCAGGTAATCACCACCCTCAGGAGAGCCACCAGCTGAGTGTCCCTAGAGAGGAATGGCCACACTTAACTGAGGCATGAGTCTTTTTGTTGGTGGTGCTTTTCTTAAAGGCTCATCCGTTCTGAAGGGAGCAGGCAAGACCGTTCCCGTGAGGAATTGCACCCAACTATTGCTTTGGTTTGCAGCAGCTCCTTTTTGGGAGCACGCTGTGGGACTTGCAAAAGCAGAATCGAAGCACTGCCGTTCCCTGGCAATACCTCTGAAAACATGTGTATATCCTGCGTCAAAAAGCACACAGCCATCCAACTGCAAGGAGACGTGTGGAGAACATTACATTTTAATGACCAGCCCATGTGTTTCTGTTTCTGAGAGCGAGGTCTGTTTTGCCTCCAGATGCTGTTTGTCTTTGAGGATAATTCTCTTCAAACTGGAATTACATCTGCTAAAACAGAGCTAAAAGAGAGCAATTGGGGAAATAAGTCATGATTATTCACAAAGGCCAATTAAATAAAATGTTTTTAGTGGCTTAATTCTCCCCAAGTGCGTGTGGTTCTTGGATCCATGCTTTGTTTTGGTTCATACAGTATCTGCAGCTGCGTGAATCACTTGAACTGAAGCCCTGAGCTTTTGAAATACCAACTTTTCTTTAAGGAAGCAGAAAAATAGAGCAGGAATTTAAATGCAGATGATTTAAATAAGCTGTTAAAAAAACTGCTTAAAAGCCTCATGTATTTTAACCTCTGAACTTGCAATTAAAAGAACTGGCTTTTGGACAGGCAGTTTCACTAAATGCACAGGTCTTTAAAGTGAAACCTTATAACATTGCCAAACGTGTACTTCAAGGCTGGGATGGGAAGGTTAGCGCAAGGAAACTTCTATTTTTCTTGAAGTACCTCTTTTGTTTTTTACACATCAGAAGAATGACATTGAAGCCTTATAGGTGCTGTGCAAGCCCAGATATGCACACACCAGGCAGGAACAAGCAGCCTACAGAGGACTGTGGTGTAGGCAAACCTCAATCTTCATTCCCTGGTGTAGGGATGCTGGTGGCACTTTCTCTGCTGTTGTGGTACTGACAAATTAAAAGTAATTAATATTGTAATATTATTTCCCCTCCTATGCAGCGCTGTAACAAACACACTGAAATAAGCCCTGTTTACTCCCTGGGGAGCCGAGGTGCATGAAATGCAGTGCCATCTGTTTTCATCCCTTAGGAAACGCCACTACTAGGATAAAACAGAAGGAAAAATACACCTTGGGGCCCCTGTTAATGTTGCCTCCTAGCCCTCTCCCCATGCCAAGGTTTTTGTGATGCTCGGAGCAGCAATAAACAGCTTACAGGAGGGGAAGCCACGCTGGGAAGGACAGACGGGATGCTAGCACTGCTGTGGGGCTGCTGTGGCACGACCACCAGCACTGGTGGGACCAGAGGCTGCCTTTCTGCTTTGTTTTCCTTTAAGTGCACGTTGGTGTTGCTGTGGCCCCTACAGCAGCTGTGGTGGCATGGATATAAGGGGCCCAGGACTCGTTCCTGCTTATCCATGTGGTGATCGGCAGGTACCCCAGCGCAAGGATATACAGAGGGGCGTCTGCCACTGTAGCATGGTGTTAAGTTATTACACACATGTGCATACAGACAGCCATAAATACATACACAGGCGTGTGTTACAGCAGATAGGCATGGTGAGCACACTATACAGAGTGAATACAGGCAAGGGCAGCCTTATTTTGTAACCAGCAATGGTACTTCAGCTTGGAAAATGAACACAGAGGTAATTAATGAGGCCTTTGCTTTTTTTACTGAATGTTTGCTTTACTCCAATACTTGGCAGGGTTTATTAATAGGCTTTATTAAAAGCCCGGTCCTTCCATGCCTTCAATTAAAGACTGAGAAGCCCCTTAGGCAGCAAAGGGAAACCTTCAGCAAAAACTGAGAAAACAAACTGCACACCCCAAGCAGCTATTTCAAGGGCCAAAACCACATTTTCTAAGAGGTGTGAAAGCATGAAGGCTCAGCAGGAAGGAGCAGGGTGGCAGGTATGTGTAAGCGTGGACAGAAGAGAGGAGCAAACACAAGCCCTGGCTGGCCAGTAGCCAGAAACAACAAAGGGAAAGAACTTGCAAAGGTAGAAACAGAGAACTGGGGCACTCCAGGCTTGGTATTTGGCCGAGGAAGACTTTCTTCTGCCTGCTGCTCACCCTGCAGCAGCTGTGGTGACAGTGGTTTGCCAAAAGTTGAAGTATATGTAGAATCAAACCTGTACGCTTTGTTTCCCTATTTTTAAACATCGTATTTGTATGACTGGCTAAATTCTTTCAAAATTAAGCTGTTACAGTGTCACAAGCCTGCTGCATTCAAAAATAATTAATTCCCCATAGTGCAATTTCCCCCAGAAAGAAAAAGAAATGGTATTGCCAAATAAGTGTCTGAAAGCAAAGAGCTGAAGGTATAAGATATTTATGCAAACCCCTGGGCTTTTTTTTTTTTTTTTTTTCCCTGTACTCTGGGAGCTTGTAAATAGTGTAACTCCATCCTGACACACAGCGGGTAACAAATCAGTTCCTGAAGCATCCCCCCATCCACGCACACACACCCCTGCTGGACAGGGGAAGAGCAGTGGGACAGGTAAGCCTTTGTAAAGGAAACCTCGGAGCCCTCTTTTTTCCTCCATTTTTCCTAGACAGGCTCATCACTGCGGTGTGTCATCCTTCTCTAAATGGCAAACCGCGGCTGATTTTCAGCTAGATTGTAGCAGGGGGAGTATTTTATCTGAGTCACCCGAGCCATCTGTTTCAGACAAATATTTTAGTGAATGATTCCTCTTCTTATCGTTAGACAATTTCTTTATGCTAATGTTTAAGGATGAATTATGTGACAAAAAGGAAGGGTGACCCCAGCCCACATACCCTCCTTCCACGAGCATTAACCCCTGTACCTCATCTGCAATATCTGGAGTTCTTCAAAAACTCCAAATATTAAAGTGGTCCATGGTCAGCTTTTCAAGCTAGATTAGAAGTACAGTTTAAAGTTCAAAAAGAAACATTTTTGTTTCCCTGAGCAGCTGCAAATATTTTCTCCTCAGTTCCCTGCAGATCATTCTGGATACAAGAAAACCATTTGGGAGTGAGGTTTCCTCAAAGCATTGCCCCCTGCCTGCTCCCTGTGGCACTCGGCCATTGTTCAACCTCCACAACTGTCACAGCAAGTTCCTCCCTTCCTTTCCAGGGGTGCTTCTGGTGTCTCCCACCTACCCCTGTGCACCTCAGGGTTATGAAATTCAGGCGGCTCCACACTGAGGAGACCATCTTGCTTGCTCATGCCGTGTACACCCTTGCTGGAGGGTTTCCATCCCCAGGGAATGGCCTGTTGGCCCTCACTGATGCCAGTGATGTGGTTTTAATAAAGGGACATTGGAGCCTTTACATTTCCATGTAGAGACAGAGGTTCCTGTGTCTGCAGCCCAGACGTGTGGTAGGAGGCCAACAGGCAGGTTGCTGGCCTTGCTGGGCCAGTTGTACTGGCAGCAGTGTTTCTAGTGCTCCCACAAGGGCCTGACAGTGTTTGAGGCATGCCAGGTTATTACACTCCAGAAGAAAATGAGCATACGTGCACCAGTGTTGCTCCCCACACCAAACCTACAGTATTAGAGGGGGGTCACCACCACTGTTCATCCCAAATTTGCTAAGTGACTAGAATTAATAGAAAGCTAGAAGTGGGGTTGCATATTTTTAACTGAAACCATGACTACACTGATTTTAGCCTGATGAGGGAAATCCCCAGGAGCAAACGCCTGTCCCATTCATTTTGAGGCATTTCCAGCAGCATCAGAGACGATGTTTAGTGCTGCGTCCAGAGTTAGGACCACAGTTTATAAACACCAATGGGTACACTAGGTGAGCTGAAGAGCTAGGTGTCTTTATGCCAGGCTGATGCCTCAAGAACAGGACTTAGCAAAGGCTCCACACATGCCAAAGTGTCTTTTAGGAGTGCAGCTCCCTCCGTAGGTCAGTTGGTAGCTGCATTACCATCAGATGCTGCAGCTAAATTATGCCTTTACCAGCCAAACAAAAATGGCTTTCCATGTTAAGGCAGTGATTCAGGTTATAAATAGTAAAAAGAAAAGGGAAGGATGTCTCAAAATCAGATAGAAAACATTTTGCTGGGCAGAGAGGAGCCATCAAAGTTGAGCATTTTGGGGAACAGGAGTTGACTGCAGAAATGGAGCCAGGAGCCAAGGGCAAATCTCTACAACAAGGTACACCCACAAGCAGGTGTTTCTTGTTTTCATCTCCCTCTCTCTCTCCTTTTCTCTTCCCCTTTCCCTTTCCCCCATGGCATTACAGTGCAAATGTTGCCACCTGTGTTGTAGGGGAGGCCAAGCTTGCCCAGCACCTGGGATTTTTTTTTTTGAGCTTTCATCACCATAGGGATTCCTCCCTTTATCTCTTTCTCCCCATCTCCCTCCTAGTTTAACTTTTAAACATCAGGAGGGAGCTGTGGCAGTGATGGTGGGGCAGCTGCTGACTGCCAGTGTTCACATGTCTGCACATTGCCTGCTTATTTAGGAAAAATACTGAAGTTGAGAGGTATTTTTAAACGTCAGAAGGATAAGCATGCCAAATTGCCATTAAAATCAACAGGAACCAGACATCCAGCCAACTGGGAAAAATAAAAGAAAAGGGGCATTAAATACCTGGCTAAAGCTGTAATAATGACTTGACTGTACTGCAGCCTCCAAATGATGAATCAAGTATACTGTTAAACCTTTCTAGCAACTACAATTGACCGTAAGGGTCAGTGTGTTAGGAATACATCACTTTTTCTTTTTTTCTTCAGCAACATGCAAAACAAAGGAATAATTTTTTAATACATAAATACATATGATGGTTTTGCATTATCCTTTAATAGGCTTGGTTTTAAAGAGTTCTTTGTTGACTATCACACAATTATCCAAATAATCCAAGGATTTAGAAAGATATACATAAACCAAATTCAGGGCCAATTTCTCATGTAGAGACAAAGCTCTACCTGAAACTGGATTTAGGGCAAAGCAGGAAAAGCACCCCTCCCACAAACAAGAACTAAATCCCCTCTCAGTGCTTCCTTCCTGCTGTGTGGTAAGAGCTGTTAGAGGTCTATAAGGTTCACTTGTCTAGAGCCATTCTAGATTCCAGAGCTGTTTCTAGATTTTATTCTAGAATTTCTTCTAGAGGGATTGGATTGTATGATGCTTGCAGTTGGTGATGACACGGTTGAGAACCTCTGGATGAGGATTAAGAGAAAAGCAAACTAAGGAGATGTTGTTGTGGGTCTCTTCTATAGACTACCAAGCCAGGATGATCACACGGACGAATTATTCTATAAAGAATTAAGGGATATCTCTAGATCAGCTACTCTTGTCCTAATGGATGACTTCAGCTTCCCATATGTTAACTGAGAATATCATACAGCTGATAAAAACAGGTCCAGAACATTCCTGAGGCACACTGAAGATAAATTCTTGGTACAGATACTACGGGAGACAACTGGGAAAAGTGCCCTCTGAGATTTTTTGTTTGTAAATACACAGAGTGCCATTCTTGATAGTTTAGAGGTTTGTGCAGTCACCAACTGCATGAAGTTTAAAAAGAGCAAGTGCCAGATTCTGCACATGGGACAGGGCAACCCTGGCTATACGTACAGACTGGGGGACGAGAGGCTGGAGAGAAGCCCCACAGAGAGGTTCTGCCTGACAGCAAGTTGATTGAACATGAGCCAGCAGCGTGCCCTGGCAGCCAGGAGGGCCAGCCCTACCCTGGGGTGCATCAGGCACTGCACTGCCGGTCGAGGGAAGGGACTGTCCCGCTCTGCTCTGCGCTCGTGTGGCCTCACCTCAAGCACTGTGTGTCATTTTGGGAGCCACAATAAAAGAAGGACATAGAACTATGAGGGTGTCCAAAGGAGGGCTACAACGATGGTCAAAGGCCTAGAGGGGAATACGAGGACACACGAGGAGCAGCTGAGGCCCCTTGGTTGGTTCAGCCCCGAGCAGAGCAGGCTGAGGGGAGGCCTCATGGCGGCCTGCAGCTCCCTCACGAGGGGAGCAGACGGGCAGGCGCTGAGCTCTGCTCCCTGGGGACAGCAACAGGACCCGAGGGAATGGCATGGAGCTGGGACAGGGGAGGGTCAGGCTGGGGGTTAGGGAGAGTTTCTGCACCCAGAGGGTGGTCGGGCACTGGGACAGGCTCCCCAGGGCAGTGGTCATGGCATCGAGCCTGAGGGAGTCCAAGAGGGGTTTGGACAGTGCTCTCAGACACATGGGGTGTTTTTTGGGTGGTTTTGTGTGGAGCCAGGAGTTGGACTTGATGATACTTGTGGGTTCCTTCCAAGTTGAGATATTCTATGATTCTTATTAAATGAAATCAAGCTATTATTGCCATTATCAGTGTCAGTTATGAAGACCTAATGGCTAATGAAGCAATGAGCAATGCACCGATGGACAACAACATGTACAGGCAATAGATAAGGGGGCTTGTTGGCACAAGCCTGCATTTCTGTAGTTCTGATTTCACACACAGCCCCTGAAAGTAATGCCATTTTAATGGAATCACTCTGTATTTATGGCAGCTTAAATTCTACCCTCATGCCTTAATTTTAACACTAGTTATTATTAACACCAAGAAGGTGAGCTGTAGGAAGAAATAGGGCTTGCGCCCTGTGAAGGAAAGGCATGTGCTGGACATTTTCTATTTGACCTGCTCTCCTCCCAGGAAGGACACTGAGTACTCCAAGCCCCCATTTGGAGCAGCAGCAGTCCCAATGAAAACCCAGCCTGCCCTGGGCCACAGCATATCCTCATGGGCACATTGCTTGCCAGTGGGGTTTTGGGGAGAGGCAGAGGCAGGAAGCCCAGCTGTGACACTCCTGACATGGCCCCATCCATCTCCACCCAGGAGAGGCAACAAACCATTTGGGGGCTCCAGATGATGAGCAGGCGTGGAAAAGACAAAGCTCTAGGACACGCGTCAGAGCTCAAGACATTTATTGAATGCTCATATTTTAAAATGTCTTGACTCTCTTAAAGCCCAGCAAGTGGAAGAGGCTTTCTTTAAAGGCAGACAGTAGAAGCAAAACATACGAGCTGGGTCTGAAGTGTGCAGAAAAGTGCTGATGTGCATCTGCGCATTATGTGGCCCTTCATAAAAAGTCCGCACAGCTAAATCTCCCTTCATAACTAGAGACAGCACAAACACAGCACACGTGCAGAGCCCTCCACACCTTCTGCTGCTCCAAGAAAGACCCTCAGGTCTGTGGAAGGGAAGAAAGGGCAAAATATCATACCAAAACTAGCTAGGAGTTTTGCATTTCCTCCTCAAGATCACCCAACCAAAAAGCTTGGAGTTAAAGCTTCAGAATCAAGCAGTAGCTCCTGATCTGGAGGGGATTTGGCAGCAGAGCATCCTCTCTAGGCTAGAGTGGGCAGGGGATCAAGCAAGACCTGGTCTTAGGGTCTTTTAGTTAGAGCTGTAAAAATTGGAAATTTCCCATCCAAAGGGATTGCTGGTACTTAGAGTATTTGCATTTGTTTTTCCCTTCCTTGATTGCATCAGAATAAACAGGAATTTCTGCAAGTTTCATAAGTGTCCCTGATATCCTGTTGGACTGCAAACCCCCTCCTACTGCTGTGGCACATCAAACCACCAGAGTGGGCCAAATTGGAGTGGCTGAAATTCTCATCACCTGCTCTCATCTTGCCTGCTCTGGTGAGAAAAACCTCCACCTGTGGGCAGTTTGAACTGACGTCCCTTGGTGTATTAACATAGGGATTTGGGGATATTTCAGCGATTAAATCACATAGTGTGCCACCAGGAGAAAAGCACACTCAATATCAAGCGCTTGTAGCAAAGAAAACTCAAAAAAGTTTTAGGAGTGAAACATTTCAGTGCCAAAAATCCCCTTTTATCTAGCTAAAGGGAAATAAAAGCAGGAGAGGTGGAACACTATGTGGTTAAGGTTTTACATCCTGCTGTCACTTAGGATTCTTCACTGTACCTTGCAGTATCAGGCTTCTAATTAAAAGCACAGGTCCTTTAGACAAGCAATTAAGTGCTAGACCAAGCATGCCCTCAGACCTGTCTAGATGAATAATAGGAAGCTGATGAGCTGCAGTAAGGAGGAGGAGGAGGATTTCTGCTCCAAATGGCAAATGCCTTGCACTGCCTAGCTTTGTTTTTTTATTTTTTTTTAATGTAATTTTAAAATCTGAGGCTATCAAAGCCACTAGGTGAGCACAACCAGAGCTTCCCTTCAGCTCTCAAAATACCAGCAAGCTGATTGCTTTGCCCAGGACAAATCCAACACAACACAGCATCTGCACACCAGGTGTAAATGTGAGCGAGCTCGTCCAAAATTGCTGGTGGTGCTGGGGGAGCTGTCGGGGGCTGCGCTGCAGGGCATGCAGCTCCTTGTAACACCTGCCTGCAGTTACGGGCTTACATCCCAGCAGCATCTGCTTCCACAGCCATCATAGTGGCAGCAAACAAGCTCCTGCTGTCAACACCGATCTTTCGCCAGCAAGGGAATGTGCACCATCAATCATAAATATGTCATAATAAGTGATTTTATAAAGGAAAAAATATATAAAGTAAAGGCATATACATATAACATACACTTCATAACTGAAGCCTTATTCCAGCACTCACTACCTGCTGAATATGGTTACTGCAGGCTGTTGTAGCTCCACTCACAGCTGCACAGCTTCTAGCCTTGCTGCTGCCTACATTACCAGCATTTTCTTTTTTTTTCTAGGTGGGATGCACAAGCGTCCAAGACTCCTGAGGATGTGGGACCAGTGTTTAGGGGCTTATGTGCCTATGGAGAAGTGTTATTGCTCAGGAATGGAATACAGTTTTTATTCCTGTTTTCCTCACCACAACGCAGCAAGTGCAGCAAGATGAAGCCAGGCACCTTCAGAGTGTGATTCTCTTGTTCATCTTCTCTCTTGGCAGCAAAACAAATTTAATAATTTTCTACATACTGTTGTTAATAGGAATTTATTTATTTTTTATTTTTTTATATATATATATTTTCCCAGCAGGAGGTGAGAAGCTGGTGGAGGACCAGGTTTGTATAGCTGAACAAGTCACATTGCATTCCCTCTTCTAAACTAGGAAAGTGCAGCTTGAAAATGAGCAGAAAATTATTTTTGCCTGTCTGAGCAGGGCTGCCCAGCAGAGACACAGCAGCATCCACATACAATGCTTTTATTCTCAGCGGAGGGGCTCTTGCCCTCTTGCTCTCTCTTTGGAGGCCCATGGGGCGCACATGGGAGGCTGCTGACGCCAGGCTGGGCCTCAAGAGCACCTCGGGGCACAGGGAACTGGAGCCATGAGCAAACCAATTCAGTGCCACCATTTCAACTTCTGCTTTGTGGCAGAATGGGGAAAAATAAACACTTTTTTTTTTTTTTTTTTTTTCAGAGGCTGAGTTGTTTTTTTTTGGCAGCTTAGTCTCCCCAGACTCCAAAGCCGTTTGTCTATTATGAGATTTGGTAGGGAGCAGCTCTGCCCTCTGACACCCCTTCTCTGAGCAGCCTCAGTCACCACAGCCATGTCCTCGGTCCTGAAAAAGGCCCAGGTATTTCAGGGAATGAAATTCCTGACATGCAGCAGTAATGCCGCAGGTGGCAGCGGGGGAGCGGCGTTGCAGAACCGTGTGCAGGAACCAGGCAGTGCCCAGCCAGGGCTCCCACCCCATCCGGCCCAGCCAGGTCGAGGCCGTGAGGCTGGTGTGTGTGCAGATCTCTGTGCCTTGGGGTCAAATACCCACCACTGCCAGCACGGGGCTTTGAGGAGCCAGCAGCTGCCACCAGCAGCACCAGTATTGCCACCACTGCCCACCCCAAAGGAGTGAAAAGGGCTGATGCATGAAATTAGGACTCAGGCCTATGTGGTCTCCCCATGCCCTTAGAGATGGTTAGGAAGCAAGGCTAGGGGGCTGCTGGAGGCCACAGCCGTCCCCTCATAGTGCTCCTCCCTTCCTTGTTCAGCAGGAAGTGCCGGGCTTGTGGCCTGTGTCCTTTCTAGGCCCCATCTTGCCCCAAAACTCCTGTCAGCGGGGCGGCAATGGCGGAGAGCTCTGCTCTGCATGGGGCGGCCCCAGCTCCACTTTTGGGCCCTCTGCTGACATTGATTCCCCTCAGGGATAATCAAGAAGCACACCACTTGGCTTCAAAACATACAATATACTTTATTGCCTGCTAGATAATCAAAGTGAGGAGTAAACACCATAGCTGGAAAAAGCAGAAAAGGACCAGGAGGAGGGAAAGAATATCCAGTCACCAAACAAGTTATCAGGCAATAAACCATACACAATATAAATAATCTGTTTCCCAAACAACTAAATCTTTATTTTGCTAATGGCCATTATATGGTTAATTATCAGTAGTAAAATCTCTGGATTTCATTTTCTACACAGCATTAGTAGTAAGAAATATATAAGGGACTCTGCAGAAAGCAATACAAAGGAGTTATATACACAGGCACCTTCTGTGGAGCGAGAACAGAACCTCATCTAGGAAGGAAGGGCTATCTACAAAACAGAAGACCATGGTAATACAATATTAGCTCAGACTTAGTTCAGCTGCAGCCTTTCCATAAGGTAGGCTAGCCAACTTATGTATACATATATATTTTAATATAGATATATATAGAGATTTATTATTTTAAAAATAACGTGAACTACCTGTAGTTCCTAGACTAATTTTTAAAGAGGCAGTGTACCTTTCTGAAGCTTCATTTCAGGAAGTATATTAAAAATGGTATATAAAAGACTAGCAGACCCAAGCTCGCATATCGGCTTCTGGTATCTTCCCTTGAAATTTTCTTCTAATGCTGTAGTTGCCATCCGCACTGACGGCAATGCCTTTAGTCGTCTGGATTGCTATTTATGTTGCTGTAATTGCTACCACTAAGTTTGCTTGATTATAGTGTTAGTAGTCGTCGATTATAAATAGCAATAATGCTGCAACGCGCTGTCAAAGCCGGACTGCATTATGAAGACCTAGTCTGTATGCACATGCAGTTTTGTTGTTTAACCTAAAAGAACATTTTTCATAGAAAGTGCTTCCCCTGCTACCTCCCCCCCCCCCCCCCCATTCCTCAAACTGCACCAAAAGGGCCACATCCATCCATCCATCCACCTGAAGAAGATGCAATGCCTCACCCACACAGACCTCGCAGCACCCGCCCTGTTTTGTTGTAGGACATAACCCTTCCCTCTGCCGCAGCCACTGCTCTGAGGGCTGCTAACAATACGGGGCTCTGAATAATTACAGCCTGCCTTCTCTTTGGGAAGATGCTTTCAGCATGTTTTGGGCCGTGCCTTCGGTTGGGCTGTTGCAGCTCCTGACATTGGGTGGGCAGCAGCACCGTTAGGGCCCGGCAAGGCCAAGGGCACCACTCGTGCCACCTGGCTCTGCTCACCTTTTGGGTGCTGGGGTCCACACCCAAAGGCAGGGACGTATGCCACTCACTCGACACACTCCTTGCCCTAAGTGATTATAGAGGCCTCTCCCCAAATCAGGGGTAGCAGCCAGTTACGCAGTTGCCCTGCCTCACACACCGCTCTGGTGGTGAGGAGCTGGCCTTGCACAAAGGATGTCAATAAAAGTGTGGCAATAGGTAAGCTGTTTCTCACAGTAAGCCTGGCATCTGGATAGGGGAGCTTCACCATGCCTGTTTTTAAAGAAGGATGTCCGGATGGAACAGGACATATTTGTGGTATTACAAAACGAAGGATGGACTGTATTTAAAAACATACCTTTCATTAAAATTAGCATTGTGCCAAGCAGCAATGTCCTTGCTGCTCAGCATTAGCCTTGGCATCAGCTTACAAAACAGCAGAGCTAGAAAATCCCTGACTGCCATTTCCTCGTGCCTTCAGAAGCAACCTTGTCTGTGAAAGCAGTGGCAGGCGTCCTCCCCTGCCCGCCCCAGCCCCCATGTACCCACGCTGAACACACAGCTAACTATGTGCCATGAGGAAAGAGGCTCACAATAAAAGTGAGGTGCCAACCTGTACAATGCATGATTTAAATTCCTCTGCCTATGCAGGCAAAGCCACTGTGAGGGGACCCTGCTGAAAACTCAGTTACCCCAGTTCCTGCATCACCAGAGAGCATTGCTGCTGCTTATTCACAGCTCCGGACCTTCCTCTACGCTTGGCGTAAGGCAGATAGACGTGCCAGCACAAGGGAAGGGAGATAACCTGCATTTGGTACCTCAGAAAGGATCTGTGCCCACAGCGGCTGCAGGACTGGTGCTGGCTGTGGGTGCTGTAACTCCTATTCGGCTCTACGGGACTGATAGGCAGCAGCAGGGAAAATGTGAGATGCACCCCACTGTGCTGGAAAGGGAAAAATAGGCAGATTTTGAGAGAAAAGCTCTTACACTGGATGTAAAATCACCTGAAGCTTCATCTTCACTAGCTGTTGCTGTTGCTTTTTGACCACTGGGGAGACGGGTGTTCCCAAGAGCCGTGCCCAAGTTGATCCGCAGCAATCTGCAGCCTCGTCTATCACTTCTGGCTCTGCTGCACCCCGTTTTCGTTTACCCTGGTGGGGTTGCAAGGCAGGGTGAGGAAACCAGTGGGAGGATGAGGGATTAGGAGGCTGTTGGGGTGAAACTGGGAGGAAAACACTTTTCCTTCTCCAGGCATCACAAAGGATTGTATTGATGGTGAAAGCCAGACAATGCTGAACAGGGTGCTTAATTTGCAACTAAAACAAAGCTTGATAGACACACACTCTATTTAATAGGTTGTATGCGAAATTGGGAGCCAAAGATTCCCAGCATACCGCCATCCCTGCCGGGGCTGAGGAAATCGGCTAATTCCTTCCACACACCTCGATTCCCCCTTTATAATGCCATTCCTCTGGCTCACGAGGCTGTTGAGGAAATCACATTTTATGAAGGGCTCTGGTGCACCTGCTTTCCTTTTACCTGGTAAATTCTGTCCCACTTAACGCCCTGATGCTGTCAGCCGCTGTGGAGGGGTGTCTGAGGAAGCACTGCCCTTCCAATGTCAGCCCTCGGCCGCTGGGCAGTCTCACTTATTTCTAAAAGGCTCTTCCTGGAGCTGACCAGCCTTGGGTCCCTCACCCTCCTGTCCTCCTTGCAACACCCATGCCTGTAGCGGGGCCAGATAGCGACTGGAACAAGTGAGCAAGGAGCCCGCTGTTTCTGGGGCCTGTGTCCTGCCCACGGCTTTGCTTAACTTATCCCTTTGAGGCAGCCCCCAGTCCCTGGTTTTCTCCCTTCCTCCTCCCTGGATGTCAGTGCTCGGGTCTGTGCTGGGGCCGCACCCGCTGGCACTTCATGCCTCCAGCAGGATCTGCCCCTCGCTGCCATTTATGGGGGTGGCTGTGCTGAGGACAGCAATGGATGGCACATGGGGCCCTGAAGAGGCTTTGCTGACCCATTTCCCTTAAGCCTACAACTTCTGCTGACAGCGGCGAAAAGCCGGCCCTGTCCCCCCGTGACTCCTCGGCACACCACAGCAACTCATGGTCAGTTCACAGCTCCGACCGCCAGGCACGCGCGTGGCTCTTGTGACCAGGCCGGGCTTGCCCCGTCACCCCCTCAGCATTTCAGCGCCATTTCACCAACCCTGGCTCTGGGACAGGGGTGAACACGGCTGGCATCACCCCGGGTCCCTGGGCCACAGTGAAAAGCAACTGTTGTAGGGATCTACAGACACCACTGTGGTGGATTTTCCACGTGTCCCAGGGAGAGGCCAGGACACCCGGCCAGGGCCTTGCTGGCTGTCCCTGCAGTGGCCCATGTCATGCTGCAGCTTTTGGGGCACAGGCAGCAAAGAGCCCATTGCCCAGCCTGGCGGTGGCCAAGAGGACAGCAGGAAGGCACAGGCAGTGTCTCAGCACAACTGGCTGCAAGCACTGCCTCGTGAGATGGATGCTTTCCTCATTTGGGTTCGTAATATGGCTTTAATGATTGAGTCGTAGCGTCTGCAGAAGGGTACAGAGGAAAAAGCTGGCAGGGTTTTTGTTGTTGTTTTTTTACTATCAGACTTCTGTAAAAAAAAAAAAATATTGAAGGCAACTGCTAGATAGAAAACACAGCGCTAGGAAAGAGGTTGCTTTGAACCTCTCTGGTATGGCTATTGACCGTCAACCTGACAAAACATTCAGAGGAAGAGAGTTTTGAAGGCATGGGGGCGTCCCGTGGCTAGAGGTATGGTTGGGCTGGTACTCGGTGAAAAATCTCACCTCAGATTTTACCTAATCAGTATTTTTAAAGTTGTGTTTACAAAACCATCATACTTGTCTAACATCTTTTGAGGATAAGGTCTTTTTTTCCTATATGCTAAAATTGAGTACTTGGACGCTGGGGGAATAAGGAGAGGTTCACCAGCCATCTGTCAGGTATGGGGTTAGCACAGCTTACCCCACCCTGGGGCAGAGAAGCGCCCCAGCTGATGCCTCCAAGTCCTTTTAACCCTATGACTCCATGCCACGTAAATACTGCCAAAATCTTATCCTGCTCCAACCTGGGATGTGTTAAACATCTCGCCTGGCTGCTTGGTTTTCTGCCCTGGCTTGCTGTTCATCCAGTAATGCACACAAGTTCTTTGCACGTCTTATTTAAAGTCAGCTTGTCTTCCTCACAAACCATCACAAACCTTTCTTCTTTCATAGGCCCGAAAAACCCCTTGGGGAGCACAGCAAGAAGAGGGCAGAGAAATGACCACTATGCAATTCCAAAAGCTGCCATAAAGAGCTTTCATTCAACATTTCGTGGTCTTGAAAAATGTTCACCAAACTGCAGGCAAGTTGATAATAAGAAACCCCAACACTGACAAGAATCACTGAATCCTTAAAATAGTTTCAGCTGGTTCTTGCTTGGGAGGGTTTGGCATTCCAAAATTTTAAACATCTGCTAGAAGCAGCCCTAAGAGTTACCTGATCTACAGAAGACAAGACTGATACAAAAAAAAAAAAGAAGAGAGGAGAGGAGAGGAGAGGAGAGGAGAGGAGAGGAGAGGAGAGGAGAGGAGAGGAGAGTTAGACTAGGACCCTGGGATATTGTAAACAGGCACTCAGAAACATCAAGGTGAGACACCATTAGGAAATATCAGCATTACTGTGAAGACTATTTGTGAAATTTCATTTTACATAATACAGTTCCCCAGAGCTGACCTCACATAGGCGAGTTCCTCTCAGCTGCTGATGGAGAGGAATTAATACAATGACACCAACAGCAATCAACTGCCAAAGAGTGAAAGAAAATGAAGAAACAGCAACAGCAGTGGCACCAGGCTGCTGCTCACCTACGACTGGCCGTGGGAATCCATCTGTTTACCACTTCTGAAGTGAACAGCTATTTTAACAGCTTGCTAACCTGCCTTCACCATAGAAACGCTAGTGGCATACACAGAATCTGATTTATTGAAATGCTGGCCTTTCCTATAGGCTTGTCTGCATGCTAATTTCTTTTTATTTTTATTTATTTTTTTATTTATAAATTTCACATGGGTGAAAAAAATCATCTAGTGACACATTTAACTACGAAAGTCTGTGACATCCTTCCTGATCTAACGTTTCTTGGTTAAATCAATGACAGTAACAATAATATGAGAATAAAAATGTCTTGCATCAGCAGTAACTCCACATGCCCAAGGCCTGAAGACCATAACAATACCAGCAGTACTTCACGGATGCACCTGGAGTCTTACACCTGCAAGTGTCTGGCGCTGCTACAGCCAGTCCATGCCTGAAGGAGGATCACTTTTGCATTCACTGGCATTTGGTATTCACATTCAGGCTGCTGTTGTTCAGCCGCATCATTTCTACGCTCGCAGCTGCAGTTTAAAATGTTTTCCTCCATAGACCTTAACCACTCAAAACCACAGAGAATCTGCTCATCGGACACAAGCAAAGCTACAGCTCTTTCACACAAAGTCACCGGGTTAGATTTCACACAGAAGTAGATAAAAGACACAGAAATTAAAAGAAGCATTTTACCACCTGACAACAATTGCAGAATAAGAGATCTGGCTTGTAAGAAAAGGCTTAGCTGCTACTCAAGATATGAATTTTTGGTGTGACTTTTACTGCAACGGGTGTTGATGGGGTCTGTTCATATTCCTTATCTGGAAGCCCAACCCAATATGTTCAGATGGAGTTTGCCAGTATAAGTGCCATGGTGGCCTCAGTCTCCTGACACCTCATTTCCCACCATTTAGAGCTTTTACAGTGCTTTAAACCTGTGCACAGCAAGCAGGGGGAGAAGACTCCTGGATCCAGAGCTCAGCACTCAGCTGGTGTCCTGTCAAACCAGCGTAAATGAACCCAGCTCCATGGGTGACCAAGGAAGTGGCTCGGGATGCCCTGGCCTCTGGAGTGAGAGCAATGATGCTTTGCTTAAATGTGGTCCTGATCCTGCAGCCTTCCCCATCACACACCTGCTGGCCTAGGTGAAATGATACGGGCAAGGTAACTGCACAAGCCAGTGCTGTGTTCATTGGAGCTGACGATTTCTTCAGTAATTATGGAAAAAGAAAATGTAAATATTTGGTAACTTTTCATTTTTTTTCCCTCTAAGAAAGAAATTCAACAATGTGGTAAGAGCCTTTTAAGTTAAGGCAAGTTAAGGCTTAGTACAGGTTAACACCAACAGTGTAGGTCTGTCAGGCAGTGCTGAAGTTCTGCTTGTTTTTTTTTTAAAAAGTCAGCACACAATTTCAAAGTACGTTAGTTGCTGTAACGAGCCAGGCTACAAAATAAATCCGGCCAAATCCCCATAAACATTGAAGCTGTTCTCAGTAACAAACTGTTAGGAGAAGGAAATAATTGACCGTATTTCAAACAACTGCTGGGTTCCTGGCACTGGTGCTGCTCTGGCTTTTCTACAGAAAGCCAAGGGGGAAGAAGGGCACGGGGAGCTGAGCTCTGCTGCTTTACCCATGTTGCTGCAGGATCTCACCTCATTTTGCCTCTCTTTGCAGAAGCTGCAGCTGATGTTCAGCCATGGCCAGAGAAAATTGTTGTTAAAAATGCTACGAATCAAAGAATGCTCTTTGCAGATTTTTCAGAGCTGTGAAACAGCTCAGGAAGGTCTGAGACAGCTCCCATCCTACCAAAAATAAGTGGGAGGCTTGAAATTCATGTCAATCAAGTTTTAAGCCACACGAGTGAAAAAAAAAAAAAAAAAGAGGGGAAAGACAAGATGACTGAAAGGGAAGGTGAGAAATTCCTAAAGTGAAGCTTGACATGCCCAACTTCTAGTAAGATAAATAGAACCCCATCTTCTAAGAGATTTTCTGCCATTCTGTATTGGCTTGAGGATTGTTATTCTAACTGCATTTCTGTGGTTTTGTTTTTAAAGTCAAAAATAGTAAAAAAATTACTGTTCCTGCAAAGCATTTGGAGGTACTTTCTGAATTCTCAGAATTTTTATTTAAGAATATAGTTTTGTCTCATTATTAAAGATGCTTTTAAATCCCTGATGGCCACCCTTAAGTGTCAATTACAGAATTGCTTTGCTGAGGTGGAACTGCACATGCTTATTTTTTGCCTAGTGTTTTTTTAAAACTAGCTGCATATTAACAGAGTCTGTGAATATGCATCTGCTGCTTTTCCATTTACTGTATTATATTATGGTGTTTTCATTATTCTTGTACATGAAACATGTACCATGCATACAACACACAGATTTGTTATTTTAAAAATGCATCTGCATATATGCTGCTCGAAAATGCCAAAATAAGGACACAGCCCTACAGATAACCTGGAGGTTTTTGTTCTTCTGGGCACCTGATGACCAAGGTAAGCCATTTTGCCATCAGCTAGATTGAGAGATCTATAAAAAATAAATATTCTTTCCGCTCGCTCCTTTATGAATAACCAAGTGCACAGCACACACTGAGCGCGCCGTGCAGCTGTCAGAACTTCTGCCAGTAAACAAGAGGCGTTCCATGCAATTTTTATGGAAGTGCCATAAAAGACTGGATGGATCGCATCGTTATGCTTCTAGGGCTGTGTCTGAGCAAAATTCTGCTTCACTTTTATCAGGACTTCTAATGAGCGCCCTGTGTTTCTGCTGCTCACACAGCCTGGCCCCAGGGAAGCCGTAGTGCCCTGAGGACAGACTGTCCTCTTCAGGTGTGCTCCTCAGTGCTGAGCAGAACAAGGTCTGTCCAAGTGCTGTGCTCAGGCTTACCAGTGCTGCTGTGATAAAAAACACATTGTGTCCCCTGAAGCAGGTGGTATCTACACTGGACACACCAATGTGGCAGTCTTGGGGTGCTGTGGCACTGCTGGCTGTCACCATCCTGCCTCACATCTACTGTCGGGCTGCTGCATGTGTCACAGTGTGATCCTAGCAGACCACACATCACTGTACCCAAACTGGGACCAGCCTAGGAGCCTGTGACCATCCCTAGGTCCAGTAATAAGTTAAAAGTCCTCAGCTGCAGAAAACCAACAAGGAGTGCGTGCTAGGGACAGGAAGCACAGCAACAGAGCCTCCCGCCACTGCAACCCTCAAACTTCCTCTGGCCAGAGCACACGGTGCCAGTGACAACGCGTTGGACTCAGTGAATCAAAGTGGTTTTAAATATAGCTGTCCTTATGTGTAAACCATAGGCTCTTTTGTTTTCCCCTCATGGAAGTTAGCACAATTAGGCTGTGAACCTGTGCTGATACCTGCCAACAGACAGCCTGGCCCAGCGATCTGCAGTCGTACTTCTTGTATGCCATACATTGTCTGAGATCATTGCCAGTGTGGATTTCTGCATGAAAATTAAGCATAGCTTCTGTTTAAAAGACTTGATTCCAGAGCTGAATTAACCATATCCTAAATATGGCACACTACAGAGAGTTACTAGTAAAGATGCTTTGGAAAAAATAATGTACCAAGATGAAACAGTCACACACCGAAAGCTTCCACACATTCCTTTCCAGAGTAAAACTATGCCTCATGACAGCCAAGTGCAATATATTTTCTTGAAACACAGCAGGAAGAATATGCTTAAGTACTGATTAAAATAATGGCAAACACTTGGCATTATTATGAAGTGCATACAGAGAAACGCTTGTTATCAACACTTGTGCCATGTGCCAAATGCATCTGTCATCTAGAAGCTACCAGGATGCTTTGAAACTGCATCACCTCCCAAGTAGCTCACGCATTCCTTCTGACCAAAAAATCATCACTACAGTCACTGAAGCAAAACATGGCATCCGTTCTAAGCCACGGGCTAGAGTTTCAATTTCTGGCAAATCTCACTCTTGAAAAGTGAACTTCTTGAAGACAGTAACCCATCTGCTGCGATGGTGATTTGCCTGACTCCTTACTTCCTACAGAAAACACTGCTCTCCAAGCCAAAACAGAGGCTCGCTTTGTTGCAGTACCGTGTCAGTCTCCGCAGACAGTTCACATCGCTGCTCTGACTGAGTACGCGTTGCGCCAGTGGCTCTCCAACTACTGCCTGCTGACACCTGGCTGCTCATGAAGGGCTGATGTTTCCATCTGGTTCCCAGCTAGATTTGTTTCATTTTGTTTTGACAGAAAAATGTATCTGTCAGAGCAGCTGCAGGCAAGAAGACATCCCAGCTGCCTGCACGAAGCTGTGGTGGCACTGAAACGCTCAGCTGTCCTGAGAGGGCTGCGAGGTTTGTGGGGCTGAGCTGTCGGGGCAGCCTCTCAAGGCAAAAGCCTCCCTCTGCCGGAGCTGTGCTTCAAGACAGACTCTGCAATTCAGAGCCCCTGCAGGGCCTGCCCAAGGGGAAGAAAGGGTGCTGAGAGCGAGCTGGCGAGAGCCTAACCAGGCAGAAGGTTCCTTCAGATGGTATCAGCCTTACCCAGGCTGCTGCAAGCCTGATGACTCAAGGCAGGGTAGGCCCTGAGGCCCTGTAACTCATCCCAAGCTGCCACTGAGGTCAGTAGCTTTGCAAGACTGAAAATTACAATTAACTCGAGGCCCTGGATTTAGCATAACGTGCATGGCTCAGAGCTAGCCCTGCAGGCAGACCGGGTGGCATCCAAGAGCAGTATCACTGGGCACCAGAAACTAGTGCCATACACCACTGACAGACTATGAGCATCTGACTTTCAATTTAACTCCCGTGAGATGTTTTCATTAAACCATAGTGATACGACAGCAGTATTTGGGAGGGTCCCATCTGGAACAGAAATACCCTCACAGGAAACTTTCAGAGGTTTCTAACTGAGATACTAGGCCTTGAAACTTCTGGCAACACGCTGCCGAGACCTCCTGCAGCAGTATGGTTTTAAGAATCCACTCAGGAAGACATCAAGGAATCGATGTTCTTTGTACTTGGAAAGCCTGAGGTGAAAACACCAGTCATAACTCCAGGTGCTGACTAGGTAACTACAGACTAACTGGGTAACTCCAACAGGGCTCGGCTGGAAGGTAACCGAGTCTCAGAATGACCTGACCTGGGCCTGATGGCCTGCCGTGAGCAGGAAGCCTTGGGTGGGCCATACACGCAGTATCTTATATTAAGATAGGCTCCAAATGCTTCCTTTAAATCAGGACATCTCCTGGGAACACGTTTTTTCATATGCCTGGGGGAACTTAGGGTTATCCACGGTTGCATGGGACCTCTGAGGGCAGAGCCACCAACTGCCTCCTTAGCATGGCTGTTGGGACAGCCACGGCCTCAGAAAGCAATGAGAAAACCTGGAAGACATTTTCCTGTAAGCCATGCAGACAGACTGAATTAAAGTACCAGGTGTTTGCATTTAGCAAAACACATTTTTTGCCAATGTAAGTGGTTTGATTTTTGGGGTCTGTTTCAACTAGTTCCTCTTGTTTCACAGGCCAACAAATAGGCTGAATTATTTATTTGTATGGAACAAACTTTTGGTATTGATTTATATAGGCTGGATTTTCAACCAGAGTTTCAGCTGGGGTACAGACAGGTACATCCTGTGCTAATTTACTTCTGCTGAAGATCTAACACACCTTCCCTTGCCAGGCAGTAACTAATGAAGGGCAGCTGAAATCTAGAGCACATTTTAAGTGCAACTGTATTAGAGCTCAGTTTGTTACTGTTTCTGTGCCAAGAACAGTCCACAAAAAGAAGTTCACACTGAATAGATGGTAGGCGTTATATCTTACAGGTTTTATTTTTGAAAACAAAACAAAACATAACTTTGCAGCAGATATAGAAACGTTATCTCGTATTTTGTTACAAAGTGCTAGTGTCCTCCTGAAGAACCGGCAGTTCCACGCGCTATGTAATGGTTATGCTATGCTCAAGTATAATTTGTGCCTCACTTAATATTTTCACACTTAAAAAAAAAAAAAAAAAAAAAAAAAAGAGGTCTGCTTCAGAGCAGGATTAGCTGCACGTTAAAAAAATGTGATGAAAAATGGTAATAATCTAACAACTAGAATCTATGGAGAATGTTGTAATGCCTGGCAGAAGCACGCTGCCTTAGGAGGAGGAGGATGTCTTTCTGCCCTGCGCCTCCAAGTGGAAACTGGTCTCACCTGACAGGTAAAAGAGTGCCAGTGCAATGCCTTGCAGCTGCAAGAAGCCACATGAGAGCTGGGTAACAAACCAGATCTGGATGTGCTGGGAGTGAGCTGCATTATGCAGATGCTTTGTTGGAAGAACAAAATGAGAGCAGATTAAAAAAAGGTGGGAGTTTGAATATGGAAAATGACTAACTTTTAAGGTAATTTGGTAATTAAAAAAAAAAAAGTGACTTCAATGTCCCTGACTGGGCATACTATACTGAGAAAGTATCTTCACTTGTGAGATTTCTTGCAGCATCAGAGCTCTTCTCTCCCTTCCCCAGGTATGATCACTGCATGGCTAATGCTGAAGCTCCTCCATTCCTGGTATTTCTCTGCAGACCACTGATGCACACCCAGTAAAGGCAGTGCAAGATTGCATACGTTTCTTCTTCCCTGAGTAAATGGCACACAATTGGCAGGAAAAAAAAAAAAAAAAAGCAAACCGAACAAACCAAAGGGTAAAGGCTTCCCTTCTGCTACTTTTGACTCAGAGACGAGTTCTGCTCCCAGATGAACAACTGGTTTCTACTGGTTTCGTGCAGGCTGTACTTGGGTCTTCTTGTGATCCTTGCAATCAAGCAATCTTCAGGTGTCCAAGGACAGGAAAAGACAAGATCTCCCACAGTCTAATTTTCCAGCCTAAACAAAGAAAGGTAAAACATAGGGGTAGAACAGAGGCCTAGTTAAACAAGTTTCCAAAGCAGTGGGGACCTTTAAGTTTAAATACTGATGATGTTTACTACTTATTTCTAAAACAGAAGACATTTCTGAGGAAGTTCTCTTCGTGTCCAAAGACCGAAAATGTAGCAAGGACTTCTTTATGTGAGATGACTTCATTTATACTTGTGTGGGCTATAAATGAGCTTTCCAATTGCGTGAAGAAAAAATCCAGAAACACAAAGTGGAAACCTGGAAAGCTTAGAAGAAAAGGCAAACGCTTTTCCCACAGCCTAACTACACTGAGTCCTGTCTCTCCCTATTCCACAATCTCCAGCTTTATGCCAGTATAAATCCAATGAATTCTGTGGCACTATTTGTCTGTGGATCTTTCCAACAATGTCAAAAGTGCTGAACCAAGCTCAGAATTTAAAACAAATAAAATGGAAGCTCCCATGTTTAAGCAAGAATAAAGGGGCATAAGTCCTTTGTAAAATACACAGCGTTTTTATTGTCATGTAGATTTGAACGGATGATCTGACGGGAAACTACAGCTTACAGTTCTGAGGATTCTCCTCTGTTTTTTGGCATCTTCCATTTCCAGGTGGGAAATGAGCTTGTTTCTTTTTAAGTATAAAAAGAAAACAAACAAACAAAAAAACCCAACAAATTCATACTCTAGCTAAAAACAAATTCTGCAAATACTATTAACTCAGCCATATGGTAAAGTAAACAATCACTTGATAGTAAAGCAGGTGAATTATCAAAGAAGCTCTGTTTTAATAGTATTTATTTGCAATCATTAGTTTTAAGTGGGAAACTGTTTACAGGCACACACTAGATAACCAAAATAGAATGAACATAAAGAGATCTATTTGAAGGTCCTTTTCAAATATTTCAAATATTTTATTAAATATTTTATTCAGTTTCATGATCACAGTTTAATGTATTTTAGCATGTTATACACATGACTTAACATGTGCACTTTAAAATATCAAATTAGATAGAGGTTTTGAAGAAAGCATGACATTTTATAAATGTGCTTATTGACTTTTAACTACACACATCTTAGAAGGCAGTAGCTCCGTTATACCACTTATGGAGATGAACTATTATAAGGCATGTTTACACCAAGCTTTGGAAAGAATAAAGCCAAATACTGGGTCAAAATTTAGTGGAATTATGTATGAGAGTAAAAGTTGAAGGATTGGGCCCTAGGAAGAGAGATCAGAGCAAATCAGTTGTGTTAGAGCTGTGAACACAGACTGGTGATGGAAAGCAAGCACTGCTGAGGAAGAAGGTTTTCACAGCGTCTGAACTTTCTTCAGACATTTCTGAAACCACACCTTATGGTGTAATGTGAAAGGAAGAGAATGAAATCTACCAAGAAAGTTCGAAAACTGTTGTCTGAGAAACCTCGTGTTGTTTTATGAACTGAGGTGGGAATGCTTTTATAGAGGTAACGTCTTGCAAGTCCCTGCACACTAATGTGTGTGTGTGTGCGCATGCATACACATACACGGAGGACACACATCCCTCTCTCTCTTTTGTCACCTCCAAACCACGGATCAAAGTGTTGCAGTGCATGGGAGAAAATAAAGTTTCGTTTGTACGGGTTAGAAGATCAGATTAGACCACTACATTCAGAAGCCCGGTTAGTTAGCCTGTACACTGTGTCAGCAGATGTATTTTTTCCAGTAGAGTACAGTGTGGGTCTGCTGGCATACCGTAACAGTCAGGACCCAGAAATGACAATATAATTCTTTGGAAGAACTCAACAAGTGTTCCGCTATTGCATGTGCTTTAAAACTCCGTGCCAATGAAGACCCTAGGTCAAAATATCATGCCTCAGCCAGAAACACCACGCAAGCCCAAGCTCAACTCTGAGAGCACAGTGGTCCATAATCGGGGCTCCTGCACTGCCACAGTGCAAACAACAACGCTACCCCTCAAATAAGGATGGTTTTAAGCGTAAGCTTAGGTGTGTTGCTGAGTGGAGATCTCAAGTCAGCTCTTCCTAGGTGTCTGTCTTAGAAGAATCAGTGGGAGAACACAAAATATACATCCATTTGATAAGCTTCTTCAAAGTTGTCGATTCAGTAGAAAATACTGAGTATATAAGTGATTATAATAGTAATTAGGTGAGAGAATAAACCTCACTGCGCCTTTTAATTGGGAAATACAGGGGAGGAGGCAAAAGTCTTTCACAGCCTAAATGCACTCATTCGCGGTTCTCAGTGTCCTGAAAGTGACTCAGCGTTCTGGCAGCCTTGGATGGTAGCTCCACAATACGTACAAGGTAAGAAGAATGCCACAAATAGTACAAAACATGGCAAACAGACCTATGAACTCTACAGTCTAGCAAACAAGCACGGCAAACAAACAGCATCTAGGGGATGATGTACGGTATACAACACAAAAGTTGCACAGTTATGTTTCCTCGTGGAATTAGGATTGCAAACGTAAACTCCAGAATAATTTTCAAGAGCAGCATGTGGCTTACTGCGTGACCACCGGGAATATCTGAAGTCCACCACCTGACCAGCACTTCATTTCTGCTGTTACAAAACCCCATCCCGCTGAGCCAACTAGCGGGCCCGTGTCCTGCAACCCATATGACTATGGCAGAGGTTAAACAAAAGTGCTCCAGCAACACAGTTTGACTACCAATGTATGTTCAGCCTTACGTTGTCAGCTCTGTATAGACGTTGCTTTGGGGAAGTAAAGCATACAGTGATATACAAATGGTATCAGTGGCTGAAAAGATTACATGATCAAGCCTGAAAGCAAGTGGAAGTTAGCGAAAGTAGTCTTTTAGGAGAGGTAGCCATATTACACTCAGCATTCAAAAACGGGAGTGCACTCAAAGAAACAGCATACATTACAGGCTCTTGTAGACCCGTGATGTTTCTGTCTTTTCTACTGTTTTTTTTTTTTGTTTTGTTTTTTTTTTTAATGTTGCAGAATGTACACACACGCATGCACACACACCATATATATCTTTTCCTAACTCCCCTTTGTTGCCACAACTTCAACCTACTGAGAACAAAGGCCAGCTTTCCTTTTATCCCCTCCTTGCTGTCCCATGTCTACAACTGTAGCCTTCAGCCTGCTCCAGTATTTGTACAGTAGCTAAAAAGGCAGCAGAAAGTGAAACTGCTTCAATTTAATATCCTGTTCCAAAAGACGGCATCCAAACTGTAAGGCATTCCCTGTTACAACTCCCTCGGGTTTCTACTCGACACAGGCTGCAGAGTGCTCCTCAGCCTGGTGCTACGCAGGTCTCCTTCACCCCAACAGTGAGGACCAGCGGTGCAACCTGCACACCAGTTCACGTGCTTCTACCTGTCCCTTGCTCCTGTGCCCCTTTCCAACAACAACGCTCATCGCTTCGATGTCAAAAGTCATGCACCAATGCTATAAAATAGAAACCCAAACTAACGAGAAATCCTTTGCTCATGACTTTGGGATATTGTATTAGTATAAAGAGCATTCAGTCATCTTAAATAAATATATTCTATTTCTGAAATCACAGCACATTCAAGGGGTAATTCCTGCCATATGCAGAGCATGAAGTAATCACTATGGATGTTTTTGATTGATTTGGTCTAATATCTGGAAAATAACCTACTGTGGGGATAAGAATCTGCATCTCAAATGTTCTGCAGAACATTTTTCCCATATGTATATACAGTACTAGAACAATTAAGAAGACATTACAGTAAATTTCTCCCAGCTGCTTAGATCTGTAGCTTCGGTTACGACAATATATTCTCTATACCTTGAAACTATATATGAAGTATCAAAGGTCACTAAATAAATAAAAACTAAGGAAAACTGGGACAGTACTGCATTTTACACTTGAGACAAGATTCCCCACTCCCATGGATAAGTGATAGAGGACGACTACGGTAATTGCTTTTCTTTTTTTTTTTTTTTTAAAGAAAGATTTATACACAGGTTCAGATCCAGAAAATAATGTGAAATGCATAAATATTGATAGCTTTAGCTAAGTTAAAACGGGTTCAGTAAAGTATGATACAACATATTCAGAATAAACAAAGCAGAAAAGCATCATATTTTGGTTTGCTTGAGATATACATAAGGTGCAACAATTTCTTCTCTAGAGGCATTTGTGGACAATGTGTTAACGGGTAACAGTGTTTGCTGGTATACTGAAGTACACACAATAGCAATATGATTTTCCAAAATGAAAGCAGCTGAAATTAATAAAAATTAAAACAAAACAAACAAGGAAAAAAACCCAACCCCAATACAGTAAGATATTGGTCTGAAATTTTTGTTGTGCTAACAGACTTTGTTACCTGAAAATACTGATACCCCTTCTAGTAGATTCAGGGAAAATTCTAGCTACTGAAATCAAGACGTCACTCAGAGAACCAACAAAGGCAAATGCCTAGTGAACTATAAAGCTTTGCAGGATTTCTGCTACTCTCAGTGCCTAATCGCTTAAAAATTAAGCATATCTACAAAAAGGTTTATAAGTATCTGAAAACAGTCATATCCAGTAAACTGACCCAACCCTACCCCCTCTCTAAGGGAAAGTCAAGGAAAAGCAGATCAAGTAAGATATTAATTCATATAGAAAAAAGTAATTTTCTGTTTCTTTTAAAAAAGGTACCATTAATATACAGAAATATCTTCAGGAACAATATTGAAATTTAAATTGAGGAAGAATGGGGTGCTTTGACAAAAATATATCTACTCTAAAGGTTTCTAGAGAAATAAGTTAGTACCATTGTCAACGTGAACGGCCTGCACTGTAACATATTTGGATTTCAGCTAATTATAAAGTGGTCCAAAACTCCAACAGCCACCTTGCTGTGACCCAATAGTTTTAAGTCTTAAGTTTTTTCCTGTCTTGTTAAAATAACTTATAAAACTTTAATAAAATCTTATTAAAAATACTGCCATAGGCTGCAATGGCATTTGAGGGGCTCTTAGTCATATGTTCACCTGAATTTTTAAAAAGCCTTTTCACTGACTCATTGGCTCTTAAATTTTGTTGTTCTTTTGCTGTTGTTCCCTTCTTCCAACACATGCATCTTTGATGGTGCTGTTTTAGTGAGACTTTCCAAGCTGTCCGCCCTATGTCAAACCTTTAATCCTTTGTTCCAACTTGTGTGGTATGTTGTGTGTTGTTTCCCAACAATGAACCAAAGACTTTCACTTAACTACAACAATGAAAGGCTAAACCTAGCAAGCATTAATAGAGTTACTGTCCATATGGCTATTACATCAAATTAGTTACAAAATAACCCCAAAACACATTATCAATTCAGTCAAGTATAAATAAGAATGCCTGATAGAATGATGTAAACTCGCATCTTTTAAAGACTTAATTCAAAGAACTTCAAACTCAATCTAATACTATCAAAAATTCAGCCAGTATGACGAAGACTAATAGAAAATTATTGCTGGAGTCCAATTTGGTAAATTGTTGTGCTACAATGCAAAAAGTAGGGAAACATCTTGTGCTATTGAAGAAGTACCCTGTTGAATTTGTAGCTTTAGATTAGTTACTAGTGATCGTTTTGCATCTGTTGGTAGGAATCAATGCTTGGTTATACAATAGTGTAAGTCAAAATAGTGAAGATAACAGGCCAAGTGATACACTCGGCCTGGCTTTTGGGATGTATTTATGAGAGCAAACCACAAAAATTCAACATAAGCAAAGACAGAAACTGGCAGATGGATCTGTTTGGTAGTCTGAATTCCGTCAAACATTATTCTTCAGTTGTAGTTTATCTGCATAACACTTGCCCCTTGACCAACACAAACTGTAATTGGCCCTTTAGAAAAACTCTGAAGCCGACTGAGACTGTGCATAGTAACTACAACAACGCCAGTGTTTGCAAAATGTAAAAGGTACGCGTATCAGTGTACATGTATATTGAAAAGTCATGCTTTTAGGTTCTTCAGAATGGTGAAATAATACTAAGGTCACTTTTGAAAAACATATTTGCAGAACTTTTTGTTTACAGGAAAGTTTCACCAAGTCACTCAGATATCTATGCAAAAATAAAGGAACCCTCCAAGGCATAAAAGACAAGTCAATTATCTGCAGTATTTTTCTTTTCCATACACCACTCCTTTTTCTAATGCACATCATCCTGGTTATTCAAAGCTAAATTAAAAAGAAACAAAACCCAAACATAGCCTGTCAGAATTTTTGCCAGTAAACTCTACCACTCTGGTGGCGAATATAAAAGTGCAGAACATCTGGACCACGTGGCTGCCCAAACACCGCTAACAATGGTACATCTGTCCAGGCTGCCTTGAGTTCTCTGGAACAGGTTTTAAATTCATTCTACAATATAAACGTAGGCATAACCTATTAATATAAACCATCTTAGAACTTAAATCTTCATGTACAAAAATGACTAAGAATATCTAATAATAACTAGTGCAGTGCGTCAGTGTTTTCGTTGTTGTTGGTTTTTTTTTTCTTTTTTTTTTTTTTTTCATTTTCATTGAACTAGGTATTATATGAAACTAGTTGCCATACTCTCTGGTTGGTAAAAGAGATGCTGTGTGAGCTAACAGTAAAGGCAGCCTTCTTCACATCAACCACCTATTTACTGTTTAAAAGCCTTCAATAGAAAGCAAGCTCTGGGATCATTCCATTTCTCTTCATTAATAGACAAATAATATCACCCTCCTACACACTGGGTTCCGATTTGAGGACCTGGCCCAAGTTGCTAATGTCTGGCTTCCAGTGAATTCTGGGCCACTCAGAGCAATAAGCACTTGCTTGCAGTCTATAGTTTCCATCACATGGACTGACTAGCTTCCCTTGGTAAAGACAAGGCTAGGATATTAGGTAAAGCACAATGTTTTACAATAAAGTGGAGCTTCACTGGTCAGCGCAGGAAATAAGCACTGGAGCCTGAGACATTTCATTTGGCTGTCCATCATGTGGGAGAGGTGTGGCCCTCTGACTTCTGCAAAAGAAGAAAAGAAAAGCCACCCATCATTATTGGGAGCACGGGAGTTGCTTTTAGCAGACTAGAGAGGACAGAAAGCAGCACGTGATATGGTTTAACACCCAATATGGTTTATAACACCATCACTCCCTACTGCTACAGGTGTCCACACACTGCTGGATTTGTGCTCTTTGTATAGGTATTCCTGCAACGGTAAGAAAATATCCTGAGGACAACCTGCAATACAATGCAAAGTCAAGCAAAACCAAGTCTTGATGGTATTTGACTACCCGAAACAAAATGCATGGCCGAAGAGTACGTTACGAGCACACAAGTGCTGTTACTTGTTTTCTAAGTGAGTGGCTTCAGCCCTCAGAAGCAGAGAGTGCAGCTCATGTGTAGCAAAAGATGGCAAATGCGGAGAGGCGTGTGTCACGTTAATGAGAGTCAATAGCCAGCTTTCAAGCAATATGGAAACATACCCACCAGCAGAGTTACACGTTGGGATTAGTC
Organism: Netta rufina; assembly: GCF_964035555.1. Classification (NCBI taxonomy): domain Eukaryota; kingdom Metazoa; phylum Chordata; class Aves; order Anseriformes; family Anatidae; genus Netta; species Netta rufina. The sequence continues at coordinate 115,437,054 of NC_140123.1, forward strand.
CAAGCTGCATGACTTAACACTTCATCAGCCCAGCACATCTCTTTCATTACTAGAGCCGTGTTAATTTACAAATGATCCCCTGGCACAGGATATCATAAAAATAAGCTGCACCAGAATTACGTGCTGGAAATCAGCATCAGTCATTGAAGCAGATGGACTTGGGAGAACTCCTTTGCAGCTTGCTTTTTAAAATGCATACACAAAGCACATCGCCGCCTGTTATCTAATCTCTCAAGTCAGATTCTATTTTCGTTACCTCATGTGTCACTTACAGCAATGTGAATCTGGGGCCTACTTCTTATTTACACGAAGACCACTTTACCTCACTCTGGCAGAGCTAGGACCTCTGCAGACACGTGGGCACCATCGTGCTTTGCACACCAGGGCTGCAGTGCAGTAGCCTTAGCACAAAATGCAGCTCAGGCTCACAAGTGCTTAACCAGGGCACTCTACCCAGAGCTAAACAGAAACATTCAAATGAAAACCATGTTGTCACTTCCAGAAAAGCTCTAATTGCACTTAGAAAGGAGTCTGGCTTCCAAGGCCTAAGGCTTTGCAAAATTATTTAATAATTGAATTCAGATGCTGAAAAAACACATCAAGCAAACCTCTAATGCTATTCTTCCCATTCCCAGTTATTTACAAATAAAGAAGTAAGCTGCAAAGATAACAAACAATCAACAGAGTAGAAGTTAGCGAGGCATCCAGCCCATCAGATTTAGGTTTCTGTTTCGACTTCAATTTGCCAAGTCTGCCGGAGACGTACAGCTAAACTGCTACTGGGAAAGAGTCCCTGTTTTCATTTCCCTGGTGATTAGAAGCTGGAATTTGCAACAGCTGTTAGACATTTGCAAGTCTGGTGTTTTCAGGCCTCACAGAAGGTGCTGCATTGTGCTAACTGCACGATGGGATGACAAAAAATGGGATTAGGTAGGAAGGACCCGAACAGAAAGGTATGCAAAGCATTAGTTCAAGACATTCACTTTAATGGGGAAAAATGGAACACAACACTTTTTAGAAGAACAAACTAGACAAAAGTCTAACTAAGCAAATCCTGTCATTCTTGTGCAATTCTTGTCAAACCATCACTGGAAATCAACGAAACCACAGTGCTGCAAGGGATAGCAGAACTCACTTCCCCAAGGCTCCCTTTGTGCCTCCTAACCACAGAAGAAGACACGAATGAGTTCATACTTTTGCTGTCTTAAAGCAGAAAGATGTTTTGCAGAACTGGGAGAAACTGAGAGAAAACTTGTGGAGTTCCTTAGGTAGCCAGCCATCTGTCACATGCCATTTGCAGAGGCCGTGATGCTTTTACACCGCCCCAGGGTTTCCTCGCTGACTTTGCACTCTAGGAAAGGATGGGGCATCATCTCCAACACACTGGAGCATCGAAGAACAATAGCAGGCAATTAAGAGCTAAGGAGGACTTGCTGTCATTCATCATTCGTTTCCTCCCATCACAGGTCTAGAAGGCCAGATCTGGCCATGCTGATTTGACCCAGCAGGCCTAAGGAACCTGTGCGTTCTCCACACTATCTGTGTGGACGGCCTAACTCCTACACCAAGAGGACCAGCCCAAAGCAACACGCCGTTCCGTCACCCAGAACTGTTCTGCCCTGAGGACATGCTGCAGCTGCTTTGCCTCCTACACAGCAAAGCAGAAGAGTAAAAATAACAAGTTAGCTTCATTCAGTCATGTTCAGGATAAGATAAGATAAGATACGAACTTCTGCTGAAGTTACATGAAATTCTCTCCACAGTCAGGCCACAGAGACGTACAAATCAGCATGCAACAGCTATTTAAATCCACTGTTATCTGACAAATGGTGTCCAAAAATTAGAAACTCTTCATCATTAGGATCTCAAGGAGCATATTAAATGGTTTATATACAAAACTTGGGAGGCAAGCTTACTGTGGAGGATCATTTTACTGACTATTGAAGTAGATTACATTGTCATGTAGGTGAAGAGTTAATACTATGAGGCTAGTGGTAGAAAACAGACATTCAGAGAAAGCACTGGAGGAAGAAACAGACCAAATTAAACACTGCATATTGCTTGCTTTCCAAACACGGTGGCAACAAGTAGAAAAGAAAACCATAAAACCGTACCTGTGTACATTTTCCATTGCTGCTACCTCTGCCAGAGCAGCTAAGCTAAAAAACGCAGACACTGCTGGCATATCTGATGTAATACTATGATTTTCTTCTGTCTCTGCATTTCTGGAGCATTCACTGTTGCAATCTGTTTCTGCACTTGAGGCTTTCTGAAGACTACTTTGTGGCAGATCTTTAGGCTTCTCCTCTGAAACAAAAGAAAGTTAAGCTTGCAAGTCTAGACAGCCCTTAAGTTCACAGCAGCACATCCACGTACTGACCAGTCTGGTGTTAACAGCATCTTTACCTTTAGGGTAAAGTGTAATCCTATTTATGCTGCAACCTCTTCTGACCCAAGCTACCGGCAGAAGCATACTGAGGTTTATGAAGCAATTTACTGACTTTGGATTCAGCCGAGTTTGATCCTTTAGGTCAGACAAGAGAGCTTGTGTCTCTGTGCGTGTTTAAGATGCAGAAGTCCTACAAGATTATTTTAACTGCTGAGGTCTCCTGCAAGGGCTTTTGCATTGACTGTTATATTACGGAACTTGGTTTTATGTCGTGCAACTAGCTGCAGTATAATTTCTTTGCTGGACTGGAAAGAAACCATGAAACTTAATTGTTTTCCATTTCTCTTTGTAATCAGCTCGTGGTTCTGAGAGAACTATCCAGGGAGAGAAGGCAGATGTGGGCAGCCAAATAAAAGAGGCTGGACTTTATGGACACACTAATCTCCCAGTTGATTGATGTCCGCATTTTATTGAATGACCTTTCTGAGCAGGTCTGAGTCTGTGCTGGCTGAACAATACTTCCCTGATAAGTTGGTTGTACTCTCATACCATCTCCAACTACTCAGTTTTAACAAAATTTAAGCTACCATTTCCTTACCCAGTGTCCCTCCTGCTGGTGACACTCGACCATCTGCTGTTCGGACCAGATGAGTGATCTTAGTTTTCCTTGCTTTCCTCTTCTGGCTCCCAACTAAAGGCTCGTGCATCATTGCTGGCTCTGGAGTGTTTAGGGCAGATATAGAAATTTTATTTTTCCAGGCAGGCTCACTGGAATTTTTGTCTTCTAAGAATATGGCTGAAAAAGAACAAAAATGCACGTTTAAATGTAGAATAACTCAACTACTGTCTATGCTCATTTACTGTTTTGTAAGCATCCACATAATGTACTAAGCCTGCCCTTTCATGTACTCTGAGCATAACCCACGGCAAGATATCACCTGGATGCTGCAGGGGGTTGAAGGGGAATAGTAGCAACAGCTCCTAAAGATGTCTGAGGAGGTTCAACTTTCTAACATTTACAAAGGAAACTGTGAGACAGGCAGCAGCATTTCAGTGGGAGCGTGGTATCAGTCAGTGTAAAATGCTCCGCAACAGAAGATGCCAACAGGAAGCCAGAGGACACAATGCATTTAAGGAATAGAGAGCCCTCACGTAAGCTTATCTTAGCTCATAGCCAGAATCACAGGCAGAATTCAGAAATTCCTGAATAAGATTCTGTGATTCTGTAACCCTGACTTCTCTCTATAGTCACTACTCTGTGCTGTCTCCCTGAAGCAGAAGGAAATGCTGTCTTTTATAAAACAATAAAGCTTAAACAAAAAAACAAAACTCCAAACAAACAAAAGCCAACAAAGGCAGCAAATACGAAAGCTGAACTAGATCCCATTTGAAGATGAGAACAAAGGAAAGTAAACACGGGATTGAATCCTGTGATGGAAATGCTGCTTGCATAAAGCCAGAGTGTGAAAGGAACACTACGAATCTTTTTCAACAGTACCGGTGTTGGCACTTCAAAGCAACTTTCCATCCTGAAGTGGAACATAATCACAAGTTTTCACCTGACTAGACACTGATTTTACTCTTATTCATGCAGAAATTGGCCAAGCAGCAATCACTGGCAGTATTTACATTTCTAAAGTCTGAGATCAGACAGATCATACAGGCATCAATTGCTTGCCAGTGGAGGAAGTTCTTCACTCAGAGGGTGGTGAGGCACTGGCACGGGCTGCCCAGAGGAGCTGTAGGTGCCCCATCCCTGGAAATGTTCAAGGCCAGGTTGGACAAAGCTCTGGGCAGCCTGGTCTGGTGGGAGGTATCGCGGCCCATGGTGGGGAGTTGGATATAAGGTCCCTTCCAACCCAAGCTGTTCTATGATTCTGTGATTTCCAGTGATTTAATAAACCATACTGCTGATACCACAGGGTAACACTAGTCCACAAATGCAATGTGGGATAGATTTTCTCTTGTAATAAAAGTATTATGAGGCCTACATCATCTGTGACTACAGAAAGACAGGGTTGGCAACAAAGGGAATACCCAGGCCATTTCTTAGAGGCTTCTCTAACCTGTTTTGAAACGGAGTACTTGTGGTATCTTCACCAAGCCCTCAGGTTGTTTTTTTCCCAGATGCACTGCCTCCTCAACGATTACATCCTGCATCTCATCTCCTCTGCAGCACTTCCAACTCATTATTTTCTTTACTACCCATCGGGTTACATACAGCCTCTCTCTTTTTAAGAGTCCTTTCACCGCTGTTACCGTGTCTGCATTTAGCTTTCTCTTCCCCCACCCTTTCTTTCAGTCTTTGTTCCCATTTTCAAGAAGTGCCTAAGACCCATTTGTTCACTTTGTGGGTGGCAGGATAAGCAAAAAACAATGTGCAAAACTCAAGCTGGAGTGCCAGCCACTGCTGTTTCAGAAGGGTTAAGCACTGAACAAGGCCCATCTCCTATATTGAGTATGATCAGACCTAGTGCATGTGTAAAAGCACTTGGGAATGTACCAGAACTTAATTCATGTATGTTCTTAAATCCATCTTCATATCTTCTTGTGGAAAAAATTTGTTGAACGTGTGTGTGATCTTTATTTTGAAAAAAACACAGAGCTTCCGTGAGCTTTTCTCAGCGTTTACCCAATTATGCTAAACTTTTGCAGAACACAGCTTTAAATTTTTTTAAAGAGTGAAAGAGCGATCGCAATAAGATCTGCCCCGTAACAGTCCAATTCAGGAGAAGCACCAGTGACTATAAATGTGACTTTCAAGTAATTCAGTGTGGTTAGCAGTAAGATATTCAGATGCGCTTACTGTACTGACTGAGACCAAAATTTTAATTGGAATGTATAATTAAATGGGCAGCTTTCTCTCTAGATTTCTTATTTGGGAATTCATAAGTGTTGATTATGTATTAATGTAATGGCTTGGTTGTAGTCCAACAGTATTTGCTAATTATGATGTGGGGATTTGCTCTAATTAGATACTACTTTGGCAGTGCTGTTTAATTCTAGTTTGACTGAGTTTATAATGGTTTTAATTTTAGGAATGCAAGCCTTTTTTTTTTTTTTTTTTTTTTACATTTAATAAAAATATTAGAGACATGATTTTAAACAATAAGCAACATCTGATAGAAAGAAACCCATGTATGTTTTTAGCTACATGTGTAGCATATTATGAGCTATGTCAGGTCACCAGAAATTAAGTTGATTGGTCAATACAATGGACAGCTATCTTTTAAATTTGTTTTATTTTTCACATTGTAGACATCCAAAAAGGCTCAAGAAATTACCAACATAAAGCCTTGAAAGGCGGAATAAAAGGGACAGTATTTAAAAAATTAAAGACATAAAACGTTTTAAAAGATTGTAAAAGATGAAGGAATACACGACAGCTGGGCATTTCACTAAGAAATAGTAGAAGGTGACTGACAAATTCAAAATGCTGTTAAGTGTATTTCCTTTCCATGTTTTAAGGTTTCTCAATCCTTGAAATCAGACATAGGAGAGTCCTCTATGATTATTTCCTCCCCTAACTGCGGAGTAAGCTCTTTATCACTTCATTGTAACACTGCTGCCATACAACTTTGAATAGGAAAGGATTAAGGATGAATAATGAATGAGTGGGGTGGTGTCTGTTGTTTTTTTTCTTTCTTTCTTTCTTTTTTCTTTCCTGTGTGTAAGCAGAGGGGGTGTTGAAGGGAAGAACTGCTTTCCTCAGGAGAATTTTTCTTCTCTACCCGTCCTGGTGGAAATTGGGATGAGAAATTATTTCATTATATTCTTTGCAGTTTATTATTCAAGCAGAGATAAAACCAAACTCAGAGGAAATCATACAAGACTAAAGGCTTCTCCAACAAGACCCTTTGCATTAAACTCCAGAGATGAAGAGTCCATGCTTCAACAACTGAATAGCCAACCTATTCTTCATTCCTGCTTCCTTTGAGAGAAACAGCACCCCCTTGCTTCCACTGCCAAAGGTACACCCATATGAATGCTTTAAACCAGACCTTTATTTTTCAGTGAAGAAAGGACAGGGCTAAATAAGTTTAATTCCCTCTGTTTTTATTTAATCATATCTTTAATCCATTTAATATCCCTTCTGTTTTCACACTGTGCTACATTCAAGAATGTTGTAGATTTTCAGGAAAATGCTACTTAGAAATTAAATGAGATCCTGCAGATAGTGTTCAGTCTTGCAGAGATTTCTATGGTTACCTTCCCACATGACTTTAGTGTATGCACAACTACAGGGCTGTTTTTTTTTTTTGTTTGTTTGTTTGTTTTTTTTTTTTTGCAAGAAGAGTTGAGCATGATATGAAGAGCTGGACCTTTCAGCATACTTACACCATGGACACAAAAATGATTTGGAAAGAAAAGCATCTAGAGCTCTATGCTAGATGGTTTCCTGAGCTAATTAGCTTAAAATTAGCACGGACAGTCTACCCTACTCTGCAGGTTTGCAAAGTACATGCAATCCTCGTATTGCCCCCTCAGCTATGCGTGGTTTCCTCTTGAGTTGTACAGTGCAGTCTGGAAGGCAAGGATTTAAAAAACCTGACTCTGCTCTGACATTGCTCATTTATATCAACTATCAGTATTTCTGTAAAGCTTGCAGCTGGAGATTGGAAGTTTCTTGCTAATCCTGATTTTAATGCTGCAGTATAATAATATGCAATTAATAATAATATGCAATCAAAGCAAAAACAGCTGAAGTAGCATCAAGAACACTGATGAACGTCTTTAACCCATCTCTCTCCTAACAGTACGCTAAACGAGGATGGGTAGGGTAAGACAGAAGTCCCTTTGGGAAATGCTATAGTGCCAAACCTGTACTCAAATCACAGAGGCAGGTCCACGTTAAAAATGCTGAATTGAAGAGCCCAGTGAATAGCTACTGGTCTCACTCTACACTGAAGAGCTATCAGCTGCCTTTCAGACCGTAAAAATGACGTCGGTTCAAGTCACTCAGCATACCACAGAAGAGGACAAGCTTTTTAGACTGAACATCAGGAAGATACTAGACAAATTTAAACCAATTTCTTCAACAATGCCCAACTGTAACAGGATTTGCAGTTTAACCATGTCTAGTGGAAAACAAATGTTCCTGTGGGTCCAAGCATGCCGGTATGAAGAAAGGAAGGCAGGCTGTAATGGTTTAATCATCTTCATTAAGCTAAAAAGGGGAAGCCTAGCAAGGTAGGGAGCAAAGCTTCAAGTAGCATTTGCTTCACCAGTGCTTAGGAAACACTTAGGAAACAGCAAACTGACCTACACCCTGGTGGAAGACGCAGCTCTTCTGACAAAGGGTTGCTGCTGCAATATCACTCATGGGGACTCATGGGGTAGGAAGGCATACCGAACCTTAGCAAGGAGTGGGGCTAACAGGCAGAGACATCCCATGACAAGGAGCAGGTGTTGTGGCACATCCAGTGATATTTTGTGGGTTACATTTCCTTAAACATCTGCCAGCTCATAATACAGTGATTTGCACTGGTGATGCTGCATACACTGCGGTTACGTGAAGTCAGGATTCACTCAGATACCCGAAGCAGAGAAGCCTGGATAACATGCCCCAGCCAATTCAAAATGTGCCCTTAGTGCATTTATTGCCTGGAAGACAGAAGCGCTCACTCAAAACACACACACTCTCACAGGTCTGTACACACACACATTTCTCCAGCTGTAAAAGGATGAATCTAGCATGACCCCTGCTGACAGCAACCCTTCCAAGCGTCCTCCCTCCAGCTATCAGAATACCCAAGCCTCTCCTTCCTCCAGCAAAATCAACCCCATAAAAACCCTTACATACACACTCATGACTCACCACAAGTATAAACTAACCACAAAAAAAGAGCAGGAATTTTCATTTTAGTATTTGATTCACCAATCCTTGTACATTGTAATTTAAATGAACACGCTGGGATTCCCAGCTTGAGTGCTGCAGAACATGGGCTGGTGGATTCAGAGAGTTTAGGGCCACACTGCACTGCAACTGATGAAACTACAATGTTAGGTGAGGCTGTCTGACAAATGCCAGGGCCATACCCACACCGCACATGGCTGATAACCACACCACACCGTACACTTCCAGCAGGCAAGACCCCAGATTTTCACTTTGAGAAAACACAGTTCCCCTCCAACGTATACATCCGCTGCCTTTCCTCTGATGATCTCTACATGGGCTGTGTAAGACTGGTAGGTTCAAGCTTCTCATGCCTTTGTTTCAGTCTTGGGATGAACTCAGCACACTGGCGCTACTCCAGCAAATGCAGAGACATCTTTCATTATTTAGTCGCTGTGACACTATTCACATGCTTAACTTCCAAGGACATGCCTCTGTTGTGTTGGAATAAGGCCATGGTATTCAACACTTGTCAGGCTTGAATCTTTGATCATAGTGAATGCTTCACTTTATATCAAAACAGGCTGTTTTTAAATTTTTTTTTTAATCATTTTGCTTAGCTTCACATTGTATCTACAGATTTTAAAATACAAATATTTTTTACTCAATCTTGTCTTAAATGCCGTTTCTTTTCCTATAGGAGAATTTAAACACTGTTTTTAAATTTTTATTTATTCATTATTTATTCATATTAATTTCTCTCTGTGGTGGATTCAGGCACACAGGATTCTGAATGGCACCCAATAAGAACTATGCTAATGTGTGATGTCTTCTTCACTCTGGTGTGGAAGCACAACAGTTACTTCTCATGAGCAACTCTCGCAACACGTTTGTTTTACAAAACCAACAAAAAGAATATGTAATTTAAAAATATTTGCCTTGTTGAATGCAGCGCAGCTGACAGAGGCTATGAGGAAAAACAGTGCAAGTGTACCATGGAAGATACAAAACACAGCATCAGGAAAGGAGAAGAAATGACGTGGATCAAGCCTCAGGGAAAAGGATTGAGCATAAAGGTAGCTGGGGGAACTGGAGATACAGATTGTCATTTTATTATCTTAAAAAGAGACAGACATGGATGGGATTAAAAGGAAGAAATTCATGGAGCTACCTAAGTAAGAACAACCCGAGAGGCTCTGCTGTATCTCAGGGATGATGTAGGAGAGAACTCCATTGTGGATGCTTTGGGTAGCATGGAGAAGATGACTAGGGGGTGGAAAGGAGGAAAAAAAAAAGGCCCAGGAAAACAGGCTAAGTTATAATCCTGTACATACTGTACACTTGAAAACAACCCTGGGACTTGTGAGTGTATGGGTATGCAGGACCAGAGTGCTCTAACAAGAGAAAGACGTCAGAGCACTACCGGTAGTGCAGAGGGCGGAGCAGATCTGAGGCAGAACTTAAACAAGAAAATCCTGTAGATGTTATCTTCAATCAGCGGCAAACGGGCAGCTGGTTAAGGTTTCTACAGAGGGAGGGTTGGTTCAAGGATGGCAGGAGTACTCCTGAGAACTGGTGCAGAAACCAGCTCTCATGTTCTGACCAGCTGCAGTCTGCAGAGCTCCAGACAGATGGAAATCAGAGGGAGAGGAGCGAGCAACATAAATATGGCCAAGGGGTAAACAGTACTGCCTCCGATAGGGAAGGGATGGAGATAAGAGCAACCGAAGGACCAGAGAGCTACAAGCAGTGGAAGATAAAGTTCAGGGCCAACTGCAGAACTGCCCTTGCTTTGTCAGCTCTGCTGCAGAGTCTGGAGCAGAGAAACTGTAATCAAGGGAGATACCAAGGAACAGAGAAACAGCATTGTACTCGAGTAAGGCAGTATGACCAACTGGAGCCAGGAGCTAATGGAGTCAAAGCAGACAGGGAAATAAAGGACCAAAGCAGTCAAAGGCTAGAGAGTCAGGTAGCCTCTGCCTAGAAGCATCACCCGAGACTGAATTCAGAGAGCAGGCGGACCGAAACCTTAACTAAGTAATGCACCAGTACCTGTGTCCGGAACATTAAGCTTCTCCTTTTTGTGCTTATATTTGCTGACAATTTTGTGGAATAAGTTCTTTTTCTGAGACTGGAATGAACCTACAGACAACATTAATAATACATACTTTTAATCAGCAGTTTTAGAAAGAGCACAACAGTCACAGCATGTACTATAAACCTCCCCTTCCACTAATGCAGGATGCCATTTCATGGTGAAGCACAAAAACTAACACCCACTGCGCTCTCTGGAGGCTCTCTATCTAAGCAGGCTGTACTCCAACCCACCACCTCTCTATGCAAAAGTGTCCCAGAGCATTTTGCAGAACAGTGACCTTCAGAAAGCTCAGCCATATAATAAAACAAGAGCTTTGTTTGTTTAAAGACACGTGCTCTTTTGGATGTGTAGTGGGATGGCTGCTTTCTTCGCAGCAGCCTGTATAGTGCTGTGTTCGAAACTGGTGACCCAAACAGTGTCGATAACGCACTGGTGATTAGTGGTTGCTGAGCAGTGCTTGCACAGTGCCAAGGCCTTCTGTTCCTCCCTCTGCACCCCAGGGCGAGGAGTGCCCTGCTGGGAGGGCACAAGAGGTGTCGGGGGACAGGGCCACGACAGCTGGCCCCAGCAGGCCGAGGAGATATCTCATACCATATGGTGTCACGCTCAGTAGTAAAACTGGGGATGGGTTTCCAAAGCAGACGCTGCTCAGGGCCTAGCTAGGCATGGGTTTGTTGGTGGTGAGTGAGTAGTTTTGCTCCACTTGTTTCTTGTTTTTATCCTGTCACTTATTAAACCACTTTTGTCCCAACCTACACACGTCTTTGTCCTCACTTTCACCCTTTCCGTTTCTCTCCCTCATCCCGCTGTCAGGGGAGTGACTGGGTGAGGCCGTACCTACCAGGCATGGTCAACCCCCCGCAGGACCAGGAGTTAGGTTTGCCTTTTTGGTGACCAGAAGTAAGTTTATAGTAAGTGCAGAAGTAAAAGCTCCCAGGAGAGTAAGGTGAGGGTGTACCCAGCTGATGGTCCCATTCCTACTTTGACAGTGGAGTCTTTGCTAGTAATAGTCAGAAGGCATTTTACAGGGCAGCAGACAAAGCATGCCACTAGCAGAAGCCATTAGGAAGCCATCCTTTGACTCACTAATGGAGATACAGCAGCAGAGAAATAACAGACGCATTATTTCTACACTGCAAAGCCACTTTTAGGCAGTTACTTTTCAGAAACAAGCTGCACATCAAAATCTTATTTCTGAAGATATAGCAGGTGAGCACTTCTTCAGGCTACCTCCAAACAGACCTGCCCAAACAGAAAGGAGATGTGCTGCAGATGCCAGGACAGCTCACAGCCTCACGAGAGGGCATCCTTCCCAGCTGCACTCTAGCAGGAACTGCACGCCATCCACCACACTGACCTCCTCTGCTCCTCCTTATCCTTACAAGAAGCCAGACACACACTGGCTACTGAGACAACTGTAAACGTGTAGTAATGTGATCTGCAGGTTTTGATCACTACCCAGCGCTATATGTGGGGAATGAAGGAGAAAAACATGTAGTGCAGGCAAGAAGGAGAACAGCATTCATAGAAACTAGCTTCCGTTTGAATAATACACAGAGAACAGTAAAACCTAGACAGGAACAGACAGAGAAATCCTAAGATTTTGTATATTTGGCTTTGTGGTTCACTGATGCCTTTTTTAAAACAAACAAACAAACAACAACAACAAACTAAAGAAATCAAAATTTGGGAAAAAGTGAATAGTATCACAAAAAATCCAGATGTCAAACAACAAAGCAAAGCAAAAACAAAACCAAAAAACAATCCAGGCTAGACACTATCAGCTTGAATTTTAATAGCTTTTTTAATAGAACTTGCAGAGAAAATACTGTAAAGTTCAACAGAATAGGCTGTATTCATTCAAACTAATTCAAGTGTCTTCCTGCAGATTTTAGAGTAGGTTCCTGAGTACCACAGAGTTGGATAAGCAGTATAGTGCCAGTACAAGAAAAATGCAAAGTATGTCACGAAAAAGCTCAAGCAGGTTGAGGGAAAGTGTACCTGGGCTTTCCCGAAGACTAAAGTCAAATGCTTAATTCATATCAGCAGAGACAAATCTTTCCAAAACAGTTCCACCAGACACAGAGGCAGAGATATGCAAGAGAGAATTCAGGACATCATTGCTACTGTTTTCTCTCTCTCTCTCTTTTTTTTTTTTTTTCTCCAGCTTAACAAATAAGTGATTTGTAGGTGCTTGGAATAAGCAACATTTTACATGGTATTACAGAAATCTCCACTGCTACAGCTCGGCTTGCACCCTACAAACTGCTTTATTCCATGGACTATCAGTGAGTGCCAGCAATTGAACAGAATAAATGAGATTAAAAACTCCCCAAAAGATGACAGTTGTTGCATGGATAAGGAAAGCTCTGTCTTAAATTTCTCTTTTACCATCAAAGAACACTTCAGATAAGCTTGTATCTGCACCACGTAGCAGATGCTAGATGGTTCACAGCACACGCTACTTGCATGTAAAATTCTGTTCTCAGATGGAAAGACATTGACTGCAGTGGAGTGAAAAGAGAAGCCACCTTTTTATAAGGAAATTTCCAATGCCTGACCCTTTTACCCTTTATTCTTGTGAGACAGTGCTCATGGTTACTTCCTATACCCTTTGGCCATGAATGCAGTGAAAGAGAAAATGAGTTAATAGTTATGTATGTCAATGTGGCATACTTAGACCTGAGAATCTGACTTCTAACTCCATGAAAAACTCACTTTGCACTCCCTGCCTGAACTACTTGGAGTCAGCTAGACAATATGGATATGCTCAATGTCCTCTGTAAAAAGCCAAATTATGATCACTCTCATATTTACACACACGAGTTATCTAGCAATTACTGAATAGACTACTTGGTTCTTTGGAAATGTCCCCATCCAACCCTTCCCTTAGATTAAGGCATGAACAGATGAACTGCCAAATGTGGGGCCTTTGCAGGGCATATTCAGGTATGAAAAACAGAGCCTTTCTTTTTCTTCCAATAAAAATCAACCAAATTAACAGAGGAGGCAAAATATAGACCAGACCTGAGAGGACATGGGCACACGTACTTAATTCCATCAGGAAAGGCCAAACAACGGGCCATTCCTAAGATCAAATACCATTTTCCACTCTCCAAGAGCAGGTGTCCCAGGGGCATGGTTCAGGCATAACAGCTCACGCAAGAGCTTACACAACTGCTGGCTGTGCTATACCTGCTTCATGGGGACAGCAGTCAAATATTCAGAGATTTCAAACAAACACCACTTGTCAACATTCAGTCCAGAGAATATCCATGGCAGAAAGACCTAGCCAATCCTGCTGTTAGGCAGTGGATCCTAGGAGTGCCTTCCTATAGAAAGTTGAGAACTGCTTTTATTCCTGTAAGTTTGCTTGCTATTGCTATACTGCCACCTTAAGTGTAGAGTAAGTCCTGTTCTGCTGATCTTCCTTGACTGAAAATACTCTATTTCCCTCTTCTTTTCCTAGTGCTACAGCGGCTGCCACGTGAGTTAACCACCTGCTAATCCCTGGCTCCAGTGGCTCACTGTACTCCCTGACAGCACCAGGAACTTCCTTCTGGGGATAGCAGCATGGACAGCAGCAGCTGGTTAGGGAAGCAGCAGGCAAGAAAATGAACAGGCCATGCATAACAAACCATAATTGCGTTTCCTCCACAGTTCTGGGCATGTGTTCCCCCTACTCCCCCGGAGTCCTTTATGTACATGGCCAGACCAAACAGGGAACATTTCAGCACTGTCATAAGACAACCAGGATGAACACATGTGCCTCCCAGAAGGCTCTGGCACTGATTTGACATGAGGAAAGAAAGACCCTACAGAGGAGGTAATGAAGCCCAATTCACTTTTACCACAGGCTCAGCTCATTCCCTCAGCTTGAGACTGGCCTCCTACTAAAATCCTTGCCTTGTCCTGTGAGGCCATCGTGTTGGCAGGACCCCATAAGCTCCACAGCTCCCAGAAGAGCTGGAGTTTGCCAAACTCTCCATGTTTCTAAGTCTCTCAGGAGGACGGAGCTGTATTTTTAGGTTGTGATCTGTGAAACATTATGGCTTGCCATCTCCAGACATCCTAATGCTTAGAACTAAGCCAAAAAACCCAAGCTAAGGCTGAGAGGAATGCCACAAAGGATTATTTTTAAGCTGATGCTTTACTTCTAGTCCTAGAGGTCAAAGAAAAAAAATAATTGCAGACAATCCCTTTCCTGAATAAAAGTACACCACGCAGTCATCTCCTGGCCTTCCCAAAATGAGAACTTCAGCGAAGTGTTTAGTGTGTAAGTGAGCATTTCTTCACAGCACACCACAGAAATAATGACTGTGCCTGCTGCTCATTTTTGCATATAAGCGAATTAGTGACTCACTGCAGACTGATGACTCGTGTGGTGGGATGTTTTGGCACATATGCCATTGGAAAGAAGAAAAATAAAATCAGTCACAGCTCCAGCAAATGTCGGAGCAGGCCATCTGCACAGACTGAGTGGAGCTGTATTTTTCAGCCATTTTCTTACATTGCTATTGTACGTGCATGCTCCTGGCATGCTTGGGGTGGGATTTGCAGAAGGGTGCTGACTTGTTCAGGCCTACTCCCACTGAAGACAGATCCCTATTAAGTTTAGTGAGAGCAGAATTTGGAAAATCTGGAAAAACTGGAAAAAATTGCCTCTCATTTCAGAAAATTCAAAGTTTCCCTTGCACACGGACTTGAAACAGTTATGTCACAGGGTTCCTCAGGTATTTTTATGTTAAAAGAACTGCCTGAAGTGAGGACTGGGCACGGCAAGCACTGTGGAAGGATTCAGTTGACACTGATTCACTGATTTTCCACTTTGTAGTAACAAAATGCCCTGACAACCCTGTCTGTTTGGGTCAGGCAGCAGATCAGGCCCATCATCTTATTTAGCCCCACGTAGCTATAGTTTAATGACATATGACAGAAAATCAATCTGGCATCATTTACTCTGAAGTAAGATAGGGCCTTATCAGGCAGGGTATAACATGTTTTTGTTTTAAGGCAGAGAGAATTAGTTAGAAAAGAAACAACCCACCCCCAAACAAAACAAAAACCCCAAGCATTTCTCTATTTTAATCACCTAGCATCCTCTGGGGGTTTTAGTGTGCAGTGCTCCAATCTACTTTTCAGCCTTTAGCTGCAATTTAGTAAGCACTGATTTGAAGACTGCAGAAAGTAATTATCAGAGGACTGAAAACGCATGGGAAGTTTATGACTCTGCACATACTCATCCAGGAAAAGCAGGGCATGATTTTAGAGTGTTTACTAAGCCTACCCCTCATGATCATTACATATTGTTTGGAAACAAGGCACACTAGAGGCCCCAGCCACTAGCAGGCACCGTTCGTAATGGAGGCCTCATCTGCTGACCTTACAAGCCAGAGACAGCTCCAAGAAAGAGCAAAGCAGCAGAGACAGCTCCACACAAGCGGATAACACAGAGCACAGCAGAGCGAGATTAAGGTCTCCTACATCCCAACAGAGTCACACCCACAGGACTGTACTGCCTCTTCACAGTACGTGCTCATCACGCTGCAAGAAAAAAACGCCCCTTTTGCTTCTGCTGAATTCTAACGGTGTAAACTAATAAAAAACCTAGAGCTATTCCAAAGCAGTCCATCATTTTGCATAAAACTGCCCGTTTCCTGTGTTTCATTTTCTGCAACACTTGCAGAAGCCCAGCTTGTAGACCTGTGTTCATAACACCGTTGGAGGTTAGTGTTTTCTCGCTGTCCGTGGACTCAGGATTTGCAGGCAAGCCAACAGCATGACGAGGCTGAACGGCCTGTCAGGACACTACAAATTAATTTGGGGATTCAGCATAATGAGTATTTGGCTCTGCTTGAACAGTTTCCCCTATTCAGCTAGTAAGCTTGTTTGTGTGCAGTTTGGTTCAGGTTGTTTCAAATACACAGCTTGCATCCTAATTTTAAGAATCCTAAAAAAAAATCTGGCAGAAAACAAATTTAAATCAACCTACTGCCATGGAATGTTTATATTTTTAGCAATTTTTCTTTTCCAAAAGGGAAAAAAAAAAAAAGGTATGTTGGAAAGTTTCTCAGTTAGCTCTTGAGAGCCAAGCATCACTCTCCAGGGAGCTGGAATGACTGACGCGAGCTGCCAGCTCGCCCAGCTTGCTTTTGTGAATTCAACATTCTTTGGAATTAGGAACAGATATCACTATCTCAGTCTACATTTAGTTCAGGGCTATGGTTAGATGTTCACTGCAAAAACAGCAGTGTCACCATCAGTTATTCCTGCCTCCAGGGCTGCTTGTTACAACCCCACAGCTCACTTGGCGGAAAAGTTCATGCGACTGTTGGCCATCTGCTTTGGTACAAAGTCAGCTGGCTTGGTTTAAAGAGCCCCATTTGCCAGCTGCAGGCAAACGCTCCATGGCCTTCTCCACAGGGCTGTGCCAAAACTGCTTATATCAGGCTTGTGACCTGCCTGCAGTTTCTGACCTTCCCTTGAGACGTGGCCGAAAATATTGCAAACCTTTTTAATAGTGATGGAAGCAGGGAGAAATCCACACAGCTGATATTACAACTTCAATTGCCACGTTGTGCCCAAAAGATGTTGTGTAATAAGCCACTGCATTAATATACTGTTAAAAAAAAGTTCATTCATGCTCATTAAAGAGGTTCTGTAAAATATATACCATAAAAATGGAAGAGAAAGAACTCGCTTTCTACCAGCACCATTCTAAATTTGCAGGAGTTTGACTGTTCCATATCTAATTATATAAATACAAAAATCAATACTAAAATTGGCATGCACTAGAAAAGAACAGCTGCTCAATCCTGCATATTCTAATGTAATTATTTGTGAAGCATTCAAAAGGCATAGATCTAATCCAGGGTTGTCTGGCTAAAATACACGTACTAGATTTGAAAATCAGCCAGCTCATGATACTACCACAGTAGCCGAACAGGAAACCAGCTTCACATTGTGAGCTGTGCATAACGAGCATTCTTCTGAGCATCCTTTTATCTTGTAGAATTATCGGTATGTCATTGCTTCATTTTGTGTTGCCACAGCCTAAAAGCATTTTCTCTAACATATACTTACTTCTCTACCTCTCCTGTGAAACAGGCTGTCTGTATATAAAACAGTCAAAAGTGTCATGAGTTATTCTCCCTCTATGACCCTCAGAAACAGAGCCGAGCATAGAACTAGTTTTCCTGTCCTCTAACCATTTTTATCACCTCAGAACATTTTCAAGTCTGACTTTCCATTGTAAGTTTGAAATCTTGAAGAAAAATATCCAATTCATTCAGACATTTCTGGTATCTTATTAATAAAGCCTAAAATTACATCTAAATGAAAACACCCATAAAACTGTGCTTTGAAAAACCTCAAGGTAACTTTTGACAATCGGCCATTTTCCCCCCTGCCAGTTTCCCCCTGGGAAAACTTGTCAAATTCACTTACCTCACAAATATTCCCCCTCCTCTGTTTTTTTTTTTGTTAGGTTTGCTTGCTCTGAGGAAATTATTTCACGTACAAGTTCTAAGAAATTCTACTCTACTCAGCATGAAAAGCAGAAGTCAAGAGTATGGCCTGGAAACTAATCCAGGTGAGAACCAACTAGATTCAGTGCTAGAAAAAAAGTTTTACTTCACACTTTTCACATGTATAACAGTAAGGTAAGAGAGCGTAAATTCCAGTGCTTGTTGAGGCATTGTTACTGAAGAATGGACTGAACACAGTTACTTACCTTTGTTGGATTTTGGTTGTTCAGATGAGCCGCTTCCAACCTTTCTCTTTTTCCTTGGAACAGATGAGCATCTCCTGTCAAAGGTAATAGGACTGTATTGAGGGAGGCTCTTGAATTTCTTTTCAAATTCTTCTTCCAACTTTGCTAAGCTAAAGGGGAAACAAAACCAATCAAATTAAACGTAACTCCATTTCTGGAGAATTGTGTTTTGTGTGCATACACACGCATCTACTCATATAAAGGGAAAGATATGCACACGTGCACACTGTAAATGTCAAACTATTATACATAATCTAACTTTGGGAGGAGAATGTACAATCCATTTCCCGAATTTGGAACTCTGGAGAAATTAAGTTTTAATATATGCAAATAATGTAAAAAATTAGCTGCACAGATTCATAAAGCAGATTTGTCTGTTCTATGAGGGGAATGAGAAAAGGCAATAAAACCAGTAAGTAAACAAACCAATACATTAATTTCACATAAAAATCACATTACACCAGAATGGAGGTGATAATTTAAACTACAGCAAAAATGTCAAACTGTCCAACAAAGCTACCTAACAAAAATGGCAAGCCATCCGATCTGCTGTGGAAAGGAAAAAAAAAGTTAAACCTGGTGCTTCATGATGACAATTAATTTGTATTTCTTCTGGGGGATTATACTGCCTTCCTGTTTTGTTTGTTGTGAGATGAAAAACACAACTCATGGCTTCAGGAAACCCAACATTCCTCATAGGTCAGCCCAGCTTGAATGAGTGTACCTACCACTCAAGAAGTCCACAGATGTGGTATGATTCGCAATTGCCAGATGAAAACAAAGCACTTGAGCTGGATGGTATGGCACGGCCTGCCTGGCTGTAATGACTGTGCTATCTTGTGTAAGCATGACTTTTCAGTGAACTTCTGCAACCAGGCAGGATCACAGGAAGCAAGTGCATTTTAATAAAAGGCAATTTGCACTGCTAGGCAGATTATAAATAGAACTGCCCATGAGATGAGAACAATGACATTTGCTACTCATCTCAGATTCTAATTGCTGTGGAAAATGAGAATTGGACAGATGTTGGCATGATTGTTGGAAGGGATGGCCATGAGACACTCTACACTTGGACGTGTCACAAGAAAGATGATTTCCTGGTTTCTTGAAACAGCACTTCAATGCAATTGTGTTCTGCAAGTTTTGGTACACAGGCTGATACCTCGTTTTATCTCTGCTCAGCTGGAGTGGGGCTGTACACAGGCAAAGCACACCTGGCACGGACCACCAGGGAAAGCAAGGGAAGCTACCAATGGAGAAGGTAAGGGGACACAGAAGTAATGGGAGAAAGGAGCAACTCCAACAGCAGCGAGGACTCTAGCAGACAAACAGACACCCTAATGCTGAAAAAGGGGATGATGAAGGGAGCAAAAGAGTTCAGAGGAGTGGGTAGAACTAAAACCAGCTCTTCCAAGCAGACAGAAGATCAGGTAGTGCAATGAACATAACAGATACCTTCTCCAGCACTTCAGCTCCACAAATAACTGCTTCTGCTTTACGGAGTTCACTGAACAATATTCATTAATGGCATGGCTGAATCAGGAAGCAACATTCACTAATATGTATTTTCCCCATCCAGCCAGACAGCAGTGGTAGAGCAATATTTGTCAAATGAATGAAATATTTACAGAATTTTCCTAGTGACTTTGAATAAATCATATGAAAATACATTTTTTTTTTGTCTCAGAGATACATTTGTTTTTCTTGCCATGAGGTGACCTGACATTTTCAATTTTTTCAATTTACATTTAAAAGATATTTCCAGATAATGTACTTTCTTATATAAAGCACAATAAAAATATAAGAATTGTGCCAGTGGTTTTTATCAACTATTCCTAATGAAAGAACTCTTGAAGATTTTAATTAATGTAATATCTTTGCTGTAAAATGAGTTGCAGCTAAATTTCATATAGACCAGATAATAAATGCATGAAAAAGGCCTGCACAAAAGAAACATATTAAAATTTTAACCATGACATGTGGAAAAACTACTCTTTTGTTGTTGTTGTTCATTTTCACCTTAATTCAGATAATTGGAAGTCTTCATAACTTGCAAGTATGAATGGCAAAGCAGATTTAACAGCTATGCCTGCAGTTAAATAAATCTGTTAGTACTCTGACAAAAATTGTTACTCATACTAGAAGAGTAGTTCTGTGCAGCCTTGCTAAATGTTAATGCATTTATATTCATTATTCTTCTGATATGTTTAATTTCTTTATTATATATATGAACAGTTTAAATATCTTGCTTCAACAATAGAAAAATTGAGTATTTATCATAATTATTTGCAAATATAAGGATGGTGTTTACTTTTCCTGTCAGCACTCTCTTCAAATAGGCAAAGGAATCTATTTTTTCTAGTCTCTTTATGACGACTGAACACCTACACAGAACTTTAAATATTGTTTGCAAAGTGTGCTGAAAATATAAAAATATAATTAACCCCCTTCACCGGCTCTTGAGCAGCTAAATATTGTGATTAAAAAAATATATATATTTAAAGAAGTGTGCAAATAATGCCATTCAAATTTATTTACAGTATTGTAAACCAGGAAAGATCTCAGAGGAATTACTTCGGTATATAACCAATGTGAAACTAGAGCCTTACTCTGCCAAACAGGTTTTGCAGTTCACAGGAATTCAATGAATTGTGTTTATGTAGTTTAAAACATCTGAGGCTTGGATGTTGGGGTTTCAGTTCACTAGCTACAACAGGAAGGACTTGCTCTTAAGTTACTAGGCTGACCTAGCTAAAACTTTGAACAGTGTTAAGTAGCAACTTACCCCAAAACAAACTCTTCCTTTGGCTTAGTCTTCTTCAGTTTTTTGTTCCCACTTGTCCCGCTTTGGGAAAAAGCCCAGTTTTCTTCATTCCAGCATCCTTCATGATCTGAGGAGTTGCCTTTTCCTGAGCTTCTTTTTCCTGGGATAAAGGCAGAAAATTGTTCTCATCTTTACAAAAATGTGACAAAATGGGCTCAGAAGGAACTTGCATACCCACTCAGCAATGGAGCTTAAAGATTGTTTTGGAGCTTAAAGATTGTTTTTTAACTGCTTTAAGAAGATCAAACTTTTTTTTTTTTTAATGGATAATAATCTTGTTGGCAACTGTTTTTTTCACCTTATACATAGATATGCATATACACTACCTCCAAAGTCAGGTTCTCTTCAGCTGTCAAGCAGGAGAAAGAGATGAGTAGCTTCACAGCAATAAACTTACCTGAATTATAAACACCTTTTTCTTTTCCATTTTGACTAATTACCCATTTAAATCTACTAATTGAAAAAATGTATTTCAATATGTCTCACTGAAAGCTTCCAGAAATTTTAATCTAAAATTTGTCCTACAAGGTAAAGGGTTCTCGCTCACCAATGACAGCAAAACTGATCACAGAATCAGCAAGGTTGGAAGGGCCCTCTGAAGATCATCTAGTCCAACCCCCCTGCCAAGCAATGAACGACCTAAGGAAAAGTGTCAGACATCTGCCTCTTGTAATCATAGTTCTCCATCCTACAAACCCAAAAGCTGTTTACATAGAAAAACTAATTGTTCAGGGTTACATGCAACAAGTCCTGGAAACATCTATCAGCAGGTCAACAATCAACCGACCTAGTCTTCAGTCAAAAAGCTAAATCTCAGGTAATGAAAGACAAAAAGTTAAAAAAAAAAAAAAAAAAAAAAAAGTTAAAAAGTTAAGAGCTCTTCAGGTAAGTAGGAACGCAGTCTGCAAAACTCAGAGACCTGCCCTGGACCCTGGAGCCCCTGTTCCCAGTATTCCAGGTGATTTGACAACCCCACCATGCACTGCTTGAACTTGAGCTTAAACATGAACTTCTGCTCTTCCTCCCACTCCAGGCAGCCTTTTGCAGTTCGTGCTGTAAATGGAACAGTCAAAGCCACCCACCTCTGTCCACGTTAGCACGCAGAGACGTGAGCATGCCCTCTGACACCAGAGTTTTATAAAGAGCACCTTTGCAAGATCTCTCTGATTTCCTGGAGCCACAAGTTTCTATCTTTTTAACACAGTCACTGTCCTCAGTTTTGACCTGTTCTGGTAAGCTTTGGGGTACCACCTCCTCTGTGGGGGTCAGTGGTTCCACTTTAATATTATCAGCAGCCTCACAGGGTACTTCCTTGTTGGCTGTAATATTAAGGAAATCAGGAGGCTTTGATTCTTTGGTGGGCTCCGTGGGTTTCTCCTTCGATGTTTTCTTCTCTTTCGATTTCACTTTTTTCTTTGGTGATTTTGTATCCAACATGCTTCCCTTCACATTTGAGGCAGGGCGGGCTTTTTTGCGGGGAGTTTCCGCAAGTCTCTCAGCACCCCAGTCCCCTTTTGCAACGGCTTCAATTGTGTACATGACACTTTCAATGTCCGACTCAGAGGACTGCCTCTTTTTACAAGGCTTCTTGGGGGTGGATTTTTCATTTGTGTGCCGGTCCAACTTATTTTTTTTCTTTTTCTTCTTTATCTTTTCTGGCTTGCTTAGCCCAAAGATGCTCATGTCAATCATCGAAAGCTCTGGAGAACGGCACATGTGATCCTTTGTGTTATCATTTCTCTCAAAAAGACTGCTCTCCATTACGAGACTAGTAAAATCTCTGCACTGTGCAGTTTCTGATTCCTCAGTTTTTGTCTCATCCCAGTTTTGTATTTTCCCTGTCTCTGATTGTTCTGTCTTTCCTTTACAGGAGTCTTTTATTGTTGTTTTCTCCAGTTCTTCTGCTTCCATTTCATCTGGAACTTCCCTCGCCACATCTTCTGATGCTTCCACTTTTGTTTTCCCAGGTTCTTTCACTTTCACCCCTTCTGAAGCAAGGCACATCTAAAATGAGTTAAAAATAGTCACCATGAAACAAACATCAACCGTTAACATTGCTTATATTAACAGGAAGAGCACTACACATGCAGTCTCTCTGGGATCCTCACTTATGAAAGCAAACTATTTTGAAGAACAGTACTGAAAAAATGCTCAAGTCCTAATGAAACTGATGAAACATAATTATGGCTAAGTGCTAGAATAAGGCCGATGGATTCTACCACTCTGATAGAAAAATACTCCAACTGATCTAATTGGTGTTTCTGTGATCCTTGAAGTGCCTTCAATATATCCGGGAAACCCACTGCTAGTTTTATTTTCATAATACTAACTGCAACGGAAAAACACAGCATCTCTCACTATATTGTACCACAACCTACAGGAAATCTCAAATCCATACTCCCAGTTCCCAAATATCCCCATATACAATTCTTTCCTCTGTTTTCCAAAAGGCCCTGAAGGGGGAGAAAAAAAAAAAAGTTGATCAAATCGCAGCGATCAAGATTATTTTTCTTTACTACAATGTGCAAAATGATTTGGGAGGTAGTAAAAAGCCTTCCAATTCTTTCTTCTTATGCCAGTCTTATTCTGCAAGGAACTGCAAAGCAGCAGTAGTTGCCATGGTTATCTCCTGGAGATAACATTAATGGAAACCAAAGCGCTCATTCTGTCTGAGGAACAGAGAGGTTCAGAAGAAGAGCTACAACAAGGTCCTCAAACTGCCATGCTCCTTTAGCAATGACCTGGAAGATCCACTCGGTTTTGGATCACTTATAAGCCATGCTGCCACTGCTAGAGGTGGTAGTACTTCACAGCAGCAAGCAGTTGCCTTGGGAAGGCATGCTTTCTTCTTCTTGCTCTCCCTCTTAAAACCCCCTAAGCTGAACTCCAAGTGTTATTTTGTTTTTAAAACAACCAGCAACCGAACAGCCACCTGGACTGAAACCAGCTGGAGGAGGCTTGCTTTGAACCAGGCATCAGGAGCTTCCCTACCCTGCAGCTCAGCCCATGGCCATATGGTCAGGATTGGATGTAACTGCAGATCAACTGGGCTCTTTTTAGGTCAATTTTCCACTTCTCAAACTGGCAAGGTATTTTTTCTTGCAAACTAAAAAGATCTCTTACAGAAATGTACGAGTACTAAAGCAAGAACAGAACTCCGGCTTAAGTTTGTGATCTGAAATATGTTTCTGAAACTCCTTCTGCATGGATAGAAGAAGGTCAAGCTAAGCTGATCATTGGAAACGCTGGAGCTTTGGCAGCACAGCGGCTGTTAGGAAGGAGGCTAAATTATGCAGGGGGGAATTGCATGACTATGCTGAGGTGGGCTCTGGCACAAAGGTATTTTTTTAGTGTGACTTCTTTAATGCACTGCAACGTAAACACAGCCCATGATTTCCAAAAGCTGAAGATCAATATTAAAAATGCAACTCATTGAACAAGAGTAATATTTCATCAATTAGATGCCGCCACCGTCACACCCTGCCCATGTTTTTTTCTCTTTATACCTTTGCTTCTTCTGCAGCAGCCAGTAATACAGAAGGCTGTGGGTGTGGCTACAAAAAAAGGTGGTTTTTTGTTTTGTGAGCCCTAAATAAACTTGCAAATCACAACCTTTAAGATTGGGAAGCTTGAAAAAAGGCTTACAAACAAAATAAATACATTTCCGTAAAAGGCCATCAGCTTCAACTGTTCCCAGAAGGAGTAGCTGCTGAGAGAATCATTGGAACAGAGTTTCTATAGAAGTTATTGACCTGTTTTTTTCCCCAGTTCAATAAACAGTACGCACAAAAGGAGAAAAAAAGTGGCTAATGCCCTTTAACGGGTATTTGTAATGACGATGTCATCTGAACAGACTAATCCACCCCTTCATCCCAGCTCCTCCCTGTCCCCATGTGTCCCCTCCCCAACCAAACCAAACCAGTCAAACCCCAGTCCCTAAAAGAATTAATTGAAACAATGCAAATGGAGATTGGATAACCCCTTTGCCACAAGGTCCTGCGTACTTCTCATCAGCCGCAGCATGGATGCTTAGAGGCCTCCAAACTGATGGCTAGTCTGGAGAAATCTTAATTTATAGCACCCAAGCCAAGATAATTTATGCTTCTATAAGCAACAGTGTAATTATAACTGTAGCAACGTACTGCCTTCCAGTCTCGGGCTATCAATATCATTAACTTCTCCACCCCACTGCACCTGTGATAATTAGTCACCAGTGTTTTAATACTACCTCTGCCAGCTGAAATAATGCTGATGTTCCACACTGCTTTGTTAAATCGGGACCTGAATGGGATGTACTCGAAGAAATCTGAAGAAAAAACAGGGGAGGAGAATAAAGAAAAACATTATTTTACCAGTACAGTTATTTTATGCTTATTACACGACTTTGGAAAGGATTATTTCCTTCCTCTTCCCAAAATTCATTCATAAGATTACATTATCAAAAAGTATAGACCTGTGCATGTTGTTATAAATACAATCCCTGGGGACAGGGACTGGGGCACTGAAGCACCTGCAACACTTTAGTTAGCCTTCCCATCAACCCCACCCAGCTCAGTTTTACTGCTCCCTACCAACACAGGAAAGAAAAAAAGTTAAAAATTCTCTCTCTATGTCCCCTGGAAGCTGCAGCGTTTCACAGCTTCTCCCAATCTGACGACTCCAGCCCAAGCCTCTGAAGGCTGTGTACAGCCATGCATTGTGTCAGTGCTGCTAGCTCTCCGAAGCAGAAGCGGCCTCCTTGCCTCCTGGAGGTGACGCACACTCCCCTCGCTGTCATCCCTCTGCACTGAAGGCTGAAGACAAAGCATGTATTCAGGCACTGCGAAGACTCAGCAGAGCTGAGCAGCAGCAGCCTGCCAGGCTTCAGCCCGCAGCACTGCTCCATCCGTTTTTAGAAGCTTAGAGATTCTTTGAATTCTTTAGGAAAGAATTAAACCCACTTCTACACTTTATTTTATCACCATCTGTGAAATACTGTGAAATATCAAAAGGGAAGGCACAGAAAGGGGGGGGATAAAGTTGGTTAATCCACATAACAGAGATGAAGGAGAAGCAGAGCAGTGTGCTGTGCTGAAGCTGACAGTCTCCCACGCTCCGGATCCCTGCCATGCCAGCAGCACAGAGACAGCAGTCCAGCCCCCTCTGGTGTGCAGCATCTGCGGTTTGGAGTTACAGTGGCACGGCACAAATGCCTGCCAAATGAACTTGCAAACCTCAGATGCCCTCGAGGTGATATGAACACATTAGCTTGGGATCATCCAGATCAGATCTGGAGCTGCTGTCTGAAAAGTTAAGCTGAATCTCTCATTTTATTTGTCCAGTTACAGACCAGCATTACAGAGATCTCCAAAACTGAAAAACACAAAACCAAAAATCCACCAACAAAGAACAGTATTAATATACTACAAAAGCCAGAGATAAGGAAGATGTGCTTAGCATGTCTGCCACGCCTGTGTCAGTTTCAATCAGAGCCTTTAACATTCATTATATATATATATATATATATATTATTAGGTTTGTGGGAATCCAGCCAAGCAACTGATTGTGGAAACCTGTCCAACATGGCAGCATCACACTGCCATGTTCAGATTTACTTCTGTGACCAACTGCAGGACAAACTCTGCACTGCTGTGGACAGACAGGTGCCTGGACTTCCCTTGCCCTTGGGGCTTCACAGTCGCATCACAACTTTTAATAGCAACTTCCAAAAGTCAGGCTGGATTCAACAACAGCCTTACTCCAGAACAGCACCACTCAGAGCACGCTGCTGTCCTGTGACAAAGGACACTAGAAAAACTTCTGGTGTCCCTGATTAGTGTTACAAACCTTCCTGATGCTCCAGTGCTGCAGTGGTCATATACCTGTACGGATCTCTAATCACAGGTAGGTGCAATTAGACTTACATTGGCACTGCTGACAATGTAGCACACACCAACAAACTCTAGCACTGCCAGAGACTGCCTCTAGGGTAAGGCAGATTTTCTTCTACTCATGACCTATAAAGTCAGTCTTCCTAGTAGCATTACTGTCCATTGAACAAAGCATGAAACAGTCATCAGTGCAGGCTCAAAGCATGCTGTTTTCTTTTAGCGCTTCCAATAGCTTTTTTTCCCCCCGAGATGTATTAGCCACAGCAGCAAGAACGTACAGATGGATGGATGCCACCAGATGGGATCCAAAGAACCATTTTCCTCACTGAAATAGGAAGCGATTTTGAAAAAGCAAGCAAAAAAAAAAAAAAAAAAAAGTAACGAGTAAGGTGGCAGCAACTTCTATTAGCCTGAAAGCAGCAAGTATTTTCAGCTTTCAGTCACCAAGAAGAATAATATTTGCAGGCCAAGCCTCAAAACTTTGGGTGATTTATCCATATCAAAGCGGCGACCTCTACAAGGTTACATTCAAGACTCTCAGGGTATTTCCAGGACTATTGAGAAACCTCACTTAGTACTCTTGATGACTGCTGACAACTGCCAACTTCATAATTCAATAAATTACTTCTAACTTTTCATACGGATTCGTGGATGTTCTCAAAGTCTACTTTTATTACTTTTGGTCCCCAATTCAGCAATGCACTTTCCAGTCCTTATTCCAAAGCTTTATTTTTTGAACCCTAGTATTCACTTCTTCATTAGAAAGAATGCCATTGTCTCATCTTTGCTATTGTTCTGAGCTTTGTTTTTATTACAGTCTTAAGGTTACTATTCCTGTAAGGAAGCACTTTTTCTGTGGTCTCCAAGAAGCTATACATGTTTAAAAAGTGCATAAAGACCTAGGTCCCCAGGGCCACTGCAACTGCCTAATTCTCTGTCTTACTATTTGATTATTTGCTAGTTTACGTTTCTGGAAATACGAAATTTGATGCTAGAGCAAACCTTGCAAAATTCACACTTTGTTGGAGGAAAAAAAATACACACATCTTCCCATTGTGATGCTAATGGATATAACTTTACCTCCGCCAACTGGAAGAGTGCCGACTTCCCACAGTGCTTTACTGGCTCAGGACTTGACAACTGGGAAGTATTTGATGAAATCTAGGTTTTAAATGAACAGAAGAGAAAATATTTCAGTGTTAACCAGGAACGGCAGACAAGAAAGGAGAAAATAAGTGAAGAAACTGAAGAAAATGAGTTAGTTAAATCAGTCACTTTTATATCTTCCTGGCAGAAGGCCCTACTTCAAATTAACAATCCCATCCAAGAAACACTTAGCAGCCATTTAGAAGTTAGCAGGATATAAACACAGATAATATTCTGATCATGCTGTGCATTTTATGTGATTCCAAGTGAACAAAACACACTTGTTGCTAAAAAAGCATCATCCGTGGTGCTAAAGGTTAAATAAAATTCTCCTGGGAAGCCTGGGCAGTATGCACATTTGGCGAGGTACAGAGGAAGACCATTTGTCCCTACAGGCACTGGGTGCTTGTTTCACTTCCTTTCCTCCATTAGGAGAAAGACAACCTTACATCTGGGCATCAAATTTGGCCTTCTAAATAGATGGTGGTGTGCCAGCACCAGCACTTGATAAATAACTACCACTGCACTTCAGAATTGCTTTTGCAGCCAAACTGTTCTGATCTGCTTCCAAGTGCAGCATTATTAGTTCAACAACACAACAATTTTTCATTATTTCTCATATTTGATTTTGTTTGTCATGGCACTACAAGCATTTGGCCTGGAAGCCTTCAAAAAACTCTAGGATCAGGAACAAGACCACCAGTATTTCTATGGCATCCACTTCATTATAAAAATCACACTTATGACCATGATCTTTCAGATGCAGAAGTTAAATATAGCCTTTTTCTTCCTTTTTTTTTTTTTTTTTTAACTTTATTATCCAAACAGCATTTTGTCTGTCAAGCAGTTTCATTACATGAAAAACAACTTATGAACACCCACCGTCCATTTTACCACCAGCTATTTAAGATATAGTGAATAATATTTGACTGTGCATTCATGATTTAGTTTTAAACTAAAATAATTCAAAATCCTAGTTTTCCTGTGACACAGTTCAGTGAACCCACTCAGGATCTCAAGACTCAGCTCAGGAGGAAGGGCTCGTGTATGCTGCACTTTGTAGGAAAAGAGCCTTAATTTTATCCTCCTACTGTAATACAGTCGCAGTTCTTAATTTCTTCAGTGCAGGATGAATGGCAGAAAAAGGACAGAAACACCCACACCTTAAAGTATAACCTGAGAACATGTAGACATGCCGTGCCTTCTGAGGCACAATGTGAGAAAAGTCTAAAAGATACAGGCTTGACAATAGCACGGGCACTTTAACAAAATGCAAGTCAGATCCCTTGTAGTACTAATTGGAAGAAAGGGAGGCAACATTTTCAGCAAAAAAAATTCTCTTCGTAGTCAGGAAAACAAACAGTGAGAGACAAAATTAGCACTTGTTCTGGTATATTTGTTTAATTTATATAAGGACTTTACTTGGGAAGACTACAGCTTTACCTAAGGGAAGGCTGGAAGACAAGATGCTGACTAGATCTCACACTCCCAATTTCACGGCATTTTGACCAGAAGTTTTGGATCCAAACCTTCTGTTCAGCACAGAAATGCACAGAAAGGGCTGCCCTCAGGTCTGCTGAAAGCGACCGTGTGAGAACGCAGCACGGACAGACCCACCCTCCGGCGTGCATTTTGCTCTAGTGCTGATAACCTGCTGGACCAGCGAGGAGGAGCCGACTTTGCTGCATGCTGGGTATGATTGTATTTTCGTTACATCACCTAGAGAAAAACCTCAGAAGAGGCCCTGTAAGTGAAGAGGGTTAAACTAGCAACGTTACCGCTGTCGCTCTCTGGAAGCGTTTCTTTGTTTGTTTAAGGACGAGAGTTTAGCTAAGTAAATCTAAGAGGTCTCCGTGTTCCTTCCCTGCGAAGCAGCCCTCACCATCTGTTCGCGTTTGCCAAACACACAGCCAGTACGGCCAGGAGAGCAAAGGGGCCCATCTGCTCTGCCTCCCTCACATGGCAGGGAGGATGGCAGCCAGCAGCCCACGCGGCCAGGCGGCCCGCAGACCAGCGCCACGCCAGGCGGCACTGCCCTGCATAATGGCCTTCCACAAAGGCACAAGCGAGAGGGGCTCAAGTGGGACCACCGAGCATTTGCTAGATCAGAGCAGAGTGAAGAAGCCAAGAACGTAACTTGGAGACACACCAAAATTAAAAACAAACAAACAAAAACCCAAACAAAACAACAAGCTTATGAGGACACCTCGTCATGGTGGAAGGCCGGTGCACTGGCTGCCTGCACGCCCACAGGCCCCAGCACAGTCTCACTCCCAAGCCTCTAATCATCTCTTGTGGCGAGACAACACCGGGCAGGCCTCATTAGCCACATCCTCATCAGCTTTAATTGAAGACTGAGATGCTTGTGCCGGCCAGCCAGGCTGAGGCTCTATAGAAGAAAGAATCCCAGACGGCATGAATGCAACGAGCCCGTTCTGAGTGACAGCAGCCTTGTACTGCGGGGTAGAGGTGTCCATTTAAAATGCCATACCTACTCAATGGGATCTCTGTCCTTACAAAGACTCGCTCTTGCTCAGCCTGCCGCAACAGCGGTAAAGAGACAGGAAACATATGAAGAACGCCCAGCCAGAACCAAAAATGAGGTGGGACGGCTGCCAAAAGACTGCAGGCACATCAGACTACAGCACAATTCACATTTCTTCACAGGTCTGCTTGGCCACTGGCTAAATAACTACTTTTTCTCCCTCTCGTTTTTCTTTTGTAGCTTTGTATGCTGGTGACAGAAGCCTACTGCAAATTGCTTACCATAATTTAGCTTCCTAAATGCAGAGATGCATTCATATAGACAGGACCCAGTAAGAAGTGGCGCATTAAGGAATGGGATTTTTGCCAAACTTGACAAAGACACCCTGTGCAAATGAAAGCCCTTATATTTGAAGGAGCACAGGCAGCTTTAATAGCAGGAATAATAATAATAAAAAGCTTAAAGAGGTTCTTTAGCATGCATAGTATTTTCCCCTGGAACAAAGTAAATGAAAATCAGGCTGCAATCTTAAAGCCATTTCTCTATTGCTTTAGATAAAACACAATGTTAGTCACTGCCATTAAGGCTTCATAACAAAAGCATAACACTGGAGAAATAGTCATGGGAAAAAAAAAAGTGTTTTTTTTTGTTTTTTTTTTGTTTTTTTGGTGGGTTCTGTTATTTCCAGACACCGAAAAAAAACAATCTAAAAAAAACCCCACCCCCTCCAGACTGTAGGCATATTTTAGTATTTTTAAGAGGAAAAAGATTAACCCTGGCATTAACTTTGGCCAGTTTCTAATTAATGTTCTAAGCACCTATTCTTCCTAACATTTGATGATTCATAGATGCACTCCACTTTGACAAGTGAGCTGGCACAGCGTAGCGGTATGAGATGAAATACTGTCACATCCTTAAGACAATTTTCAGGTTTGCTGTTGTTTGTTCATGTACAAGGGGAATTGATTTTAGGTTCTGTAAAATTTTGAAGGTATGTCTGAGTCAAGCTTCAGAGTATGATTTGAAAATGCTGTAATCAAGGTATTTCGTACCCGGTTCAACTCTGTACACAGCGAAAAATGATGTAGAATTAAAATGTAAGATTTTTGAGACTAAATTAGCAGATTCACTAGTGTGAAACTTAGCAAGAAAATTCACAGGAATGTTCCACACTGCAGATCTTTTGCTTTCTTTGAAAAAGATTTGATTTCATCAAATGGCTTCATCCTGCTAAATTCCACTAATATTCTCAAAAGAACTTTCCAATTTAACCTGTAATTTAAAAAATGATAGCATGTATAAAAATGTTT
Organism: Netta rufina; assembly: GCF_964035555.1. Lineage (NCBI taxonomy): Eukaryota > Metazoa > Chordata > Aves > Anseriformes > Anatidae > Netta > Netta rufina. Next base: position 115,468,783 of record NC_140123.1, read on the forward strand.
TAACAATCAGAGACACCAAGTGTACTGTATCTTTTATGGAGGTGTTTCTATTCAGGTATTTTATGGCACCTGAACCAGTAAATTATTATTTATTTTTTCTAATTGGACTCAGGGAACACATCAAAGCACATGCCAGCCAAGCTAAAAATGCACAGTATATAATTAGCTTAACATTTAATAGAAGTAAGCATGTTGTCTGTAGTCAAACCTCCGTAAGCACATGGAATAACCAACAGCATTATCTTTTCATCCCCTTACGTTCCTCCAGCACAGCGCCAGCTCTTTTCACACACACCCTAAATATACCTTCAGCATAAGAAATTCTGCAAGTAGTACCAGACTCCCCCAAATGGGCAAGAAGAGAATAGGTGTCAAAAATCAATTTGTAGAAGCACATTAAACATGTGGAGAAGAAATTCATAAAAACAATCTCTAAGGACTCTGAATTTTCCATACATGAAAGAGAGAGGACAACTTATAGACTTAGATGTCACCACCTAACAGTGCTGTCACATAGCCTTGTAGCTATGGTAAGCTTCCTTTAGCCTGCAAGTTTATTTTTCTAAAGGTTTCCTGCCTCTGGAGCAGCTGTATCTTTTTTACAGCTTTTTTTTCCCCACTATCTTTTGTGTACGCTATGGACATCTCTTCAAATCACTGCTTTTTTCCCCTCAGGATTTTCTTAATGCAATGCTGTCATGAAGATAAACATCTACTGATGGGAGCCTCTTAAGAGAAAGGGTGATTAACCATTCAGTGACAGCCCTTATTGGTTCATTGCTTATTCCCATCCTCCCCCATCATATTTCAGCTATTATACCTCAGCAAACTGAAACAATGCAGACTCCTCCGTTTGTTTTACAGCTCCTGGGACTCCTGGCTGTGATGTGCTTGAAGAGATCTGTCAAGAAAACAATTATGTTTGCATCACTTAACTCTTCAGTTTCAGTATCAAATTTCAACATGTGAAATTTCTGATCCATGATAGTGAAAGACCATTGGTACCAAAGAACATGCCGATGAGTCCCAGCATACCCCTACAAAGAACAGTACCTGCTTTCCCAGGAGACATGGAAATAGCGATCTTGAATAATTTTTCACAATGAAAACCTTCCTAGGATCAACAGAACAGGCTAGAACTTTTTTTGAAGGGCGTTTGTTTGCCCGTTGACATGTCAAAAGAGGGTTAACAACAAAAACTTAACACTAGGTTGTATTTCACTGTTCAGTGAAAAGACCCAGCCACAGCATGGTGGTGCTGATAGAGCACAAATTGCTGCTCAGCATGGAAGATAAGTGTGGGCAGGGACACAACATATGCATGCACTTTAGAAAAGATACCCGATCGATCCCAGAGACTATGGGAACTTTTTTTTTTTTTTTTTTTTGGTTGCAAATTACACTTTGAATTCATCACAGACCTAGGTACAACTACCATTTATTTTGTCATTGATACACAAACCTGCCACGTACTAATTAGGCACAACCTCACTACAAACCGATTAATATTGTTGAAAAATATGAATAATAAAAATTCATATAAAAATGAATAATGAGCTAATATGCATTTCTAATTATTGATCAATCAGCTACTTCTAAACTACAAGTTTTAGAAGTGCAGACGAGCTCGCTTCCTGGAACCCACTGAAGTTCTTTGGTTGGGAAGAAAAAGCAGAGGTCATGAACCCTTTAAAGAGCATATCTTGCAGCACACAACACAGTTCTTGCTACTACCACATGATTCTGGCTCTTTCCTGCTTGGGCATTGTAAAATGAACTCAATAACTGCACTGATATTTTTCGTACTGGTTAAAAGATGGGTAACAGGGAAATTGAAGGAGCAGACTTATCGAAAGGAACTATACAATGTTTTATGTTGCTCAACTGACAGTTTAAGTACACAAAAATATCTCAGAAATACTGGAAGATGGATGTTGAATTAGTACCATAATTAACACTGGAATTAACCAATTTTAAGAAGCTTTTAAGTACTGTTTTCATTAACAACAAGCCAGGCATTTCCTAACAAGACAAGCCAGCAGGCTGTTTAGGAGCTTAATCACAGGTTATGTATTTCGTTCTGGCCATTACCTTTAATCAGAAATAAAGGATCGGTGCATTAATCATTGTCTAATACATTTTCAAAACCTCAGATCTTAAGTTAGAGCTCAAGGTCTTGTGGGTTAATGTTAAAACAAAATCATGTTTTCTGTATGCCGGGCCTGGTATATATCTACTCCTTAAGTGATGACATTTAGGGAGGAATATGAAGGTGCACACAGCAAGGAGTATTAAGACAGTAAGATTCATGGCTGGTCTGAAACCAGGTAATAAAAGAAGCCCTTGCTCTAATAAACTTTCTTTCCATACACAACTTCTCAAATGCCACCCAGCATCCTGTACAATCAATATTTATACAGCTAAATATTTAAGCCACTTAGATTATTGTAATTTAAGAAGTTGAAAAGGACGTAAACAAGCAAGTGATGCTTACAAAGGGCCAGGACTCTCTGCAACCTCATTTGCATCACGTTATTTTTGTCAACTAAATCCATTAGACCTTGAATTAGAAATTGCCGTATTTAAAAGCAAAAGCAAAAAACCAAAAAACAAAAAAACAAACCACAGTTCAGCAGCACTATCTAGCTATTAGTGGAAATATATTAACAAAAATGTTGTACATTGCAAAACCAAAGCATAGTTGCATAGAGCTGTTTTGTGGTTACAGAACAGAAGAAAATCTTGGAAGTTCCAGAACTACAGTTATTTTTGATGGAGTCAGGGCCTAAAGTAGTCAGAATGGCTAAATGACACCCAAATATACCTGTTGAGACTTCAGTCAGTTAGACTCCAGTTAATACCTAAGTGCAGGAATGACACATCCTAAATCACTGCTTAAACCACAACTCTATTATTGCTCTAGGGTTTCAATCATGTTCCTGAACACAATCTCCTGCACTTCAAGCCAGACACATCTACCAGATACACAATCCAGTAACATAAACCTCAAAATAAGGAAGAAATACTGCCATGAATTCCAGTCAGAGGTGTTTAATTTCTCTTTCAGCTAAACACCAGATACCTCTTGAAAAAGAAAACAAACAAAAACCATTCCCTTCTAAAGAAACTCACCTCTGCAAACTGAAACAATGACGACTTCTGACACGCTTCCGTAGAATTAGTCGCATCAGATTGGCAAGTACTCGAGGAAACCTGAAACAAGGAGCGTGGAGAGTAAGACCTCAAGGGTTTTTCTTTCAGGCTAAGAACAGTAGTAGGCAAAATGAAATATCAGGCAGCTGATATTGCTGTGTTTAAGAACATGCTGTGTTTAAGAGAAAATGGACCATGTAATGTTTCAGATTCCTGGACTGGCTGAATCCTAGTTGAATCAAAATAAAAGGTGAAAACATAGCTTAGCACCCATTTTAATGTATTTCACAATTGCCTAATAAGAAAGAGCATGATAATACCAGGGATTGTTTTTTTTTTATTCCAAACTGCAGAAGAGTCATACGCAACAAATACTACACTGATGATTTTGGGCTGCATACACAGATACTTGGTATTCATGATGCTATCTACTACCTCTTTAATTTACACTTCCATTCTGAAGAAAATTAATTACTTAGAAGCAAAGAAGGAAGTTTTTGAAACCACTAAGGGTTGCCTAGTGACAAAAATAATTGCTAATCCCTTCACAGCATGAAAATAAGTAGTTAAGGGTGCCACAAGCCTTAAAGTGCTCAAATAATAAACATAAACATCTGTTTAGGGGTGCTTATGAGAAGCAGTACAATCAAGCATCATAACTTCTGAAATCAAAACACAAAGAAATGACAGCTCAAAATCCAAAACCAACAGCCAGCCTCATCTGATTTCATAAGACCTTACCCATACTTCTCTTATTAGCCAGAAATTTGTTACTCAAGCATCCTTCTGTAAAGGGATTGTACTGAATAGGAAATGACACGTTTGAGTGTAAAATATTTACATGTCTGACTCCTCGGAGCTGAGGCATTATTAATATAAAATACAGTACATAACAGAACTCATAGAAAACAGCAGAAAGGAAGGAGGCCTTGTGGGATTTTCGAAAGGTAGGTAACAAGATGGAGTTTTTTTTCCCCCTAATGATTTTCAATTTTTCATGGAATTCCAGGTTATTTGAAATATTTCAGTGCAAATGTATTTTTCACCTCATTTCTTATCAGAATGAGTGTGTCAATAGCATTTATTGGTGGATGGCCATGTGAGATCTGGCTAGCAACTGCGTCTGTTGCCTGCAAGAACCAAGTTCACCATGCCTGCAGTACATGCAGTTAGTTCTGCAGCTCCTGCCGCTGGCTGCCCCAAAATGCTCGTGCATGGCAAGTACACAAGCACAGGAATCTGCTGCAGAGGTTCTGCCTCTGCAACACAAGAGCTGTTGTGCCCACACTCCCAATTTGGGGGAAATTAACAGTCTCTGGGGTTTCTAATCTCTGCCAAGCTGAACTTGACCAAAGAGATACAGTAATTACTGAAGGGCACAGTTGTACTAACAGTGCCATTGCATGGCTCTCCTTTCCTGCTGTAATACAGAGTACTCAACATTGCATCATTTCTTCTCCTCTCTCCTCCTACTGGCTTATCCTCAGCTGCACTGAAACAATCTTTGTTTCTGATTTACACCCCAGGCAACACCGCTTCGTGCGGGCCCTGGGCAGCCTGGCACCGCGGGCCAGACAACCGCTCATTCTCAGCCAGGAGGAAGCCGTAGGGATGCTGCCTCCGCATCCTCACAGTCCCCTGTGGGTTACTTACCGTGGCCTGCTCTGAAATAAACGAGAGGCACAGGACAGCACCTGGCTCACACGTCCTCCTTCCTCACTGAGTGATCCAAGATTTGCATCTGGTCCTGATATGCAGGGCAGCAGCAAGGGGGGAACTGGCAGAAGAGCCACGTTTTGGACTGTGCTACAAATTCAGGGCTTCCTGGGAAGTTAAGCACAGAGACCGCTAGGTGCTGCTCTAAGGCAAGCAACTGTCCTCACGGCCTTGGGAAGGAGCCTGAACGCAAGGAGCATGCCTCGTGGAGTTTCAGGTTTATTGCAGTTTAATGAGCAGAACAGTGGCAGGATGAGGTTTTGTCTCGTGCAACCAGAGTTACAAGAACAGTCCCGGTAAACATTTTTGTTCAGGTGTTTGACAAAATGTGCTCGTATACACCTCACAGTTCTGCTTAACTGATGGAAGGACACAAGTATCAGGTGAAAAGTCATCGCTTACCCGTATCCTTTACCTACTGTTGCTAAGATTTTTTACTTTTCTTGCCTGTTTAAGAGCTCAAGGCACTGCTTGGAAATCAATCACACATCAACACCGAATTCTGTTATCAGATGAAAAGCCTTCTGGTGTATCGAAAAAAATGACCAAAATAGGAACATAACCAGCACAGAAAGATGGTGACTAAAGCACTTTGGTAAGCATCACTACGGTGCCCCTTTCCCCTTTTCCTGCTGGTGCATGTTCGCTTTGTTACCTGCTATCTGGAGCGCTGACAATGCTAACTTTAACCACCCGGATTTGAAAAGCCCCTATATATCCATTTAGCACACACTTAGCAGAAAAGCAGTGGGCGTTGAATAAATTTACTTGGGATTAGCAGAGCTGTTACGTAAGGATCCTTTTCCTCATCATTTCTGAGGTTCTGAACAAACCGTGTCAGCGCGCCCCTCCTTTGTATCAACAACTTTTAAGATGCTAATAGTATTTTAAGATGTTTGCTTACAAGGCCACCCAAGTCTGCATAATCGTACATATACAAGCAGTCAAACTAAATGTAGATAGGCAATCCTAACTCTGGCAGTCCCCCAATTTAAGATCCACATATATGCATGTGATTCCTCTATGTACACACATACTTCAGTAACAATGAAGACTACAGGGTATCACTTGGAATCCTTTTAGAATGACATTCCAGCTCCCTCTCTCTTTTTTTTTTTTTTTTAAATAGCAGTGTCAGAGTTTTAGATATATGGCATATGATTTATAGCCTCATATCCATATAAAATCAGTATCTATGTGTTCCAGAGTTAAGCAACTCCTGAACCTTTTCACAGAGTGAAAGTAGTAGTTTTTAAGTAGTTTTTAGGAACTTTACTGCATTTGGGGCAACACAAGCCTAAGAAATATTTGCTCCATATCCAATCATCACTAGAATACTGAATCAAAAGGAGAATGACTACCTATTTTACCCAACATACAAACCACCTTATGAACAATTTTCAAAACTGGCCCACAAAGTAGGTCACAAATAACAATCAGTCTGACAAAAGACTGGAGGTCCCTGCGCTCCTGGAGATCCACAGAAACACTCTTATTTACTGCAGCCTTTTGTAAATACAAAATGTTTGATGGCAACTGAACGACAAACTTCTTTTCAGACAAAGACTTAGTCAATAGGAACAGACTGCAATACTTCCATTACCTGTTAGCACTTGCATGGTTTCAGAGCGCATATATAATTACACTGACTGTATGGAAATTATTCTGTATTGACTTTGCTATGAGTGCCAAGGCTGCAGTTGTGTGAGGCGTTACACAAGCACGTAAGTGTATGAATCCCTTGCCCAAAGAGCTTGCAAACTGCCTGTTTGTTAACAGTCAGTGTATGTCAATCCTTCCATTTGCAACAGCATACTCTCACTGGGCAGACCTGCCTGGTTTGATCACATATTCATCAGTCTGGAGTTAATACAGAACTGGTATCAAACCCAGGCCTGATGTCTATGGTCATGGTTGGAGTACAAGACTCACATCCCCAGGCTCACACTTCAGTTCCGCCTTAGGTTACCTAAGATGTATCTTAAATTCCACTTCCCACTTGGCAGATGGTCCTTTTCAGAGCTCTTTTTAAACTGAGGGCTTGTGGTAAGGGAGAGAAGAGATTTCCTTACCTCTTGTGCAGTCAGGGCATGCTCCCCGGCTAAAAGCAGCATACTTAGGCCTCCCATTTGTGTAGGATCTGTTAAAAGAGTAAAACCAAGTCTTAGGTTTATTCATTTGCTTGTTTAAGGAGCCTGCCATTTGCAGTGTTAAACCCCCAGAAGACTACTTGTCACAGACGCTCTGAGCGAGCGGCCATAAAAGGCAGTTCAAGAGAATCACAAATAACCATTTCTGTACCCTCTGGGAGAGGCTCTCAAAGCTGTTTGAAGGATTTAATTGGATTTGTGTGCTTAACACCTCATTGCGCGGATTTACAATTTTACCGCCAAAGGTTATACGCACTACGGAGCCAGCTACCTTTAAAACAGGCAAGCGTAATGATCTCATACATCTCAGACACAGACACACACAAAGACACACTAATATACTCGGTGGATGCTCCTACCAAGAGAGCAGTTTCCTTCCTTAGCCACTGAAGGAGTGAAGGGATGGAACAAAATGACACGCTCAAGCTCTGCAGGAAAATTCAGCTTTAACAGAGAGCTGCATTTAGTGGTGAAAAGTGCCAGCCTGACAGCACTGAAGCATGAAGTGCTCAATCCTCCACGCCAGAACAGCACAGGCACCAGCCAGCCAAGCTGGTGACTGCCTACTTGTTGCTCCACCGATACGACATCTAATTGAGGAAAGCAAAATGAAGATATGAGTGCTCTTCTTTTGAATATTTGGTTCTGACAGTTTCTAGCCTCCAGGCTCCAAGCACCTCACAAGTTCTGAAAAAAAATGACAGCAAAAAGTAAAAGCTATCAACACTGTCACTGCATTACTCGCGGAGTGGCTTTGCCACTCAAAACTGTGGCTGCTCTTCATCACCATGAAGACAAGTCGTCTGGTTTGGGGGGAGTGCCTTGGAAGTAACGCAGGATCTCTATTTAACAAAGAGATACGGAGAGAGAGGAAAACAGTCTGTGGTCCAAATGTCTCGCACAACAGCCACGGTATGAGAGAAAGAAAGAAAAAAAAAGCATTATCCTTGCTGTATTCCTGAAAACACCAAGTTATCTCTTGGTAATTAACCTCCCCAGGTCTTACTAAGTGAGTACTCACATCTTCCAATTTCCTTTTGCTAAACTACACAAAAAACGATTTCTCCAACAATAAATTACACGCGCCTGGGACCATTCTCTGGAACGGCGGCTAACTGGCACAATTACCCTCGTCTGTTTGGTTAAATTGCCTCTAACACAATAGCTGCATCCAAAATACCCACTGGGAATTTCTGTGGCCCATTCCAACTCGAGAGCCAAGCCTAGCTGTTTTTTGGAGAGAACCAATGGATGTGTAACCATACCTGTAAACCTCCCAGTGGTTTTGCACTACAGACAATTAAGCTCCAGTTCACAGGAACACTCACTGGTACTGTTTAATTCAATGCTACAGATGCTGCCAAAGCTCCTCCCTTGGACAGCATCTCACACTGAGATTCACAGGAAAAAAGTTTGTTGATACTCTTTAAATAGTGGTTGAAAAAAAAACGATATTCAGATTCCATAGGAAAGCAATGTGAATAAACCCAAGCTCATCCATTATCCCAAGGACAGAAGAGCGGTCACTAGCTTAAGAGCACAGCCTAGATAGCACTTGCTTCAAACCCCATGACATTCAACTGAAATTACTTTTTTTCCTTTAATGTAATGAACAGATAGAATTGGTTTCGTTTTGTTTTTAAGCACTTTACTTCAAAATAAAGAAAAAAAAAAAGGAATAGAAGATATTAAGTTTCTGCAAAGAGACAAGGCGCTATCAGAAGTGTAGAGTCTAGTAACAAGAAGTGGCTGAAGAAACAGAGACAGAAATGGGAAGGGTCAGCAAATGCTTAAGCACAATTCTTAAGTGAATAGACGCTGTCAATATAGCACCTTTTACCATTAATATACTTGATCGAGCAACAGCTCTGTCCCTCAAACAAGAGGAAATCAGAGCAATTAAAAACTGAAAACTAAACACATCTCGAAAGACATTGACTGAACAGTCAGTAATTTTGAAGAAGAGACTGGAAGAGATCTCCAGGTGCACCACAAACTTACTGAGCTCCATGTTAAACAGTTAGGGGCTGCCTGGCTGCTTTTTCTTTCTTTATTCACATAGGAATACCACCGCAGAACCCAAATCCTCTAAATACTATGAGTTTTCTTTCAGTTTTCAGCCTACATTTACTGAGGGCTAGGTAAAGGTACACTTTTTTTTTTTTCTCTGGTGTCCATATTGTAAAGTTTAAATAACTTTTCTCTAAATTTCCATCTGCTCTATCTACAGGAGTCTCCCTGTGCTTCCTCCACTTGCTCTACTAGCCTAAACAGATCAGGATGTCCCGACATCATCACACGCGTTCATCTCCCATACCAACTGTGATCTCTGTAGCTCTCCTCTCCAGTTACACCAGGCAGAGTTCATCATTCCTGCACATGAATGGTCAGCAGGGTAACCACGTCAGATGAGCTCTCACCTGTACTCTCTTGAACACTGTTAATTCTTCTCTATAGCTCCTGAAAATGCTTTGCCTGACACACTGCAGCACAGCACTTCCTTCTGCCCACATCACGCCGATGGCTCACAGCTCCTCTCTTGAGACTCACTTTCGTTGCCTTAGGTCTTCCTCCTCCTCAGTTTTCACCAACTGGAGAACACCTAGCTTATGGCTCTACACTTCTTCCCTCGCTTCTAAATATTTCCTTGGCTGAACAGGTGGTCTCAGTTTTCTGCCCTTCAAATAAACAGCTTATAACAAAATGACAAGAATAGGCTTTTGCTTTACTTTTTTTTTTTCCTCCTGCAAGTAAGCAAATACTTACACTGTTTATTTAAAAATAAAAATTAAAAGGATGAAAAAAAATGACAGCTCAGTGGAAAGTTAATTTTGTGCTTGAGCAAATTGAATACTTATGCTGCAGCTGTAGCGGAGAACTAGCACTTAAAAATCTTTCCACTAAGGTTTCAAATTACAAAATAAGCTTATATAAGGGAAGACAAAATGTATATACACAAACTGCCGCATGCTTATCGAACCTTCTCAGTGCAATAATGTTTCTCTTATGGCACTAAGAACCTACTGGTATGAAAAAATGAGGATTAAGTGCTATTTTATAGCCCTCTACAGTTAAATCAACAGTAATGAGAAAACAGCACACACATCTCACTCATAGAATGGGAGGGGATTGGTGGCTTTCTCAACAGCTTTCAGCAGTGATTAACCTTGCACCATCTCGCTATTCGGGAACGACATACATGTACGTTGTTAGTACCAGCATGGTTAGAAACTCAGCAGGCCGGCTTGTTCAACATGGCAAGTTTCCCATCTGAGGAAAAGAAGAATGGAGGAAGAAAAAAAGCCAGCAAGCAACAGTTCCAGTAAACTTTCACCTGGGTTCAGGATCACGCTGCCTTCTACAGAACAAATTTTGCATCTCTATCAGGACATTGGCTGTACTAGGGAGTGTCTTCTTCTGACACAGAGCTACAGAAGCAACTGAAACACTGAGCTTTTCCACAGGAAAGCTGTTGCCCACTTGGCTCTGTAGTTGTGACAGTAGATGCTGCAATGAATACATTCACCTGTGAACAACTGTTGTCTTTGCCTGCCACCCTAGAACAGATCACAAGGGAGGCACAATAAAAACGTGCTCAACTACAGCTTGCAGGCTGGATGAGCAGGGACACCACTAGCGATGCCGCAGGTCAGGAGCCCAGTGATGGTGCCACACCTCAGGCTCTTCATACAGCAACAGGTCAACATAAGAAGCTTAAAAGAAGTGGGATGGTTGCTGTTGGAATGCCAAAAACAGGAGAAATAGCCTGGGATAGGGGGGAATTGAAAAGGAAAGGAAGATTTTATGCTTACTATGTAATGTTTTCCAAAATGAAATGTGATATGTAAAAATAAATCAAAAAGGATTTATAGCTACCAACAAGTAAAACACATTTCCTGGAACAACTGTGGATTGCCATATAATCGATGTCCTAATGATGCTATCTGCCTTGAAGATGCAAGACAGCAGCGTTTCAAAGATAAAGGTGTTTCTATGGTTGTTCACCTGCATTATAGTTCATCAGCCAGTACACAGACTGGGTTTTAAAAGAGGTTGTGCTGGGCAGAACAGTGAGGTTTGAATTAAGCTATCACATGAAGCAGAGGGGAGAAGAACCCAACAATATATGAACTGGTCATGAACTGGTATACGACTGACAACATCGTAATCCATTTGGTATGACAAACCTGTTGTGATTTAGATGCTGCTAACATCTCTGTCAGGAGCTGCCATTATTTTATGGGTGCTGTTATACTTGTGAAATAGCCAGACTTCACTGGCATGAGGTCTGGAGCAAGACCCCTATGAATTACTATACTCACTGATTCAGTCTGCAGTTAAAAAAAATTAAATCACATTAGCCCAAAACAGAGCCTTCTTCAGAAGTGAATGTCTCCACAGGTAAAACAATGGATTAGATTAATTTCTAATCAAGTCCTAAATCTTCTGCTCTGACAGTTGTTGATTAAAGATCTCTCTTATCAGGAGCTCTACAGTTGGACAGCCCAGCAGGAGCAGTGGGGGACAGCAGCCAGGCAAGACCAAGACCTACTGCCTGTTCTTCCTGTAAAGTCAATAAGCAGCATGAAGCATAAGCATTACTCCCCTGATAGCCAAATCAGAACGGGATGAAGAGGCTTGTGGGTTTTAGAACTGGTCTCCCACATATCACTATTATGTTGCAGGAAAAAGTATTTTGAATTACATTTCACAGTTCCTTTGTAGCCAGGAGGAATTCCATTACAGGAATTTTCATACCATTATGAAACTGGCAAAAAAGTGCAAAAGCCTGTTTATCCCTTTTATCCTTTTTTTCACTTGTTCCATAAAACTATTTTCCACTCTCTAGATCAAGATGTCTCTAAGCAGAAAAATCCTGTCACACGATTGTCATAAACTAGGTAGAATGCAACAAAGTTTGAAATACATCAACTTTAATAAAATTAGAAACCTTAAAAAGACAAAAAAAAAAAAACACACCAAAAAAAAGTGTGTGTGTGTGTAATTATTTTCCACCTTGACTCTAGATTTTTAAGCTGCCAGTATTTAAGAACATTAATAACTCTTATTTCAAGGTCATGATTGCAACAGTTCTGCTATTAGTGGATATCAGCAAGAGATTATCTGCCTTTCACCAGTTCAGGCTCTCCACCTGCATTGATTAAAGTTTTTTATTATTATTATTTTAAAAGATTATGTACTCCTGCCCCCATGATATGATAGGAAAAGGCAAATTTTAAGTAAAAGTGAATTATACTTTTCTTGCTTTAAATACAAAAAGCCTTAGGTACATTCATCCACAAGAATTATTAACACCTCCAACTTCAGACACCAATAAATCATGCTGGTAAACACAAAGTTATTAAACACAGTACTAGCCTCCATGAAAGAAAGAAAGAAGGAAAAAACAGACTACCAGCACTATCCTTCTATAACTAGGAAATGAAAATCTCTAGTTCAACAGCAAATAAGCCTGAACTAAAAATAACTCAAATCTAAATGGCCACATCTTAGAAACTACCACATATCTGGACTTGACTCTAACACAGCAAATATGTAGTATAGAAAATGGTACAAAATTGTTACACAGAGGTTTAAAGATAGTCTTAGCAATTTGAGGACATGAAATGTATTTGCAGGTCTTGCAGCTCCATCTCCATGTTGCATCCTCAAACAAAGCAAGGATGCTATTTTTGAGAAACCTCACAAGACTGAAATCTCACCTGCCATCCCGAAGTTGAGCTGTGGCATTTCTTCACTTTTTGTCACTTTCCTCGGGCTTGGCAAATCTTTTGCAGAGTCTGAAGGGAAGGCCCACAGTTTCTTCCTGTTTGTAACAGTGGAAGTCTGTGTTTTCACAGGTTTGTTTGTTGTGGGGCACCACTTGTATCCTGGGTTTGCCTTCATAAATGCATCCTTGTACTAGAAAAGAAAAGGAAAATTACCAGTTGTAACGTTATACTATCTACAGGGCAACGGGGTGCACTTTTTATAAGAGGATTTAATACAGTAAATAATCCTTAAATGTCTTGATTTTTTTTTAACAGTTTAGTCATGTGCTAAGAGTCTGACCACCAACACAATCTAACAAGAAGAAATATTCAGATAAGTAAAGCTGAGCTGTACTTAAAAAAACAGTTAGGCTTCTCTTTTCTCTCCCGAGGGTTTAATACACATATCAGGCTGAAGTTCTGATCCTGCAACTTGCTCCCCAGTGTTTATATGCTCACCGCTTGGGAAACAGAGAAGACAACCACCCGAACTCTTTCTCAGGTAGTCTTTTAGTTTGGATGAACTGAAAACATTCATTTGGCAATAAATGCAGCATAATGCCCCTTACTTTGCACTTGCTCTGTAACACCTCAAAATTTTAGAATATTTGAGTTATGCTCTTACCCAGACCAGGCACATCCCTCTGAAAATAAACTGCCACCTACTTTTCTCTTTTTCAGCAGCTTCTGATACATCACCCGAGCCTTCCTTCCAACACCATGCTGCACGGCCGCAATAAAATGAACCAGGACCATTGAAAATTCTCTTTGGCCTTGAGCACGTATCGTCGTTGTTTGCTATATGTTTGGTATGAAGCACCAAAACAATCTAAGCTAGACTACACAGAGGGGGAAAAAGGATCTGCATCCTACACGGTTTGGTTGGAATAAAAGCACTCGGGGCATCTATTCTCAAAACGTGGCGGTGATGGTTTCCAAGCACCTTGCTGCCCGGCAAAAAAAAAATAATAAAAAAAATAATCTTTGACCATTAACAGCAATAAAAAGAATGCATTTCAGTATTTCAAACTTGTTGCTATGCAAGGTAGAGAAGGGACGAATCAGCGGGTCATGCCAAGCATTCCAGCTGCAAATGTTTGTCTTACAACTGATAGGCACTTGGAGCGCTCACTGCTGTGGGAGGCAGGCTGCCAAGTCAGCACCAGAGCTCGCCGCAGGGAGCAGGAGCTCAGCACCTCCTAACTCATTATCAGGTGGGTCTCGCTGGCAGCAAGCGAGGGAGAGAGCTGTTTTGTCCTGAACTACACAGCAGGGCAGCCACAGAGAGTTTCTTCTGCAATCACCTGTGCTCCCACCTGCCCAGCTGTCCTTGGTCTCAATTTTGCATGGAAAATCACCTACATGTACGCTTCATGCACATGCATGCCACAGGAACACGCAGAGGGAGGAAAACAAAAAATCCCTTGGGTACCAAATAAAGAGGAGCACTCTGAAAACCCTGTCCTCTTAACAGCGTGAGTGCTGTGCTCTCCCAGACCAAGAAATGGCGTGCCTTGTGGCAGGCTCTTCGTTGCATGCACCTCTCTCTCCTACTTTCACTTCCATCTTAAGCTGTCAGCCAGCACTTTCTTCCCCCAGACCGTAGCAAGGATACACACGATTCACTTTACAAGCAGCACGGCGCCGTGTGAACCTGCCGTGGGAAGTCCTGTATTTATAGAAGTGGCCATAAATAATACAAATCTGCAGGGACTGCTGACCCACATACACCCCGTATTTTCCGGAGAGGGCAAGTGGATTAAATCTGCGAGCGAAGGACTGCGACACCTCTCCTCTCACCCCTTTGCCTTCTCCTCAGTTTGGTTTGGGAGTTCATTTTGCCAGCGAATGCAGACCACAAAAATAGCCTCACAGAGGGAAGGGGAGGGGAGGGGAGGGGATAAGGGAAGAGGCGGAAAGGAAACACACAAAGCGAGCTTTGCCTTCCATTGTTAAAGCCCCAGCCCACTCATGAATCATGTTTCCAGCCTGCCGAGTTAAAAGCACCAAACCTCCAGTGATGAAGTACGTAAGCCCCTCGTATCGGTGTTGGTGCTCTGAATAATTGAATTATGCTGCGGATTAATTTGACAATCCAACAGGCTGCCCATCAAACGAGAGCCATAATGCATGCCATTTGCCAGACGAGGCAGCGATAAGCTTTTAATCAGTTTCCAACAAGAGAAATTCAAGTGATGCGGTGTATTAATGGATTTTTTCCTCTGCAGAGCCGAAAAGTGAACATTAACTGTACTCTCCATAGAGGAGGGAGCCAATTCAGGCAGGACAACTCATCGGCTCCTTTCAGAAATTCAACAAGCAAGATAAAATGAAAAAAAAATATGTATATAATAAGTTAAACAATCACCAAGAAGCAGTTTTATAAAACGCATATAGGGGCCTGATCCAAATCTCTGACAGACTTTCAGTATTGATTTTCATGACAATTACACCGAGGCCTAAAACGAAGTGATGGATTCTGCTTGGCAGGTCATGAGAAGATAACTTAAATGAGCTACACGGTAACAAGGAACAGCCACAGGCAATAGAAGAGCTTACTCTTTTCCTCCTTTCGACCAACTATGCAGTCAACCAATTTAACACAGCAGCCTAAGGAAGCCTCTGAAGTCCCTTTAAAAAAAAAAAAGTTATATTTTTATCCTGGAAGGTAAAGGCACCGCCCTCATTCCCATGCAGAGCAGCATGCCAGTGCCTTCAGGACTGCCCTGCGGGGTCATGTCCTGAAATTCCAGGTAGCACAGACAAAGCACAGGCTGTGTGTGTGTGTGGGGGGGGGGGGGGGGGTCAGGCTGATGCATCGTTTCCGCTTTGGGAAAGCCTGGGGAAGGATGCAGTGTGCGGTGGGACGGGTGCCGTTTCAGAGCTGAGGTCCGAAAAGGCGCTGTGTTTAGATGCAAGCTCCTTTCATCACCAAGTAAAACGATTTGCCTCCTCCAGCGCCATGGGAACCGGAGCACACCAAGCTGCACAAGAACAGCAATGGTTTCACTGCATATTCTCCATGCCTGCTGAAAGCTTCCAGCCCCCGAGCAGGGCAGAAGCTCTGTGAGAGTTAACAGAGCACAGCCCCCCTGTTAAATGCAGTAGCCAGAAACGATGCAGCTTATTTATGAGCGCTCAGAATTCATTTTCCTCGCCGTGCAGTGAAATGCTAACACACGGCAGGAGCACTTGTGGTTCTACTCGGAGTATTTATCAACTACTGGGCTTATATCCCACATAATAAAACTTTCAAAGTTAAGTTGATCTATGAAGCCTGCAGGATACAAATGGAAAGCCTGCTCCTTAAAGGAAACACCAGCAGAAACCGACACTGAGCTCTGCAGGCACAGCATGAAGTCTCGATGGCAGGTGCTGCTCCAGGAGACCATTAACCACCAGGCTGAAAATAGAAGGAGCGTGGGGCCAGCTCTTCTAAGAAATTAAGGCACCCCGAGCTGCAGACAGGTACATAAAGGGATTTTCCAAAATTGCCTGAATGAAGCATAGACCTCATCATCCTCTCAGCTGGAATCAGGGACAGGTACCTAATCCACTAGGAAGCTTCTCATAATTCCACTTGACAAAGTCCTGGGTTGCCTCGCTCGCTATCTTTAAAAATCCTAGGCCCTACCTACTGCTAGGCACATGTGACAAAATGTACCAACGCCTGCTGAGATGGTATCAGTTGCTGACACCACGCAGGTAAGAAACTGGAAGTCGGTCGCTTGATGCCTGATCTGAGTTCACTGGTTTTGTAAACTCCGGCTCCGAGTAGTAAAACCATTCTCAGGACCGTAACCCAACGGAGCTTGTAGCCACTGCAATGGTGGGCCGCTTCTGTCAAGCCTATTTGTATCTCTGGAAGGGCAAGGGAAGCTCGGGGAACACAGGACGTGTTGGGGGTGAGGGAGAGGTGGCGGACACGACACAGGGGTCCTGCGGGAGATGCTGGAGGCTATGCTGTGAACACTGGCAGTCCAAGGTCACTGAAGAGCTGCTTTAGGTAAGGGGAACTCATCCTCTGCATTTTATACCTCAGTGAACTTTTATATATACTTGCATAGACACACACACAGCCCTATATATATAGGTCCTTAAACAGAAGTGTACCAGCACAATGGTAATGGTATGCTATTGCAAAGGCATTCACCTCCTGGACTTTTAAATTAGCTCTCCTCAGGAAAAAACAAAATATCAACACACAGTTCTAACTAGAGCTGACATTAGCATCCTTTTGACGGTCTCAACAGTGAACCTAACTGTACAAGCGAGTGCTAAAACAAGGAACTGCTCCACACGTAGAACAGGCCTGTTTGTGAAGAAGGCCCAAAAACGTTCAGTGGCACATTATAGCTGCTAATTACTGTTGTAACATAAAACCATTTAAAGAATAAAAATTATACATTATCTCTCCACTACACATTCTTGGAACTTGTGGTAATGATCTAACTACTTAGATTTATTGTTTCTCTTTGACACTGAATATGCAATTTGTTCTTCACGCCAACAGAAACAAATAAATCACCACAGGAACAATGATTTCTACAACAGCATGATTAATAGTTTCAGATCTGTCACTTCATATAGAAGTTCTGCAATTATTTTCCTTCTTAACGAGTGAGTTTCCTTCAGCAAGACAAAAGGCTAAGAAAAACAGTCACATCGGATTTATTTCTTCCAAAAATACTTTCTTCATTTTCGTCTTTATTTTTTTTGCATCTGTACCAAACCTCCTAATTGCCCCTTCCCCCAGCACGTCAGGAAGCATCACTGATCTGTACGTGGGAATGCAGAACACGTCAGGAGTGGCTGGACAAAGCTAAGGCTCAAATATTTCAATGCTGTGTCACAAATGGGACTTCAGAGTAACTACAAATACTACTTTAAAATGACCTGCCATGCAGATCACTTGCATGCAAGCCTTTCTACGCTCACGCAAACTACTGACATGGCTGGATCTTATATATATGTTTTATCAGCAGCAGACAACTTCACGTGACTATGGTTTTCCCACCTGTTTCACAGCTATCTGTGTTTCTTGTAGTACACTGGAATAACTTCACAAATGAGAGAGGTCCTTCCTTCTCACCAGCCCTCCATTATTTTTTCTAAGGCTGAATTCAATGGTTACCCACAATCTACATCATACAGCTAACTCCTGCATTGTCTTTTGGGGTAGCATTATCAGCCTATATGCCTGTGTCTTGCATGCTCTACAATCAATACCCACAACACTCTTCCTGGGGAGAGCTCATCAAACACAAGCCATTTCCCAAGAAGCTTTAGTTAAATTTTAAAGTGATATAAATACACTCTGTGAAATATGGGAATAAATCTCTTTTCCTTGCTCCCAGTTAAAGGGCTCTGACTGCCTATTCCTCTCTGATTAGGATATTGGGACTCTCCCTCAAAAAGACTGCTATATCAGAAATTGGTAACAATACAAAGAGAGAGTACTTCATGAAACACTATTAAAGTTCTTTAGCATCAAAAGTAAAAAGAGACTGCATTTGTCAACTGTACTTTTGGCTTGGTCAGCCTGTATTATTGACAGCAAATGCACAGCATGAAATAGGTATCGCTACAGCCAGCTAATATGGAACTGTACAATTTATTGTTTTCGATTGCCACAACCTAATGCATTAATGCTTCTAGTGCAGGAATTATCAGGCGATATCTACCACAAAGTATATAGTGTTTTGTTTTGTTTTGTTTTTAATGATTATTAGAGCTACAGTAGTTTGTGCACACAGACCAAACTCTTTGGATTCTGGTCCAAAAGACCTAGCAAATCCAGGTAAGAACAACAGTACCTCTGGGCACCGTAATCCCACTGGGGAAGGCTGAGGAGTCCAGAGAAGAGAAAGACCCTATCAAAAGGGCTTAATGTACTAAGAAACAGGAGACAAACATGTAATAAACTCCCTTTACATCTACCATTCATACAGTACGTACCTCCTTGGCCATGTCAGTGTATTTCTGCTTCTCTTTTGGATCTAGAACAGCCCACCAGTCTGCCAATATCTTGGTTGCGCCACGATTATCGAGGCGGGGGTGTTCTTTTCGCACGAGAGAGCGATGGCGTTTGCAGAACAAGAGAAATGCATTCATTGGTCGGCGAGCTCGTTGCTCCGAGGACTCGTCATCTTCAGTTTCATCAGCATCCTGCTCTAAACCATCAGCGCCGAGGAGCGGCACCTACCAGAACCGAAAGGGAAGGGCTGTAAACTCAGTTATAGTCTGAGAGCGTCTATAGATGTGCTCGAATGAGGGAGATGCACATAGGTTTGCACAGCTGTCTGCAAAGGCCATCTGTAAAATCTAGAAGACCAGGAAGCCTACATCCAACCTCCTTGCCAGAAGGTCCAAAGTTCACCCATTCAAGCCTTAGATGATGACTCACATTCAAGACTTCAAGACGTAGATGCTGACTTGCAAATGGAGCAGATTTCTAAGCTGAGGAGCGTTCTCTAGTAACAGCCCTAGAGGGGCTGGAAGGAGGGTATCCTCACTTCCAGTTTCCTACATGCTAGATGTTATCCCGGTGAGATAAGGCGAGCAAAGCTGTCTTGGACCTCAATCACACCTGCTTGCAATGACAAAGTGCATAGGAACAAAAGTGCACAGGAAAGAGTTGCTCCCCCATCTCCTGCCATTCATTTCTCAGCCTGAGCTGCCTTACAGCCTCTGCAGGGCAGCCCGGTCACTGCCAGAGGGCAAATCCCAACAGAAATCGCTGCCAAAACGCACTCGCTCAGCTCAGAGACCAGCACATCATTCACGCAACAGACGCACCACAGAAAGCAAGTTATAACTTAATGAAGTTAATGGGACAGAAAGCCACCTCCTACCTAACCACAACACTGCTATTTTGCACCAAGTTGTGGAAAGTGAGCTGGGGACGACAGACAGCACTGTCAGAGTATCAGGCTTCTCCTAGTTGCTCTTCACCCTCGACAAGGTCCACTCTTCCTTACCAGCACGTCTCAAGGCAGCCTCCTCAGCACTGACCTGTCACTGCCTGCCTTACCGAGGCATCGAGAAGATGCCGATGTGGACATTAACCACATGATGGAAACACCACGTCTCCAAAATCCTTCATCTCCCATTCCCACTTCTTGTTACAAAGGTTGAGCCTAAAAATACATTTGTGAGGTGACACAGCAGGGTCCTTACAAAAGAAGAGTAAGGCCAGCATTACTGAAGAGTACCAAAACACCAAGGGTCAAACAGGAGAGAGATTATTCCACTTGTGCTCACACCATTCTGGAGAATACGCTGAATTTCACATACAAAGGTAGTAAAAATTGCTGACAGACTTTCCTTCTTTTTTTCCTCTTAATCTTTTTTTTTTTTTGGTAAATATTAAAAATAGTCAAGCCCAGGGTAATATGTCTAAAGTAAACATTTAAAAATATGTCAGAAAAACTACCTTAAGAGATCAAAACTAAGATGTGCAGCGTGTAAAGCTTAGTTAAAACTTCTACAATCTAACTCAAAAAAAGCAGGGTTTTGCCCAAGATTTTGAAATAATGATGGAATATTCACATTTTAATGCTATTTGTTGCTTGCTTTTATAGCATTATGTGCACAGTATCGCAATTTTATTTTATTTTTATTGGCTGGGTTAGCTCGCAAAAGAGAACAGCAAGAAACACAAAGTAAAAACACAGCTGGGGTAAATCTGACCCACCATTCACCTTCTACAGTCCAAGCATCCAATGAAGTCTACCTTATCAATATCTTCTTCTTCCTCTTCTTCCTCCTCCTCTTCAGAGAAATCAAGGAGTTTCTTGGCAAGCAGGGGATGCCACTGAAGACACTTTCTTTTTGGTCGCTTCCCAGTTCCTTCTCCTTCTGTCGAATGATCCTTATTCCTACTACTGCCTTTCATTACTGTGACCTGCCGTGCAAAAACAGTCAGATGTTCACAAGAAACCCTTACGCACAAATGACCATCATGCAAATACTTAGACAAACCCGTAACAAACGCATGGAGCTCCTACACAAGACACTGAGAAGGTTTTTGCACGTTAATAGGTAGAGGTTTATTTCAGTTATCGCTAACAACAAGGATGTGTCCTTTCTCATCTCAACGTTTCCAGCAGGTCGGCTAGTGAGATGCAGCTGAAAAGGATGAGATGAAGGCAGTAGGCAGCCCAGCTCTCAGATGTGCTCCTGCCTAATCGGTAGCATGAGTGCTCACACGCCATGACGCAAGGGGGTGAGAGTCTACAGAGCTCCCCCAAACCTGTGCACACTCCATTTTTTCATATTTTGCTACAGACAAAGCCAGGAAATCCCTCTTTTCAGCAGTAGGATGTATCAGCATCTACTCATCTGTTGATTACCCACTTATATATAGCAGTGCTGGTGCAGAATCCCGTGACACTACAAGCTAGGATTTCCCAAGCACCATTAAAAAGTGCCATAGGGAAATCTGACTCCTCGCCTAGGGGAAGCAAATTCTCATAGATGAGTTTGAAACAAATGACCTGACATTTGCAAGGTGCTTCTCTACGAGAGCCCATGCACAGCAAACCATACGCTCAAGCAAGGGCCTGTGGAAGGTAAACAAAATTCACACACCTGTCTTGTGCACGTCTCCTCATCCGAGTACCTTACTGCTCAGTAAAAATAGCTGCTTATCACATGCTAGCTACCAGTTTCAAGGATGGCTTAGAAGATATGCTACCCAAGGTAAGACTTGCACTGCACTTACACAGGCTGCCCAAGCCTTGGTGCCACACTTAGGGCAAACGCCTCGCTGGGACCACTTCATGCAGTGCTCAGCAGGAAGAGACATAGCAGCTCCATCCATCTTCCTGAGTATCCCACCAATTTAGCAATCACTCATTTTGCTTTTTGCTGCTGTCTTCCCAGCGTTTTTTTGGTGGTTAACTACTGGCACGTTGGCAATATGCCCTTGTTTGCTCTAGGAATGTGTATAAGCAGCTGCTTCCCCCACAGACTTGAACAGCACAGAAAACAGAGGGAACTTCAGGCACCCGGCTTGCTGGAAAAAACTACTGAACCCTGAAAGAAGAAGGTTCAGACATCTGAACTTAAATACGTAAAAGTGTCCTTCTCCTGTACGTGTATTACATTTTATTACTTCCCCCCTGCTTATCAATAGTATCTGCACCCCCCGTCAGGGCTGCCCTGTGACTTAGCAGCTGTCCATTAAGCCCCCCCTTTGCAGTGCCCAGCATCCTGCTTTTACACGGAGCACATTCATGGCACATTCACTCTGCTGTACACTTTCTGCAAGCCACACTTGTCCTTTCAGCACGTGTTATATGGCACATAATCATGCACCATACCCCATCTTTAATCTGTGACTTGCAAAGAGGATCCAACGAACACAACAGGATTGAAATACCCAGAAACAACTTTGGTTTCAAGACGACATTAAAAGGTGAGAAGGATCAAGCAGCAATCCAGTATTGTGAAATGAGAGGTTGAAACCATTGCTATCCAACAGTCAACTTCATCACGTACTGTTCTGCACAGCACTTCCCACCTTTGTCTCCTCCTAAAATGCTAAATGTCTCTGTTTGCTTTTGCCATGCCAGGTATTTTCCGACACAGCCCAACAATGTGTCTGAGTTACTGTTCTAACTGTTCCGAGACTTTAGAGTTTGTTATATGACAAGGATTTGCCTGCTACTTCAGCCAGCAATGCACGTGGCCTATTTCTGAGCACGGGAAGGGTGCTATGGATGGGACAGAGTCAGCTGTGCCAGCCCTTACCATGGACTAAGTTTACCTCTGTGTGGTTTTTGCCTAGTCATTCAGAAGTAAAATGAGTATTACTGCTAGCCTTCTACCTCATTAGTATGAAGCTAAATTAACATTCAAAGTGTCCTCCATGATCCTCCTTTAAAAATCACAGCTGAAGCCCTAACACGATTTCAACATAATCTCTAACTGGCAGCTTTCTGCCTCCTGCCCTCCTGAAGAGAAGTCGGAAAATCTCACAGGACATAAGTAATCCCACAGGGCATTTTGTACAATTCTCCATCTCTTTAAGACCCTACCTATGCTCCATGCCAGACACGGCAGGCGAAAAGGGAACCTGAGCACTGGCTACCTTTCAAACCCGTAAGGGACTCTCAACACATTATTTCTCTTTATTACCACCTAGCTCACGAATAATTGCTTTTGTTTTCCACACATGTAGGCTAGGTATTGGACATCCAATTAACCTAGAATAAATTAACCAGCATTCGCTGCACACCAGTGGTGAAAGAGAAGCGTATGCTCAGCTGGAGGAATTCAGCCATGTTAATTAGGTTGTTTTCTCAAATTGTGATCTATTTTACCTTAGTGGTCACACCAAAGCAACAGTTCTGCTCTTCAGAAGTTGTTTTTAGCACGGCAGCTCACACTATCAGCTGAACGAGCATCCTGTAGATCTCAGACACAAAGCCATAGCTTGGTTATTTAACGGACAGCACTCATTACAGACAGACACAGGGTCTCTCTCTCTTCAACTTTGGAGCAAATGCCTGCAACAGCCTCAGTCTGCATCACCTAACAACAGAAGTCGGACTGATTTGGCCCCAGGGATGGGAGGACTGCAAACTGCTTCCACAGCACAGTCGGGAAGCCTTCCCACCCCAGGCAACCTACCTACTCTATTCCCTATAACCCCACTTCTTTCCTAGAAAATAGGGGTGTAATTCATAACACGGGGAGATAAACTACTCCACTGCTATTTTTTAACACTTGTGTTTTCAAATATTCTCCCCTCCCCATTTTTGGTTATTTAAGTTCTCGTAAGTTTTGACCTACGTTTCAAAGCCCTTTTTTGGTCCTGACTTTTTGCTGATGTCTCTCACAGTCCACACAGGACTGACATTATGAAAAATGTTTTTATTCTCTATTACTTTGCACAGAGCTTTTCCTCTTAAGTAAAAAGAAAGCTGACATGGTGTGATGAACTTGTTTTCTTTTGGACTGCTTCACCTTCCATACTATTACCCCACGCTGCATGGGTATTTCTGCCACCGCTGCTGCTGGACTCACACACAGTCATCTAATTCTGAGAGGAGCTGTCCCATCCAAAAAAAAAAATCTAATGAAATGGAAAACACATCTAACATGAGCAATTTCATTTATTTTTTTGCATGGACGATTTTGGCAAGACATGTTCTAACTACGTACACAAGACATTCAATGCTCAAGTGAACGCGTGTACCATTAAGCAACAGTGCAAGTCTTACTGGAATTAATTACTTGTTGAATGGCAAAACATCAATGGAACCCACTTACTGGAACCTTCAGATTCAGCTGGTTTACCCATTTTTTTCCCCTGACATATAATCAACAGCATGTTAGTTTCTTGTTTTGTATGGGAGAAAAGGAGCTGGCAGAGAGAAGTGGGCAGAAACATCAACCCCTGCTTTCCCTCGCAGGGATCCCCGCATGCTGGCAAGTATCCCTTTGGAAATTATTTGGAACCTACAAAAACTGAAGCATGTGCTTAGGCCTGGCAATTTAGCAGTTCTGGGGAAAGTCACAGAACAAGTCACAGGCAGTCTCCGCAGGATTTGTGGCTTAAAAAGTAGAAAATATACACAGCACTCCAAGCGCAGTTTGCAACAACAGGAACTTATGAACCATATCACAAAAAATGTAACTACTTCTGCAACATCACTAAAAATATCACACGTCTTTTAAGGCAGAGTTAGTAACTTCTAGAAGTTAGCAAGAAGAATATTAAAGCCAGCTAACAAGATTTTACAAGATACTTTTTGGCTTCAGCATGATAGAGTGGCAGACAGAGGGAAAAAGAAGGAATATACCAAAAAGGACAAGACAAGAGTATGTACAGCTTTGCTTGAAGTAAGCTACATAGGCTTCATAACACCACCAGAGGATTCCTGTCAAGGCTGATATTCGTGATCCATCGACAGCAAGATACACCTTCAGAGAGATGCTCTATGCATCTGTACCTTCGATGCAGATACAGGTCAAATGTTACCGAGGTATTGCACCAATAAAAAGATTTTAACCATTTTTTTCCCGATTTTTTGTGCCGGCTATTAGATTTCGTTTCTGGTCCTGGAAATGTTCATCAAAGAGTCACAATTTTCTTGAATGTCTTATAAATATATATACTTAATAGGGGCTCAGAGGGGAAAAAAAATAATACAGCATACCTTAAGAAAAGAGCTGGATGGGAGAAAGAGGTGGGGAGATAAAAAGCTAATTGCTTAGCTTTTTATGACAGACATTTCTAATTCCATTATGCACCTGTAAGTCTTCCTTTTTACAATATTCATCAGCAACAAATGCTTTATTACCTTCATTAAGTTTCGCTTTTCTCTTACATTCCTCTGTTGTTTACAAAACCCAGCAGACAGGTGACTGACTTCTTCACTCCTAATTTCAGGACTACCTGACCTCACAGCCACCCAGAATTGCCTAGCACTGAACAAGCCGCACTCACCAGGTGTTCCCCAAACTATCTCCTCGTATTTCACCAACACCAAACTCTTTAAAACGGCCCTAAAAGTAACAAAGCGCTGCAAGACACATGCCATAACACAGGCTACAGGCAAGAAATCCAAGAGCTACATGAGCAGAGTCACAAAGACCTGAAGTGCAACTACAACACAGTGTGTGTTGGAAGGCTCTCAGCACAACGCCTCATCTCCTGCAACACTCATTTCCATTCGGACAGTGGAAATGAATTTGTTTTCCTGTTACCTTACAACCACTTCTCCAGGAATCCAGCTGGGCCTCTGCTAAGTCCATACAGGTTACCGGCACAAAGCAGCAAAGGGAAAAATTGAAGTGGATTTTCCACACTTTTTTTTTTTTAAACACTATCGAAATTCTCTGTTACTTTATAAAAACAAGAGTGACTTTATAAAGCCAAGAGTGACAAGAGGAATGAACTATATGATACTAATGCCTCCGTGTTTTGGGGGCTACGGAGCCAATGAAAGGAGCTGTGTCAATACAGAAGCTGAAGAAGAGGCAATGAGGCCACTGTCTCACGGGTCTACTGGGAGGAACAGGTATTTGAATTACCAAATAAAAGGAAAAGGACACTGCTGGTGGCAAAATGACACCAAAGTGAATACAAAAGGGTTTTACAGAAGTAATTTTTTTAAGCTCTGGAAAAACTGAACCAGAGTATTTCTGTAATGAAGGATAAAACCTCATCAGTACTAATTACTGACCAGTCAGTGAATGTATTCTTTATTGTTTCCCAGCAGAAAGCCATTAATGAGCTTTCTAACTTTCGGGGATGTGATGCCTTAATGGGGTCATGCTGAGACTCAGCAGAGTTCTGCTTGCTGGCAGAGGTTTGGGAATGGCTGTCACCACGTGCAATGCTTTGCAACACAGCAACAAGTCAGCAACCAGTCTTACTTAATTTTTAATGACACACTCTTCCTTCTCGATACATGATTTTAAACTATTCCTTATTCGCTTGGAAAGCAACTCCAAGTTGTTATTCTCAAATACATAACATTTAAATCCAAGCCCACCAAGAACGTCAACACACCTGATATCAGAATGACTTAATTAAAAAATAGGGGGAATAATTGTGTAACTAAGGTTCACTTGCCTTTTTACATGGATTTCCTATAGTTTTGTTTAATATTGGCATCATTAATCCTTCCAAGCTATCAGTCAGAACAGTTGTAAGGGCATTTGAAATGCTGCCTCTCTACAAATCTGCTTTCCAAATGGAAGCCACAGCAGACAGACAGGATGGCACAACAAACCCTCACACTACTTTCATTTACTACATGGGAACATTTGCCTGTGCTGTGCCAGGAGGACTCTGTATTGATGTGCTTGTGTCACCACTTCAAGCAACTGTATTATAAAAGATATTAAAATGAACATGAATCTTTCCATGAGATTTCAACAAACAAATAAAAAACATAGCTTGAAAAGTCGGGAGATGTGTGATCTACTGCAGTCATGTAATAACAGCTGACTTCAAATAATGATTTCAGTGTGTTTTTTTTTTTCATTTTTCTAGTTTTTCTTTCCTCTATAAAAGACAATCAGAAAAAATGCAATAAAATAATATTTTGCTTTGTAAGGAGTTTGTTAGGAACATCCTCATTAAAATAAATGAAAGAGGGGTAAACTCTCTCTGCTACAAATATTCCCTTCAAAAGGCAAACCACTTGGGAACTGGATGCTATTGCTACCGTCCATGAGTAAACTGAGCAGGAAACTAAAATTGTGGCTTTGGTTTTGTTCACCCCCACCTCTATTTACATGTGTTTTATTTCACCTCCAGTCTGAAGACCAAGTAAAAACTACTTATTAAGCAAAACCCAATCAGTACAAGTATTTTAGATCTGTTAGTGCTGGAAGGTACCAACTACCAGGCTTGAAGGAATCAACTCCTCAATCTACACAAGAAACCTTCAGGAAGCAAGAAACGGTTTGGGAAACAGTCAGCGTTTTATTTTCTACCATGCTTTACCCTAAATACAACCTCCAGAAGCAGTCAGGAGTTCAAGTACTATTTACACTTTTAAAGCACAATAGCAAAAGGATCCCATGGCAGAAAAAAAGACTTCTGAAACACGCTTGCCGAGGCGGGGCACACCAGGTCCTGCCATATTTTGGGATGGCTTTTAACGAAGCCCTCAGGGGCAGCCCGCCCCTTTGCTACCACTTCCACACCCAGCCCAACACCGCTCGTGAAATTGCACGTAGGAGGCCAAGCCCTGCTCCGCAGGTGAGCATCGGTACGGTACGGCCATGGAGATACAGAGGGGGTCAAAAGGAGCATCTGGGACATAGGTTTGGGCAGCTTTTCCACAGCCACATGGCAAAAGAGGAAAGGGGAAGCAAGGGCTGCAGGCCAGCCTGCAACCCACAGCCATTTTGGGGCTGCTGTGGCTGCGTGCCTACTCCCTGCTCACGCAGAGCCACCAGCAAGTGCTTCAGAAAGCTGGAAGCTGTGGTGAATACCTGCTGCAGGGAGGCGGGGGCACCATGACAGCTCCTGCAGCGATGCCCTTGCCAAAGGCCTAGGGAGAGCCGGTGAGGTGGATGAGGTGCTCCTGGGACTCTGGGAGAGGGATGAAGCTGAGCACGGGTGGAAATGAAGCCCAGTGAGAAAGAGAATGGTGTTAGTGTGGGCAAGGAGGGAGCTGGAGGGGTTTACTTCCAAATCTGCCCCGGCCTGGGGTGGGGATAAGGGGGGTGCTTCTGGCAGTTCTCCACATGCGCAGTGGGGAGATGGAAAGCTCGTCCTTAAGGTCTGTGCTTTTAAACGTAACCTCCCCACTGCCAACAGCCACACACAATTAAAAAAATAATAATAAAAATAAAAAGCAGGTAAAGCGGCTGAGCCACCCAACAATTTCCATGCCATCGCCTTCAGGACACGGCTCGCTGGGGCAGCCGAGGGGAGCGCTGCTCCTCTCCCCGGTGCCTCAAAGCTCTCGCGCACCAAATGGGAGAAGCTGCCTTGCCTCACTCAGTTTGGGGGTGCAAATCACTAACATCTTCGTTTGAATTGCAGTAACGCCTCCAAACAGACCCCTGCAGAAGTACGTAATTTAAACAGTTTAAAACAACCAGCCACAACTGCACCCTCCCTTTGTGTTAACATCTTTTCCCAGACTATGGCTTTGTTCCAGTCATGTGTCAAAAAGCTCTTGTCTGAAGACCTATGTCTTAACCAAAACAGGCCTTTTTTTTTTTCCTTGAATTTAAGATACAGTGAGACATTTACTGTTACAGGACTCATTTCAGCCTTCAGCAGCTGCAGAGGCAGAAATAACAAAAAAAAACAAAAGGCAACCAGCTAGTCACAGGCCACAGCTAAACCTACTGCAGTGCCGTGTTACAGAGACCTCCACGGCCCCGCAGGTCAACACCTCTGGGTCACGAAGCGCAGGGGATGGAGTCTGGAAGCTCCTTCAGTTCCTATTTTTTGCTGACGCACCAGGACAGAGAGCGAACAGACCCTAGAAGGTGAGCAGACTAACACCTGAAATTCGAAACAAAGGCACTGACTACCTGAGCCCAATTAAAGAGCAGCTTTTCTAGAAAGACAGCTGTCATTCCTGTGCTTTTTTTTTTTTTTGCTGCTATTTTAATGTCACGTTGCAACGAAAATCATTGTGTTTTGTTAACTGAATCACTAGAGCTTCCCTCTAGCGTTTGCGAATCACTAAACAGTTAATCTCAGCCTAAAGAGCTTTACAGCCAGTGAGATCACAGGTAAAACGGCCACAGGAAATACTTAATGAATTTCGGTGCATGTGTACTCGCATCATCAAATTCCCAGGGGGGCATCTGCAGTTCAGCAAAAGCCTCCTCGCTGACGGGCCCCCTCGGATAAGAACCCAAAATCAAACTGAAATTTTATGTTAACAAGAGGGATGGCTTGGCATATTGCTCCAAGCCTTCGAAGAATGAGATCCTTTGATTGGTGAACGGGATTACAAAAAGCCGATCTTTTTGACTTGCCAATCTGAAAGCTTTATTTTCATCTTTGATTAGAAGGCATACAAATTGCTCCAGGGCCCAATCACGGCAGGAACACAACCGAATTCTTTAGCACAGTGCAAAGCAGCACAAATGAGGAGATGTTACTGCTGCAGACATCGCAGGGTGAGAAGAGCTGAATGGGAAAATTGTTCGACTCTCCTTTTCACCTCTTGTTGATTGTGTCCTAGCGTCTTCCACAAAAAGCAGACAATGCGGCTGTGTCCATCGCTACTGTAAGCCATTCTAAGGTTTACCATGTGCGCAGCGAAGCTTTCATAATAAAATTCAGTCATAATTGCTACCAGTGTCAGGGGAACCATATACAGCTGTGTAAGCAAATGGAAGAATTAGTCCCTTAATACATATTTAATAGGCCATAAAACATTCTTGCACAACTGAGTATTACAGTTTATCTACTTTTGCTTTCTTCAACTCACGTACAATAGATTAAGATGGTTGTCCAAACAACCACTCGGAACAGCGACCACCCGCTGCTCCTACGGAAGCGGGATCAAGATGAATGAATGGCTACAGACAGGATTTACTCAGCGTTGCTCATCTTCCAATATTATTAGCTCATAAATCATAATAATGCAACTCATGCATATCAGAAACAACAATAAAGAGGCTACATGGAGTTTCAAATAAAACAGTCTTCTGCAATGATCGCTGACAGAAATACCACAAGATTCACTTGATAAATAAATTCCTAGCTACCATCTCATTTTCTGCGGGACAAAATTCTCAGTCTCCTTCCACCCTCTCCCCCTACCAAGAAATAAAACAGGAAAAGTAGAAAAATGATGTGCCTTTGGAGTTGGCTCCCTTCCCGAACCCACACCCCCGAAGACTTCTGGGTTGATTTCCTAGCTATTGGCCTGCGCTAACATTAAAAGAAATATTCAAGCAATGACACTTTGTCAAAGTAAGTTGTACGTGTCTCATTTCAGGCAGAATACAAGAAAAGTCAGGACAGAACCAAATTGTTAAGAAGTTAGATATAAATAAAAACAAGTGGAAGCCAAACCAAATTTGCACATCTTTTTCAGTTTTACAAGTATTCCTCTTTTTTTTCTAGGCAGCGTTTTAAGCATCAGGAACAAGCTTTTAAAGCAGACTAGATTCCTTAGTGCAGTGGTGTAACTGAATCACAGAAGAAGGAGATCCAGCTAAAGGAATTTCAGTGTTGTTTTGGGAAATACCACCATCTCTCAGAGCTGTGCAGATCCACATAAAATCTATCAAAATCTGTGATGATTTTAAGAGTTGATATACCATCTCAATACCCAATTTTCAAGTGCCATCTAGTGGCTACGTTCATTTTTATTTCCATTTGATATTTACAAATAGTTACATACTAAATTAAATTCTTTAAAGAGTTTGTTATTCTTATCACTTATTACATTATGTGACTCTTGGTTCTGCAATGGTTAAGTAGATGCATAAATGCAGCCTAAGTTTATGCGTTCTGGTGGACTGAATTTGGGCCAGAAGACAGCTGTTTTCAGGATGAAGGAATTAAAAAGAAGGGGAAAAGTTATCCATAGAAACTACCAGTTCGTTATTTTGAGTTTTTCAGTGCAGCTCAATGACTTCTCATCATGACAAAGGAAATTCTGACATGTTAAAATCGGTAAATAGCTGGGGCCTCAACCACCCACTTCAGAAAATGGAGAATAAAAAGCTACAACATGATCTTATTCCAAGCAGTCCTCGCAGCAAGGACAGCCAAAAATCCACAATGCTTTATCAAGAGATTTCTGTTGTACACCAAATCCAACTTGTGATCTTACACGGGCCCAGAACTTTAATACTCGATTAAGTTTGGTGACTTAGCAAGTTAGTTTGATAATAGGAACAGTTACTTCAGGTTGTTAGCTTCCCACTCCAAACATCCTCTTATTCTCTCGGTATAGTTAATCAGGCCAAGCAGATGTGACTGAATAGCCACATACATGCAACACAATGTGTTCAACGAAGCATTAAGGCTGTAGGACCCGGCACATAGACAACCTGTGCAACACCAGCAGGCTACATCAAGTACTGGACACAATGTGCATGCACAGACACATTATGTGCTTGCATCTCTGCCTGGAAATCCCAGGCATAAACACAGAAGTCAACCATCTAACAAAGGTATTTGGGGTGCTTCACAATTGACTTCTGAGATCCTACGAGGACAATGATCATCTGCTTCTGCAATACACTTTACACTAAACATCCCCTCCAGCACGGGGCTCCTTACACCCACCTGCAGGTGCTGTGGACATGGTGAGGCCAGACGGCGAGATGCGGGTACGCACATGGCGTTGCGGGTGCAACTCCTTGCTCAGGTGCTCAATGGTCAGAACCACACGAGCCCCATGTTGGTGGTCCCTGTGGCACCTGGAGATGGGTGCACCAGCCTTCCACCACGCTGACACCGTGATGTTTGCCAGCAACCTTAATGCTAGTGCCAGCAAAACCCTACACAGACGAACCTGGAAATGGCTCGCTTTATGAGTTGGAGGCAGTGATCGGGTGTAATAGGTACAAGCCCTTTAACATACAGTGGAATGTGTCTATTTGCTGTCCAACAGCATCGAAATAATAATCCATGTGCAGGTCCAGTATACTTACAGGCTAGTGCAAACACCTCTGAGCAGTTAGATAAAAAGCAATACAAAGACCTGGAGACTCAGAAAATCACAAAGCTGTCCCTGAGTATAAAAACAGGGCATGCACAATGCCATCCAGAGTAGTAAAATTTCATAATGCACAGATTAAAAAATGAATAAACAATGTTACTTAAAAACCCTCAGAAGGAGTTGTATCTTATTGCAGGTCTAGCCCTCAAAAGAAGCTCTCAGCTACTCAGCACTTTGAAATCCCCCTTTAACACCTACAGCACAGAAAAGAAATAATTATGTCCCATAGTTTCATATCTCACTGCAGAAAATGCTGCACTTCAGCACTCAATACACTAATTGAATGAAAACATCCATTTAACTTGGAAGGCATGGAAGTTTTGGCCTGCGGGTTGCGAGCCCTTTTGAGGGTAAGAGAATTTAATGTAACCTCTCACATGGAGACGCCCACTCAGAGGCCACCAACAAAAGGATCTGAGCCAAGCTGGCAGAGAACTCCCCCCAAAATGCCACACAACACCAAGCATGTCCACTGCTCCTGGCAGGTAGAATGTAGATACAGGTGAAAAAAAGCTACAAATCTGAATGCAGTCTTAAGTAACTTAATTTGATAAAAAAGGTCTAACACCAAAGTCATATACCTTAAATTATTTTTAGCGCCTTACATACAATCATGTAAAAACAAAAATTGATTTTTACTTCAGAGACACGTGAATTGTGGTATCAGTCACAACATCCTGAGTAATGGAAAGTAATAGTCACGGAGATAAGGCATGTGTACCGTAATGCCTTCATGTTTAACAGTTGGCGTTTTCACTGCAGTCTTACAGCCCCTTTCTCCTGAATCTTATTGGGTGTTGGACATGAATGACTTCAGACTTGTGGAAGAAAGCAAGCTATCAAGTCTGTTCTTTTCCAAAGAGGTAGTTTTATGCCCTAAGCTACAGTTGTCAGGTACTGAGTTTTCCATAAAAATCTCTCTTAAATGAGCTTCGGACTAAACCATCGGAAACAAGCAAGGAACAAGCCAAAAGCACACTCAATGTTACAAAAATGCATCACTACTTTGAGTTATGCTGAACATAAAAGTCTCTTCTAAGAAGAAAGAGACTTGACTTATTTTTAATTCAGTGAAAGACAATCACATGATGCAGCCAAGTCCACTTCAAAAGACCTAAAGCTAGGGATTTGACATGGGCAGCATGTGAAGGACTTAAGGCAAATATTTTTGCATCTTTCCCCTTCCAAAATGTGTATATATTTTATTTCCATGCACAAAAATCATTATTTCAAGAAAAGGGAAATAGTGAAGACTACATCCATAGGCTGCCCAGGAATGGAGCTTCCACCACCTCTCTGGCTCCTGTTCTATCACCCTCATGATGAATGTTATATTTTCTTATGCCCAACAAGAATTGCCCTTGCTGCAGTTTGTGACTGCTGCCTCTTGCCTGACCTTTCATCATACATCTCTAAGAACAGCCTGGCTCCATCTTCTTTGCAACTGGTGTTTAGATAGCTGGAGTCAAGTGGGGCCTCCCTCAGCATCCTTGTCTCCTCTCAGACATCACCAGTGCTCACAGCCTGGTACATCACACGCTTCAGAGCAAGCCACCTTGGTGGGCCTTGCCTACACTCCCTCCAGCTCACTGCTGACTCTTGGATGTGGGCCCACAGCCTCAGAAACGCAGAGCAGGAAAGTCTGTCCATCCAGTCTGCAACAGTTTGGGCCCAGGGATGCTAAGGAAAGCCTCAAAAAACTTGCTACCACTGAAGTAAACAACCCCCACTGCTTTTCCCTTATCTGCAGTCTCTTGCCCCCATCACTTCATGACACAAGGCCGTCATGTTGACCAGGCACAGTTTGCCCCCAGTAAGCCCATGCTAGCTGTTCCCAGTCACCTTCTTTGTCCTTCCCGTGCCTGGAAATTACTTCCACAAAGACAAGTGCCACAGTCCTCCCAGGGACTGAGGTGAGGCTGGCCAGCCTGCTGTCTCCCAGATGTTTCTTTGTGCCTTAGAGACACAATCAGACACCCCAGGGTCTGGTTTCTACCTCATTCATGATCCATGAAAATGACGACGCTGTTTTATTTGACCTGTAATAACCTGAGATTACAACCATGTTAGCGCATTTGTCAGTAATTCTACGTGCAGAAGAGCTGGAAATACCAGCAGCTGGAAAACAGGTAGCACAGCTTGTTTGGTCCAACCCTTCCTCTACTTTTTTTCAGAAAGCTGTCCAGTACTATAAATCCAAGTTGGCAAACACCTTCCACACACACACACACACCCCGACACACACATTGATGAGATGTAAAACACAGCAAGGCATTTCCATCATATTTGGAAATCTGAGTTCGACTCAGTGCAAGGTTTTCTTTGTATTTTGACAAGAAGTTTGTTTTTCAGTTGAGGGAAGAGCATGCAGTCACTGTGATTCCAAGGAAACCCCGAAAAACTCTGAGTGAGCAAGACAGCAAGAGCAAGTGAGTGAGCCTGCCATTCAAGCTGTATGTGCAATTTAAGAGTAAGATAAGAGCCTGGCACCTGATGAACAAATTATTTCTAAAATCCATGTGTTGAACATCCTGACAGATCTGCTGTGGACAGACCAGTTTTGACGTCTGTTGCTCTATGCTCAAGTGCCTTAACACAAACGAGTCTTTCCTGATAATCTAGGTCCTTGATGAGGTGGTAAGCAATTGCAGATGACCCAGCATGATTTACTTATCAAACACTTACTGGAAACAGTGAAGATGTCCGTCTTCATTCAACTAGTTTGGGCAAGACTTTCCAATTCAAATTTCCACTATAACTTAGTTTAACTTGCTGTTTTATCATAGTTTGGAGTTTGGAAGAAAATAGGTGGCAGGTCTTTTAAATACTCTGGAACTGCTGAGATGTATTAATTTGGCAGCGATCTCTGTGACACATGTGACTTTCACAAGCCTTATGTGGAGACACAAAGGATCTCTTTGCAAGAGACTAACGCCAGCCAACCTCTAAAAATCAAACACCTAAAATCAACAGGGATAGTTCTTTCTATGAGCAGTCAAAGTTTGCACTGAAACTTCCTCAGGAAGCAGAAAAGGGGATTTCTTTTCATTTTAAAACTCTGTAAGTGCTGGGGCACTACACTAAGCAATACAAAATCCTCTCAAACCTGGCTGTAGATTCGTGCATATTAAATGATGGGCTCTTAATGAAGCCCTCTCAGAATGGGTGGATTTCATAGATCAGGGAATGCCAAACACGTTCCACTCATTAAGCAATATCTCAGAAATCTCCATCGCTGAAAATCTGAGCAGTCCTTTATCTTTTGATGCCTGTGCAGAATGCAATACAATTAGCAAAGCTGGATACTTTTAACCATTTTATAAAAAAGAGATCTAAAAAAATCTCAACAAGAAGAAAAAAAGCTCTTAATATAGCAACCAACAAGCCACAATTCATTTAGGCTTTCACCACTCATAAAAAATTGCTCTCATGAGTACTCAACATTTTCAAAAGCCCGGGGAAACTGATGGGTTTCTCTGAACACTCTTGTCTATCGGTAACAGCAGGCTACCGTGGACGAGAAAATACTCGTTCCTCAGCTTATGGTTCCTTGTGTTCTAGGAGAAAGCACATCTTCCCACCCACACCACATGCATTATCTACAACCTGAGCTCCTCCACTGATTTACACCGGGACAGTATGGTAAGGGAAAGAAGCAGACGTAAATGTAGATGTGCCAAGCTATCTGCTCAATCCTACCCTCTTCATGTTACTACATTAATGCAGCAGGGGGATTTGTTTAGTTCAGTGGACTCTTAACGATATTGTTTTCTCCATTAACAGTAACAGTCCCGATCTCTTGCTCTTTAGGCAACACCACAGTACCTCAGCAAAGTTACAATGCAAATAGCTTAAAAACTTGCTCCCAGTATTTTTTTTTTTCCTATGGATGGTGAAAAGTGGAAGATGAGCTATCAGACACTTCTTTGCTTCAGCATCTTTTCTACTTCTGTTTTCATTGTGTCAGATTAAATGACTCACTGCAGTCTGAAAGAATAAAACCTGATTTGTGAAAGCTGGCTTTTGGTAACTCTTTCTGACATTGGCATTAAATACCTCAGTTTGCCTTATATCACAGCTCAATTATGACAAGTCAAACATTTGGCTAAAGCTTAAGAAGGGCAAATGAGTTCTCATCATTGTAAATACTCTCAGAACAGGAGCAAAATCAGCTTAGAGGAAAAAACACACTACTTCCAAAGTAGCATTTCAAATTACCTTGAATTCACACTTTCAGTGCACAGGCCTACCACTAAAGAAAAACAACAACAACAAAACGAGCCACAAAACAGACTGAGAGCACAACCAGAATCCCTAAACACGAAGGCAAGGTACTCTGTAGAACATTTACACTGAAATATTTCCTCGAAAAGTGGATGCCTCAAGACAAGCCACAGTAGCAATGGCAAACTTCCAGTAACAATACAACTAGCTAGAAGGAAAAAAAGGAAAAAAAAAAAAAAAACACCTATAGGGAAACATGCAGTGTAAGCACTGCTAGCACTGAGGTCTGGAGAGAGAACACTACCATATAAAACACACAGGTTCCCTCTGCTGCCAGGTCCCATGGCCTGGGACTCTGCTCTTTTTGTTCATTACAAACATCAGGAGTGTGGGTGTGGAAAACAGCATACTTCTGAATTTCTGTTGTCAGCTGTTTCTTTTTTTTTTTTTACATAAAGCCTTACACACCTCAAGAATATTGAGTATAATTCTAAACTGGAATAGCTGCACTCAGAAAGTGCTGTCAAGAAAAGAGGATCTCAGCCTGCATTGTTTCTCTGTATCTCCTTTTGGCAAGGGTTTCTGAAGAACCAACAAGAAAGCACCAGAGGTTAATAAAAACTGAAAGAAGAAGTCATCTTGGAGCTTAAACTTTGGGTTCTCATTTTGTTTACTTTATTACCTATTTAAAACTCACAGTTCTCAACCAACAGTCAAAGAAGAAGTGGTGCAATGGAAAACACACCAACAGCCTGGCTCCAGCTGGGTGCTGAAAACTGCTTCTGGAGTTCTGCAGTGGAAAAAAAACAAAACAGCAAACCTCCAGCCAACATAAAAAAGCCACTTCACAAGTAAACCACACCTCAAACAAGATTGGATGGTTAAGATTACAGGTAGGCATTATGGTTTTTATCTTCATATCTTTATGACCACAGAGAAACAAAGGTGGGAATACTGCTGTTCCCAGTTCTTTTGATCACTACCGGGGAGCTCTGTTGATCGTTTAACGCGTAAAATTGAGCTTTTGTAAATGCCTCCGAAGTTTTTATGAGCTTTATGAAATACATTCTTATGAAGAGATTCCTAGATGGAAATACAGATATGTGCTCAGACATGATACATCTACCTCTAACTATGTACGTATGCTAGATCATGAACTCAAGCAGCTCTGCTACCAGCCAAGTAGAAGCTCCATTTGTGCCTGCATTTAAGGTAAAATAGAGCTTACCGAAATGAAATTATCAGTACAGAACTATTTCTGTGAAGAGAAGAATTGCTGATGAAGCCTGTTCCTCTCCACTTAAGGACTGGATCTCTTCAAGTGGAGAAGAATTTCCTGGTTTCCCTTCCAAGAGATACAGTAATGACATGAAGGTTTTCCCTCTTAATAACAATTTAGTGAGCAGACAATTATCAATTAAAGAATCAATCACATCAAAGTAATTGTAAATGATGCAGTGGTCACATATCGGGGAATATTTCCCATTTTGGTTTCATCACCTGTGGCCAACCTGCCTTTAGTTTTCCTCCAAAACCAATCTCTCTTTCCTCTTTGCATCGGGAACCGCTCAGGCAAGGTGCTTTAAGCTGCAGACAAGAACAACCACCACCCTGCACTTTCTTACCTTCCTGCAGAGAACTTGCCCATTGCAGCAGGAAAACAACTTGCCCACCAAACCTCCTTCAGGATGTCTCCTGAAGCCCTAAGGTGGTATGTCTGTTTTACAGAGAACTCTAGACTTGAATTTACTCCAAGTTCAGCTTCAAAAAAAAGTTAGTGAGCAGTCCAATGCCTGAGAAAACATCCCTTTTTTAATTAGAAGGACCATCCACTGAAGTATTTTTTTTCCCCTAGCATTTATTATATTAGAATGATATATTTACACATAAAGTTATAGACAATCTTTTATCTGCAATAAACACCACACCAAAAAAAATACAACCCTGCAACATCACCTCTCTGGAGAAGAGATAAGGGATCAAAACAAACAGCTTTTTTTTTTTTTTTTTCCTGCCTCGTTTTCCTAAGGAAGTCCCATAAACATTTATACGGTTACACTAAGCTTAGGCTCAAAAATAATTTTAAATCAGCATGCACAAGAGATGGCACTAGAGATAGACCATTCCTGACTGGCCTTGTATTCAAAGAGTTTTCCCAATCACCCTCAGACAATTTGAGATTGTGCCTTCCTTGTTGCACGGAAAAGTAAGGTTTACAATTCCAGTAACAGATAAATATTTAGATTTTTAAATTCATGTTTTGCAGAATCTACAACATGGACAAACATCTTGCGCACTCCTTGAACAGGTATTTACTGAAGAAAAACTTTTTTTTTTTTAAAAAAAACCTCCTCCTTGATAAGAGTTCTAACGTAGTTTTTTTTTTTTTTTTGCTTTGTGCTATAAAGGCATAAGGGAATTCAGATTGTTTTTAAATGGTCTCACTAGAGAGAGTAAACAATATGCAATTTGCCATAAATTAGAATTTTACTGCTGTCTTATACATATAGTGAAATAATGTCTAAATTGAAATAGCTCAGATAGAGTTTGACATGCACAATTTTCAGGTTTTGAGGTTCTATGGAACTTGTTACTTTACTGTACACACATTTACAAGAGTGTGCAAAAGGTGTTTTTTTTTTCCTTTTTTTTTTTTTTTTTTTTTTTTTAAACATACCCTCAGAGAAAAAGATAGACTTCTCAATTACGGATCACTTCAGATAATTCATGACATTAGTATCTGGCAAGATGCATCTCAGACCATTTATGCTGCAGCCTGCTAGAGCTCAGTGACGAGATGTACTGTATGAAAGCTCCACAACAAAGTAAAAGCCAGTTACATCACCCAGCAAATGTTTAGTATTTGACATTTTGCTTACTCAAGATTACCTGAGTCATGTAACTTTTCATAGGCAAGTATGGAAATTCATATCAGCAGACTTGTAGAATTTCCTACTTGTTTAGGCTATGGAAATTACACTGCTTGTAAAAGAATAAGCCCTTATTTACCCAGGAACTCACAGTAGTAGGTTGAAATAAGAATTAGAAGCATCCAAGTTGGTTTTAGTTTAATGGTTGCATATTTTCAGTTAGCTTAGGCTGGTTCTTCAAAGCTCAAAGGATAGCAAGGGCAAGCTGTACCAAATGTTGGAATTTACATCCCAGACATACGTGCCTGTCAGTGTGTCACAAAAACTGGACTGATTTCTGATGGAAGAAGCCACAAAGCTGAAGGCTCACAAGACAAATCATTCAGAGAGTTCATTATTCTGGTTTAGGTTAACGGATTTATGAGCTTAGAAACAGCACTAAGTTGCTGCAGTTTGAATAGCGGAGCTGCACAGCTGACCATACTTTAGCCCAAAGCAAAAGCCAGGTCAAGCACTTTTTTTTGGCTTATAAAAGCCAAATGAAAGGAGAAATATCAATGGGAAGAGTGAAGTCTATCTATTGTGAAGCCTATCTACTTTACCTCACCCTGGAAACAAGAGTACTCCCAGCAGAAGCAGCAGACACTAGATCTGAACACTCAGTCACCAAAATTTTGTCAAAGCTGTGTTTTGCAGAAGTCATCTCCTGCAAGGTCCATCCCACCAGAGCCCCAGGCTGGTTTCCACGCCTGGACACCCACTAGGTGTCCGCGTCCCAGAGAACCACTGTGACTACACACAGGTCTCTGCCTGGAAGAACAGCGTGCATGGCCTCAGGCGCGTGGTGTGCTCTGCCACAGGCCTGCCACACACCCAACACGTAAGAGGCAGCTCTCAGCATGTCCCTGATGATACAAAAGGGGGTTTGAGCAGCAGCTGGCCAGCGAGTGCAGGAGGCTCGCCACCACTACAGTCCTGTAAAGCTATCCTGCCTTTAGGCAGGGCTGGAGATGCAGGTTTGCAGATCAGTGACATTACCCAACCCATTTGCTGAAGACTGAACACGTTGCCAAAAGGCTGAGATACACAGAATCAGGTGCCAGCCAGACCCTGGTTATCCAGCTCATCTACACCCAGCAAAGCTGCTGCACAGGGCCAAGAGCAAACAAGGTCTGTCCTGAGCTCCGGGAGCACACCACACTCCTCAATTCCTACGTGAACGAGTAGCACAGCTCTGGATTCACTGAGGTTTAATCTAACACTGTATTTAAGATACAATTATCACTTGAACTGGAGGAAAATAGGGAAGTATTCATCTTCCTGAACAGCCAGACAGTATTAGATGCCACAACTAATAACCACATTCTTCAATATTGTTACGTATTTTGAAGTCACAGGTCACAAACTCAAGGCCACTTTCTTCAGGGGGCTACAGCGATTCACAGTAGCTGAAGGGTCTGCCCCACGTTACTAATGAACCCCTTGTGCCCACTGAGCTCACAGTCCCAGACCAGCCAAGTTCAGCCACCATCTTTCCCTTCAGGACTGACGGACGAATGGCGACTGCTGCTTGAACTAACACCCGCCTGACAAAAGGAACGAGCACCCACCGTACGTCCAGCAAAGAGACTGGTGCTGGTGAAGGCACGACAGTCTTAACAGCACAAACACCCTTGAAGAGCTGCAGACCAGAGACGTCTGTCCGAGCCCGGAGACACGGGCTTAGGAGCCCCCGGGGATCCCGAAGGCCACCGTCTCCACGCAGAACAGACGCACCATGGCAACAGGCAACGCAGAAACCCAATGGCTGCCTGCAACAGCCATCGGGACACCGCTCACCTGCTTGGTTTGCATGGAGGTGAGGGACGTGAGGATCCCTTGGTCTAAGGACCTTAAAGGATATCTGAAACTCGTGTCTTTGATGCAGAAAGCCACACAAAGCAGTAACCAACCTCTGAATTACAAAAGGCTCAAAGAAGCTACAGGTCTGAGAGCTACCCCAGCTAATCATGTTGTATGTTACGATCCTGCATATAATATAGATCAATCACACGAAGCAGAAAACGCAATCCTACCCCAGCCTGTCAGGGGCTCATCTGCTTAGGCTGGATCTGAAAAATCAAACGTGAACGTCAATGGAGGTGACATGAGCCAGGAGCTGTGGGAAGCGCTCATCACCATCACCTCCCAACAAATCCCAAGTCTTGCCAGATATCTCTTAACAGATTTTAATTCTCAGAGGCTGAAAAGAAACAGAAAGTAAGGCTGAGCACCTACTGACATGCCCATGCATCCATCAGAATTAGGACAGGTTGCTACTATTTATTCTACACTAGATGAAGAGGGGGGATATAAACCCATTATCTTTGCAGTGTTGAGTTTCAAAGAAACTCCTCTTTTTTCTCCATAGCTTTCCATGTAGAGGGAACAGGGTGAGCAACGAAAGGGCTGATTCAGTAATAATAAATCTGGTAACAATGACCATTATCAAAAGCGAAAAGACACTCTTTACAGGTTAATTGAGATTATGCCCCAAAATAAATGAATCATGCAACAAAATCTCCAATAAAGAAGAAGCTTGGTATAAGGCACATTCCCAACATTATCTATAGGAGCAGATGTTATTTCCACATGAATGCCTATATGGCTTGCACAAGTTTCCACGCATATTTGTGAAAGGATGGCTGACAACAGTGGTATCTGTATGCTTCTGGGCTTTCAGACCACTCTGAACTAAAGGGACCAACCTCTTTGCCTCGCCATTCTTTCCTAATCCAGCATATGGGAGCCGCTCCCAGAGACACAGGATTGTTTGGTAGAGGAAAGAGGTGTCATGCAGTGCAGGTGTCTGCCCATAAAGGGGGCACAGCAGAGCCATATAACCATGGCATGCACTGCTATTGCTACGCAGCCACCTCTGGGACACACCAGCACCAGCTGCCAGCTGCCCACGTGGGAACACATTAACCACGGGCCAAGGCCCTGCGCAGCAGCGATGACAGCACTGAGACCCTGCAGAGAGATGTCTGCACAGGAACCAAACCACCACCCGCTAGGGGAAAACAGCATGGCGATGCTGCAGGAAGCCTCAACAGCCACCACCCAGCTCCAGGGGTGGCGACCAGCCCTTGCGGCAGCAGCTCCCAGCTCTCCCTGGATCCGGGAGACCCCTGTGGACGATGTAGGGACAGGGACACATTTAGGCATGCAAAATGGATTAGGGGATTTTATTTCCTTGCAAGTATCAGAAGAGGGTGCAGGGCCAGTATTGAAATTCGTCTTGCTGCCTGCAACTGTTCTTGTTACTGCTTGGGAATCTTTGTCAAGAGTTTCCTTCCAGGACCCACTGGCTGTAGAAGGCAAACATAAGCAGGCTCACACCAGTTTCCATTGAATGCCCCCGAGGTACCCTGCTGGGCAAGGGCCATTACCAGCAACTTTACACATCAGACCTGAAGGTGTCAGTCCAATTCCAATGCATCTAACCTTCATTTTACTATCCCACTCCTCAGTCTAAAGCATCTCTATCACCTTGGTACCGTATGCAGTACCTGATCGGTGTTTTCTATCCTATACACAGTGTCTTACAGCTTAGTAAAAAGCTTCTTGGTAAAAAGTAATGACACTGCTTGCTTCTCTGGGCACAATTTCTTACAGTGTGTTCAATGGGTGAGTAAAGAAATTGTTCTTCTATTTTCAGCCACAACTCACCCAAGTTTCAGCATTCCTTAGGAGGTGGGAAAATCTTCCATTTGAGTATATTCTGCTTAGTTGTTACCTATCTCACATTTTAGGCCTTCCGTTCTGAACAAGCCACACAAATTCAGTACCCATTCGTCCAAGCTGCAGGAATTATTCAACAAAGAAACAAAGGCAGAAAACAGAGGTCATTGAATGAGTTCTTTATAATAGAAGGAAGAAGTCCTGCTGCATTGCAACCTTATGTGTGAACACCACGCATGTCCTTCGCTTTGGCTCTCTCGAACGTTGCAACTCACTAGGTCTTTGCCAAACCAAGAAGTATGTTTGTGCATAACTGAGGTCACCGCTTTTGTTTCAGGGGGATGTTTACCACTCTCTGCAATAGAGCAGCTGAAAATGAAGAGGCACAATAAACAGCGTGCTCAGGGGGAAAAAAGATGAGGAAAGGTCCTTTCGGTGTTGTTGCTCTAATCTATAAAAATGCTTGATGTTGGACTACACTATTAAGGCGGCACGCAAAAGGTACAATATTACAGAGAGAATGTCATGGGACCAGAGGAGGTCCTGGGTAAATGTGACCAAGTCAACATACTTGATGATGCCAAATCTATCATTACAAATTCTTTAGTGTGGTGCCTCATTCTGAAGCCTTGGGGACTTGTAAGCTTTTAAAAATAAAAAATATGGGGTTTTACTTAAGTCAGGAATTTAAATGAACATAATTCGAGAGCTGAATCTATAAAAGAGTCATTAGATACCATGAAAACCATGAAGAAAGGAGGTGTTAATAGCAACATCTCAAAAACATTTCTTACACATTCTTGTGTATGGAAAGGAATTTTATCACAAATTGCTGGCAATTCCTCCCCACTAGCATTCTTATGCCAGGTATCAGCAGACTGAACGCCTCCATCATCGGATCACACTGCTGCTGTTCTAGCACTGTTGCAACACGACCCTTTTACTACTAGGCACATCCCAGATGTTCTCCTGCCATTTTCAAAATCTGGGATAACAAGCCATAACTCAGAGTTATGTTTATTGTCCACAAGACAGCACTGAGCAAATCAACTCCATTACTGTATTTTATTAGCATACCTGCTAGCAGGGGAATAAAAAAGGGAAAGCATAGCTAAGACAAGTAAGTGGGCATGAAATTCTAGGACTGGGAGAGACTGGGAGAGCTGCTCTTCATTAACTTCAATGTCACTTGAAAAAATAATAATGGTGTTAATCATTTTCAAGATGTTTCTTTATGTTGTACCTTAAAAAGCCAAAGTTTGGCTTTATTTTCTGCTGGTGCATGCCTTCTGTTAGACCACTGCAAAATGCTTCTCACCTGCACGGCAGAACTGCACTCAAACTTCACGCTTGGGAAAGAACTACAGAGATGCAATGCAATAATGAGGATCTTGGACCTCAGTAGCAG
The DNA here is from genome assembly GCF_964035555.1 of Netta rufina. NCBI lineage: Eukaryota > Metazoa > Chordata > Aves > Anseriformes > Anatidae > Netta > Netta rufina. Next base: position 115,512,979 of record NC_140123.1, read on the forward strand.
GCAATCGATTTTTAACTGCAATATTCTTTTGTTAGTTCACTGAAAGGAAAATTTAGTATATGCAGTAACGTGTGAGCACAGAACGTACACATATACACAGTTTCTATGAGGCAGTGTACATATAAAAGGGAATGAAGCTTGCCCACCATTCCTATCAATGTTGTTCCACATAAAATCAGTCAGCAAGTTTCAGAGCACCAAAGCAATTTAGAACACACAGCAACAATGAAATCCTTAATGAAACATCTTTAGCTAAAGCAAAAACAGTTATTTTCTATTTGCTTTATTATAAAATGTGCATCAAAATGTTTATTTTCATTGGGCATCTATTTCTACATCTTTACCTCTTATTATTTCTGTTTACAGTTATTAATTTATTCACAAAAGTACAAGTGTGCCCTCTAGTGCCTGAAATATGCAAATTGAGTGATATTAAAGCACTATTTTTCTTTTCCTTTGAGTGTTGAAGGATTTGAATCTGGATGTTTCCTGAGTCTAGGATAAGGTGGGACAGACAAAAAAGCATGCAGGAAGGTTTTATTCACATCATATTGCTAAGCTGACCAGGGGAGTCCAAAACTTTTGTTCTCACCTGACTAAACCGATCTGCCTTGGTTTTCTTGGGCACCACGATAGCCCAATGGTTTGTTAGAGGAAGGCAACAAAGAAAAAACATGAAAAAGGAAAGTCTACTGACTGCTGAACGAAGACATACATTACTATAGTCTCCAAGCGAGGTAAAAATAAAGGAACAAAATACAAAAAAACACAGGTGGCGTTTGCTCTTCTCTGATTTGAATGGAAACATGCAAATTCAAACACCAAAAAAAGGAAGACCAGAGGAACTGTGTTTTCAAAGGGACAATGTTTGATTTCAAGTTGAATCAAGAGGGGAAAAGGAAATCATCTCTTCACAGATTAGAACCACGCATTGCAGAAGCAAGCATTTGTCATCTCTGTATTACAGGTTAAGGCCAAGAACATGAAAGCACTACCGGATGCATCCTTTCTTCGTGTGTCCAGCAGGAGATTACTGAAGATATCTCCTGAGCCCTGATCCTCTTATAGACCCTCGCTCTGCGACGGAGGACACTTGGAGGCCTGCAGAGCAGCCCCAGCAACAAAATCAGGAACATCCCTACCCCTGCTGTCAGATCAGACAGCTTCGTAGCTAGCTCTGTGGCATTTGTGGAGGCAGTCTCTCATACCTCCAAATCATATTCTCTGTTCAATTCAGGCACACGGGTATGAAAATGTAGACTACCCCTTCAGCATGTTGCAAACTCTTGAGATCTGGCGGCTTCTGATTTCCTTCCCTACGTAATTCGAATGTATAGGAGCTGAAATCCACAGAATTGAAAAAGCATCCTCCTTAAACTGCATTAAAGAGGAAGACGTCAATAAGCAACCTTTATTCTTGGATGTCCATTTTTTTGGGTTTTGTTTTTAAATGGTTGGGATTGGTCCTGTGCTCCAACAGAAATGTTCAGCTGCCCACTCCTGCACGATGACATTCAGAGCGTAGGATGAGGCCGTAATAGCACTTACAAGCCCTGTTCTTTATTGCATCCTGAGCCATTTGTAATAAAATTACCGCAGCAGCTGGAACTGCCCTCCTCATCTGCTAAGGAGGAGGGTAGACCAGAGAATGACACAGAAGCTCTTGGACTCCTGCTTAGCAAAGTCCTGGGCATAAAGCAAGCTTCCTGGCCTTAGTCTGGTGGACATATGAAGACATTTAGAGAGCAACACTAGGAAGGGCATGGATTTCACTTCCATAACCTCAGCACTGAGAGGGGAAATTTTCAGGCTGCCTATTCAGTATTCATTGTTTAAATACATATAGAAACTTATTTATTATATGTTATTTGTATTACACACACGCAACCTGAAAAAAGAAGAGGCTGCAAAAGAAGGAAATTTAGAAGTGCAACAAATTTAGCAGGAAGTTTACCTTGTACTCTACAAAATATCTTCTTCTTTTTTGCTAAGTTGTCCAGCCCTTCTACATGCAACAGCAACCTACATGTTACCAAAAAAAATCAATATACTGATGTCTCATTAATTGTGCCAACAGCAGCGAGCGGGGACATTTCACCTCCAGTGCAGACACCCGCTTGCATCCCTTTATTATGCTGAACAATACCCATTTCGAAATCTCATCTGGATTTCTTTAACTGCATACATTTGTGCCGGGTTGTCCCAAGTTAAAACTGCGCGCTGCCAAACTGCTCTTCACTGTACAAAATGGAGGAGGTAGGAATGCATGAAATTGCATTAGGAGTAAATACCCTTTCCCTAGATAGGCAGTCGTGAAAGTGGCGGTGGAGAACTGGCATTTTCTGACTCAACAGACAAAGGCAGCGCTGGCGGGGAGAGCTTTATTAGCTCTGAGCCCTATTACCACAGCAGAGGCGAGCCGACAGGCGTACAAGCGGACAGACAGACGGACGGCAGCCCCGGCTCTGCGTCACCAAACCTCCTGGCCAGGTTCTGTCGGCAGGACCAGTTTCCGAGCGTGACCCAGCTCCCTGTCCCCCACCCGCAGCCTCAGAGGCTGCCAGAGGCAGGATCAGGCCCAAGCCTCACTTTTATCGAGCACGGTGAGGCCCCAAGAAGAACTCAATTAACTTCAAGTCCCAAGCTGAGTTTACCAGAGGACAAACAAAGAAAATTCCTATCATTCCTCAAGCTTTTGCGCTCAGCCTATTCATCACGGAGACCCTACAGCTAACCTACAGCCCCAAAAGTCTCTTTAGGATGATAAAGCCGAATTTGATGCAATTCCTTAGCTGCCTGTTTTGGCTCTTCCTGGCTTTCTTCCCAAGCCAGAGACCCTCAGGACAAGTTTCTGGTTTTGCAGAGGTGCTTTGGTAGAACGGGCAGCCTGACAGGTGTGCAGGGCTGCTGCAGAAACCCGACATCACGAATAATTACCAGGCCATTTAATAAGGCAAAATAACTGCAGCAGTCCATGACTAGCATTTGGGAGGAAAATTTATCTTTAGAGGCTCATTTGTGCTGTGTTCAACTCACCACAATCCTTATCCCTATTCAGCTCTCTTTTAACGCCTAAAATAAATTGGAAAAGCGTGAATATGTCAGAAAGAAAGGAATAATGATAAAAATCTTCTCCATTGTTTTGTTCTGAAGTCACTTGAGAGACTTCAGTATTAAAAAATTAGAACTCTTTTTACAAGAGACTGAAGAGCAGTGAACATAAAAAAAGAGCGTTATCTCTTCCTCATCCTAGAAACACTGCTAAATACCGAATGGCGATGCATGAGGGAAAGAGGAAGTACCAAAAAATTAGTAAAATTCCCCTCGTTCAACAAAATCTTGAAGGAAAAAAAACAGAGCAGCAAAATACTCCTTGATACTGAAATACCTCTCCTATATTGAAGCTATCGGTTTCAAAAATCAGCTAGAGGGGCTGCTTCTAATTTTACCCCTTGTGATCATGCAGATTATAAAAAACAGTCTGAATAATGGGTCCAGAGAGTAAATACATACACACACACACCTGCATTATGAAATTAGTTGCCCTGCCGTGCTGTTCCAGCCTCAGTCAGCCTTCTAGTCTCTTATTTCCTACTTCTATCTGTATAAAAATAAATACCTTAGTAACTTTGCCCTAACAGTTACCTTCCAGTTTTATTGGATAGCCTTCTCACAGCAGCCATTAAGTGAGGAAGAAAAAAACAAAAATCCTGAAAAACTTCAGTGCTAGGCACTTTGGAAAAGATCGGAAACATGAGACAGAAATTGTAAGAATAATATTCTTCCAAGTTAGTTTGGACAAGGCTTGTTTTCCTCGAGTTACACATTTACCCGCATTGTTGTGTATGTTTAAAAGGCAGCGTGCACACCTTACATAAGGCGCTCTTTTAAAATCAGTAGCTATACACATCAAGAGCTGCAGGATAAATCCACGTACAGAAAAGTTACCATCAAGTTAAATGGCAGGAAGAGAAAGTGATCCTCTTCCAAGTATTTGCTAGTATATCAACTCTGACAGCGCCAATGGTCTTTACTAAAGAATACCACCTGAACTGATTTCTGGTCCAAACTAATTTCAGCAAAAGTAGGGAATCTCACAGGAAGACTGCCTTCTTTGCAACACCCCTGTCAGATTTAGTCTCCAAATGGAAGGCACTGTCTTTTAATTAATGAAATAAAGACATCCCAAATATGACCACTAGTCCACAAAGGTATATAGACTTACAACATTATTTAATGAAGTAGTTTACAAAAATCCTACTTGTTTTTCCTTTTCCATCTCAACAACACGGACTTGAAACCACATCATGGTGCCAAGTTTTATAAAAAGATTACACAAGCTTGCTATAAACGTACTGATTTGCTACACTCTTGTGTTCTCCAATAACTTGCATCCAAGTGCACCTTCAGTGACATTTTCAACCCCCTTCTTACTCTTCAAGGAAATCGAAACTATGTAGAAGAGGTAACAACAGCTCAATTTTCCAGGCAACCTCCACATAAATAAGGGTGCAACAAAAGGCAGGTGTGCTGGGACTGGAGCATCATCTCCCTGTGGATAATGAGAAACTTCGCTTGCAAGAAGCCACGTCCTTAGGGTCTTATGGATTTCCTGAAGGAATTTCTACCTGTATCCATGAAAATGGATCTTTCTGGGTGACGGTCAGTGGCGGTGCCCATCCCTGTGTGAAATAATCTATAAGGAGAAAAACTTCTTCAAGATGGCTTACACTTTCAGTAGGTACCACTGTACAGTATTCCTCAAATTCTGGATTGCAATTAGAAAGTTTGTTAATTTTAGTGCTGCTGGTTGCAATTGCCTTTTCCTGGAAAAATCAGGAGGCCATCTAAGACTGGACACAGCACTGGGGGTACTGAGAGATGTCTTTTATTCTAGTATCTAGCTGCCATCCCTGAACCTCCACCCCATTCCTGCTTTTTAGAAAACAAGGGTAACTAAACCAGTGATATTCTTTCTGAAAAGTCACAGTAATGCAGCAATTATGAGCATTAGGTGTCAGCTAGGGATTGTTATTCTCCACTGCCAAATCATATTTTTGTGTATTGTACAAAAGAAAGTGGCTTTAAATCCACTGCAGGAGTGGCCTTTTATGATGTAATTAAATTAAGTAAAAGGATTAGTTGTCCAAAATTAGTTCCACCACAACAGTCAGTTACAAATCACTTGGAAAACAACTCACACTTGCAAAGGATGATTTTTTTTTTTCTTAAGAAACGATGATGTCTTGGATTCTTAATTGCTTTGTGCATTCGGAGATGTATTTCTGTGATTGCAGAAACACATAAAACATCTATACAAGTACTTCCCCCCGCTCCTCATAAAGGGCATTTTTACAGGCATCAGAGCTGCTTCTTAACACTATCAACCAAATAAAAGGCTGACAGAGAACTGAAGCAACCTGAGTGGACTCAAGACAATGTTTTTATTCTCCCTGCATTACCAGACACAGACCAGCTCAGCCCCTACCACCATCGGTTCTGCACCTCTGCCTTAACACACCCTCCAGCACCACGAGCATCCCCTGTGCATTACAGAAAGCTACCCAGGGTAATCACGCCTGCCTTGGGAGACTGATGCAGTGTCATGACAACGCAAAGTAATTATTGCTTTCTTAATAAACAGCAGAAATGCTACTTCTTAAAACCCTAATGGAGCGGCATCTTTATCCCAACATAGCCTGTTCAGTAAAGATTTCAATACTCCAGCACAGAGTTAAGCTATTCAGGATGGGGTTCTGTTGCCTAAGCCAGGCCTCCTGTGCCAAGAGAAGTGATGGAGACCCCCCCCAGGGACTGACAGATGTGCCAGCAGGCCCCCAGAAGACATCCACCTTTCTGGAGCAGTAGGTGGAGGCCAGGCAGCCCATCTGGATGGCCAACCCATAGGGTGGATTAAATTTGGCTGGCCCCAGGCTTTGCAGTGGTGTTCTTATACCCCACCTCTTAGTCCTGTGGTCACCGACTCGTGGGCATTTACATTTGGGCTCCCTTTCAAGCACACAAGTAAACCCTGAGGCCAACAGAAGGGAGGTTTGGTGGAAGAGTTACGCCTAAACGTAAATATCCTCAAGATCAAGATTTAAGAGCCACGGCCTTTGAGCCCTCACTCATCACAGCTCTCCTGTTGACCTTGTGCGACATCGGCGAGATCAGCTGCATGCAGAAGTGCTAGCAGTCACAGGAGCTGAAATCTGTTTGCAGAATGTGACTTTCAGCCGAAGGTACAAACCCGTAATTATTATAATAAAAAGGGTAAAGACCATGGGATGAGGAACAGATTCATTTATAGTCTTGAAAAAATATCAGGAAGGACAGCTTTGTGTTCTGCTACTGCCTCTTATTTGAAGGCAGAAAGACAGGAAAATTGGTAATAAAAACTCTTGCTTTCACAGAGGCTACCCCAGAAGAGGAGGAGAGTCATACGGGAGCACAGCGCGCTCGATATTTTTGCATTTTGGTGCACAGCCAAGACATCTGCAGAAGCCAAAATAGAGTGTGCTAGGGACGGGCTCCTGAACAGCTCCAAACTGCACCACCAGGGACTACCTCTGCTCTACGCAGTGCTCCTGGCCCCAGCAGAGGTGATAATTTATTGTACAGCTGGATGAATTGCTACACACCTTAAAGAGCTAATCGAATAATTTTTCTTTAGAGGTACGCACATGAAACTTTCACTGAAGCAGACGGGCCTGCATGCTTTTATACCTGGCTTTGCCACAAAGGTTACTTGGTGATTTTATACTGAAGAACTGCACTTCTGTCCTACAAAGATGCAGTAGGATCCAAATCCTTTTCCCAACGGCACTTTATAAAGTTACAGTGTGCTCTGAGGACATCACATGTCAATGCACTTGTATCACCTCGTAATTAGCTGTAATTACTATATGATGGTTTCCAGACTTAAGCACAGTTAACCATTAACCTGTGTTTGCAGACCGTATTTGCCGAACAGCATGCCATGTTCCTTCATTCCCCAAAGCTATGTCATCGCCCAGTTACAGCCCTCATCAGAGGGGCCAACCAAAACAGCGTTTGCGGGGGTGAGGGGAAAAGGCCACAGATATCTAGTTATTACTTATATTTATGTATATATATTTATTAATCAAATGTGGCAGTTTTCTATAAAAGCTTGTCAAGAAACAAAACAAATGAACAGGGGTACTGCTAGCTTTCACGCTTTCTGAATCAAACACTCACATATCCGATTCCATTCTTGGTGCATACAGAAGGCTAAGAAAAAGGGGAATGAAAACAACTCAAACTCCCAGCTAGATTTCCTTACTGTGCCTAATCTGTGCATGTACACGTCTGTAAGGGGGGGATGAAAGATGTACTTTGAGTCTCCACCATAGCATAACCCTAATTTAGTTGTTTCTTCCATAACAATGAATACATTGTTAACTCTTCCACTGGCAGGTCTGTGAAGCATTTGCAGTAAGATTCAGCTGCTGTGAAAAAATACAATATAAGGAATACTGCATTCAGTACCTATTAACCATTCTAGCAATAAGGATAATCAACAGAATGCCAAGGGTGACAGAAGTTTTGTACACAGAAGAATGCTGTGCTTCTTGAACCTTTTTTTTTTTTTTAAATGAGTAACACTGAATGGGTTTGTGCAATCACATCTGTGGGACCTGCCCTTCATTATGTTAGAAATTGAGGTGTTACAGATCTCTGCTAACTTTAAAGGAAGTGCTTGACACACAAATACACCACGAGATAAACTGAAATAACCTGTCAATCACTCACGTAATGGCCATTATATTCAGAGAAGCATCAAGTACTGTATTTGCATCAAGTACTGTATTTGAAGATTGCTTTGCCGCTCCTTTTCATTTGCTGGGGAAAAAACAGGAAGGATTTAGGAATTCCAGACACTTGTCACCCAGCTGCCATCAGTATTCCACTTCCACACAGGACCTGTGGCAGCCTGCCCCCTACTGCAAACCGTTCACCCCTCTGGAAACTAAACCTATGGCTTTAAACCTATGACTTCCAGCTGCTGCCACAGCAACTGAGCCTGAGAAAGGCCACTGGCTGCCAGCTTGGCCAGCGTGAGGAGTTCCTCTGAGGTCTCCAGTGCTACCTTCTGCTGCTGTCCCAGCTGAGGAACCAAGCTTTGTCACAGACAGACTCATCCTCCTCTCACTGCTCATGCAATGCGTCATCTTGTCCAGCAAGACGCACTGGCATGACCCATAAACCAGATTGCTCAGTGGCACGTTACCTGGAAATGCTATGTTGGGATGAAGCCAGGCTGAGATTATGAATGACTTCAAGGGATTTCTCAATAAACCCATGAAATTAGCTCCGCTACCCTGCTAAAATGAGGTATTATTAGTGCTAACAGCAGCTATTTAAATATTCAAGCACTTTTCCAGCAGGTTTCCTGTTCCGAAGGACAGGAAGCGTACGGAAAATGGAAGGAGTTTGGTCACCCTGGTTGGAGGACTTCTGATGCAGCCTCGGGTGGTCCAGGCAGTAGCTACACAATGTACTGGAACTGGCTTTTATGCCAAATTCAATTCTCAGCAGTACAAAAAGTATTCATCCTAAAGCAGCTTTGGGAGGATGAGGAAATCTAATCCTAGAGGGAACCCCCATGCCCGTGTACAATAGAAATCCCACCCACACCAAAACAATTTTCTGGACGCACATCAAAGAACATAGCACTTCAGGACAAATGCTAAAATTACTCAGCTCTGACCTGTGTCAATATGGGCATTGGGAAGTGAAACTGGGCTTCCAAAACTGATGCTAGGGAAGACTCCAGTTGTCAGAAACTTCATGAAAGCACTGACGTAACGTTACTTGCACATTGCTGATGGTATTATAGGTACAGACCTTTATAAAATACAGTTATGACATTAAAATATTCATTTTTTTTTTGCAGGACTAATTAAAAGCTTTAAGAGCTTTTCTTTCAAGATGCGCTCAGCTGACAGTTATCTCCTCCAACACCTAAGTGTAAGAGGCAAACTTCTACCAGGACATTTGCAAAAAACATCTCCAACTGGATTTACAGTCTACAATCAATCTTACTTCATAATGTTTGTATTTGAGGGGAAACTATTGGAAGTGTGTAGGAAACATGAACTTTTATTTCTTAATCCTAAATCCAGTAACTTATAAGTAAAACTACCATACAACAGCATCTTAAAATTCCCAACTTCATTCAAAACGAGGAGTTTTGCAGACTGGAGAGGAGGTTATTTCCCTTGGTTTTGTTCCTAATAAACAGTGCAGTTGTCATGATCTGTCTCAGCTTGGTCACTCGGTGCCTGCTGCCCTGGGTCCTTGCATACCTAGACCGTACGCCACGTTACTCCCAGTACCCGCTTACGAAGACCAACAACTGAACGCAGTGAAGATCTACCATAGGCAGGGTTTAACCGAAGAAATACCCAGATGTCTTGCTGTTCCGTCACCACGTACTGGTGGTTGATGACGAGGAAGGAGGAGAGGCAGGCACGGGGCGCCAGCTGAAGGCCTGCAGGGGGGCGGCGGCAGCCCCCGCGCCAGCTCTGTCCCCGGGCCGTCAGCGCTGCGAGTGGCTCAGCTCTGCCGCTGGGCCCAACACGAAATGAAACGCAGCGCCGCCACTCCTGCTGCCTGGCTCACTCCCGAAATGCCAGATGCCCTGGCAGCTGATAACCTGTGCACATCCCAGCACGTCATTCGGGGCTGAGGGGAATTAGAAGAGGGATCTGGCAGAGGCCGGGGGAGATAGGAACAGCACACGTGTACACGCATGAATGCCTCTCCCCTCACATAGCTCTAAATAAAATTAAGCCGCTCATGTCATTTCCACTGCCAGATTAGCTCAAGCATGTTAAATTCCCAATTCATCTCATTCACCTCACTTTCATCCATACTACATGCTGCCTTCTATTCATATCCACAGCGATCACTGACAGCAGCAGAAAAAGTAGCATAAATCCAGCAACAAAACCCTCAGGAGTGAGAAGTTAATGGGAACTACAAAACTACCTTTTCCCCTTTTATTTCTTTCTTTTTAAATTTTACTAGTATGGTATTAACATGCTACAGCATGATTACTTAACCATTTTATTTCTTTTGCTGCTCATAAGAGATTAAAGCACTGGATTCACCCAAACCAAGTCAGTTTAGTTAAGCAGGTGAAGGAATGGTTGGTTTGGCGGTCAGCTTCTTCCCTAGCAAGGAACCAGACCCCTTCTCCTTCACCTTTGAATTAAGCCAACCAAGGAATCCCCTTAGAACTATGGCTTTTAAGCAAAATGGACAAAAATAATGAAATCTCAAAGCAAATCAAACAGATCATTCAGTGTAACAAATAAAATAGCAGAGCAACAGCAAAAAGGGTGGTAGGGGTATAAGCAAACGCCCAAAACTGGTTTCCTTATTCCAGTATTTCCCTTCAGTTTTAATTACAAATCTTTCACTCAATTTTCAATTATGGGTCATGCGGTTTCCCTTTAGACAAGTATAAAATTGTTATGGCATGAAAGCAAGGCTTTTAAATGTACAGATCTCAAAGTACAGGGTCTTGGGACAGAAAACAAGGCAGGCAGGACGGGAAGGATGTCTATGTCTATATACCTACGGATGCACACTTTGAGTAAGAAGTAGAGGGGACGTTTGCCTGTATATAAAGAAGTACACGTATGCATGTACGTACATGTCCTACATGCATATCTAGAAAGTAACTTCAAATGCCATACCTGCTGCTTTTGTATCACGTCACTGTGACACATGCAAAGAATAACCCCACCCGCTCCCCCCAAAAAAAACACAAAACACAGCAGATAAACATAACCCTCAACCATATTGGTTTGTGCAAAGAAAAATCTATTCTATTGAGTTGGCAAAAACTCAATTTAATCCAGCATTGCATTTGTGGAAGCTAATTCAGGAGGGGTTTGGTACTAATTACCAGGTCTTAAGCTTCTAAGAGAAGAAAGGGAAGATTTAGCCGAAGAAAACTTCTGAACATGATGGAAGTGAAAGGTAGTCCTGGCCCTTTCTGGGGGTTGCTAAGCCAATTACATGTTAAGAATGTATAAAACCAGGACTATCTTTATAACAAACACTGAAGCTCTCACACATTACGACTTTAAAGAACAATATAAAGTCTTCACAGATCAAGAGATAAGTCAGTTTTGTCTCTATGAGATTCTTGGCTGGAAAGAAATATGGAGGACATGGAAAAATGACCAGTGGTACACTTTATATTTTATCCTGCACTTACTTTGCAACATGAACTGGTGGTATTTAATGGTAACTAATAATTCATTATTACACCTCAGAAACAAAAGTGGATATTGGAGAAACACATGGAACAAGAGCAGTATTTCTTCATCATCTAATTATCTTGATAAAGTGACTATATGCTTTATACAGACATCAGCAAAACATGTTTATGGAACTGAAGAATCCCTCAGGCTGTCTCTAGATGACAGGGAGATTATTCAATCCTGGACATTGTAGGGTGTGTGGATCTTCTGAGTATGCAGAGAAATCTGAAAGGAGTTTGTGGAAACTGCCTGGGCCTGAATTTCAATATAGTTCCTTTCACGGTGTTTGTTTTCTTCCCTCTCAAGTCTAGCTAGTTTCATTCGTCCATTTGGAAGGTGCAAAGAAGAGACAAAGATGGTTATGTGGTGTTGTTGCTGTTTTAGTTTTTGACTTTTTTTTTCTTCTTGAAAGCTTGCAAAATAAAGAGTTGTAACAGGCACAGCTTGACTTAGAATCAGGTATCAATTGCAGTCTAGTTAAGAACTAATATACCTTGTAACATCAGCTTCTTCATGTTTTCCTTGTCTTAAAAAGCCTACCCTGACCTCAGCAAGGTCTGGACCTTTTGTTTTCCAAATCCTGTCAAAGTACCTAACAACAAACTCCACAAATTAGTGCATTTTAGAGGTAACCACTTCAACTCAAACTTACAAAAAGAACCACAACAACACACCACGTTACCGCTTCCCTCAGTTGAGGGATGCACAATCCCTTTATTTTGGTGCCTCTCACTCAGCCTAGACCCAGCAGAGCCCCCCTCAGAGCCCCAGCTCTCCACCCCCGCAGCATTGTGCAGCTCACCTACCAGCGGGCCGAAGGAGTCATCTAGTGGCCGTGAGGACTTCCTGCAGCCTCGCCACTCGGGATCAGGGCACAAAAAATGTTTCTGCACCCTGAACACCAGCACAGCACTGGCTGCAGTCCGCTGGTGGGGCTTCATCTGGAGGTCCTGTGGGTCAGCAGCCACGCGTTCCCAGAAGCCAGTTTCACGACGTGCTGCGCTAATCCTCTCTATCGTGCCTTAACCATCAATTACCCACTTTTGACCAACATCAAGGCCAGATTTAGGCGCTCTGCTTCATAAACACATTTGGGAGTAGATGCGGCTGCATTGCTTCTAACTGGTACATAGCCTGTTGTCCTTCTTTGAGCAAGTAAGTGGTGGAAAGCAAAGGTATTTTCGAAATAACATAGCTACACACGCTAAGCATCAATTTGCTTAGCGGTCTTTACCACTGATTAACGGGCAAAAGAGCAGAGCAAGCTAACTCACCTGCCCCAGCTCTGATCCCTGCTCTACCACAAATCCATTGCACTGGTTTGGACGAAGCACTTAAGTGTTTAAGCAAGGTTTCTCATCACGGAAGAGCTATCTGCAAATAACGTGCAAAGCTGGGCAAGAACCGCAACACATGAAACAAGTATTTACAGCATGATTTAAAGTAGCACTTCAATAAACAGTATAAATAGGTATACAAATCTTATTGTTAAACTCCATAAAAACTTGTAATGCTTTTATCAATTCTCTATCCAACAGCTCCAGAAATTTAGGGTAGTGTAATTTCATTAGAAATCTTCCAATATTAATCCCTCGAATGGTGATTGTAACCACATAAAAAATGAAAAAAGGGAAAAGATCAGCACCTCCATCCTGGTTTTTCAGATAAATATTTTAGTTTGAAACAAACCAGGATTCCAACCAACTTTGGTTACTCTGTATTTATCTTTGTCACCCGTCCTGTGACAGCATCGCAGGCACTTGATCAAAGCGCAAGCTCGTCTGAAATTTCTCCTTCTTTCTGGAAGTTACTTTGCTGCAAAATTAATGCTAGGCTCTGGAAGAAAGTGTTGCTGCTCTTTCAGAGAGAGCAGAGGAAGACTGAAGTTTGCCATTTCCATCTTTTCAATTTAAATTCTCGCACTCTTGCTCAGGGATAGACCCAACGCGGTGAACATCACACACTGAACACCCTCCGCACCATTTTCTAGCATGCACCTGACTCACGCACTTGCTGTCCTACAGCTTACTCTCCGCAGCCACAGCCCCACCCCGGGAATCAGGAAACAGGGCTTCTTCAGGCCTCTCCTGGATGAGCCAAAAGGCTCCCTGAACTTCATGCTCAACTTCCCTGTGACTCACAGCCTCCTTCACCTCCGTCCAAAAGGTGTCACCCAGCTTTTTCCATCAACCCCACACATCCCTTAGAAAGTTCAAGTGAAAAGCGCTGTGAAAAGTGCAAGTTACCTTTCCAGTACTGTAAAGGAGCCCTGACCTATTTCAAACTGCAGCTGATGGCAGAAAGTGGCGGTGCACAACGATACCAACAGCTGAATAACAAGAACAAGCCTTGCAAGCCTTATTGTCAAGAGCTGAAGAGAAGCTTCCTTCAAAACGAGCAGCAGCTATGTGATGTCTAAAGCCTGTATTTAGCTCAGCCTCCCTCTGCTCTCCCCAGGCAACACCTCCATCTCGTTTGTTCATGGGTCTAGCAAATCCAGTGCTGGTCGGATCCGCTGTACGGAGGGGACCTGGAGGAGAAAGGCGGGATCCAAAGCACTTTGCTGTCTGCAAGGTGGGGACACCTCGCCCTAGCAGGTCAGAAATCACCGTGAGCTGGTTCTTGGCACTCACTGCGCTGGGGATGAGTCACGGCAGCATCTGGACGTTAGAGGACAATTCTGCAACCTAGATCTACTATTCTACTTTTTCAGACCTGACTTGTATTGCCAATAAAGATAACACTGTCATTCTGCAGCCTTAATTGGCCATCACCATACGAAGGATAAGGCTGCTCTTATCTGTAAGACTACTACACGAATTTAAGCCATTCCATTTTTATTTCTTAATTTTGCTCACGTATTTTACACGCAAAATCCTCTTTTGCATGAGCAATGGATGAATGGGTTCACTGCTGGTGTAAAACACGCCAAAAAATTTCACTGGAGGTCCAGAGGGAGAGCGATGATGCATAGCATCTTAGGCCAAATCATGTTCCTGCCTCACACCATGCACTGAACTGTGCAAAGTGAGCAAGGAGCAGCACCAGTCATTCAAGACTACTTTGTCCTACCTTTACAAAAACAAGATGCACACATTATTATACGTAAATACATATACGCACACTTCTGTGTATACACACGTTTGTATATATGCATATCCACCTTTTTTTTTTCCAGGTACACATAAAAATAAACAATAACAGGAAAAAAAAGAACAAAAAACCACACAGCAGGCTGGTTTGCAAAGTAGCCACGCAGAAGAAAACTAACACTGGCAGACTGTAATAAAAAGACAAAATGCAGAAAAAATGCCACAGCCACTCTTCAAGTACCTACCTACCTTTGCGCGTGGAAATTAAAGTGTGAAGCTCTTTCTGGAGCTTCTGCTGCTTCTGAATCAGCAAAAGCATGGCTGCATTCAGATAGCACTGCAAGTACCTGGGTTGGCAGTTTCCTTTTACTGAAAGGTTTGTTATACTGATCATCCCAAAAGATGACCACAATCTTTCTCCCACAGACTACCTGAGAGCTTTAGTTAGGAGATTAGCTATCCCCCCTGTTCAGAGATGTTTCACACAGCAAGCATGTTATACTCACATGTTTATGCAGAGACAATACAAGCTTCCCAAATTATTTCCAGGTATGATTGTAGGAGGTTGACAACCTTAAAACAAACACATCACTGACCAAAGCCTAAGCATCTCAAGACAGGCCCTCATTATGTCTTCATTACTCAGCAGCAGAAATCAACTGAACAGTATCAGTCAACTGATGTCTTTCTCTAAGGGCACTGCCCTGATATCACTCCCCGGCTTGCTGACCTCCAGGACAGGCTGAAATACCTCTCTCAGAACTGCTAGCCACAAGGGATTTATCTGCTTTATATTTGTCAACTCATAGTGCAGGAAATCTAATCAGAAGCAACACAGCAAATTACTGATAATATTTAAAACATATTTGCTTATTCTGAAAACTCAGCTGCGAAGCGGCTCTTCTCCTCTGCCTCACCAGCACTTCACCCATGTATTGATTCACATCCTTTGTCTCAGCAGGCATCTGCCAGACAGGGGATGTCCATACCTGCAGCAAATGTTTCCAGGTGGAGACTCAGGACTCACAAGCCTTAGTGGAAACTGTTGAACATGCAAAAGGAGTGCTGGACATTCACTGAAAGCCCAGCATCTAATTCAGGAAGTCTCCACCACAGTCTTATACACTTTAAATACACAATGGACAACAGAAGAGTGGGGAAGGCCTCAGCTGTGTTGCCAGAAACTTTTAGAGCCTTTTTCAAATGGAGCCTGGCTAGCTGGCTGCCTTCTTGCAACCTTAACAGGGGAAGAAATAGCTTAAACCTACAAACTCTATTGGCCTTGATGAAATAAGAACCTACTTTCTGATCAAGTTCCACCAGTGCTGGAGGTGTTACTGGTAACTGCAATTTTTGTCAGTGCACACAGGCCCAGATGGCATTGGCTCACCCTTTTACCTGAGCGACTGCCAGGCATCTACACAGCTGATTCCTACTGCTGGAGTTACTCCCCGTATCACTGAGCTTCAAGGAGCACCATCAGTTACAAAAAGCAAGTAATTTAGCAGAGTGTGGAACACTTAGCTACATTACTATCACTTTAAGCTCTAAAAACACGCATTCTTGTAGCCAGCTGGGAACAGGAAAACTCAATTAAATTATATTCACTTCTCTTACAGACAGTTTCACTTTTGAATTGCTAGTCTGGGAAACAAATGTTTTGCTTGAACATCTGCATAAAGGCACCACTTCAATTTTATGGTATCAGGAGGTTAAAATATTTTCAAAAACACTTCACATTAGAATAACTATGTAACAGACGAAAAGGGAGGGATCCATTTTGAGCACCTCTGTTCTGCAGTTGATCCTGCTCATCTTTGGTTCAAAACACACACAATTGTTCTGGCAGAGTATTTTCAGGCTGCTTTTGGAGAAGAAAAAAAAAAAAAAAAAAAAAGAACATTTCCCATTTCCCTCCTAATCAAGTTTCACATCCAAAAAAGCCTCAGCTCGGATGCTGCCAGGATCTCACCTCAGGTTAGCTGGCTGTCTACATCCCGAAGCCGCACAGCGCACTGGCTGCCCATGCCATCCCACACCAAACGTAGGCACACATTTTGTTGTACTTTTCCCAATAAAAAAGCATTATAAAGCATTATTCTTGCTACTTAATCTCATTGAGTAGCTTCTCCATTTAGAGAAGAAGGTGAGACTTAGTTTCCCTTCAAAAGAAAGATACAACCAAACCAAACTGACAACTGTTTAAGTAGTCCTTGAAATCCTTCTGCTTTTACAAAAGCCCACTGAATTTCCTGCTGTGCAAACTTGATACAAATATTTAAATAAGTTTCCTTTCTCATCCTGAGACTATCATTCCTTTTGTTCCTCTCCTGCAAACACAGTTTTTGTTTTGTGTAAAGTTTTCATTGGACGGCATCTTTTTGTTGCTTGAGATACTCGGAAATATTCAAAAACCCGTGAGGAGCCAACGCGCCGCATTTTGCTGTGGGCTTTCAGTTTACTTTGGTAGGGCAACTGAAGGAGTGGAGATGGTATTTCCAACTCCTAATTCTACTATCTGAGCAACTTCCAACCAAAACAAACACCAATCCTTTAATCCCTTGTCAAAATCCACGAGCATGGATTCCTGTACTTGCATGGAGTCTCGCGGAGGGTAACAAGGCCCCGAACAAACGCACGGGTCTACACGAGCGAATCTCAAAATAGGATCTTTATCTGGGGATGTAACATCCAGCTACCCCAGCCAAAACACAGCCCCAGGGAGTTCACGTAGAAATATTTGTTGCTGCTTTTTGCCAGCACCTAACACACATAACAAAAGCCTGAAAACCACTAACTAAAACTTCCTGAACTCCACAAGTCCCATGCAAGCAACAATCACCCCGCTAGTTAAAAACAAACAAACAAAAAATTGAAGTACTAGCCACCGACATACTCTTCTTACAGGCCTGCAGAAGAGAAACTACTCTCTCCTTTAGAGATGCCCTGCCACCAAAGTTTCAGGGTAACTGATTATGTAAGTGATTTACAGCAACCCTGTGCACCAGCTCTGGACTTAAAAAAAAAAAAAAAAAATAACCAGCACCTTGAATCCGTAGTAAACTGTCGTATTCTGCATCCAGACCGAGCCACCTTGCTAAACTCACCTGTTAAGACACACTCACTGACAGTCTCGTGCGACTTTCGAGCACAGCTCGCTAGGCTGGGTCACACGGAGGAAAGCTCTGCAAGGCAGCACCTACTTCAGAAAGGGTCATGGGAGAAAGATAAAAGCAACATCACAACTGCAACGTTATCATCGGCATCAGTAACTAGCTGATGCTATCTAGACTGGAAGCTATCCAGACTGCAAAAACTCTGTTTAGAAGATGCATACATATCCCCATCAAAACCAAATATTGACAGCAGTGGCCCATTTCTGGGGATATGTCCTTCTTCCCTTCCATTTTAACTTAGCCTGCACTTAATGCTCCAGCACAACAAGCAGTTAAGCTAGCATAAGCCAACTCTGTAGGCAAAAGCAATACTGTCCCTTGCCTTGCTTCTATTCCCCGCATTCCTGGACCACTTTATCTGGGGACAAGGAAGCTGTTCATACAACATGCTGTGAATCAGACTGGAGAAGGGATCCATCTGATACTGGTCAGTTCCACCTTCAGTGGAACGAAAAGGCTAAGCTAGTAAACCCCACGGATATTAACTATGACCATTCCTCCAGCCCAGTTCATTACACAACTGCAGAAACACCAGCACGGCCCCACAGGGTAGTGTGCAAGCAGCTGAGGCTGGGGCTGCTTCTTTCAGCAACAGCGCTGCCATGAGACATGGTGTCCCACTGTTATCTCCATCAAATTCAGGCGTGGGCGTTTCACTATTACCTCTGTCAAATTAGCCTCATCCACTTTGCCAGGGAGCTGTAGTTGAAATAACTTATTGCATCTTCTGTCTGTGTTGAAGATGGGGTCAGCGTTACACAGGTAGTGAACTGGAGGTGAAAAAAGACTCTGGCAGCTATATCCCTCACTCTTCTCTTCATGCCTACGAACAGAGAACACTCGTTAATTAACACCTTTTCAATCTCTCTTTTGAGGAAGGGTCGAACTTGCAGGCAGAACATCCCGTGTCCCTTCAGCTCACTCCAAAATAAAGCAACAAATGTTCACAAGCTAACAGAAGGCCAGCTTGCCAAAACATGATAGAAGCAGCAAACGTTTTGACCCTACCCATGGACCAGGCTGACAAACCAGTTACAGGCACTGGGGCTTTGGCTCTGCTGATACAGACTGGAATTTTTACAGCAGCCTCCTATGAGTTAGAACAACAATTCTGAAAATAACTGAAAATAAGTCAAAAAATGAGCGAAATGGCACTGCAGTCCAGCAGCTGCTGGGCTTGATGCTTGACATCACGCCTGTGTTCTCAGAGCTGCAGCCTGTCTGTGCAGGCAAAAAGCAAGTAAAAAGAAGGTAACTTCAGCAAGGAAGAGCTGGGTACCTGGGCCCATATGGGAAATGGGCTTGCACCTGTAGGACAAGCACATTTCCCACACATTTCTTGTGGAAACGTTAGTATGTTAGTATGGATATTCTGAACTATCATCTCCGGAGCTGACACACTGAGGCAAATGGGGGCACGTCATCTTTGTAACACCCTGACATCGCGTCAGGCGCCTTTAACCATGGCTTTATCCCTCCAAGCGACAAGATAGCACAAGGTTAATTTCTTGAGCACAAGTCTCTAGCAAGAAGCGGGTGTAGGAGCTGTGAATTTACAGAACGCGCCGAGGCAAAAACGTTTAGGGTAGCATCCCCAGCGCCTGGAACCGAACAAGATAGAGGGCCACACATGACTGGAAATTTTTATCATACTTCCTATAACGCTCCTCCCCCAGCGGTGGCCACTGACTGGACAGCAAATGCAGCCTGTTTTTCCTCTGACCGTACGGTTACCTACAGAGCTGTTATGGTACAAGAAACAAGCGTGGCCCAGTAGCACTCCAGCAAAATATGCTCCTATGTATCCTGATAAAAGACCACATTTGTTTCACTTCATGGCAAAACCAGTGCAGTAAACTCTGTGTCACAGAGAACTGCGATGCCTGGGGTATGCTCCGGCCTGGATCTAGAGTGCAAGCAATCCTGAGCAGGCCTCGGAGCCTGGGACACATCCCCCACGGTCCTGAGCAAGGCCCTGCATTTCTTCCTATTCTCCCTGGTCACCTGTTCACCCGACTGGCAACGTGCGCTGACAAACAGCAGGCAAATGAAGGATGCCACAATGCAAAATAAACCGCAAAGTGCCACCAGCTACGGACTACTGATTTTAGAGCTACGTTAGAAGGGATGTTGAGAACATGTTTAAAAAGCTAGAAGTTGGTTAAAGAACTTGTGATGTTTACATCATCGACTTTATAGAGAAAAACGTAATACAAAAATGATGAAAAGTAAAAGCAACACTAGAAAAAGCTTTTCTTTAGGAAAAAAAAAAAAAAGTTACCCATTTTCTAGCTGATATATTCTTCCAAGCACTCTCCTTTCTCTCAACCAAGCTGGCTTCCCCCTGTGGGATGCTTGGCAACTGTAAAAAATATATTTTTAACAATGTTTGGTTTGGTTTGTTTTTCCTACCTGGAACTTTATTTACAAACATTACACGATTTGTGTCATTCCTGCAGCATACCACATGATCCTAGACCCGCAGTCACAGCTAAAAGGCTGTACAGTCTCTTTCTGGCATTATTCAGCCCATCTGAAAGTTGTCAAAGTACCTGAGCGCGTCTGCCCTAAGCTGTTTGGAGTGAACTTTACCTGCATCGCCCGTCCTTTACGGCTCCGTTTGTCACGTTTATCCGCGCTTTTCGGTGAAAGAAAAACAAGTTTACACACCGTAAACTTTTATTGACCACAGTCCTTTGCTGCAGCGAGACCCAGCGCTTCCTGAAGGCGCTCTGTCACCACACCAGCAGGAGCTGAAGCATCTCAGCGGGGAGCCCCAGGCGGCGGCCACTCGGGTGGTGCCCGGCTCCTGGAGCTATAGCTCCGGCGACCCCAGCGCCCACGCCACGCGAGGCTGGCACTCACCTCCTGCGCCCGCCAGGTCGCGGGGCTGTCCGGGCGGCCCGGCAGCCTGCCCACCATGCCGCCTGCCCTCCCGCTACACCGCAGGAGCCCCGCGATGCTGCCCGCCTGGCCTGGCGGCCGCCCGTGAGGGCCAGCTCTCCGGACTCGGGGAAATCTCGCTCTCCTTCATGGGAGGAGTAGCCGTGCTCGGAGGAAAGCGAGCAGCAGGAAGCTGACCTCAGCAGCGCCGACGGGGCGGAGCGCAGCCCGGGCTGGCTGCTCCGAGCTCCCTCCTGGCAGCGCGGCCGAGCCCCGCTGGATGCCAGCCCCGGCTCCGCCAGCCTCTCGCATGGCAGCAGCGGGATCCCGGGGAGCCGAGCGGGGTGCGAGGCCTCCACACAGCACCCCGCAGACCCTGCTGGGGATGGTGGAGAAAGCGGAACGTCAACGCTGAGCCAACAGGATGCACAGCGAGGCAGGCGGGCTTCGGTGGAAGCCGTCAGCCGCTGTTTCCACAGAAGAATTAAAGCCCCAAATGGCAAACGGGGTGCCAGCGGGTGTTCCCAACACACAGGCAGAGCCTGGGCGATGCCCAGAAGGGAAAAGCAGACATCCCCGATTGTTTACACTTTTTCCTGAGTGAGACGGGATCGGCAGGGGGAGCATTCCCACCCAACGCTTGCTGTGCTCGGCTCTGAACTCTCTCCCCTCACCAGCTCAGCACCACAAGACATACAGGTACTTTGTGCTGCGGGGAGGAAACGAAAATGAACACAAACCCAAGCCAGCAAATCGCTGAGAGTCCTCACAGCATTTAAAGCCCCGTCTGACACCCTCTACGCTAGTACTGACAGGAAAAGTGCAAAGAGAAGCAGGACAGCCGAGCAATTTGCGCTTTACCATTTCTTTCAGTGACTTCCTCTTGCCTGCTCAGTACAGGAGCCAGTGACATGTCCCTAACGCACATCTGGGAGATCCCACTCCTGAGCATTATGAAACCCAGCAACTTTAAACAAAGTATTTAACGACTGTTTTAAAATCCACTGTGTTTTGTTCACTTTTTTGACCCCTACTTCGAAGTATTTCCTATGCTCGGTCTGCAGACCAAGCCAGCTGTTTCCCTGCAAGCAGGCCGAGCTGGCTTACCCCTTGCCAATACACGAAAGCAGATCTCGCTGATCATCAGCTAGCACTTGACATTGCTTTTCAGCCATCATCCTGCCACCTCATTCTTTCCTTGTCTTTGTGCAGCCTGAGTAAGGACAGTGCAGAGGCCACACGGAGGGACAGACAGGATTTCCTCAAGGAGCTCCTCAGCGCTTTTCAGATAAAAGCGCAGGGAACAGCGCAGAGATGCCCACAGTACGGAGGCATAACCACAGCTCTCCTCGCCTCGCTGCAAAGCCTGACCCTCGTCACTTCAAGAGTGGCCAGACAGGACTTGTGCCTTCGTTTGCAGCCTCCACGACTCACGGCCTGCTTTTGGCAACTGCAGTTAATTTAATTCACCGGGCTGTAAATTGCAGGTTACCTATGCAGATGTACATCCCCAGCTACAGCTCCTCTGATGGAGCACTCAGCTCTGACAGCAGTGGATGCAAAGCCTCATTGCAGCAGCATCTTCAGGTGCAGCAGCAGCAGCATCAGCAGAGCCGCAAGGAGACTGAAGGCAACCTACATCTCAGCACGCGGACTAGGCCGGCCAGGCTGTGAGCAGCAACACACCAGGTCCCAGCCACCTGAACCTCGACACATGCAGTTCAGCAGCTTTATCCTTCTTGCTGCACGTGCTGAAACACTCTGGTTTCACCTCCAGAACTTACTCGTTAGTTTTGGGAAACTATTAGCACTGGAGTGGTACACTGCTTCTTCCTCGCTAAGATGTATTTTGAAAGCAAAGGTGTATTGGAACTAGGAGTGTAATTGATACACTCATCTGAACAGATTTAGCAAGAAACAAAACCAAGAGTCCACAAAAACCACATGGGGTGCTATTCTGGTGGTGGTGTGTGGACAAACCAGCTGGCAAAGCTAAAATACAGGTAGGTACATAACTTGAGAGAGGAGCAGAAAAGACGATCCCAAACCTTTTCTGATATAATTGTTGTTACATGAAAGCCTGTGCTTCTCTTCAAATCAGAAACCACCACCTGTGCAGCACCATTCATCACAGCTCTGGGAGTCCACCAGAAACAAAAGAGCTCCCAAGCCCACATCCCGTCCCAGACTTCTCCTGTGTATTTCAGAGAAGCTGTTTTCTACCTCTGCTCTGCACAAGGGAGAGTCTACAGCACAGAGCAATGTTTCTTCCCTACTATTCAAACTCAGATAAACTTTGGAAAGCACACTGGTCAGTTGCCACAAATGCTGACCAGGTATGCTGTTGCTAGTGTACTAGCCTCCTTTCCTCACTTCAGGCATACATGTACACCAGAGTACTTCAAGAGATACATAAGACCAGTCTCTGGCAGTCTTGACACAACAGTCAAAGACAATTTATTCCAGCTACCCAGAAAACCAGAAGCACTTAAAAAAAAAATGTATCCTTAGTAACTAAAAATCATTAGACAATTTATGAGCTAACAAATCACTTAAGACATTATTGAGGTTAAAAATACGCTCTGATTTTATCCTGACACTGTAACAAACTAAAACGCTCTCATACACATCTGTAAGTAACTTTTGCTATTTACTTTGCAAACCATTTATTGCTAGTGTTCTGGAAGACCTCCCTCTATCAGTCTCTTACTCATCAGCCTCTTACTACTGAATGGCCGTGATCCCTAAGATGACAGGTCATACAACGACAAAGCTGGGGAAACACTGCCTGAAGCATTACGTTGTTTTCAGTACAAAAAGCTCCATCTCTTTAACTCTGTCATTTTACGTAAAAAGCTTCCTTGAGAAGCTAGAGTAACATCTGCTTGTACTTCCAAATAATTATTCTCTGCATCTTTGCCCCTCCCAAGCTGCCTTGGCTGAGGTCATCAAAACAACAAATACATTTTGAATCAAAGTTCACCATTTCAGGAGCCCGACTCTACAAGTCTTCTCCAAGTGAAGCAGTTTGTGCTTAATACTACCAACCAGTTAGGCTCCTGTCACTATCTGTGCTGGCAAGCATTATTACCCTGTCCAGAGGTCTCTGGCTTCAGCGTAGATACCACATTAGATCAGCAGTTTCTACACTGTGGTTGCTATTTCCTGGGGGGCTGCAGAAGTGACTATGAAGTTTAGTCAGTTGTTGGTAGGCTTAAATTAGTTTATTTCAGGTATCCATACACTTACTGGATACCTTTTTTCCCTACCAATGTTTTCAAAGTAACAAAAGAAGTTGAAAACTTATTACCTTAAGTTGCATCGACTATCTTCTTTCAGGGAGAAGATAAATTTTTGAAAACAAGCATCAGAAAGGATCATCTAAAATAACATACATGTATAAGCATCCTGTTGCTACTAAATAGGGTAAAAACCTACCTCAGAAGGAAGGCAAGTAGGAAATAGCAAGCACCTGCAAGTGTATGCACGCCTGTGCATTAAAAACTCACACACTATTAGAAATTAATGCACTTCCAATTAACTAGTTCTGTACAGTTTCACTATTAACTTGATTTTTTTTTTTTTGATAAAACCACAGTTGTCAAAATCTGTTTATATTTGGTAATTTCTCATCCCTCATCCCTCACATTAGAGACAAATAGAGAGATTAGACACCAAACTGTCTCTGTGAAAAACAAAACCAATGACAAAAAACACAGCACAAACAAAGCAAAACAGGAGGTATCTTGGTCCCACATTTGCTCGTGCCAGCACTACTCTTGTATTCTGAGCTGAAAGGCTGACTTCTCCTGGCCTGTTACTCTGCTGCTTTACAAACATTAGGATTACTTAGACACCAAGATGAGGAAGACCTGATGAAAGAAGGTACAAAAGGAAAAAATAATACTGATGAATCTTGCATGGTTCAAAGTTTTCTCCCGCTAACCAGCAAGGAAATATAACAGCAAAGGGGAGCAACCAATCATTTTGAGTATGTCTGAAAGACTCAAAAACATAACCTGGAAGTGACTGTCTATTACGACATGCAAACAATTCTCCCATCAATCAAGTTTGCAACACCAGTTAATCTTGGCTCCTATAAAATTCATACGAGAATGGTGCTCACATGCATACAGAGTTTGCAGCAATATCAATAAGTTTTGATCTCCACTAAGCTTCATATTTTATTCCAATCCCACGAACAAATATAGTATTTATCTCTAATTCGAAACAAAGTCACTACTCAACTCAAAACGGATACAATCTCCCAATCCACCCCTTGCATCATTCTGCATGATGCACACAGTCCCTACAGGACGGAACAGGTAAGTGAACTCATCCGCATTAAAAAAACATTCCAAAAAACACCATCGACAACTCGTGCGTTCAGAAATAGCAGAATCTCCAGTTTGCTTGGAAGTTTTATCAAATATTTTCATCTATGCACACGTACACACAACAGCATCCTAGGCTCTGCAGCATGCTAACAGCATACATGCAACCGCAGGTCTGCATCACCTGGATGCCACTTCCCCGTTACGTGCTACACACACAGTGTCAGAACAACTTCAGGTGCAAGCATCGTTCACACATAATGCAGAAAATTTCAAAGCCAAAAATCTGACTGCCAGCAGCATGTTCGCCCTTCTCCTCCTTCCCCCGCATCGTTCTCTCAAGAAGTTAATTCCCTGCTCCCCTCTGCTTTACAGAAGGTACCCTGATGCACGACACAATACAATCCTATCACAGTTGCCCCCTTTTTAGCTTTATTATTATTCCAAAAAGAAGTTTAGAGATGCACAAGTTCACTTCTCACACTGTAAGAGCACATATTACCTGCAGCACAAACAAAAAAAAAAACCACCAAACCTGTTCTCCCTGAGATTAAAATGCAAAACAGACTTTTCGAAAAGAAAACTGCATTGGTATAAACCTCTATTTGTGAGTTCTCTGACTAGAAACAATTAAGAAGACATACTTCTATTTTACTTAAAAAATAATTTTAGAAAATCCCCTTTTCTTCCTAGATGTACTGCTGCAATTCTGTAAGCATATTCTTAAAAGACATACAAAGGTTCAAAGAGCAGTTAGAAAGAAAGCCATTTTGCTCCGCTAATTTGCATTAAGTTTTATGGTTCCTATCTTCCCTCCTAAATGGAAAACTAACTGTAATAAAACATCAAGCCCAATTAGAAACAGCCACTACACACAACTATTTACTTGAATGATTTCCTTTAGAGTTTTCACAGAATCCTTCAGTGGTTGGGCCAAATCTTGTCATCTTCAGAAAAACTTCCTCCAGCTTCACACCTCATCCACTGAGTGCTTCACTGAATTCCAATCTTGAAACATTTAAAAGTAAATCTTTCAAATTTAAGTTACTTTAATGAAGTGCTGGAAAACCACTGTCACAGCCTGAGTTCTGTATACAGGACACACACACACTGCGGTTGTTTTTTCACGTTACAGTATTAGCTTGCACATCAGAAAGCCTGAGTTTGGCACGTAGCTGAATGTTAATAATTAAGACAGTGATCAAGTGCAATGTGAGACATCCCTTCCAGAGCCAGAGTGCTGCAAAATCAGATTTTCTGGAGCTTGGTCCCACTGGTATCCCATCCACTGAAATCCTGAAACCTAGCTTCATTTTGGGCTGTCATCCGCGACAACAGATCCTCACCAGTCTGAATAAAACCTGACTGACTGGCAGCCCCACTATGGCTAAACTCCTGTAGTGACAGTCGTGACCATGGCCAAGGACCAGCCACCACGGTGGATCAACGAGATGAGCATCACCCAGCCTTTAGCTGCTCCTTTTTCTCCAACCACGACTTCCTCCCCGTGCTCACGAACTAACTGAACTCCAGGTGCTCCTGCTAAGCCATTAATTAGCCTTGGCTAATAGCAAGCTGGCTTTAAAAACAACCCATCGTTTCATCTTCAGTAATAAACATTGCTTACGGTTTCATGCACCGGAGCACGCGCTGGCTTTAATATCTCTCACCATAATGTCCACTCCCATCCAAAGACCTGCCTCTGAATCCTGAGTTGTGAACTGGTGGCTATCACCCATTCCTCTCCAGCTACGAGCTTCTCTGTGTTTTGCCAGCACACTATCTAAAACTCAATGAGTCATTTTTCTCATTCAATCAAAAAAGCATGCATTTTCTTTTTTGGTCTGTGGTTTTTCTCCCCAGTGTTTGTGTGGGAATCTAAAGTTAAAAAAAAAAAAAAAAAAAAAGTTTCTATTATGCAACATTTAACTTTACTACAAAAACACAAAACAGATTACCAACACTGTAAACTGACATTTTAAACAAGCAAAAAAGCCCCCACAAAACATGCAAAAAATATCCACAGCAATGTTTCCAGGTTCAGCCATAAAAAGTGAAAAAGTCCTATGAAAAGTACTAATTGGTGCACGCCCAAATGCAGCAAACCTCTTCATCAAGGAAAATCGTACAGGCCTCCTGCATTCAAGCCTAAAACACATCTGTGGGACACCACAGATGAGTGGTGGGGCTCCTCCTGCCACTCCAGCCCGAACACAAGGAACACAGATACCACTCTGCACGTTAGCTACCTGCCTGGATAAATTTAGCAGAGTAATAGCATCCATGTATTGTGAATTAGGGAGAGGCCAAAGGTTATTTTGTTTTTGATTTGCAGGAAGAAAAAATCATTGGTTTAGGCCAGGCCTCCTGTTACCAAAGGATGTAATGCTTTACAGATCCCAACGACGTCCTTGATCTATGCAGGAAAGCAACGCAGGCTCCAGTTGTTAGGGTAAAACACTGGCTCACCAGTGACGGGTTCTCCTGTTCCTGCACCCGTCCTGCACGCCTGAAGTGTAAGGCAGGTTAACAAGAACGGCTGTTTCCATGAAGACCTCACACGGTGAAACATAGCAGCCAGAGGGTACACACTGCCACTTCTGCTATCCATGCATTTAACGTGTCCCAGAGAGGTACGATAGCCCACGGGAGATGGAAAAGCCTCCGGCTGCTGTGGTTAAGCCCCTGCCTCAATCCCTGGATGCTCCATGGACCTGCCAGTACAGAAAAGAAGAAGGCCAGGGGTGCGGGCAGCTGCTGGCTGCAGTGCTGAGTTTAAGTGAGAAATGGAAAAGACTGCTTTAACAAGCAGCTTGGAGGAGTTTAATGCCTTCCCCAGTGCTCAGTTTGTTGTCAAAATGATCCCACAATTATAACGTGATCTCTTGACTTGTGTGTGCGTGCAGATTGCAAACTCAACGGTGTCACTTGTAGACCACTGTGGTGTACAAACCACACGGACACACACAATTTCCCAACTACGGACACTTAAATACTCAACACTGTAATTGCTGTAGTGATTTATTTATTTGTTTTAATCTTACATTCTCTGCATAAGACTGGCAAGAGAAGAAAGCTATACACTGCCTTGAAGGCTCACGCTGCTGCAGGAACACAAGGCCTGGCCCAACAACTGGAGCACTTACTAGTTTAGTCACCACATTTACAGCTTCTTGTCACGTGGACGTACCTGACTTCCTTCAAGTCACTAGAAGACCAGCTTGATCTGTTTGAGCAGGTGGCAACACCACCTCCTAGACACTCCACTGACTGGCACTCTGCTGCTGATAGTTGAGATAAATGCAGGTAGCTCGGCTGCAGCGCTGACTGACTCCTGTATTTCACATGCTTTCTTAAGGATTTTCGTTGCCAGTTGTGGCTTCTTTAAGGGAAGGTGGAAGAACAGAGTAAAAACTCTAGCTTGAGCACCAAAGGAAATGCACTGGTCCTCCCTTGCCACCCCCACTCCTATAAAACCCAGGAACAGGCCCTCTGATCAACCGAGTTCATCCCCAATGAGTTTGCTCTTTCAATAACCGCAACAAATCTTAGTATCAAAATAAATACCAAGTTAATTGAATAATAATTTCCCAAGAGAAAGCACTGTTTTCAACACCCAGTGTTATAAAAGAAATCCATAAACAGGATTTGCAACTTGCTAGGGTAGGAAGAGCTGTTCATGCAGCCCAACCAGATCTTGCATCCCAAAGGGGCGTCCACAACGTGCCCTCCTTGCATACGGCACCGAGCACCAGGGACTGGCACCGATGACTGCAGGTGGTTTCAGCAGCCCCATGCTCCTAGACACCGAAACCGGATTTAAATAAACTAAGCCAGCACAAGGAGCAGCCGCTGCAGCATCCCAGCACTCTGCGTGAGCTAATTTACCCTTACTCACTGCAAGTTAAATTAGCGGGCGCAGAGCTCCGTGCTATCACTGCCAAACCACTTCTGATGCTTGTTCTACCTTATTTAAGGCACGCTCAGGTAAACTACACAGCACAGCAGTCTGCAATGTAGACGTACCCTTAGGGTCTGACGTTATGCCAGGTTGGACTTGAAAATGCTCCATTTAAAGGAGGTGCTTCTAAAAAGCTGGTAGTAAACAGTCCTTTGACTTTTTGGAAAGACCCTGGGTCCTGCGCAGCCAACTGCCTAGATCTCAAGCTTCCTCAAATCCAACTGCAAAACACACTTGGGAGGGACAGAGACAACTCTTGGCCTTGCCAATAAACAGGCAGTATATCTGCCTGTTTGTCTTTCTGGACTCCGTAGTTGTGTTGGGCATTTAACACAGGCCAGCAATGCCCTGCATTCCCAAGGAGTTCACGGAGAAGAGAAAGCACTCAGCACCTCGGTAGGGGATCTAGTGGATGGGATGACTTCAATTGTCCCCGAATTAACTAAAATCAACAGAATAGCTGAGACTTTAAAGACAGAGCTTGGCAGATATGGAAGGAAGACCCCGGGTTTCCTGGAAGAACATATTTACCCTGGCAAGGCACACGTCCTGTGTAGTCCTCCCCACCTCTCATTTCTGCTAATAACACCGTGATTAACTGGAGTTACACAGCAAGAGCAATCAATTGCCAAACCATCCTGTAATCTTTATCAGGCCACCCAGTTTATTCTAACAGTTAAGTACACCACCAAGAAAAAATTCTCTTGTGATTTTTTATTTATTTATTTATTTATTTATTAACATCACGGCTGAGAAACACCACCCAGTGTCTATTGTTCTCTGGGAAGCTACCATTCTGGCCACTAAGACGTGCTGCTATACACTCTGCAGTCTCTTTCTGTATTCACTCTGATGAAGTTGAAGTTGCTCTGTCTCATGCCCCAACCACTGACTTTCTATGAACAAAGACCAGCAGGGCTCAAACTTCACCGTGCCATAGAACTCTGAACATGCACCAATACCATATGCCCTGCAAGCCCATCAAGGTCCACAGGGTTGGGGTATAGACAAATAACATTTTAAAACCTTATTAAACAAACACCTTGATCAATTCAAGTTTAAAACTAGCTTCTTCCATCATGTGTACATACAGGTACGTGGTGTTTCTTTTCCCGAGTATTGCAAGTCAGCATAAGCACTCTGTTGCTTCTCACTGAGTTGTAACAGGAGCAAAGCATCTCACTTGCATGACTGAAAATTTCAGAAAGCACTAGTGACAAATATAGCAAAGTTTCTTTCAATAACTGCTTAATAATTCACAGCTGATAGTCATTCCACCTGAGTTCTAATAGAAAAATCAGTCCAATCCTACTGGCATGCAACTGTTTAAATGATACACCTTTTCAAGTGCATATCACAGATTTCAGTAGTATGTTCATCAAATGCTGAATATTCATGTAATTATTTACATAAACATCCTAAAATAATGGTTAGGAAAGTAAGACCTAAAATTCTTTTCAAACTGCAGGGCAGGTGAGAAGAGCAACCACTGGAAATCACAACATTTTCACTTCAAAATAATAAATACCTGAATGCATGCACTAAAGTTATTTCCTGTTAGGACCAACCTGAATCATTTCCTACATTCATGCATTCCTGCAAATTGGAGCATAAAAAGAAATATTTCTGAAGCTACACTATTTGGCAAGATAATGGTATATGCCACTCCTTCACAATAGTCGCTGAGAACATTCACCTCTACATCTCCTCCTGTGTCCCCCAGTCAGTAAAGCAGGTAGGTATTCTACTGGCCAATTTTACTACATTTGAGTGCAAAAAGTCCGTAAGTCACTCCAAAGGCTCTTCATTTTTTTTTTTTCTAATATTGCTAAAAAACAAAACAAAAAAAACCAGCACCACCACCATTTCATAGACAGGCATGGGAATATTGTCACTCAATTCACCCCAGGTGGCTACTCCAGGTGTATCTATAGACTTAGACTTTTTTTTTCCTACAACATAGCAATGCAAAATTGACTGGGAAAGAAGAAACTGGAATTTCATATAGGAGTTGAACTATTTCTACTCCTAATGTCTGTCTAATAGATACCTTTCCTAACCCTACTCATTTTTGCTGTAGACCTACTGAATTGCATTGCCTGTCCACAGACATGGGGTTGTTCAGGTTCCCAGAGGTACCTGGCCAATACATAAAAATTGTCCTCTCATTCAAAAATAAAAATAAAAATAAAAATAGGACATTCACAGATTTAAAGAATATAAAATCTCCTAATATCAATCAAGAGATTCACAGGTCTCAAAACTAGTCTTATCCAGGGAATCAGGGCCAACTCCTTTACCTTAACTGTTTGTTAACTGTTACTTCTGCCTACTAAAAGCATGGAAGTCCACAGGTTATCTTCTAAGGCAGGCCAGAGAGATCCTACAACAGGAGACCTAGAACCGAAAGTGCAAGGTGAAGCTAGTGTAAGTACAGAACCACAGGGCTCTCAAATGACATCTTTGACAAGACATACTTGACTAACCCCTTTCTTTGGTGGTGCTTCTCACAACCTGATCACAGAAGTGTTTCAAGAGAGAGCAGACCACCAGCAGGTAAATGGAAACAAAAGCAAGAAAAGGTGAAACAAGGACTCCAGGGGACTGGGGCAGTGAAAAGACAGCGAATAAATCCCCTGCATTTCAGCCTGATGCACTATATACTAGCCTACAGTCTCACTAATTAGGATAAGCTATTTTCAAGACTTCCAGTAATCCCCACACTTGGATATTTCCAATGCTGGTTTGATCCTTCAATTTCCAAGAGAAACATCTCTATGGCCTCATTAAAGCAGCAAAGGATTCCTTCACTCGCGCAGTCCTGCAGCCCCAGCTGCTGTGTCTGTCCTCGTGATCAACATCCCCATCATGTCAAGGTGAGCCTGCGTGCTGGAGATGCTCACTGCCAATTTGTTAAACTGCGAGCCTTGTATGCCAGCTAGCTGCTGCAGGGCTTCAAGCCCACTCTCTGCAGCAACGATGCACACATTACAAGCAAAGAAGCAGCACCGAGTGAAAATGAAGGTCCTTCTTGTTGACTTAGTAAGAATGCTCAAACTTCTTTTTTTTGAAGGAACATTCTTGAGGACAGAATCTTATCCATTTGCCTAAATTATTCAGAAGTGCAAGCTGGGTTTCTGATGTTTGGTCTAAATTGCTTATGATCCAAATGCATGCAATTGGCGAAATTGATTCGTTACCTCGACTTTCCTTCAGACCACAGCTCTGGTGCAGAACAGTTAGCTCCTGCCACCTTGTGGGACTCCATGGATTTCCCTGAAAGCCTATTTCAGCGGCAAGCCAGTGAAAACAAATAAACATTTAGGAATTACTTTCCCTGAGTTTCACCATGGTGAATGTTAAAATGAGAGAGAAATATTTATGGAGAGGGTATGCTATTTTGAATATTTTCTGGTTCATTATTCCTAGCATTGTTTATATAGTTGAACTGCTGGATCTAGTAATCACATGGAGAGTGTTTTAAATATTTAAATAGCTGTCAAGAATCCTAAGTTTTGGACAGGCTCTTTGCTGATGCATCCAAGTTTAAAATAACACTGTGATCAAATACTTGTCACCAACAGTAAATTTCACATATTTGAAATAGACTCCACATAGAAATATGAATTTAGGCTGAAAACCCATGTAGTCAGGTGCAATTCTTAAACCCAATAATAATCTTAGTCTTATAAGGAATTACATATTTGCTTAACTTTTAACATGGCAATAACACCTGTCCAGTTCTCCCAGAAGACCTGATCCTACGTGATCACTTAACTGCAAGTTGACAGTTCATTTCTAGCTAATGTTTTTTTCCCCCTTGTCATTCCCCTCCATGCCCTACCATATGTGGAGGACTTCACAAACTACTAAAATTCTCCAAAGAAGAACAAGAACTGGAACAGGAGAACTTTTTCAATGCGGGAACAAGCGGGTGAAGGTCCCTGGATCTCCATCCTCACATCTTACACCTTGTCTACAGCCGCTCAAGACAAGTGAGCAGTCACACCTACTTCCTGGAGGTGCAAAAGACAACAGCAGCTGCAAAGGACAGAGCAAAAGTGAGGTTCTCTATTTAAGCAAAACATCTGCCACTGCAGATCACAAAAAATGAAGATGCAGAGAGAAGCACGGATGATGTGAATCCATGAACCTGATCACCAGCCCCAATGAACCCGCTCCTTTTTGTTCTCAGAGCTCAGTGAGTTGTCACAGACGCATAGAAATGCAAGAACAGTTGAGGAGCACTTTCACCACCCACGTGCCTCCCAAATATCTTCTCAGAAACTGGTGGAGATTTACCACACTGTATTCATGCCAACTGTAGAAAACTGAACTCCTCGGGACTTCCTTCTAGTAAGGGGAAAAACTGTCAGGCTCAAAACAGGAACAACTTTCTGACATCATAAGCAAATTGTCTTCAGCAAAGGCCTCAATAGCTCATAAATAAACCGAAGAACAATAATTACAGCCCCACAGCCAAAGGAAATGCATCAGGAATGTCCCCTTTCATCCATAAGCAGAATACATTTTTCTTAAAGAGTGAAACAATGACAAATTGTCAGGCAACGAATCAAGTTGGCACAGCATACCTAAGGGACACAAATTGTGTGCTCTCAGATAAAAAGTTTTACACCCTCACGAGCTTCCCTGGCAACTTCAACAGCAGGGTTGTCTCTGATAGCTTTGATATTCCTCCCCCTTTATCTCCTCCCACATACTTTTAAAGTCCCAATAGCCTGACAATTAACTTACAAGTCCAAGTTTGGAAGTGTCTGCAACAATCTCTGACAACACCTGGGCTGAGGATCCTTCTCAAACCAACTTGTGCCTGTGCTCTGACTGCACCTGGATGACACCGCAATGTTCCTCACAGCTGTCCTTGTGCATCCCGCTCTCCACCCCAGGAAACCCAGATGGAGAGGAGCTCTGTGAAAGATGCGGGGACTACAGGACACACCCTGTGCACCCCAGAGGTGAGATAGAGCCAACGCCTTGCCAGGACGGCCCAGGTACCACTATTTGCTCCCCTCACTCTGAGCATTAGGAACACTGACACCTCCTCGTCAGGAGCTATTCGGTTCAGCCCTTTCCCTGCTCTGGAGTACCACTTGCACCACTCTCGCTGTGGCTGCAGACATGTATCTAAGGCACCTTCTGCCCTTGGCTGCAGAGAAAAAGCAATGGCATTCTCTAGCACCAGAGGGGCTCAGATCCAACACCCACTGCTAGTCTCTCAGCACCACCACAAAGCACTAGAGAGAAACAACGGGAGTCTACAAGAAGCTCCACCTCGACGCAAGTGAGCGTTGGTGACTGCCTTATCCTCTCATCTTCGTTTTATTTCTCTACTAGTCCTATGTTCTGCGAGATTAGCAATGCAGTAGGAAGATCCCTACGTGCCTAGACACTCAAAGCAGCGCCAGGGAGTTGAGCTACTACCTCATTCTACAAGATGGCTTGAAAACGGTGACAGCATAGACACTTCTCGTGCCCTGACCAGAAGTCCTTGTCTTGGCAATGACAACAGCAGCACGGGCAAGCAGCAGCAGACTGAGAAGTCTCTGACTCTTCAGCTCTCACTGTCGTCCACAGGATACTGAACACCAGCCATGACAACCAGCCAGCACTAACTCTGCATAAACCTGCGAGATCTCAGCAGCATCTGGGCCAGTTCAAGGAAGCATCACGGCGTGGCTTCAGCCTGGTTCCTATCTGAAACACTTCTCCATATCTGCCAGGCTAAGATTTGTTTTACTTTTTCTTGAAATATTTATTTTTCTGCAAAAACACAATACTTTTGCAAACTTTTGTTGAGGAAACTTTCCAAGCAGTTAAATAAGTTACTTTATTTATGTAATAACTAGAAAAAAAAAAGTTTAAAAAACAAAAATCTTGCCATTGGGCCACTTACCACTATCATTTTTATCAATATTTTTATTTACCTCCTTTTATTGTCAACTGTTTAGCCTTATATTTTATGGAGAAAAGAAGAAAGTTCTGAATGTAATCATCTCTATTTCTTAAGAAGTATCACTAAAAAAAATAAATCACTCAGGTTACAGAATTTATAAGCCCCTGTACATAACAAGTCTCATTAGATTTCCAAGAGGAACCTTGCTGCTTCATCAACCGGAATCCACAATCAGATCCATCTTTACCAACTTCTTCACTGATGCCAAACCACAACAGCCTACCCAGAAGTGTACACAAGCCCAAGGATTTGTGCCAAAATGTCTTGGTGCAGGATCAGGTCCTGATACGATTAGCTGCCGCTAAGGCTTCAACCCAGCAACTGCAGCAGCTTAGGGGACTGCTACTACAGAGGCACTGCAGGACCGGGCCCTAATATAACAAAGCATATGCAGATGTCTTCTCCACAAATGAAGAATTCTTACACACACATGCATACCACAAACAAAAAAAAATAACAATGAAAAAGCATTTTGTACTTGTGAAATAAAAATCATTTCTTCGGAAAGCCATCAGCACCAACAGTCTTCAGCACAATCTCCATAAGATCGATAGGCTGTTTCCTCATATTTATTTTAAAAGGTGTTTTTCCTTATTTCTTCTTGAAGATAAATATTTTTACAATAGTAATTCTCTCTCATCTCCCTCAGAAGAAAACCCTTCATGACCCTTGTCTTAAGGATAAACCCAACAAAGGAAAAACTCAGTCTAAAAGATTCACACTTGGGAGCAGCTAAAAAAAAAACTGACAATGCTGACTGTAACATTAAAGCAAGGATGGGGAAAACCTTTCTTAGGATCCACCAATTTTTACTGATTTTCTATTATTTTATTTCACGGTAGAGAATGCAGACAGCTGGATTTGAAATCAGGTGAACAAGGTATAAAGAGTTTTCTGTGAAATCGAGTTCCGGTATGCTCAAGACCAAGTGCCAACTAAAAAAGCAGAACACACTTAAAACCCTAGGTCGGCACAAAAGTCCACAGCTCCGAACAATACTAGCCTAAGAAAAGCAAGCATGAGATACAATGATTCTCAGTCCAATCTGCTTTAAAAGACAGTCATTACGCTTGCTTGTTAGTGAACTGCTGCTAAAAACTAGGAATGCAAACCTGGGACTTGAGCAAGAAAGTCTCCTACAGACCTCCACAGTGCTGCAGTGCTTGCTTCCTTCCACACCAGCTATGCCCACCTTCAGAGCAGGAAGCTCAGAGGAACTGCTGGACTGAACACGCTGAAATATTTAAGTGCAGACCAAGCCTGGCCTAATAAAGTCCTCTGAGCAGTAGGATGTTTTCTGCTGGTACCAGGCACCAGCTAAATACATTTCTATCACCTCAACACATCTCAGACCACAGAGCATGCTCATACATCCTTGCAAGGTCACTTTCAAAGAAGTGGGAAGAATGGAGGGCAGTACTCATACAGCACTGAGTTCAGAAGAAACCCTGGGTTGGAAGAACAAAACAGCAGGTCCAGAGGCTCTCGCCTACAAGGTTAAGTTTCTATCATGCAGCATAAATTCTTGGATGTACCAGAACAGTTCTGAATACTGAAGCTGGATGGTAGCAGATTTGCTAGAAGTTTGCAAATTCTTAGCTAGTAAGCCTGAAATTTGACAGATAGCAATTCACTTCCCTCCCCCCCCAATCAGTATGGAAAAATAATACTGTGTTCACACATAGGGCAGAGGTTTTAGTAACAAAGAGGTAGCTGGTGTTATAAATTTTACAGTGATGTCAAAAATGCCAGGAAGTTCAGAAGTTTTGCCATCCCCTGGTCTTACCTGAACATCCCCGGGTCTACTCTGCGATCTGCAAAATGGGGGTGGTAACTCTGGTTCTGAAGTGTCTCTAAAATGTAGTTAGCTGATGCCTGTAAAAGTACACAAGTATGACAGCAAAGCATTATTATCCCCTAATAATGTATTATTGTTTAGCAAAATAAGTAACATACATAAATGACAACACCATCTGCATTCTACAGTACGCTCTTCAACACTTTTCCATTTATATATCTGGTTAGAAAGTGAAGTGTTTTGACTCTTTGGTAGGACGAAATGCTGAAAGTCAACCTGCAGTCCACCTCCCTAGAGGAAGAAGCAAGCAAGCATCTTTTCTAGACTTTAAAAATCGTCACAGATTTTAAACCAAACTAAGCCTCGGTGTAAAGTTTTCCTCTAAGGATTAGAAAACAGCTCTATCAATACTGCTATTGCACCTTGTTATGGAGCAAACATATGGTGAAAAACAAAAAAAATTAGAGCCTGGACAATTCTTTACTTTCTGTTCTGCTACTCAGTATCCAGTTTTTCTACCCATAGATAGCATCACACTTTACGAAGGACAAAACCATCGCCACCCCAATTTGTAAACACAGAAACAGAAAGAAAGAAGCGATCTGCCTGAGATCATGAAGCAAGTTAATGGTAAAACTGCGTAACTAGTCAGGTTTTCCCCCCCCTGTTCTATTAGCACAATTTTCTCTTTGCCTGAATCCTAAAAGGAAGCTTTAACCTTTCATTTGCTTACTAAAGTATAAATGCAGAAGCAGAAGATGTTTCCACCCATCCCTCTGAAAATATTTAAACAGTGAGCTGTATTAGATACAGTATTGCATATGCCCCAGGTCATACTTCCAAAAAGTTCATTCAGTGCATGGTACATACACATTTTACTAGAGACTCACTCCAAGATCACTCTTCTACGCCCCTAACACTGTTGGGAGTGTAGTTCACGCATTACACTGTCACCTTAGAAGAAGGTCTTGTTTCAGCTGCAGCAGGACCTGATCAGAACAACGACCAGGACGCTAGTGGGCACCTAGCAAGGGATTTATCTGCACGCACGCTTCACTTTTGTGCCAGTTGTTACACCAGCATACCTTCACAGGCCAAAAAGCAAACTTACAGAAACGCAAGCACGCCCCTATAGAGGGGATTTGACAGCTTGTTCTGGTCTCTGAAGCTGAAAATGTTACCAGGGCATTCGGTACCTTCATTCCAAGTTCACCGTATCCCTGCTCGTACTTCAACCCACAGTTGTGCTACAGTGATATTCACACCAATAACTGGTATCATTGCACAGGTAAAGCACAGATAACCCCCAAAGAATAAGTTCTTCAGTGAGGTCCGTGAAGGCATTTGCCACAAGTCCACATTTATTCCACTTAAGTCAACATCAGACCTCTCACTGAACGCAGAGCAAGCAATGGGCCCTCCTGCAGCACAGCTCCTGCAGGCAGCGAGCTTTGCCTGCAGTTCTGGGACCAACCCCTCTCCCCCTCCGAAACAGAGCCGCAGAGCAGTGAGGGTGCCTCGTTCTCCCAGCCAAGCGTTACCCAAGCAGTTAAGCAGCATTTTTAGCACGCAGTGCTCCTAGCTGGTTTTGTCAGAATCTTCGCGACAAACACAGCCCAGCTCTGCTCCTACAGCACAAGCTCACATCGAGTTGGAATTCAGACCCAGGTGAATGTTATACATCCCATATATGCTATACAAACCATATATATATATACATGTATATATATATATGGTTTTTCAGCCTGCCCAGTAGCCCATTTCAGTGCATGCCACCAGGAAAGCACCGCTGGGCACGTGTGAGGAACAGGCTTCCCTGAGACATCTCTGGCAGAACTCCCTCAAAGATACCAGCTCTCCCGAGGAAATCTTGGCTCAAATACTTCTTTTCTGAAAGGGAAGAAAGCCTCAGCATTTCACATATTTAAGGGGGGAGGAAAAATGCAAGTTAGAACAAGACTAGTTCAATCCTAAGGAAATGCAATAACTATAAAATCAGCCACATTACTGAAGCGATCTGTTTAAAACACTTATGCTAAACAAGAGCTAATTGTTTCAAGGCACTTTCATAACACACGAATGCTTCAGCAATAAACGGCTTCCACAAGAAAAGTTGCCTAAAATGCGTGACTGCTTATTTCCTTGCTGATCTTGAACCAAACGCGTGTGAGAATGAAAACGACGACCCTTTCAGGACGAGTGATTCATCTTACTCTGGCATGCTGTCTAATGAAAAAGTTTAGATAATATTCAGTAATTTTCCCATTTCTTTTTTTTTTTTCGTTGACTGTTCTAAACATTTGTGACTTACAAGAGCATTTTGACCTCTGCTTTAATTTTCTTCTGATTGCTGTTCAGGTTTCCAACCTTACACGTTAGCATTTAGTCACGCAAGAGCCCCAACACAACTGTTGCTACTCGGCATACCCCACGCACTGGTACAGAAGAGTGTGGAGAAACAGGACACAGAGACAAGATCACAAAACCTGTTTGCGCTGAGGAAGGAAGGCCATAAAATACAGTTCTTGAAGTGTGCAACTCCTCCTCCTGGTGGGGGGGAGCTAAATCACAATATACAAATAGCTTGTGTAACTGTGCCACCAGGCCTCAGGTACACTCCACGTTTCTGAGCACAACCCTTCCGCTACCTGAGGCCTGGATCTGCATTCCTTAATAGCCACACGTACTGCTACGCACTGCCCCTGCCGCAGAAAAAAACGGCGTGGAGCTGCAGAGTCAATACATGTTATCAAGCTCTTTGACTCTGTCAAGATGCTATTAATATTTTGGTAGGGTGGCGGTTGGAATTCTTTAGCCCTGCTATCCCACAGAGTTTGTGACATTTGCTTTTCTTTTTTTAAACCCCTTTCTTCATCTAATACACTAGAGAAGCTGAGCAAAATGGACTCAGCAACCAACTTGGTTTCACTTTTTGATTTCTGGACAGCAGTGCTGCTAGAATCATTCCTGGAAGTTATAAACTCCTCCTTTGAAACTAAAATCACAGTCACATGCCTCACAGTCTAGAAGACTGCCACAGCAACTTTAAAATAATCATTTCAGTTGTGGGTTAGTTGTGTTGCTAGTTTTTTTGTTTTTTAATTTAATCATATATCTGTGTAAACAGACGAATATCTGTTGATCTGTACCTGCTAGAAGCCAGTAGTGTCCAGCTCCCACAAACAAACAAAAAAAAAAACAAACAGTTAATACAGCCACAGTGTCATCTAGTGAGTTACTCTACATTCCTTAATGTGGGAAGATACATCTGTTATTACAAGCAGAAACTTTGGCTATTGGTTACTGAAGTTGTCTTAGAAAACATATTCAACTTAACAGAAACAGATAAAATAAAATCCTTTCTAAACAAAGAAATCAGACTCAAATTTAAATCAGATGTTACTGATGCTGAATGTATATGAATGAGGCATGCTTAATTGCAATTTATCTTTACATTATAACAAAACAATATTAATTTCTACTGTAATGTTCTATAACTCGATTCATAATAAATTAAAATTATAGATGTTTGACTTCGAAGATGTAGATAAAGTTCAAATACTGAACAGGTAAGCAGTCTTCAAAGTACCAGGAACAAGAATTAGGTTTAGACTGAGGTTACCTGAAAGCAGTGACTACCCCTGCAGTTGCATAGAAAATGTCTCTGCACCAAGTTAGTCACTTAAGGGAGTTTGGGGTGAAGTTGAAAAACTAACAGGGAACTGAAAAAGCCAGAAAGCATGTTTTCCTTCTCAGCTGAGAAAGCAAAACAGACAGGGATTAGATTTCCCGGGTCTAAAAGCTTGGTTTGGTTACTTCAGGGTCTGTTACCTTCTCAGGGACAATACTTTGTTTAAAACATTATGTGCAAACACTATTTGCATTAACTTGTGCGAGTGTGCATGTGTGTTACCTCAGCACACAGGACTCAAAGGCCACAATCTAAGAGCAGTATGGTTTGTCACATCCTAAAGGAAAACTTTGCAAACTAAATAAATGCATGTAAGCCATGCAATCGTTTAGAAAACGTGCGGGCACACACTGCAGCCCCTGAACTAACAAAAAAGAAGTGCCAAATTTAGTGTAAAGGCTATATTTAGCAACGCATTTTAACGGTCGTCTACCAATAGAGATTGCCTCTGAGAAAACAAATACAAAAATACCAAAGCAAAATGAGATTAAAAGCACCGATTTAAACCAAGTTTAAATCAGCTCACTAGAGAGAACTGGAACGCCAAGGCTACGCGTGCACCCAGGGGCTCACAAAGGCCAGGAAAATGGGGTACAAAACCACCCCGCTTACACTCCGCCTGCCCTGAGCAGGGCATCAATGTCTGCAAAGTCTGACAGCGCTCCAAAAGCCACCCAGATTTCCTGCAGGATCCTTGGCAGAGAGCGGGTACTGTCCTCGCTGGGAGACTGGAGCTGCACGGGGATGTCCGCGACACCCACCTCGCCTCCTGTGCCTGTCCTGGCCGCCCACCTCCCTTCGCGAAGAGCGACGATGAACCCCGCAGGCAGCCCCGTGGGGCCAGCCAGGGCTGCACGCAGGAACCGCATCACCGTGGCATAGGGAGCAGCAGCACAGCCCTCAGACAAGACGAGGCTGTCTGCTCCTCACAGCAGCTCCAGCATCCTCGTGCCCCCACGGGCTGGTGACACCGCCAGGAGTCCGCTGCCACGTGTGGATACACAACCAGTGTCCTCCGTACGTGTCTCTCCGAGGGGCAGGATCTTCCAACGCTGCTTACAAACCAGGAACGCTTGGCGGGTGTTGGGAGCTCCCACCTGAACGGCTGGGCAGCCTGCAGGAGCGGCGAAGTATGTGGAGATAGCAAAGTCCGTGGCCGCACATCCAGGCTCCTCTGACAGCTTCCTCTGGATGAATCCAACCGTCCAGGCCCTGCGAGGGCTCTTGCAGCACCAGGTTTTGCCCAGAAAAACTTTCAGCCATCAAAATTATTCCATGCAAGCAGCTGGTGCTCTGCAACAACGCGGAGGCAGGCACGTAGAGGTGCAAGGAAAATACCGAGTTAATAGTGAGGGGAACAGCCAAGGACAGTTTTCCTCTGACACACATGAAGGCAGCTCTTCTGGGTTA
The DNA here is from genome assembly GCF_964035555.1 of Netta rufina. Taxonomy (NCBI): domain Eukaryota; kingdom Metazoa; phylum Chordata; class Aves; order Anseriformes; family Anatidae; genus Netta; species Netta rufina. The sequence continues at coordinate 115,554,598 of NC_140123.1, forward strand.
CTGGGAAAGGGACACGTACATCCAACAGCTCCACGTAGCCGTCCATGCTTTACTTCCCTTATTTAAGGTTTTCTATACTGATAAGTAAAATCGAAAACTTCCTCCCCTTGCTCTGGTTCTGACGCTTGTGCTCTTTATTTAGTCCAACAGCCTTCGGTGAGGGACACGGGAACTTCTGCTCGCTCTGCAGGCACTGAACACCTTTTCAATCCATGGAACGGAGGGTGCAGAGTGTGAACGGGTACCTGCTTTAATGTATTCGCTACCAGCTTTGTCACTCTTCATTTTGCAGACACCAAATTTCCCCCTACAAACACCTCTGTTTCTCCAAAAGCAGCTGGAAATTAATGATGCTATTTTTATTTTCTTATTAATTCCTATGCCATAGCTCTATAATCAGCCCCGGATCATGCTGCAATTTTGCATACTTATTTCAAAATGCATTACGAGCCCTTGATGACTGATGTTTAGCACAATGTGCGAGAGAGTATCCCAAACAAATTAGAGGGAAGAAATACAAATAGAGACATTTTACTTAAAGAAAAAAAGAATTATCAGACGTCCAAACATGACACAAGTGCTGCAACTCCCAAGTTTGTGGCAGAGCCTTCACCGGTTTCAAGAACCGAGCCAGGTGGGCAGTTTGCACTACGTAACGTGAGATCTGGGTACAAAGAAACCTTTTGCAAAGAGAAAGAACAACACTGCTTCTTCCCCAATCTATACTCCTCGGCCATTGATTTGCAATGCATCAGAACGCTTTCCTTGCTGAGCCACATAGCAGACTCGGGAAGCAAACACACCCGCGCAGTAACTGCACGCTTCCCAGAAGAGGCACACCTCCCAAACGGCACTCTCACACCCCAGGCTCTTCCACCCCTTCCCCACGTAGGGAACTCTGCTCGTTTCAGCGCTGCCTCTCTTCCCAGCCCTCCCTCTGCTGCTCACCGCCAGGCAGGGGCTGCCCGTCAGCTCGTGCACTGATTACCGAGCGCACCGGGCGCATGACCCCGGCAGGACTATCCGCACATCAATAATTAAGAATAATGCAAAATCTGCAGCTTTCCCAAGGAATTGCAGGCTGCCAGCAACCTCGGACAGATCTGTGAAGGGGTGCACGCTGCTGACATGGCTCTGCTGCTGGCTTTTTGTTCAGGAATCCAGTTGCACAGGTGTAGCTGGGGTACTATGGACAAGACGCACGGACATCCCCATGCTTTGCCCCATAAGGAAAAAATAATAAAGAAATCCCAGCACGACGCGGCTCACTATAGATCTGCTAAAGCTCAAAGGAAACTCGTGGAAAGCAAACCAAACATGTCCAACCACAAAAGTGCCCTTTTCATCAGCCTGGCAAAACAAACAACAACACAACAACAAAAGCAACTTCCTCCTAACTTTCATGGGTGGGTTTTAATGCAGAATATCCCAATGTTTCGGCTCTGCTGACTTTTGTGGAGTTATTTCACACTGAAAAGGATGGAAAGAGGTAAGAAATCAAATTTTCCCTCACTCCCTCCTTTCTCTACAAAGGTTTTCTTTACTAAGCTTCACTTCCAGATCTCTCACGATGCCATACTCCTAAATATTGCTTTGACGACCAAGAAATAACACATTTTGTCACACACTGAAACAAAAACCTAGGATAATTTGTTTCACAGAAGACCAAAGACTTACTATACTACTGCGAAAGCCAATCCCAACTATTACCACGTGACGTGCCAGGCCTTACCCACTCCCGAGAGCTCTCGCTAGCGCTGTCAGGTAATTCCTGTCTGTGTAGGATGTGGGTACAAATGGGGAAAAAAAGAAAGAAGGGGGAAAAAAGAAGAAAGATGACTTCTGACAACGCACGTGCTTAAAAATCCTTACATAACCAGCAGGAAAAGACATACTGGGGAAATAACTGAAAGGTATGGGTTCGAAGCCAGCAGCCAAGCAGCAGTGCAGTACACTGAGCAGTCCCCCTCCTGCTAACGGCACTGCTCAGCCGCACAGCGCAGTCACCAAGACGTGGCTCAGCCCAACAGGGGCCCCGGAGCAGGTTTAAGCTTTCCTCACTTGAATCCTGCCATGGGCCAACTCATCCGTCATCAGCACTGACAAGGAGCCGGCCTTCATGTGTGTGCCTGGACCTGGAGAAGTCCCTCCTGAGAACGTGGATGGCAGAAACCTTCCTGGTGCTGCCCTGACATGGGGAGAAAGGAGAGCAACTCCACGGCAGGGCACGGGGTCAGTGTGCTTTCAGTGCCTCAGAGCAGGCTCCCCAGCAGTTTGCTACGTATGTATTGCCTTCAGAAAAAAAAAGACAAAAAGCAGACACAGGGATGAAGCACCTTGCCACCCCCCCTCACCCAGCAGGGGAAGGTGAAGACAGGATTTGTTAAGCTTCTTGTCAAGAGAGCTTCCACCTGAATTAAGTGCTGTGGATCCCGTGTTGTAGAAGTCCTCTGAATCTCGTTCAGTTTTGCTGAAGGAGACTCTCAGTACCACAGCGGGTCAGTAAAATGCCATTTCTTACTTTCAGCGATTTCCACATTTTCTAAAATCTCTTACATTGTGAAACACACGGGTGGAAGATTGCCGATAGAAATTCCATGCTTCCTAAGCAAGTGATTTCTTTCGTGTAATTTCACCAAATCCAGTTAACTTTCTTTCCCCTCGCTAAAAATTGAAATTTTGTTGTACTCGCCTTCTTTGTACACAGAGATGCCTGAAGCTAGTTTATTTTCACATGCTGAATTGTCCATGCTTATAAGGACTTGCTATTACATTATGCATTTGCGTCCTACAAAGGAAAAGGCAGGAACACTGGCAAGTGTCAAAACCGTGCTTTTCCTCTTTGTTGATCCATCTTTTACGCAATCACATCTATAAATACTAAAAATAATAAAATGCTGCCACCACTGTGAGAATACTACAATTAGGTCTATACTTGTGCACCCAGTGAAGTTTGCTTTCCTCTTCAAGTACGAGCTCTATTTTAAAATCAAAGCCAACTCACATTCACAGTAGTGAAACACTTGTTTCCAGCAAATCTTAAAATCTTACAGCATGCAATGTGTTTACTGGGTTTAGAAATGAGAGTTTAAATTGGTAACTTACCCTATCTATCAAAATATGGCCAGAGCAGCCTCTTCTGTCAATTGCACGTTCCATAAAAAAGTTAATTGTGACTCAGCATTAGATTATGAATATTGATCTAATTACACAGAACCATTCAGACCAACGCATATTTAAAGAAATTTCCCCCTGAAAAACAATACCTTATATTATAAAGTTAACACAGAGAAGTTAGCATTAATTAGTTAGTATTAAATAGCGTAATATACACAACAGCTAAAATACCACATTAAGTGGCAAAACCTCTAAGCAAGCTTTCCTCCTACTTTACTCTCTTTCTACTTCAGGCCTTCCTGTCCATAAATATCACTGAATTGGCAGTTAGCAACTTCACACTACTCTAATTTATTTTTTAAAAGTAGTGTTATGAAGGAAATTAGGCTATTAGAAGAGATGCCCACCTGGCAGAGAAGCCAGCAAGACTACTCACTTGTCAAGACAAGCATTTACTAGGCAAGGTTCAGAGGCAGCCTGCACCAAGGGAAAGGACACGACCAAGCAGTCAGATGTGGATTTTATTGCATTCCCTGCTCACGCTAGCCTGCTAAGTGACTGTAGGCAAGCCTCTGCTGCCTCGCTGTTTGGTATCTCAGATGCCTAGAACAGGGATAAAGGTGACTGCTCCTTGTTTTGGGGTGCACGATTACAGCTTGGCTTACGCGCTTTGCCAGACAGGACACCAGCACATGAACCAGGCAATGCCTACACCTGCCAGTTATTAACAACGTTGTTCAGAGATGAGGGCGTGATTTATTTACTTATTTTAAAGCAGTGCAGTTTAACAGCAGGCCATCAATCCATTCCTAAAACCTGAGTAACCCTTGCGCTGGTTCGGGTCTTGCCCCTTCTGAAATCTGTCAAGCAGAGCGACAGCCGTGGGAGTCTTTTGTGAAATTCACATGCAGCCACTAGTACCAGGCTCAGCACGCTGCTCTCAGATAGAAACAGGGCGTTATCACCAATCTTTAAAAAAATAAAATAAAATAAAAAATAGCAGTAGTAGTGAAAAAACAGAAGTCAGTTCTATCGATCTTTTGAAGTTAATCAGAACAAAAAAAACTTCTGACAATGACACCGCTAGAATGAGGGGGAAAAAGTAGGAGGAAAAGGAATAAAGATAATACTACAGAAGAAAGTTGACTTTTTAACTGTTCTTTCCTCAAGAAGCATTTTGAAATACACATGACTATTACGTCAAGCCAGCTGTACAGACTCCTAAGTAATAAAGCAAGCATAAATTGTTACAGCGAGGCAAAGCACTATCCATACTGCTTTAAAACAAACCTAATTCACTCAGGTAAACTGTTCCCATATATGGGCAGCGTATGATTTAATGATACGGGGAAGTATCATCAGTCTCCATTTGCAGGTGGAGAAGGGACATATGGCTGAGTTTCCAAGAGTAAACTCTGACCCTGCAAGCCTCCAGCTGCCCTCTGTGGCAGTCCGAAATTAAGACAAGAGTTTCATTTCAGTTCCAGCTTTTATTCGTAGCATCTTCCTCCATCTGGGAGCCACCAGACTCACATAAACTTGAAGTCCTGAACAGCGTACGTGCACCGTGCTGTCCGAAGAGAGGCAGCGTGTCACCCCACAGCTGCCTGGATGTCACCGCAGGTGTGTTTACAGCCTTCACACTACAGCAGAGCCTCCGTGCGAGTGTGCAAACACCTTGCCTGCCTCACCTGCTTGCTCCCCACCGCCACCTGTGATGGAAGAGCACCTCTCCCCAGTCCACTTGGTCAAAGTTTCCCTCCTGCATAACACTCTGCTACGAGCCCCGTGCCAGGACGCCGCATATCCTCAGCCCACAGACCACGAGCAGCAGCAGCCTGGAGTAACTTTCAGTTCTGAACGGGAGCAATCGTATTGGTGAGTTTAACAAGGTGTGCCATGTGTTTCAGCATGTTCACATGCTTATAGATCGCAAGCCGTGGACCTGCTAATTTACGAACAAAGTGTATTACAGTCGTTCTGGATGGAACAGCAATGTAAGTGCACGGTTACCTCCGATACTTTATGTGGAGAATGTGACACTGAATATCTCTAATTGCACACACAACAGCTATGAAAGAGAAAGGCTTTTCTCCCTTGAATGGGAAAATAAACACGGGTGAATTCCTCTCACCATCACTCCTACACTCCTTTCCTAAAAGAAACACCTGCTGAAGCCATCTGAAGTCCTGCAGGTGCTGGATTTACAGCGAGCAGCCCCCAAGAACTCAAAAGCATCCAGGGCAAGTTTCTTAAGTGTTTGAAGTTACCCCAACACTAACACTTACATAAGAGTCCCCTAAATGGTGTGTCTGCTTTGAAGCAGTTATCAGCTCGCTATGCTGGGAGGAAGGGTAGCGTGCAACAAACTTTTGAGGCCGTGGCCAGTTTCTGAACTGTTTACATAGCCCCTTCCTAAGGGAATGTCCCCCTTTAGGCTGCAACACAGCAGCACCCCACCTGGTGCCTGTTACCCAAGAGCAGAACCCAGCCCTCTCGTGCACATCAAGGCTGACTTCCTGAACTCCCTTCACAAATAGCTACTTTACTGAGAACTGTGCAATAAAACAAGTCTTCGCTTTTCCCAAAATAAGAGCTCCCTACAGTAAATGGAAGTTTCTCGTTGCGGACAAATCTAATGAAAACTCTGCTCGCCCCTTAAATAGCCATGTTATTTTTATTACGTTTAAGCTATGAGGAAATGTACTTCTCAGCTTCCTCTAAAGCTTCTATTGTGACTTTTTCTTCAAAAAGATACTCTACCCTTCTGGTCTTTGCCATTTGTTCATGACGGCGCTGTATTAGGCAAGATATACACTTAGCACTGTGCACAAAACTGAGGGCCACTGCTCTTACAAGCTGTAGGGAGATTATGATCACCGCTTCACTTCTAGGATTAAAGTCCCACGCATCCAAAAGGCTCCATCACACAGGCTGAAGCCACTACATGGCCAAATGACTGAAGAGACTACCTGAAGCAAGGTCCACAAGGTGTTCTTGCTCAGTACCTTTCGCTAGTACTCCAAACAAAGAAAGAAACCCTCAATACTTACAGCTCTCTAATCTAACTCTTACCTGAAAATGCAGAAAGCTACATCCAAAAATCAGTGTGTTTGCATTCAGCTCTGAACAACAGTTTGAAGCCTACCAGCCAGTTTTTGAATTTCCCAATGTGTTCCTGCTTCGTAAAAATTGTTGCATCAATTACTCTACCCTGAACACGATCCTTGTCAGCAATGCTATAAACCAGAAAGCAATATTCTCCTATGCAACCAGTCTGTCATAAAGAATTTTGGTAATTTAATTTGCTGTTTATAGCCTCAGACCTACACATACCAACCTCGCTGCCCATAAAATGCGGAAAATTGAAATTTGGGTGCAATTCTCCAGGAGCTGGAGAACAGACAGAACCCTCCCTTTGCGCCACCTCTGCACAGTGGTTATCCCAGCCCCAGGAATAGGCTTGAGGCCACAGTATCACAGAACAGCTGCTCCCAACAGCCCCCTTCGAGCCAGAGTGTTTGGGACCATCACTTATCCCGTGTCTCCTACACACAGACTGGAAAAGGTCAGGAGAAGGTTATTAATCATTCACATTTATGAGGGCTAAGCTTACCCCAAATACATGTCTTGTCTTGTTTTCAGCTATGTATACTAAACTACCAGCAAACAAAAAAATAATTTAGATATATTTATTGCCTCCCACTTCCCCATTTTGGGCCTAAAGCAGTTCAGTGCCACCACGGGTGCATGTAGGAAAAGCGCTTCACGTGGCACTCGCTTTCTGCCATCCATGAACATGACCCTTCAAATTTACAACCTCCTGTTTCAATTACCACGTCCACTTTGGTTTAAGAAGTGCCAAACTCTTAAGAAGCGTCAAAACTTTTCCGCAGCATACAGACAGAAGCAGAAGCTGTGTGCTGGAAAGCTTAGGAGTACTGGTAAGTCAGTCACTAGGATTCGTCTTTCAGACTGATAGGTACCTGCATTAATCAATGCCAAAAGAAGAAGCGGTAACGCAGAAGGAGTACGGCTGGAATTCTAATTAACTCTGTTTACGTGTGAAAACCGAACCAACTCCGGTTGGAGTCATACTGCGGTGACGTTGAACTTCTCACCGATCCTCGACCTCTACATATTCCCCATGATCTGTCCTAACTGTTGATTTCTCCCCTGCTTTCTCCCCACTGCTGAATTTTCAGAGGACTTTGCATTCTCAGCGAGTTTCTGGCCTCCGCATCGCACTTTGCATATTTTAACGTTACTTTGGCTCGGAACTTCAGCCCCACGTCCATCACCTGCTCATCTTTACAAAGCGAGGCTTAAAGAAAACACCGAGGAGGAGAGAAAGGAGAGAGGGAAGCGAGGCGAGAGCCGAGTAGCTGCAGCCCGTTCATCCTGGGGTCACTCAGACCAACTCTGCAGCGGCTCCGAGCGCCGGGAGCGGAGGAGCATCCCATCCCATCCCATCCCATCCCATCCCATCCCGCAGGTAGCGGCGAGAGGAGCCCCGTCTTACCGAGCAGAGCCGAGCACTCACCCTGGAAGGCGACTGGAAATTACAGCCAGACGACGACGATGAAGCTGCCTCAACGCCTCCGTCATGTGATAGTGACCTACAAAGTACCAAACACAGGCACACCGTCAGCATCGCTGCCAGCCCGGCGGGCGCGGGGCGAGACCCCGGGGGAGGCGGACAAAAGGGGGGGGTGCGTGAGGGGGGACACGGCCAGAAGGGGTGTCCGTGGGGACACACAGACACGCAAACAGACACACAGACACCGGGGCACGGACAAAAGCGGCGGCGCTGCCGCGGGTGGGCCCGGCGCCGCCTGGGCCGCGGGTTCGAGTCCCGGCGAGGCCCCCGCGGGCCGGGGGGAGCCGGGGCCGGGGGGAGCCGGGGCCGGGGCAGGGCGCTGGGCCCCAGGCCGCCGCCGCCGCCGCCCGTGCGAAGTGCAGGGCCACCGGCATCCGGGCTGCGGGGTGGGGAGGGAAGGCAAGGCAAGGTATTAAACATGGAGCGAGCCCGCCGCTGCCGGCAGGGTCTCCGTGCCTCTCCGGGCTCGCACACACACAGAGACACACACAGAGACACACAGACAGACACACGCCCGCCCCCCGCCCGCCGCCGGCCAGCATCAAGTTTGCGCCCGAGTTGCAAAATGTCGATCCCGGCGGCTGACACCAGCCGGGGGGGAGAGGGAGAGGGCGAGAAGCGGCGGAGTGCGGGAGGCAGCGGAGAGGCGAGCGAGAGTCCATCTTGCTTGGAGCGGGGAGGCGAGGAGCGGCGGCACCGCACCGACCTCACCCCCAGGGGTCCGGGGGGCACCCGGCCGGGGACGGGGACGGGGATGGGGCCGGGGCCGGGGCCGGGCCGCGGGGGGCTCCCCCCGCACCTCCACCCGCCCGGGGGGCTCCGGCCGGCGGCCGCCTCCCTGCCCGCTGCTCCCCTCCTCCGCCCCGCGGGCCCGGGCCATCATCCCGCTGCCACCGGCGAGCAGCAGCAGCAGCAGCAGGAGGAGGAGGAGGAGGAGGAGGCGCCGGGGGAGCCGCACGGGTGCCGGCCCCCCCCGCTGTCCCCTCGGCGCGGCGGGCCCGGGACGTGTCACCGGCAGGACGGGCAATGGTTTCGGCGCCCCAGGCCCCAGTGACCACCGCCGGCCTGGCGGCCTCCCCTCCCGGCACGCACTCGACTCGCTCACCTCCGAAAAAAAAAAATAAAAAAATAAAAAAAACACAAAACCCCAACAGCAACAACAACAACCAGAACACACACACACGCACACGCACACACACGCCAAAAACAACAACTTTTACAGCGCCGGGGCCTCCCCCGGCGCAACAATAAACCGGGGAAATAAATCAGAAAGTGGCGAAGCCGCCCCCCGGCGCGGTGGCAGCCCCGCGGCCCTGCCTCTGCCTTCCCCCGGCTGCCCCTCGCATCGCGGCTCCCTCCCTCCCCTGCCTCCCTCCCTCCCCTCCCTGCCTGCCTCCCTCCCCCGGCGCCGGGCTGCGCCGATATTTCCAACGCAAACCTGCTGCCGCACGGCGCCGGGATTAGCGCGGCTGCCTCCCTGCCTGCCTCTGCCTCCCTGCCTCCTCCTCCTCCTCGCAAGCCTACCCCGGATCGGCTCTCCCCACGGCCATGCAAGTTTCATACATTGCAAATAAACCCGAGAGGAGGAAGAGCGAAGCGGCTGGCGGGGGTGGGGGGGGGAGGAGGAGGAGGAGGAGGAGAAGCAGCAGCAGCAGCAGCAGCAGCAGGAGGAGGAGGAGGAGGAGGAGGAGGAGGAGGAGGGCTGCTGCTTTCTGTAATTCACCAGCGACCCGATCTCGCAGCACCCATCCGGCTGCCGGCGGCGCCCGGAGCCCCCCCCCGAGGCGGCCGCCCCCTGCCCGGGGGGGCCCCCGCCAAGTTTTCTGTCATCGCGACCACCCAATGGCACAACTTACCTCCGCGGCGACGGCTGGACGCGGCCGAGGCCTGCCTCCCACCCTCCTCCTCCTCCTCCTCCCGGAGGCAGGCAGGCAGCCGGGCTGCTCCCCGCCCCAAACTTACCGACACCCCCCCAGCCCCTCGGGGCCGCCCCCCGGGGCCGCCCCCCCGGGGGCTCCGCCGCTGCCTACCGGAAAACGCGGAGCCCAACTCCCGGCCGAGCCCGGCCGCTGCCCTGCCCTGCCCTGCCCTGCCCGCCCGCCGGCATCGCCCCTCCGCCCGCTGCCCGCTCCCGGCGGCCGGATCGCGACCCCCTCCCGGGGCTCCCCCCGGCTCCGTTTCGGGGCGTCCCCCCCCGGCCCCGCAGCCCCCGGCCCCGCCGCCCGTACCGCCGGGCGCTCCCCCCGGGGATGAAGTTTCGGTTCTGCCCGCGATGCCCCCGCCAGGTCCCCCCGCGGCCGGGCAGCGAGCGGCGGCCGATGGCTGGCCGGCCTTCCTCCCCCCCCCCCCCCCCCCCTCCTCCTCCTCCTCCTCCTCCTCCTCCTTCCCCTTCCTCCCCGCCGGCGCCGAGAGGTGCCTGCTTCCCAGCGCAGCCTGGCACCGGCTGGCCTACCCCTGCCTCCTCCCCGCGCTGCCAGCAGCGCTCCCCCCGCACAGCCCCGCACAGCCCCGCGCCCCCCAGCCCCGCGCCCCTCGCCCCCCGCCCCTGCCCTCCCCGCCGGGCAGCCGCGCACCCACCCGTCCTCCCCTGCCCAAACTTTCCCAACGCGGGCAGGGCTGGGGAGGGACGGGGGCCGGCGGCGGCCCCGCGGCCCCGCGGGAGCGGCCACCCCCAGGCCGGGGCTCACCTGCTGGGGCTGGGGGCTGCGGGCGCCCCCCGGCCCGGCTGGCAGCGCGGCCCCCCCGGCTCGCAGCGCGGCTCCGCGCGGAGCCATGCAAGCCGGGCAGCGCCACAACAGCCCCCCGCCATGTAAGGCGGCCCGCCATTGGCCGCCGCGCTGACGGACGGGCCCGCCAGCCATTCAGCGGCGCCGTTACACCCGCGGCGCCCCGCCGGGGAGCCGCTGGCACACTCACTCACTCACTCGCACACTCACACTCAGTCCTCACACTCACTCGCTCACACAGGCGCTGTTACCGTGCTCACGCTCCTCGCCTCGCACAAAGCTCGCCGCGGGGCTCTGCCCGCCCGTCCCGCAGCCGGAGCGTGAGGGGCAGAGCTCCCCTCTGGCTGCGGGAGCCGCCCCGCACCCCGGCGTGCCCCCGCAGCACACACCGGGCACACACCGGGCACACACCGGGCACACACTCACCGCCAGCCCCTCGCGGAGCCCAGGCTGCAGCTGGCATGACAGCGAGGGGCAGCGACCGCCGAAACGCGGCTGGCCGCTCCCACAGGACACACAACCCTCTCCCCTCGCACACCCAGCAGCGGGGGTACCGCGCAGCTCACCCCACGCGTCCCCGTCCTCAGCACGCCCCGCTGGGCACGGCTGGCTTCAGCATCCTCCCATTGTTTACTTCTTCCCTTTACAGCACAGCTATGTCAAATAACGTGGAGTAATATTTCCAATGTCTGAATAAAGCGGTGAAGTAAAGCACAAGCTGGTTTTACAGCACAAAATCGTACCCGTGTTTCCAACTCGGCCCGCGTGGTTTTTGCGAAGATGTGAGAAATTACCCCGAGCTGCCTTCCACCCTGCGTGGTGTACGGGGGAGTGGGACAGCCGCTGCCCAAATAACATACAACTATCACAATAAACACACTGCAATTAATACATTTTACCTCATATTTTTAATTTCCAGCGCTAACTGAGCATCCATCTTGTGGAAGTCAGGTGCGTGTCAGGTGCCACAGGCCAGGACACCGGCAAGCCAAGGCCCACAAAACTCACTGGTCACATATGAAGAGGTGGCCTCGTTTTCAGACAGATTTTCCTCCTATCATCTGTAGATGATGAGGTGTTTTGCAACTGTAGGTGAGCAGCACCTTGTCCGTATGCACAAGCAGGTGCCAGTCAGAGGCCCAAGCCGGACAGTTAAAGCACACCTGGTGTACGTAGTTCCTTCCTTTTTGGCATGTGCGCCTCATTTCTTGGCTTCTTTTACTCACTTTAATAAAAGTACACCACAGAGCCTCTCGCACCTCTGCACTGCTACAGTCCTGCCGGTGTAGGTAACTACTGGGCAATATACGTGATTTAGGTGCTTGTTAGCACACATGAAGTTCATTTTAAAGGATGCTTCCATTTCTTCTTTATCAGGACTCTCTGTTACGTTTGATGCCCTTCCAGCCCAGGAGAGGTCAAGCTAGGGACACCTTGCATGCAACGTAGTTGTTTATAGCCACACAAAATGGATCAACAGTGCTACGAATTAGAAGAATCTTGTTCTGTGTCCACTTTGCAGAGTTACCAATGTCTCCATGAGTCGCAAGGCAGCCAGCCACGTATTCGGCCTGTAGAAGCACAAGTATTTTGTCACCGTTTAAGAGAGATGAGTAAGCTAAGGTACACCGGTATAGTCAGAAAATAAAATGCTCGACTTTCCGCTGCCTTTGATTCATTGCGTCAGTAGTGAAAGAGAGGGCTGTGTTTTCTTGGGCCATCAATCCAGGGCATTCTGCAAACACCGAGAGGGAGAGGACGGGAGAGTAGTAAATATTTCTGTTCCTCCATTTCTCTACATGTGATTTAAGCAAATTAATCTCTTTGCATGCCCACTCAGAGATATTTCTGGCATTAGTCAGTCACCGCTATCAAGAATTACAAGGTGGTAGCCAGAGTCTCGGAGGAATTTTTCGGGGGACAGCCAGTGCGTGCTGAACTTTTTGAAGATGCTTGCTGGTTCTTGGTTGGCTTCAGACTTTGCGCAAGCTGCATTTCCAGATTTTCCTGCAGAAACTCATGTCGTTAAATGAGAAGTGTCGCCTTGCTGACACTTCTGTGTAATTGGTATCAGTGTTTAAAAGCATGAGGCCTGGACCCTACGCTGTGCTCTGTTCACACATGCTCCTGCGTGCAGCCAGAGCTCTGCTGAAGTTGGTGTGGTTCAATGCAGATAAAGCAGATGCCCATGCAGCCAGATCTGGGGCTTCGAAGTTGTACATTTGTGGCATTTGCTTGAGTTCCTTTGGACTCGCCCATTTTGCATGCAGGTGACAGAAGAGCATCCTCCCCCCGCCCGCAAATGCGTGCCCCCTCTTAATTAACCCGTGGCACAACATAAAAGATGAAAGTGTCCACGTGTCTGTGCCCTGTCAAAAGGAGAAAACATATTTCCCGTCGCTTCGCTGTTATTTAATAACGCCGGGGAAAAGGATAGCATCGATATAAATGAGAGTAATCAGGATTTGTTCTGTTCCCTTCCCCTGGGGCCTGCTGAGGAGCTCACTGGCAGCGGGGGGCCTGCATCTGACCCTCGGTTAACACTTTCTCTCCTCCTCCTGCCCCCGGCAGAAGCTACCTGCTGGCTGTGGAGCGGGGCCAGCCACCGGTGGCTGCGGTGGATGTGTGCTTCCACGGCCAGCTCGCACGCACTCAGACACTAGCGAGGGAGCTCGGAGTAGCCAGCTGCAGCCCGAGCCTGCAGGCCCTGGATCCCTCTGAGCTGCTACCATGGCTGACTACAAGTGACGGTTGTCATGTGAGCCGGGGAGGAAGGCCATAAGGCAACTCTGGGAGCATATGCTTCATCTGCACTAAGCCTTGCACGCCGCCTGGGGAGAAGCACGGGGAAGAAAGGGTGAGGCAGATGCAGCCTTACGGAGCCTGTCCCACCTCTGTTGTTTTTTTTTCCCCTTGTGGTTTGTGCCCACCCACAGCCCACGGAGGAGCGTGGCATCCTTCAGGTTAAAAACACCGGACAATGCATTAGAGGGCCCCTGTTTTCCTCCCCAATGCACTTGTATAACACGGTAACATTAATAGCGATTTATGTGCAAGCACCGAAGGGAGGAGGCTTTTTGTCTGAACTAAAGCTGGAGAAAGACTTCAGACTTACCCGCTTCAGACTAGGCGCGGAGCCACGGGAGCAGTGCAGAATAGCCATCCTCCAAGGACCACGCTTTCAGGAAGTTGTTGTTCCCACCTCAGCCCCTTTTAGGAGCACTTTCAGTTTCTCGAGAACTCAACAGAAGCCAGAGAAAGGGCCAACTTCTTCTGCTGGTTTCTCCGTAGGGGACTGCATTTCTTCGCTCCTGTTCCTCGCCCCTGTTATTTCACACCATTAAGATCGTCGGAATATTTTCTTCCGTGTAATTTCTAGGTGCTGTTTCTAAACATTCCATAGCTGTGCGCCCGTTTCCCACTGTCTCCTATTAACTCTCTTCCTTCTCTTTATGCCTCTTTTTACTAGTCAAGCAGTAACAACTGCAGCCCTCTGACAAAACCAGCTACTGCGAGGTTAGCTCCTACAAGCAATGTCTGACCTGAGCTGCCAGCAGTTCATTTAACAGACTGGACAGGAGGGCAGGAAGGGAACAGACAGGTGAATTGACTTGCCAGGAATCTCGCAGTATGGCAGCAGCAAAGTCAGGAATCAAATCTGGGCTTCTGACTCCCCGTGCATTGCTTTGTATATTTCTTTCTCTGATGCTCTGTCTCTTTCATAGTGCCTCCCTTTTTCAGAGAAATAGTACTACACCTGCACGAGCTATTACCATTTTTCCTGGTTCAGAAGAAGTAATAGGTTAGCCAGAGCATCCAGGCCTGTTTGAGCCTACCACTTCAGTAAAGATTGCTTCTGATTCCGCAAGACATTGAGGTGTGCGTTAAGTGAGTACATGTTAACTACTTAACACACTGGCGTGTGTGAAATATGCGATGTCTGCGATGATAAAGCAACTGCCAGCTCAGCTCTAAACTCGGGAGATTTTCCTTGTCATTATACAAGAGCACTGCATTACAAAATACATGTAAATCAGGGCAGACCTGCTCACCTGAGTTTATGTAGCCCACTGAGTTAGTCTCATGCGAGTAAATTGGTTTCCAAAGCTGGCGACACGCAAGAGAGCCGCAGCTCTATCACTCACACACCCCGTAAAGCGGGATTCCTTCAGACTTACTGACAAAGTCCCTGCAAAAAGCTGAGCCGAAGGACTGCAGCCTTCCTCAGCCCCATGCTCTCAAACCTTACAGTTCTTACTCTAACTCTCATGCAAGCTGCAATATTATTTAACTGCTTTAAGCATAAAATGTAATTGGAAGGTTTTTTTCAGTTTTAGGTTGCTAGCCCCTTAATACCTTCCAGTGCTACTGAGTAGCTTTCTCCTTCTGCCACCCAAGGGCCTCTTTTTCCCATCTCCATATCTGGAATTATTCAAACATTAATTTATTTGCTTGTTTTCCCTTTTCTATAAATGTTCAGGGTCCTTTAAAGAAATGACAGCTCTGTTGTAGCATCCTCCTCGGACCTCCAGTACCCTGCCAGTGACTCCAGAACTACCTCACGAATATGCATTTCCTTCTCTCTAGGAGAACAAGGACAACCAAGCAGCAAAACATTTATATTCTGATAAGTCCACTGCTTAACTGAAGAGGATGTCATTGAGCCCGTGCTTGACAAGTGCCAACTCCCTGCAGCTACTCGAACGGAGGAGCAGCACCTATGAGGTGTGAGCCCGAATGCTCATGGATTTTGGGCTTTGCAGATGCACATCCCGTCGCCCCGCTGCCATGCCTGCAGTTCCTTCGGCTTTGAGACCACAGCACGCTTCTTTGGCAGCGCAGTGCTGCTACCATTTGTAAAGTAAACAGTGCAAGTGACCATTTGACCCTAAATAACAAGAACATGCATTAGTCACTGAGCCACTCAAAGGCATGGTATTTGACTCTTAACTCGTTATATCTAGGCAAGTACGGAGCACTGCTGGTGATCTTGTCCATCTCTACAAGAGAAGGCCTCAGGAACAGGGATCAGTGGTTTATTCCTTCAGGTGGTAGTCGTGGGGGAATACAACAAAGGAGCCCAAGCTCAGCTGCTGGCAAAGAGGGAAGAAGCATCCCGTCCAGTGGAGCCTCGAGACAGGGGACCTTATCTAGCCTTCACTTTTTGAGGAACTGCTTTTAGAAGGAAGATTACCAGCTTTGAAGAATGACGTAGGGAGGGAAACAAAACTGGATGGATATTGAGGCCTTCCAGGAAATAAATAAAAAAGAAAAAAAGAGGAAGAAGGAAACAGTTCATGTCTCGGGCTTTGTGACATTGGTGGTTTGCCTGCATTCTTTTTCAAATGGAAGTTGCAGGAAGACATGCAGAAATCTTGGGCGAGATTTATTGTCTGTGAGGGGTGTTCATAAAGAAACCTTAAATACTTGACTGTGTTGAAGTTCTACCGAGATGAACTCACGTTGTGCATCCTCAGCAAAGCTTAGATTGAGTTAATAATCATTTCCCCTTCAGTCTTAAATCTCCAGGCTGACTTGTTGCTTCCATTCCAATTTTCCTGCCTATACATAAGCATTATTTCATAAATTACCCAAGTGCCTTACATCCAAACCGAGGTCCTGGTCAAAGGGTGGTTTATACACACATCTCTTGACTTTGAGCTGTTCCAGCACATACGCTTAAGCCTTGGCACAATCTTGGCTCTTCCAGACAATCTGCCTAGAAACAAGCGTCGGTGTAGCTTCAGAGCTCTGTCCTTCCTTGTCTTGCTTGTGAGGCTGGAGCCTTGTGCTCAGGCACGTTTCTCGCTCCAAAACTTAACAATCAGTGAGGGAAGTCTTGACAGTGTGAATAGCAATGACAGAGCTCTTGCTGACTAGAGGGGGATATTTTCCTGCTGTCACCAGTTTGTAAGTACTTGTCAGGATCTCTTATTTTGGAGTACAGATGGCAACAGCTAGACTGAAGACCAAGTCTCAGATTTCGCAGTTAACCAGGGCTGCACCCTGATTTTGTGTTACTGGACAGAACCTAGGGAACTGGTTGGTACATTTGCTTGTGCAGCTTTCAAGTTTCTGATTATTTTTATTTATTCATTTTTCCACTGTGCTTCTGAGTGGGTACACGAAGTACCAAAAGCCAAACAAAACCTGCCCCTCGCTGACCCATCTGCATGAAAGCCCGTCGCCACATCCTTCAGTCAGAGGAACACACTTCTGGTATTCATGCTTCAGGGGTACAAAGCCATTTTTATCTGAGGATGAAACATTGTGTGTGATGTTTGCTGGTGGGGGTGGAGCGAGTATTCCCTGAGGGGCAAAGCCACCCCATCGCTGCTGACAGATAACTTCACAAGGCAGAGTATTGACACTGGCCACAAAGCGGAGCAGTGTGGGAAGGTCACTCAGCAGATCAGGTCCGGAGCAGGGGAAGCCACCAGCGGGTCGCTCACTCAATGCATGTTCCCTGCCCACTGCTGTACAAGATGTCTCTGCTTTGGCATTAGCGGGGTGTGAGGAACCTAAAGGTCTCAACAAGCCCTTGCAGGCGTGAGTCACTGAGACAGAGAGAAGAGGAGGCTCTACCTAAGGCATTACCAAAGCCTCACACCGTTCCAGCAGCAGTGAAGGTTCAGTCTCAGCGTCCAGTCCCACACCCATTTTTCCCACCCATGGTGCCCACCTGTGGATTACTGCACTGTCTCCAAACTGTAGTCATCATACGTTCACTGCTGTTCCAACCTGTGAGAAAGTAGGTATTATTATGTCTCTTTTACAGGTAGAAAACTGAGGCACAAGGAGGAGCGACGGCTCTTTCCAAGCTATGCTGAGAGATGGTGCTCAAGCATGAGATCAAACTGAGTTTACCCCAGTCTTGTTGTAGAGAAAACCCCCAAACATCTCTGTCTTCTTATGGGCACCCTGTGAACTGGCTCAGGAATCCCCCAAAGCTGGTCCTCATGACAGAATGAGTTCAGTGTTTACAATGCTTTCAGTTTCCTGTTTTCAGCGTTACCAAACTGTGCTCAAACTGGCATTCAGCCTCGCTTGTTCATGCTCTTAGTTTGGTCCTGCACCGGTGCAATTCCTCAGTCAACTGCAAACAACTTAAAATGTGCATTTAAAACACTCTGTGCATGCATAGTCTCTTGAAAACTCACAAGATGCTGCTTTATAAAAAATAAAATAAAATAAAATAAAATAAAATAAAATAAAATAAAATAAAATAAAATAAAATAAAATAAAATAAAATAAAATAAAATAAAATAAAATAAAAGTGAGGTATTTTCTGTCTACCCTCACACACTGATGCACAAAGTTAGCAGTGCTGCATGACCTGGTCCTGTACCAAACCCTGCTGAAATTATTGCAAAGGACCACATCAGTGTCAGTGAGCATGGGGTTGTTCCCAAAGCTCTGCCGTTTGGATGGGATTTGTATAGTTTAGAGCTCAGCATCTTTGCTTCCACACATGCAGGTGTAACAGGCACGCAGGGATGAGTGGAGGAGAAACTGTGACCATGCACCCTCTTCTGTTTCCTTTGCTTACCATCTAGAGTGTTAACTGATGTGGGAGGTGTTATTTCCTTAAGGACAAATCCTCCTAGTCTTTCACATTATGGCTGACAGGAATCCCTTCACCTTCCAATTTCAAATGAATACATTTCATTAGAAATTTTTCATATTTCTTGGGCAACACATACCAAGCAGCATCTTTATCTTCACTGAAGTGTTAGCATTTACTACCAAAATAAATTAAAATAAAAGTTTAAATGGAAACGACATTCCCCCATGGACATTCTCATAAAAACAAACAAACAAAACCAAAACAAAACAAAATCCAACCAGCTTCCTGGCAAGAGGAAAATTGTATGGGTAAAAATATCGGCTTCGCTTGATTCCACATGCAGCTCTCCTTTTCAGGGAAATGGCAGTGCTTCATTTCAGGGCCTCTGCACACACAGGCAGAACCCGATTGTGTAAGGGTAGAGTGTGGAGCTGTAATACGTGTTGGCAAGCGCTTTCTCTGCAGGTACAATGATCTAAGTTAATGCCCACCAACACAAAACAGGTCTCCACAGTCCCACCTGCCTGTTAAGATACTTACAGAGTGAATACTGGACTGAGCTTCATTATACACATTATACTAGTTTATAAGCAGAAAGAGCTAAATACATGGAGATGGGGTAAGCATGGATGTCTGAACACAGGTTATTGCCAGGGGTGTTACAGAAAACGTACACTCACGTGCTATGTTTGTGAGGTTCTTCCCATGCACACAGGGATGAACATACCCTAAATACAGCAGTTTTTCCTAAATTATTGTTCAGCATAAGAAACAGCATGGGTATTACAACATCTATCCCTTATGGATTTGAACATTTAATTGGCGAGCCCCTTTCTGGAATGTTTTATCTTGTTTCCAAAATAGGGCAGGGAAAACAATCAAACACACCGTTAAAATACGCAACATACGAACATGGAATGTGGACTGATCTACTGGATACCCATTGTGACTGGAAAAAAAAGATACCAGAAGCTATGACAAGAATCACTTTAGCTATCTGCTAGTTTCGGTAACTCCTGATGTTTTACAATTTTTAATTCTCTGAGGGAAGTATTGCTGCCAATCCAAAGGAACTGGCAGCAATGGCCTCAAAACGGTGCGAGGTGGGCCAGCTTGTGGCTGGCTGAACGGCTTTGAACATCAGTGCCTCTAAATCACTCACCAGACACAGCGTGTGCCTGGGAGGCTGTGAACCTGCACAGCTCCTAATAGCAGAATGGCTAGGGAGCAAGCACCTTGGCTTTGAAGTTCAGGTGAGGACCAATCTGTCCCGAGTCCTACAGGAAAATAACTTCTAGGGAAATGAGAGTGCAGGGATGACATTGTACGCTGAAACTCTGCTACTGAAGTAGGTGGTTGCAAGCTAGGGATTTTTGTTTGTACTTCTTTTGTCATCGTTGCCTTTATATTAACTTGTTTTCATTTCTGATTATAAACGCGGCCCACAGGAGAAAAAGTCTTGGTGACTGCTTCTGTGTTTAGTTTTCTGCTGAGTTGTTCTGCCTCCTGAAAGGCTGGAATACCCCTTATCCTCCAAGGCGCATTCAGATACGAATGTGGGGCACTTTGGATATTTTTTTCTTCACCACCTTTGCTTCTCTATTTATCTTTTCTCTGCATTGGTTTTTCACTCTGCTCACTCTCTGATGGTTGTTGCTCCCATTGTTTTTCCCGTTGGATTATTTTATTACTTATCTTGTTTCAGAATTTCTCCTTATGCTGAACACAACCTCAGTAGCGCTTTTATACAAAGGAAAAAATAATTCATTCACATCCACACTCCTTTACGGTTTAAGTCCAGTAATAGGTATAGAATCCTTCCCCCAAAGTAGTTTTTATGTAATTGACTGCAGTGGTTTAATGAAACGACCCAGATACTTTGGGGCATTTTCCCATTACTGTGAAAAATAATGTACTTTCTCCAAGGGTATTGTTGCATTTTGGCTCATCTGTGACACCAAGAAAATTGTGTGGTTGCTACCTTCCCTGTTAAGACCATTCAGCATCTTCCCAAGACAAGACCCAGCTGGTGAAACCTCAGTGCTGCTTTTGTTAGCATACCAATGCTTATTTAAAATGGTTTCATCTCTTTTATTCTCCAGCTTTACTCAGAGCTTTTACAGTGACACAAAAGTAAGTACGGGGTGTGATTTTGTCAGGCTGTCATCCCCACGCTGGGGTCTGTAGGGATTGTCTGCTTTCGATCTCATAGCAGGAGCTGAGCACATATGTTGCCACTGGAACTCGTTGCTTTATTCTACAAAACTTCTGTGTTATTGGAGAAATTTAGTAAATGTATAGCTAGCCAATTTTCATTCTGAACAGGTGTGTGTATGTGTGAAACGAAGAGGAGAATAATAATCTACAACATCCATGTATTTCAATATCATGATGTCTCATTATCAATAGGTATGCCAATTGTTCTAGTCCACTTTATGTATGGTGAAGCCATATTTTCGCATAATAACAAGATAAAGGTCAAATTCCTCAGGTGAATTACCTTCTAGAAGCTCTCATTTTCTCAGTCTGTGCATGCTGCGATAATACGACAAGGATAGCACTGTCTCAGCACTTACCCTTTCTCAGCACATGGAGCTTGATATTCACATCCAGTTGATCTTCCTCTTCTGTATTAAACTCTGTGAAAGGCCGTTAGGAAACAATTGTGGTGCAGTGGGCTGATGAAGTCATGGGATCCTGCTGCATCTGTGTTTCAACCAAAGATTTTATGGAAATATTAAAGAGCTCTTTCTTATCTCTGGCTAAATCCAAGGTTTCATTTTCCAGCACCATCAAACTAACACCTTTCTTTAGTATAATGCACACATGCCTTTAAAATACTTTGAAAACACGCATCCATCATGAGTTGTAATAGAAAACGAACCATTTAGAAGCAGACTTCCTTGCTTATTCTCCAAGGGTGGAATTCAATTATGCAGAGGAACAAAACAAGGTTTATGCAGCATCCAAGTCTCTCATAGTCCTATTCATGCTGAATCTTTACACGGGGATAAACTCTGCCACAAAGGAACAATTTTGGGGTGATGTCTGAGTGCCACAATCAATTAGATTTTGTCTGTAGGACCCCTGTCAGTATTGTGTGTGGAAGATGGAAGAGATGCCAAGTGGAGTTTTATGCCCGGTGGGCCTGGCTCATACCCAGCTGAAGTCAGTGGAACTTTTGCCACTCCTTCCAAAATCAACAGGATGGCTCCTCCACTCACTCTCTATTTCTCTTGCTAAACCACAGTTTTCTGATATTTTCAGGCGCTCGTGCTCATCAGCTTGGAATCCACACAAGGTTGGGTTTCATAACAACAAGCAGCCCAGATTCTTTCAAATTTGAGTAGACAGAAGAGAACAAGGTGAGTCATTTTTTTTTTTTTTGCCTTGCTAATCTTGACTGAATGCTTCAGGTTTGCCAAAGATTACTGGAGTTTTCCCTAACTAAGGTGCGAGTGAAGACTGCAGCAGTTTGAATCAAATGGGGGGTGTTGGTTTCACTGGTTTTCTTCGTCGTTCACTTGAAAGGTCAAAATACATGTTAAACACTATTCTAGCACCACCGCCTCTGCTGTTTGCATCGTAGCAGTGAGCGTTGCCTCCTTAAAAACACCTTGTATTGCCCTAATTAAACTCTCTCTCCTAGTCCAAACCAATCTCTTGTTCCGGAAAGGTTCCCGCCTCCTCAAAGAGAGGTCACAGCACCTTGCAAGACTGGCGTAGAGCCGTTGAACTAAATGGAAAGTCTCTTAATGACCTGAAGGGTTTAGATAGTGAGCCCTGTGGACTGTAGAAGACAGGTAACACCATCAAAAGCACCTAATAACTACTGTCAATGGGCTTTAGTCTCCAAATCGTTAAATGACCCTGAAAGTATTTATCCCAAGGCTGGCTATGGATTCTCAGCAGTACAGAGCACATGAATGGTATTCAATAAAGAATATAAAAATTCTTCCAAGTACAAAAATCTCTCTGTTCAGGAAAATGATAATTTTATGCTTTGCTATTTCTTTTGTGTCAATCTCTTTGTAAGCATCCCTTTGGCTATAGTATTTGCTTAAAGTACGAATGTGTACTATGTGTCAAAATAAAATATTTATTGAATACATTTACTTTGTGTCTGTTGAGTTATGAGCTGATTCTGAAATGCTTCTCCCCAGCACCTGTTGGGGCCGTTTCACATTCTCTCTTGGCTGGAGACAATGAAAGCTTGATGCCTCACAGCTTTGAAAAAACAAATGGTTGAAGAGAACTTGAATTAAAATTTAGCTCAAATATTGCTTTTTGCTGGCATGTGGGACCAAGCAGAGGACTGCTTAAAAGTTCAGGATGGGGATAGTTATTTCTACCAGACCCAGTCTGAGCCTCCTGAGCTGTAGGTGGATTAAGACTACACGGTAGAGCAGACCTATCCAAGGGTGCTTGCAGTAGCTATGGCCAGCCTGATGCCCCTGGAGGAAGGAAATCTCAAGACTTGTTTTTTTTTTTTTTTTTTTTTTTTTGTTTGTTTTTTTTCCCCCCGCTCTTTCTTACAAGAATCCAAGGAGGAGAAGTGTGAGCCAGTGGAGGACAGAGTATCCCACACTGTGGCCTGTGTCACCCAGACACCAAAATGGGGTACCACCCACAGTGGTGGGGTACCACTGTGACATCTGAGAAGAAAAGGGAAATGTACCTTTCCTTGCCTCCTGAGAGTCTGCATGATAGCTAAGAAATTGAAGGGATTGCTGCACTAGCAGAAGTTGAATAAACAGCCTTGGATCTAGACTGTTGATCCTTGTCAGAGAATTTTGCTTCTAGCTGGAGGAGAAAGAAGGTATTCAGATACTGAGCAAGACAACTACTCAAATTAGGTTACCTGTTGGAAAGTGATACAGCTGATGACAGCTCCTCAGGAAACAGGAGGGCGTCTTCTCAGAACTGTATTGTTCAGGTAAACATCACCGAGGTGGAGATGCGCATTGGAAGCTCAGGCCCTAACTTTGTGTTAAACTCCCTCTTGAGCCACCAGGCACTGCAAACACTGCCCTCTTCTGTAGCTGCTTCACAAAGTTTTCTGTGGCCCTCACTCCACTTCCCCGAGTCTCTGTTAGAAGAGACAGCCTTGAGGCATCTTAAGCCTGTTGCAAGAGATGAAGGACAAACAAAACCAGTGTTATCCAGTTATTACCCAGTTACGTGCTTTAGTTCAGAGATAGACAAAAGCAAAACTTTCTGCGTGTTTTTCAGGGCCTCTCACTCTAATCAGGGCCTCTCACTCCAACTACCAAAGACAAACAGGCTCCTCTTGGGCCTAGAATCATTCTGGATTCCTTCTGGTGGTTGCTCAGCTCCCCTCATTGTCCATAAGCAGCCTATGAAGAGACTGTCTTATGGCAAAAGTCCCTAGGTGCCTGAAGTTATGTGGTGTCACAATTACCCTTAGCTTTTCTGTATGAAGATTTACAACAGAGAACCTAAAAAATGCTGTTTTCCTGTCCACAGGATTTAAATTAAGCATCTTAGGATCTCTACTTCAGATAATCTCAAGTTTGTACACACTTGAACACATTCTTCAGCCCAAGCTAAGGAGCAGACTCAATAACTATTTTATTTTTATTTTAATTCAATAACTATTTTATTTCTTCTACAATCATTACAACTATCAGTCTGATGACATTATTTGTTCCCCAACACAGGAAACCAATTATTTTTTCTGATTAACTCTTGACCTTCACTGGGACATTGTCTGCTAGAGAATGGGAAGAAAAGGCCTGGCAAACAGAAAAGACTGAATGACTTCAAACGATGGTTCTAATTTCTTAAAAAGCAAAGAAATCTCACCCCCTTCTTTTATCTTTGTCTTGTTTCATACAGAAAGAGGCCTTAATAGCCCCTGAAAGTAACTCTGAATGTCCCAAATGTGCTTAAAGAACTGCAGACAACATAAAGAGACTTTAAAAACAAATCTGCAACTGTGGCTAGATCCACTGGGATCAAATAAGGTGATGTCTTTAGCTATACCTCCACCTAAAAGCTATGCACATGCAGAATGTTTCCAGGGTTTGTCCATACCTTGAGAGCTGTTTGTCAAGACAACCCTTGCACATGTAGAAAACAGGATTTAGCCAAGTTACAGGAGCTTCATGGTTGTCTGTAGGATCAGAACCAAAGACAGTGATTTTGAAAAGACCAAGCATATGTGCTTCTTCTACAGGCAGAGCTCTGTCCTGTTGAAATAAATGCACCTCTGTGAAAAGCTAAGCATGTCCAGGCACTTTTGTGTGACGGATGTGAGTTTGTGAAAATGTACTGTGGAGTACCTCCTCAGTTTGCTTCAATAAGAAGCGATTGTATCTGCACTGCTATAGACTTACACTGCTAGCTGTATTAAAAATAACATTTTCTTACAAAAAAAAAAATAAAAATCTGGTTGTTTTAGAAGATTTTGCTCCTTGACAGAAAATGTATTGATCTGATCCTGGGAAAGTGACTGTAGCGCTCAACAGAACAGTTCCTGCCATATAATTTTGATGTTCATAAGGTTGTGTAATATTTCATATGAAAAGCCTCTGTCAAATTCCACTGACTGTTGAATCTTAAAATGATTCATCCACACAAATATATTTTTCAGGAAAGCTTCTGAAGCAGCAGGCTGACCTCATTGCAAAATACAATTTAATTGAACATATGTTGATTTTAAAAGTATCTATCTATCTATATGTTTCTTTTCTCTTTTCAGATTTTTAATTGTGACTCACATGGAAATCCAAAAATCCATATACATACATGAAAAAGGAAATTCATTAAATGTAATAGATTTTGAAGATCAAAGTTGCAAAAGCATGTATTTCTATCTTGCACCTTTTGATGTTTACATTTGTGAAAAATTAATAAAAGTTAATGTGAAATCATTAAAAAAATTCAATATTTCTCAGTTCTGAATTAAGCAAACTTTAGATTGCTAATAATCTCAGTCCAAGTTTGTATCTTCAGATTTGCCTCTCATTACACCTGAATGTTGGTACTAGTCAGATTTCTGTTACCAAGAGAAAATCTGATTTCTCTTCATGCCTTCTATAACTACTTCTCTTAATTTCTAAAGTTAGGGGTTTCAATCTCAAGATAGAATGACGAGTAAGGATGTCAACCACTGAAGTCACTGGTTAAGCCATTGGCTTCCAAAGGGACACATTTCATCCTCAAATGTTTGATTTCAGTAATGTTTTAAAATATTTTTGTGACTAGATATATAAACACAGAGATTCCTCTCACTCATGTTAAATATGGGAAAAACCAGGATAGGCTCAAAGTGCTCAAAACTCTCACTCAAATGTAAAGAAATTCTTTTCCATAAAAGAGTTTTATCAACCTGTCCCCAAGTGTGTTGTCAGGACCACTGCCTCACTCGTGTGACTTTTTTTTTTCCATTAAACCTTTATTAGGAATTAACATGGAAACTAACTCATTTCTTGGTCCTACAACAGTTGGTATTTAACAAACCCAGGACCAAGTTTTACTGTGGTGCATAAAGCCACAATTTCTCGAGCATGAGTATATTACTATTTAAAAATCTCTCAACCTTTAAGCTAAGCTTACAGTTCCGTGACCCGTTGCATGTTCACAAGCTGCAGTATCCAGCTGAGCTGATTGGAGTCAAAGCAATGTAAATGTAGCAATCCAAGCATGACCACTTTGGAAAACTGCATCTAAAAAAAATCAAAACAAATAGTTTTTGATCTCTACTCCAAAAGAACAAAATAAGGCTCAATGCAAGTATTACTAATCACTAAAATCTTACTCTAAAAGTGATTAAATTGACTTAAACACAATGTAGAAGTCTTGGGGTGATATGACTGACCCCACCTTTGCTGACTCTGGGAATTGTGGTATGGATCTTCAAAGTGAAACACCATGAACCTCTGCAAACCATGAAGACCTGAGAATTCTAGCAGACATTTTCCATGAAATGGTTGTGGATGGAGACATGAAAAACACTCTGATACTGATCAAAACTTTATTGATATACAGTTCAAATAACACCTCTGCAGTAACTGCATGAAACCAATACTCCTACAACAACCTCTGGTCAAAATCTGATATAGATTCTAAGCAATAATCAGATGGAGAAAAGAAATATATCCCAATGCTTACTGACTCCTTCACTATACAATTTTCATTGCCATTTAGAGCCTGTAAGAAAGAATTTCACTTCACAGATGCAGAATCCTTTCAAGAGAACGATGCTAGAAATTAGAGACCTCAGAAGCACTGACCTAAATAAAAGCTACTCCTTCCCTAAATGTAACTTTTGAGGTTTCCTTCTGATTTAAGGCTGCTTCCCCCTCTCCCCATTCTAATTAGTGCCAAGGAAAAGTGCTGAGCTGCCCAAGAGGAAGGCTGTAGCTTTTCTGCTGAGCCCAGTTGTTCCACTCAATAGCAGTCTTTGGACATCTACTGGTCTGTTTAAGTAGTTGTACTTCGTCTCCATAGAGTTACTGGGACATCGATGCAGTTTTACTGTTTTCTTTTACTTTCAATTGCTAAATCACTTAAAAAAAAAAAAAAAAAAAAGAAATGATACAATGCCATCCTAAGATGACTGTTCCAAGTGAGCAATTGCTGTGGTTGCCATAGGGATCCTGAATGAATGCAGATGAGGTAGGAGACATCCTGAAGGCTCTATGAGCATTTCTCTTCAGCAGCCCGGTGTGACCAAGAGAAGGGACCCGGCTGCAGCTCCGTACGCCAGGCTGCAGCTGCTGCATAGACTGCACTGAAATGGCGCCTGGCCTGTGAGCTGCCTCAGCCAGAGCCTCAGCACCTCGCTCGTTGTGGAAAGTGGAACTTGGGCTCTTAGGTGATTTTGAAAATGTTACCACAAGTTCCCTAGGCGCAATACTTCGAAACAAGCACTTACCGTGAAGGCTAAAACACCACTGATACCTTATTTGTGATAAACACACCAAGGAAAACTGTGGAAGTTACAAATGAATGAGACCTAGTGGTGTACTGGGGGACCTACAGGGTCTAATTAAAATCAACTAATATTTGGAGAAGAATAGCTTCTCCACAGAGGAAGGAGCAGTCAGTTTTATTATATAGAAGGTTTATTATAATGACAGAAGCAAACAGTCATTCCACTGACAAGGGCTGATAAATGAGCTTTCTCTCAGCACTACTTTGGTTCCAGTAGTATTTAACTTACCGATGACATGGGAATGAAATTGGTCATCCACACAGAAAATGGTGGTCATTTTTAGGTTGTCTTTATGCTTGCAGCTTTTCCAAACAGCACTAATTCTAGGCTCTATTAATTATAGATACAACCCTGTAAATGCGGGGGCATAATTGCCATAATTTCCTCAGAAAATATGAACGAACCTAAATGACAACCTGCACACCAGCAGACACAAGTTCTGCCTTTGGAGCACCGTTTACTCCTAAACCACTCATGGAAAGAAATGGATCTTGTAGCCTAAAGGTCTTCAGGTTTGTGCTTTCCACTGGGAGCTTCAGAGACAGACTGGTACATTTATGATAAGAAGAATCAAACCTACGCTCAAGTACTTACTCACAGATGTACACAAGGACTGAATTCAGCCCTAAATTCTTTGGTTTTAAATACACAAATAAGTACAGGTTCAGACTGCACTTTTCTTGACACCGACACAGCTTTTAATTATTATGGTAGGGCTAGAGCCTCAGCTATTACAGGCTGATGTATTTCAGTTATCTTCAGACAAATTACAGAGATTTACTCCATATCTCTTAGAACACCAGGCCAGGCTTTCAGAACTAACAGCGCAACCTCTTGACACCTGTGCTGGAAGAATAGCCATGCTGGCTGGGAGCAGGTTGCAAATCTAATGGTCTCGTTGGGCAAGGCGGTATGATTCCAAGCATATTGAAAGTATTAACAGTATAAGGTATTTAAAGAACGGACTTTGGAGGATATACCCAGGCTCGAAACAGGCAAATTAATCTGAAATAGTGAGAGATGTGAATGGGTTTTCATAAGAGCAGATGTAAACATTCCCCATATGACTGGAATGAAATAAAAGCCAAGGTGGAATTAGAAGACACACAGTTCAGCAAAAAATAAATACACAAACTTTAGCTTGGCTTGGTCAAGAGTGGACTAGATGGCTCAGTAGGTCCTCTGTTCTCACTTGTAAACATAGAGTCTGTCCTTTATATTCATACCATCTTTTAGTTAAAGCTCAGCATTTTCTTTTAAGAAGACCTCCCCCACTTTTTAGGGTTACTCAGGTATTATTAACATTATGCATTATTACCATTCTAAGTTGTCTGTCTGATGAAGGTTAATTAATCCCTTTTAAGCCACTCAAGACTTAATTGAAATAAACAAACATTATCATATCCATCTTCCAGCTGAAGAAGATGAATCACAGAAAAGTTAAGTTGTTTCTAAAGTCATAAAACAAGTCAGTAGGCAAATCAGGAATAGCAGCCTTGGACTTCCAGACTCCTACCATAATCATTACATTAGCCTGACTTCCTAGAACCAGTATGTCTGAATGAGATAATTTTATACAAAAGAGTTCTCAATTATGCTCACATTTTAGGCTTCTTTCCACTATTACAGTAGCCAGTAGGAAAAGAGTGTCATTTTCAGTGAAAGGAAAGACAACTGCAAGACAGTGTGGGTGAAATAATTTTCCTAATGGGGTATTTTTTATTTTTTTTTTAATGTTAGCAGGTGTCAGTATTATAAACTTGCAAGAAAGGCCAGGTGCTGTGTTCCGGTATGATCTCACCTTCCTTTGTAAATGAGCATTTAATAAGTCTCTAATTTCCTTGGTCAGGCACACCTCTCCCTGCCTACTCTTCTGGACTATTCAGCCTTACCATACCCACAGCCGGTGATGACGGCAGGATCGCAGGGGTGATACCTCAGGCGTAGTTTTCCTGTCAGGAGGGTCGTTTGATCAGCCGTTGCCTACCTCTGCCACGGTGGACCTTCCTCTGCTTTCCAGTACTTGATAGCAGAGCGTATGAAGATGGGAGGAAGAAGGACATGGGGGAGGACTGGTGTTTCAGCACGGGCAGTGAGGCATCCCATGCCTGCTGGTTGTGTTGTGTGTAGGGACTACAGCACTACAGTTGGTCTAGGGGGGAAGACCTCTGAAATATAGTTGTTTTTGCAAGTGCATCCTACCTCCAGGAAGCAGGCGATGCTGCAATTTCTTTGGGGACGGTGACTTCTGCAGATTTATGCAGAAACACCTAGCCTCAGGCCAGCCCTGTCTCACCCAGGGTCTCCACAAAGTACAGAAACAGGAAGGGCAGCAGCTTTCTGAGCAGTTCTGGACATCCTCCCCAACAGCCTGAGGAACAAAATCATACTGGGGCAGGTCTACCAGGCCTTCCTCCTGCTCCCTCCCTGAGGCCACAGGATAACCATCTGTATACCGCTCTGATAAGTCAGCACCAAGCACCCGGCTTGCACATTGCACTCTGTATCTGTCACTCTGTACACAGCCTATGGACACGAGACAGCGGTAGCAGGACCTCACTGATTCTCCTGAGTTCCTAGGCAGCTTTTTGCAGAGCAACTGAACCACCAGTGGTAGGAGAAAGAACCCAATTCAATTTCCACTTGAAATATATCAGTGATGAAAAGGCCTCATGCTAAACTTCTGCAGTGGTACACTTTTCACCCTGCTGGGAGTAGTTTAAATCACACAATTGAATAATCCTTACTATTAGAGCAGATTTAAAATATCTTAATCAATGCAATCACACACACAAAAATGTACGTGTAGCTGTAAACCTCATTAGCACATGACACCATGCTCAATTTCGCATGCAATTACCTGGATAGACCATGTAATTATGCCACATAATTACCCATACATTTTACGAATGAAGTTGCATGTCTGCAGCTCAAGATGATGTAGCCCTTTCATGTCAACCAAAGCCCTCTGACACATTTTCCACCATACACACCTTCTCTTTTTCTAAAAGGAAGGGACAGAAGTTGAAACAAGCTTGCTGGGAACACAAGAATTATTAAATATTGTGTTTTAGGCAGTGAGTTTTGTTCTAGGACATGAAGAACAATTGATGGAATTTATGGCTGTTAGCCTGTTATTGCTGATACCTAATAAGTCTGTAAATATGCTCTGGGCTGTCTCTGAGGGCAAAAAGTAACAAATAGGAAATTCATAAACAGGAAATAATTGTAGGCCACGTTCTCTGCTGTACCTAAATCAACTTACTGCAGCGAATAGGAGAAATTACACGGATGTCAGTTATAATTCCCAAGTACTCCGTGATAATCTGTTTCAACCTCAGCATAGATTTAGCCATATAGACTTTATCCCAATTTACGATACGGAAAAGCAAGACTGCCTCTAGGGAACAGCTGTGTCACCACTGGCTGCTGGACTCCTGACGAAATTGTATATACAGTGCACAGGTATGACACTTAAACACAAAAGGCTTGATATGCCACTGCCTTGTATCTCACTTTGCCCTTTAATTGTACTTGTTCAAACAGAAGTGGATATAAAATGCCACAGGTTGATATCTGCAGTACCATGCAGGGAGTGTGAGAGGTCTTAAAACTGACCACTGCTGGGTTTGCTTGGCATTCAAAACATAATAATAACAATAATGATAACGATAATGATAATAATAGTAATAATAGCAAATCAGAGAGAATTATATTGAAACTATATTTTATATGAGATCACTCAAAACATTTTATTCTGGTATTGAGTTTGTCATGTTACTGTTTCAATAATAAAAAGCAGCTTAAAAAAATAATTTGGTTAAAGAATTTCTTTTCTAGCAAAAAGTAAAGCAGTCATTCAGTAATTCATTGAAACAATGTCAAATGCACTCTAGGTTTGCTTGTTCCAAAGCTGTAGGTATGTGCCAAAATAAATTTTGGTGATTACTATGCCAACCATTAGTGCCAGGCCAGCGTTATTTTTAGTAACATAGCCACTGCATTCCTGCAAAATAAGGCCCTTCGCAGTGAGAGCAATCTAAGCCTGAAACACATGGGAAAACAGGCAAGGTAAATGGTTCAGTAAGCCAGACAAATAGCAATAATCCGGAGCCCTAACATAGCCTTTGCAAAATTAGACAGTTTTAATGGGTTTATTTTCCCTGGGAAGTGTGATCAGCCCAGTTGTTCCTCGTGTGAACGTATCCTAACGCTGGCGGTCTGCTACATCTTGCTCTCTGACAAGGGAGAGGGTACTGGGACATGAATCTGAGAGAAAATTTACAAAGGAAATGGCCAGAGATAGAAATTGCAGTATACAGCATGGCACTTGATGTCAGGCTAGAACTCTTGACATGTGGCTTCCTTTACACAGAGGATGCTGGGGGTCTTAACACTAGTGCTGGTGAGGACATCCTCAAAACTATTTGCTGCAACCTTGTAGTGACCTAAAAATCAAAGACAGGCTATTCCGCCACTTTTGGTGAATATCTATTTGCACTTAAATTTGAGAATTCCTGAGCAATTCCACTCTAATTTAGATTACCATTTCACTTTTTTTTTTTTTTTTTTTTTTTGAGATTGCTGAGGCTGGTATTTAAAAAAGTTCCTTTAAGTGTTTAATGCTTAAATACTTTTAAAAAGCATACCCAAGGTCCTGCTGTCCATGTAAAAATAAGCATACACAGTATCATAGTGGATAAAGTTTACAATGAAGTCTCTTGTCATTATATTCGTGGCAAAGTAATAATACCTATTTTATGCAGTAATTTAAATGTGTAGATCTCAAAGCCCTTGAGGAAAGGGGTTGTAATCATCAACACTAATGATCACTGCTGATGGGGAACCTCAGGAACCAGAAGATAAAGGGATTCAGCGAAGGTTGCCCAGCATACCAAGACCTACCAAGAACTGAACCCTGCTCTACTTGGAGGTAGGCCAGTACCAGCATTCAATCAGTGTGTGCATGTTGCCCCCCCCCACATCTTTTCCTCCCCTCCCATGTTTAATGTCTTAACTATTTTATTATTATTATTATTTTTTTTTTTACAAGTATTTGTTGGAAGCACCGCTAGATAATGAGAAAGAACTCTGAAGGTTATAGCAAACAAAATTGATCATTTTGGTTTAACTGCTGTATTCATCACTTAGATTTGTGTAAAAATCTGTGTCCAACTCTCTTCTATCAGAGGCAAACAGGTCATACAATCCATTTTATTAATGCATCACTTCACCAGATAGATTTCCTTCCCTCACCTTCCTCCTGGAAATTGCTCCAAATCCTCTCTGAAGCACCAGAAACAAACTGTCTGTTGACAATTTATTCATAGCTACTTTTTTGACTATCTGTCTTTTGGTTAAACACCCTTATAATTTTTACGTATTTTTGAGTGCATAAACCCCCAAAGCCTACTTTTGCCATATTAAGTAAGCGAAACTATATAATTCATTAACCTAAGGAACACAGAGAAAAGTGAACTTCCTTTTACTTCTCTTATCTGTATCAAAATAATACTTACTAGGCCTAAGTAACATTGAAACTACGTAGTGACTCTTGGCAAATTTTAATTTCATTCAAATTTGTTTCACGTTTATAAAAAATGCTCCTGACTAGGCCTGTTCAAATTTTTTTTGAAAAATATTTTCATTAGAGATATGGAATTTTTTGAAGAAACAGATGTTCAGTTAGAAAACATCCCGTCTTTTCACATTTTGTTGTAAAAAGTGTACTTTGGAACCACCTTCTGTTATAATAAAATGGAGCAAATAATATTGAAATTTGACTGACACCTTCCCTTTCACCCCGTAACATTCTCTCCGTAGGAAATTTTGTTTTTGCAGAAAAAATTGATGTTCCTTTGATTTCATGTTGGTTTGTAATGAATACTCCTTAAGATCTTGAATATTTTCGTGGAAAAAAAGTATCTGTTTCTTTCCAGTTCTACTCCTGATTCTTTCTTCCTTCATTCAAGTGTAAATCTACTGTAGTGAATGAAACTACAACTATGTTTAAACATATGTTTTAGACTGTTAATTATTTTAGTTTTACTAGAAGGCTTTAACCTCTGTTCATTACTGGCAGTCTTATAGTTTATTGTTGGCAGTACACTTACAAGTAGAGAGGTGAAGGGGGAGAAGCCCATGCAGAAGTGACTTCACAACAGACCTTCACACAAGACTTAGGACAATGGATAGCACATTAGGTAAGAAGAAAAGAAGGTAGAAGAATGAGAAATGCAAGACCTTGCACTCTTAGACTACCGTAACATTTTTTTGCTAGGTGCCCTGGAAACAGGACCAAGAGCTCTGTCATGCTGGGCATGGACTGCTAGACATCCACGGGGAGATGGCAAAAGGGTGACGTGGTAGGAGTTCAGACTTACAATGACTGTCTTCCTCCTCTCTGATTATAATCTTCTCAGGCTGAATTGGTGTCCTTCCTCAACCTACCATAACACAAACATGGATCCATCATTTCTATCTGCCCTGGGTTTCCCTCTCTATGTCCTCATAATGTTTAAATGCCATGCTTCCCTCTGTGTGCTTGACAGAGGGCTTCTGTGGCTAACCCAGTAATCCTGCTGCCACAAGAGACACTGCCTGAATATTTTCATCACCTTTTTCTCTGAATAGCCTAAGAAAGTGTTGATCTCTCTCATATGACTTTTGTTATATATCCAGTCTATTTAATATGTGGTATTTTCTCCAATAAACTTGCTTTTGAAGGTATTCAATCTTTGTCTACATCTTTGGTGGATTTCTGGCTTTCACTGTCATGTCTTGAGGTAGAGGTAACTTCTGCATCAGCTATCTGTAGCCTTACTCTATGGATTTTTTCTGACCAAACCTTATTCAAGTAGATAAATTTATCTTCCTTATTTCTTCTTCCTCTGGACATTTCCTTGGCATTACAATGTCAATGCCTTGGTTTACTTCTTTTATTCCTTCTACTCGCTAGTAGCATGACTGAGCTGCAAAAGATTCTCCAGGCTTTTGGTACAACTGTCTATTAACCTCATCACTATCAACCAATCACTAGTGGGGTTCTGCAGGGCTCTTTTTTAGGGCCAGTTCTCTTAAAAGTTTTCATATACTATTTGGATGCAAGATTTGAAGGAAAACTAAGTATGTTTGTGGACAATGCTAAACTGGGAGAAGCTGTTGACTCTCTTGAGCGTAGAGAGGCCTTGCAGAGAGATTTTGACAAATTAGAGGGCCAGGCAACCACCAACCACTTGAAGTTCAACAAAAGCAAGTGTCAGGTTCTGCACCTGGGATGGGGCAACCCTGGCTATATGTACAGACTGGGGGACGAGAGGCTGTAGAGCAGCCCCACAGAAAGGGATCTGGGGGTTCTGCCTGACAGCAAGTTGATTGAACATGAGCCAGCAGCGTGCCCTGGCAGCCAGGAGGGCCAGCCCTACCCTGGGGTGCATCAGGCACTGCACTGCCGGTCGAGGGAAGGGACTGTCCCGCTCTGCTCTGCGCTCGTGTGGCCTCACCTCAAGCACTGTGTGTAATTTTGGGAGCCACAATAAAAGAAGGACATAGAACTATTAGCATCCAAAGGAAGGCTACACAGACAGCGAAGGGCCTGGAGGGCAAGATGTACGAGGAGCAGCTGAGGTCCCTTGGCTTGTTCAGCCCCGAGCAGAGCAGGCTGAGGGGAGGCCTCATGGCGGCCTGCAGCTCCCTCACGAGGGGAGTGGAGGGGCAGGCG
Source organism: Netta rufina (assembly GCF_964035555.1). Lineage (NCBI taxonomy): Eukaryota > Metazoa > Chordata > Aves > Anseriformes > Anatidae > Netta > Netta rufina. The sequence continues at coordinate 115,589,290 of NC_140123.1, forward strand.
CTGAGCTCTGCTCTCTGGGGACAGCGACAGGACCCGAGGGGATGGCATGGAGCTGGGACAGGGGAGGGTCAAGCTGGGGGTTAGGGAAAGGGTCTGCACCCAGAGGGTGCTCGGGCACTGGGACAGGCTCCCCAGGGCAGTGGTCACAGCACTGAGCCTGAGGGAGTTCAAGCAGTGTTTGGACAAAGCTCTCAGACACATGGGCTGATTTTGCGGTGGTCTTGTGTGAAACCAGGAGTTAGACTCAATCATCCTTGTGGGTCCTTTCCAATTTGGCATATTATACGATTCATCATATTGCTGAGCTATCTTCTCATATTCTTTGAATGCTCTTTGGGCTCCATCATCACCACAGTTTAGATATTGTGAAATATAATATTGAACTTTGATGTCTTTATGTCCACGAGTATAAAAGCTTTGCTCCCCCAAACAGTTATGAAGTTACAGATATAGAAAAAAAAAAAAAAGCTGCATTAAGATGCATCTCTAAGCAAAAAGTTCAGGATTCAGAAGATGGAAAACCATAAGAAAACATGGGTAGCCTTGCCCTCTTGTTCTCACAAGGCTAGGAATTATTAAAGAACTATTGTAGTTTAGAACAGAAAATCAGCACTCCAGCACAAGTTTCTTACATCTAACATAGACACCCAAGCCAGCATCTCTCTGACTATATCTGAGGGTTTTTTCATCAGATTCTTAGTAAAAGATGAAAAGAGAGAGCAAAAGAAAATCTTCAATTCAGTGTTTATTATCAGCAGCACTCCTAAGACAAAGAATGAAGAAGGTAAAAAGGAAAGGCATGTCTAAGAAGCAATTGCACCAATAAATAAATAAAAATCAAAAGATACAGTCATTTCCCTCTTAACAATGAAGAATATTTGGGCGTGAAGAATAGTCTGAATACCAATGAAAGGTAAATTCAAAGGAATTAGTGCCTTCACCATACAGTAAGTGTTAGGTTTCTGGAAAGCTAAGCTGCTGTTTGAGTGAGGCTTTCAATCAAAGGTAGGATTCATCTGATACTATGTAGACATCTGTGGTGTAGGTAGTCTAGAGACTACAGATACCTGCAGATGAACAAGTCACTCCAGGCTCCCTTTGAGTCCATGGAAGGAAAAATAGGCCTGTCTAGGCTGTGATTCATTCCATCTAAAGTAGGTCTAAAATAGGTCATATGAATCACATCCTATAAGTGCTTGTTTCCCTTCACCGACTGTAAAGAGAAACTTGCCTAGATGTAGATATCTATACCTTATAGGCCTCTGAAGTTACAGGAGATGAATCTCACTTCAGACTGACACTGTTCTGGTACGAGGAAATTCAGACAAATTCTGGGAGGAAGAAAAGCAAAAAAAAAAATGTAGGAAAGAGTGGTGGTAGGCCAGGTAACCAAAGACATTATCAAGCTGGTCAGAAATTAGTCAGAAAAAAAAATATAAATTCCAAATTATTAGAACTTGTACCATCTGACTGCACAAAGTGAATGCCATGGATATAGTGAAGAGATGGAAGAGCAGAGTTAGTAACAGATGACAAAGCAGGCATCTCCCTGATTTAATCAACGTCTATGTAATCACCTGCACCTGAACCATACCATGGTTTTGGCAATAATTAATCTTCTGGATCTTTTTTTTTTTTTTTTTTTTTTTTTTTTTTTTTTAAAACAGTTCCAATTCCAGTTGATGTGCACATTAAATGACCCAAAAGTTCACCACTGAATTTGGCCCAGAGCCCACAGAAAGAACCAGGTAATTTATTAGGGAACTATCCTTCAACTTCCTGTCTCATAGAAAGTCTTAGCAGGATTTTGAAAATATTAAAGCAAATTACCGAATTGCTTTTTAAATGACTTCAGATAACCTGCACAAATGTTATGCAACATACATTTGCAGGGGAGCTTGACTTTTTCTCAAGAGATTTGCTTGTTTTTGCCCAAGAATTAAATGTACTCATAATAGATTTTCTATCAGAAAATAATTAACTCAGTCTTAACTTGCATTACTGTTTCGATTTATGGTTGTGTTTACTATGTGTTCTCTTTTACAAAGCCACTTGCGGAATTTCATATTTCCAGAACAGCATTTTATTGAGACCCATTTGCTCGGAGTACTCTTTTCTTCATGATTTAGCTAATGTTTTAGATCATTTATTTTTATTGACAGTGAGACTAGTCCATTTGGTTGACTTTCTCAAACATTAATCCGTACAACTTTCATTTAGACTGCCAAGGTTTCCTCATTTACACTTGAAATCATCCCATTCACCTCTCTAGGAAAAGGGAGGTTAGACCTCACATTTCTTGCTCTCAAAAAGAAAGAAGAGAAATGGTAGCACCATCCCATTGCCCTTGCTTTTCTGATTTACAGCTGTCACTGTGGAGGACTCTGGGAAGATAGGTGAGGGCAGCCACCCTCCATGTTACTTTCCAAAAGTTTCTTTCAAAACATGATGCTGTACCCTTCAATCAAAAAATATCCTCTCTTATTCACCGGTGAACTATAGCAGAATTCTACCAGACTTAGTGCTTATCCTAGAGCATTTGTGAATCAAAAATTTCCAGTGGTAAGTTGAAAAAGACAGCCTTACGCAGGAGCTGGAATAGGCAGGCAGTGACACCAACCAGATCAGGCTGCCTGCGATTGCACTCGACGGGGTTTGGTGTCCAAAGTGGTCCTCTATTCTCTGCTCCCCAGCCTCAAATCTTTGACAAAAAAAAAAACAGAAAATTGTCTCCTTGGGAAGAAGGAAGTGATTTTATCTTCATTTGATAAACCTAGCTAGTTTTGTAAGCTAACATAACATAACTGCAAGTTCTTATTGGGCACGTACCAATGGGCACAGGACAGTTAATTGAGAGTATCAGAAAGTTCACTTCATCTCATTTTATGACCACTCTGATCACTTCACATAGCCTTCTCCAGGGGAAAGGCTGTAAATCACGACAACTGAATGAAACAGTTGAATTATGAGGTTTTGTCACTAGGAATTATACTGTCTTCTTTCTAGGATGCATTTGTCTCAAGTTAAAAGTTCCTAAAATAATAATTGGTTTTGTATTGTTCTGAGATTTCTATCAAGAGAATAATTTCTTGCAGATAAGGTATCAATTACTTGATGACTTCAGCCCCTTTCGAATCATCAGCTGATAAGCACAATTAGGTGCTGAATCAGAAGGACCCTTAAATACAAGATCTAAATCCTACGTACCCGGGCCTGATCCAAACTGGGAAAATAAAAAAAATAATCCCAAGGAATCTGTAGACACCATTAGAAATAAGATCTCTGTAATCTTGACTAATATTTAGTATGAGGGACTAGATAGCTCCAGTGTTATCTCTTGTGCTTTCCACACTTATTTTCTACTGTCTGAGAAGAAAGCACTGGAGATGCAAGGCTAGATGTACATTTGATATAAATTAACATAGTTCCACTGAAGCCAACAGAGGTAAAATGTTCTAAAACTGCTACAGATCTTTTCCCACATCTTTTTTAGAATGGATGTAGTATATTTATTTATATTAAAGTGCAGAGGTCATCTGAGCAGTAATCTCTAAGACACAGGCTTGCTTATCTTTTATGATGAAGGAATTACATTTCTTCTAGCTGAGGTGATAAAAATCTACTATTTCTTGGAAGATGACTTGCTGGAAAGTAGATAAATTGAGCGCACCCTACTCTGTGCTAGGAGTTGAAGAGAGATGATTGCTGACCTTGCTAGTGAAGAAGGGCTCTGGTGTTAATGCAGTTAAGCTAAAAAGATTGTGTTGGTGTCATTCAGGGGTGGATAGTGTTTTTTTTTTTTTTTTACTGATTAAAAAAATAAATACAAGTTCATTACTCTTATTGGGGCCAGGCAAAACACCTTAGTCAAGTAGAAGTGCATTGTCACAATATAAGTATATTCTAAAAAATGTATTATTTTCTAGTAGGCCAAGTTCAGCCTTGTCACAAAGCTCTAATCCTGTCCACTGCTTGTTTCTTGTTTCTCTTGAAGCCTGCTAGATGTGGAAAGAAGCAAATAATGTTCCCACCACTTACCAAATACACATGACCAAAACAGAGATGTCCCCCTATTCTTGTGGTGACTGTGGATGGGTACCAAGTTGTGTGATGCAGCTGTATGGCATACTCCATGGCATATCTCTTTCTGTGTCAGGAAAGCATGGGATCAGAAACATAAGACAAATTTCTGTTCCTTTGATGGATGAAGAAGGTATGGCCTGTTACAATCAAAAGGCTGGACAAAGTTGGTGCAAAGAAGTGCTTTGCAGCCAGTGGCATACAAACAGCATTGTGATCTACAACTGGGGCTAGAGCAAAGTATAAATTACCTGCAGCACATCACCTACTCAGCAGCTTTGCTTGTGGCTCAGCCAAGTCACGGTTGTTGGTTTAACCAGTAAATATTCAGCCTCTCTTGAAGAGACTGTTATTCAATTATCAGTTTGCAAATAAATATTTATTTTTTTTTTTAGGCTCCCTGAGTGCATTTTCTCTTTTTATTGATGTTACTTCACATGACTGAATGCTAGAAATATCTCCCGTTGTAATTATGCAACGGAACATTTATTTGTAGTTTCTGTTTGGGTTTTATGGTCTGGATAACATTTAGTCATAGCGAATGTCTGCCATTTCTATTCATTATTTATTGTTTGTATTTCAACAGGACGGTGTGAGAACTGGACAGTTAATGCCTCATACAATTCTGCCAAAAGTGCAGCTGCAGAATGTTGCTGAGGACTTCTCCAAGTCACCACCAGCAGGAGTAGAGCTAAAAATGCCTGCGCGCATGGTGCATGCACTGCTGTGGGCAGAACAACAAGGCTCAAAAGAGGTGACAGCACCAAAATCTGGGTGGCCATTTGGCTGCTGCCATGTGGCATGATCCAGCAGACAAAACATCACCTGTGTGCTCACAAGGGGGAGGAAGAATGGGTCTAAAACAGTTCAGGACTTCCTATCTAAACCATACTTTGAGAAGCTGAGAGTCAGAAACACCGCTTTGCCCTGTGGGACAATTCTACGAGAGAGCCATAGAGAATGGGCTCAGAGAACACAGTTCAGGCAAAATGGTTTTCCTGGTATGAACCTCTATTATTTGGCACTACATCTAGGAATAAAACATAGCCCTCTAGGTTCGCAGCTCAGCATGGTGACTAGTCAATGACAGGGTGTCCTGTTTGTTCAGCTTTACAAAATGGCTGCTCTTGCATCACCAGCTCCCAACCCCCTGTGAAGTCGCAAGCCACCTACGATTTTTTTCTGCCCTAGTTTCTTAAAAAAAAAAAAAAAAAATCGCAACACCGCCAACCACTTTTTGCATGGCAGTCTTGGTCGTCTTTCACTACACCGGTCCATCCAGCCTGTTATTTAAGTTCCTACTGGAAAAAAAAAAAAAAAAGGAAAATGAAAAAAAAGAAAAAAGAAAAACAACAAAAAAAACTTTCTTCCACAGTGCCCACACAAAGTGAGTCAATGTTCTTTTCCATTCATCTCAGAGAGACCAGGATTGCATCCAACATGTTTTCTTTAAAAAAATGAAACAGAAAAATAGAGGAAGAAGCACGGGTAAAAACACCAGGACATTCATACAAATCAGCTGAATAGTTGCACGACTGTGTTTCTACAACCCTTAATCTTCCTCACTCACGCCCTCCCTACTATCAAACATACCATGTGGGCCTAGCTGGTTAACTATTAACTTACTTTGTGCATAACAGAATATTTAAAAATCCTATATAGTAGCAACCTTTTTGCATGTGATCATACTTTTTTTTTTTCTTTTTGTTCTTTTTTTTTTTTTTTTTATCTCCTTTCCCTGAGATGGATTATCCAGTTAGATGTTTTATATAAGAAGGCCCTCCTTCCACCACTATAAAATTCTAAGTCCTGGGCAATGGCTTCAACTTGACAAAATTTTGGCTCTTCAATTGTCTCACTACAGGCCTTGGGGACTCTGAGAACAACACAATTGCTCCATTTCTTTGACACTGATCTTCCTTGCTTCTGGATTGCTCTTCACTATCTGTAGGGCTTGTGTACCCATCAGTGCTCAGTGTAACAGTGTGGAACATCAGCCCTGCCTCATCTACCAAGGTTTGGTGCCATTACTGGTTTGAGGCAAAGCCTAATGGATGAGGAGTGACAAACTGCCAGCAGGTTCAAAAGGTAGTATCAGATACCCTGAAGACCTGAAGATCTTTTTTTTTTTTTTCCTGGATTTTTCCCCGGATTTCATTTGGTATCCATATGGAGAGCTTCATTTCCTAGTGCTGAAGTCAGGTTACCCTGCCAGGGGCAGAAAGACCCTGCTGGGGTGCTCAGAAAACAGCCAGTCACCCAGCTACAGGCTGCCCGATCATCTTCACCCACCTTGCAACAGTGGCTTGGGAGCGTGTCTGTGGCCTTGGGTGCGGCGAGCAGCTCTGGTGCTGGTGGCAGCCTGCAACAGTAGAGCAGCAAGAGCAGAGCTGTGATACACAGACTTCTGCTGTACAAGAAAAAAGCCCCAGTGCTTGCTGAGCTTTTCAGCTGGGCATTACTTATCTGTTAATTTAATGGGTAGGTTTGATTAGCGCTGATTAGTACTGATGAAATAATGCAGTGCCTTCAGATGTGCAGAAGGATTCTCCACACACAGCTTCACCATGCTTTTAAAGTGATTAATGTGTTGGGGCCACGAACTATCTTAGGATGTCGATTTTAATGTTGTGCTGGTAACTAACAAGGTGTGCCAGCGCAGGTGGGTGCACAAGGTAAGGGGCAGAAGCAGCGTGCTATTCCCAGTTTACAGATCAGACATCAGGACGAGAACAGGCCACATCCTCTGCACTTACTCACCCAGGAATCCTGAAGGAAATCTGCAACCAAACCCTGATCTCTGAAACCAGGCTGAGAGGAGGCTTCTGGCACCTCAGCTGAGCGTGGCCCTGCTTTGGAGGCCCTGATGGGCAGGGCCTCCCTGCACCACCTGGGACTGAGACCGGTGAGGCCTCAGGGTGTGGTAGCGGGTCCACCTGCTCATCACCCAGCTCAGCAGCTCTGAAACATGAGCAGCAAAGCCAAGCAAAACCGGAAATTTATTTTAAGTGTGCAAACAGAATGGTAGGAACCTGTCTCGTTGTGCACGGCACGTTCGAATAAAGTGAATGGTGGTTTATGTGTAGAGACCTAACAGTAGCGCATTTCCCAACAAGGTTTTTCAGAAACCTTGCCTTCAGTTAAATTGTGTAAAACCCAGATCTGAAGCTTTCTGTGGAAAGCCTCTGCAAAGGTAGCACCTCTAGTTTCTGAGTAATTGTGATTCATAATAAATGCTTGGCTTCCCTGATATCAAATAAGATTGTACATTTGATTTCAATGATCAAGACTTCATTCATTGTCTCTAAGGCATCATTCTTGGTTTTGACAGACTTAACTTTCCTGATATTCCAAGAACCATGCAATTGTTGAAGGTTTTCATAATTCAGAATAATATAATGTCAATTGCATTCCAAAACCAAAAATGAAGTTATAAGTGGAAAAAAAAATGATATTGTTAAACACACTCACCAGTTTGTCCCTGTACTAAACAAATCACAACTCTTCCATACATTATTAAATTATTAAAAAATAAAATACATTAAATAAGAATTAAAAATGAAAAAGTATTAACTAAATGTGAACCATTCTAGGTCTTCAGCTGCCAGCAATTAAAGCAACTATATCTGAGTATGGTTAAAGTTATACCAGGGTACCAGACACACATGCAAAAACAGAAGCAGAGCTCCTGAATGCAAAAATGTTTTGTTAACAATTTCTGAAGTAAGAACAGATTTCAGAGATGAGGGGTGTGTGCACTAAAGGAATTAGTGTGACACCATTCTGTAGAATTCACCTTTGCAGAGAGGGCCCTATGTGACACTTTTAAAGAGCATTTTGAGGATAAAGTTTTGCAGATGCCTTCCATTAAGCTGGAGGGAGGACTTCACCCCCTCCAAGCAGAGACTTTAGGAGTGATCACCAACAGAAGAGTGAGAATGCTCCCTAGCCTTCCAGCAAGCCAAGAAAGACAAGTTTTGAAAGAAAAGTAAACCAGTCAGAATTCTGGTTCCTCTGAACTGCCCGCTGGTTTCACTGGGTAATCCACCAGAGCCTTGCATCTGAGTGGGCACGGTTTTGCACGGATTCTGCACTGAAGTGTCACTGAATCACCGGGAAGTGATAGGTCACAACTTAAAAAATGGAAGGAACGACTCCTGCCAGACAGGAATAATCGGCTTCTGACATGAGCTTTCCCCAGCCTCCACACCATTCATTTCTGCAGAATGGCTTAACAAAAGCGTCAACATAAATTTGACACTCTTATGGAAAGCCACCTCTAGGTGGAAGTATTGACCCTGCAGATAGAGATGAGATCATAAATACCTATGTGGCAGAAGTGATGGCAACATTTTTTAAAGATACTTCCTCTTATATTTTGCTCTTGAAACTGTAATTACATGAGGTGCCTTGAGATTTATATATCCAAAAGCAGGTTGCAAAGCTCACTTGAGACAGGAATTTGTTTCTCTCTTGGCCCAGAGGTTTATGATTCAAAAAAGCACTTCAAACATGCCGGACATTTACCTTCGGTGAACACAGCGGTGAAGGGAGCATTCTGGTTTTAAACATGTACTTAAGTGCTGCCCCCAGACTCTGGTTGCCACCTTGACCAGATTATGATCAACGAGGCCTGCACATGTGGCTTATTCAATGTAATGGAAAGTTTTCATTTCAAATGGACGAAACAAGGACATTGCTGCTACTGCCATTTCCCTCTTCTGAGAACAAATCGTGAACTCCTGACTCCATATTTGAGTAGGTCATTCAAAGGATGACTCCTGTACTTTGTAAAGTACTTTGAGTGCTACAGATTGTAAGTGATATGTAAGAGTAGGCACTGTCATTATTCCTGCTTTGTAGAGTAAAGGTGTTATTCACAAGGGATCCCAAACCAGCCTTCTCAGACTAATTTCTGCGGAGGTGCTGAGGTAAGACGGACCATTTAGTTCACTTATCCAGATGATCGTGACACTTCTTTTCTCACAGTCTAGGCTCTTAGTTACAAATTATGAGGGAAAATTTCAAAAGGCGCTGAAATGCTGACTTTCACTGAAAATCACCACAAATTAGATGCCCCACCTCCATTTTGCACTCTAAAACTAAATAATAATTCATTATACTCTTGGAGGGTGTTCTTTTTCTTTATTTGCAGTTTTGTTTTGTTTCTGTTATATACTGGAACCTGATGAGGAGTACTGTTTGGTTAGGCATACAGTTTCATAAATGGCTAAGTGATACAGAAGTAAAGCTGAGCATTATTATTTTTCCCTTTAGGTAGGTATTATTTACCATCAAAAACATTGTTGACATTGACTGAACATCTTTCATCAACTGTTTGTGGTGCAGGGAAGAGGCTGAGAGGGAGGTGGGACAGCTGCTGGCACATCTCAGACTCTGGTCATAGCTCATACCTGCCTACAGGGATCATGGCTCAACTCCTCTTCATACCTGAGCACATTTGCTCATGTCTCCCACCCATCTGATGAATGCCATAAATGTGATGCTGCAGGGTACCCTCAGGTGCAGCCTTGTCGATAATTACTGGTAGCCCTGTTCCTCACTGCCTGCAACACTCTTCCGAATTAGAGAGCAAGGTCAAGCTGAAAGCAGAATACCGATAGCATAACTTTGGATCTGAATTCATGGCCAGGTAGCAAAGCTTGTGCCTAATGTCTCTAGGAAGGGCTCTGCCATTTGTGCAGCACCTAGGGAGTGTTTCCACCAGCGTGGTTATTCCTCATTAGCTTCGTGACCAGAGAGCTGACATCACTCTCAGGTCACGTCTTAATCCGAGCTTCCTCTGTGCCATCAAACATTGAATTTCATCCTGGAAAGGTGTGTGCATGTGAGTGTGTGCGTGTGAGCAGCCGAGTCAATGAGAGAATTGGTTTCCACCCACAACTGGCACTAAGTCAGGCAGGCACAGTGGTGTAAGCTGTTTGAGGGAGGTGGCCGGGAGAGGAGCAGAGCGAGGGCCAGCCCTGCAAGCAGAGACCAGCAGAGAGTGGTCAGATCTCCAAAGGGAGACAGGAATCATTGGACACAGAGTATTATCTTTCACTATATATCTCTGTAGATAGATTTCCACATATATAAACTAGTTTTCCTAGTCCAGACAAGCTCAGATGCATTACACAGACAGCCGTATCATGAACACCTTTTGACTTACCATCACGGTGCCCCCCACAGGGCTCTTGTGTGGACTGAGAGGGGCAGGGAGATGGTATCGCTCAGCTGCGTCTAACTCTCTCTGCCAGGAGATAGCAGGGATGCAGGCTGTTCAGTGGGCTCAAACGTTGGCTTTTCCCAGAGTGCTTCTCACTGAGGCTGACCACTGGCCCTGTAAGAGACAAGTGTAGGCACCCTGAGTGAGGCAGGAGCTGGGAAATAACTGCTATGACTCATGCCAGATACACAACCAACACTGCGTTTTCTTGGTGCTCTTATTCTTAAGTGAAGAACTAGATGCCAGAAGAAAAATTAAGCTCTTATTAATAAAGTGCTGTGAATGTAACCTTTCCTTCAAGATACAGTTGCACAAGCCCGTGCACTATGTTTTATACAAAACAAAGTATTTTCTCATAATCTCTTAAAATATCAAGTACAAGGATATGGCTTTTTGTTCACAGGGTAGCTCACTGATTGATTACATGTTCATACAGGGGTCAAAGTCTGATCTTATTTATACCACTGTAAATTAGATTATTTGCTACATTCTTTATAGAGGAATATTACTTTGATGTTAATATATGTTATAATTAAAATATTTGGACTAGTGACCAGCGACTGCTTGGAGTTAGTCTAGAACCAGAACCTTGCCTTCTGCCCTTTCTGTCTGGTTATCTGAAAGACCAAGCAAGAAGCTCAGAGATGCTGTTGCACACTTGAGTTTGTGCTTTGGATTCTGGCATCTTTTTTGCACCCGTTCTTTAATAGGGAGAAAAAATCTAAATGGCAGAGCATATATCCTCCAAGCATTTCACTCCACCCACACAGTTCTTTTTCTTTAAAACAGTGGCTTATTCCCAACTGGAAAGGCAGCAGTCTAGCTAGAAGACAGGTTATATTCAAGAGAGAAAGGAAGGAGGTGGCTGAATCATAGCAATTTAACTCTGGCTGGGTGGATGTAAATCCAGCCACCGGTTGCTGCTATCACAAGCTTGGTATGATTTCGGATACAGGGAGCAGCATATTGTTCTGGGTAATGAAGGCTAGAGGTCAGAGCAGGCTATGCATTTGCCTTTATTGCTTGCACTCCAGCAGGTGCAATATTCATTGCCTCTGCTAGGAGCACAGCCATCTCTAGCATTACTAATGAAATGTCAAATCATATTTTTATTTACTTCCTTTCTTCCACACCTGCAAATAACCACATTGATAAACCCCAAACTGATCATTTGGGGGTTTCTAAGAATGCCCTGAGTAAAAGCCAGCCCTCAGTAAAGAACACCGCTTTTTGGAAGCAAACTAAAAAGGTTCATTTGGGGCTTTTCATAAAACAAATCTTGCAACAAAATTAATTTGTCCGGCATTAGTCATCATCCTTTCTGCATGTTAAGGCTGTTTCATCTGAATAAAATAGATTCTCCCCCGTTCCCCCCAGATATCATAGTTATACTCAGTTTTCATGAAGGGCAGAAAAGACACACAGCTGAGTGTGTCACATTAGCACGCTTCACTGCCCACTGTGGCCAAGTCATGCAGGATAGTTCTGGTCACAGATCAGTTGTCAGCTTTTTCCCATGAGTAGCTTCCTGTACCTGCTGTCTTGTCAAAATCTTTGCTACAACAGGTGGGAAGAAGGCGCTTTTTTTTTTTTTTTTCTTTTTCCCCTTTTCCTTTTCCTTTTCCTTTTCCTTTTCCTTTTCCTTTTCCTTTTCCTTTTCCTTTTCCTTTTCCTTTTCCTTTTCCTTTTCCTTTTCCTCTCCCTCTCCCTCTCCCTCTCCCTCTCCCTCTCCCTCTCCCTTTTTTTCCTTTTCCTTTTCCTCCCCCCCCCCCCCCTCTTTTATTGGCTTGCCTCAGAAGTAGGCAGCTTTCTGAGGGACATCGACATTCAGCCCGATTGTACCTTTGTACCAAAAACCTTCCAAGAGGGGTAATACTCGTCAAGTTTCATTTCCAGAGTAAGTTTCTCCTGTGATGCACTCTGTGCTAACGTAGGTGCCAAAATAAGCTTGTGAAGGAGTCTCCTCTAAACCCATCCCCTCAGCCTCTTTCCTTTTGTTCTTTCCTACTAGATTTTGTTTTTCTGCTATTAGCGTTAAGAGGTTTTTAGGGAGGGAAATTGTTTTTGAGTCAAGTGCTCTTGGTTGTTCCTGGGGAGCACCAGGCTGGTGCTGCCCACAGACGGCAGGGAACTCACCAGGTTTCATCTTTAATAGCTCAGAGATGCATCTTCTCTCTGCACTTGGATTAGACGATGCAGGTGGCTGTCCAGATGTGAGGCTCAGTCTAGTCACAGCTGGAAACAGAGAAGGGGGTGGAAGTTAGGGCTCTTGGGTGGGACACGTCACTGCCTTTCCCGTCATTTAGTCCCCGAATGTAAATTTTCTAACAGAACGATGACAAAGGCAGGGTGGTGTGTTGGGGTTTGTTTCATTTGCAGACAGTGGATGTGAGAAAGGAAATGTTTTCTCTAAGGAGGCGAGCAATCTGCCTGTACCTACAGGTCTCTCTTTGATTACAATTAATTAATCAGTAGTACATGCTAGAAATGTGCCAAGCACTCTCTGATCAGAGAAGCTCCCAGTCAAAAGCCAAACATGTAGAGATAATTTAGAGGAAAGCCAGACAACGTGATGTCCTTTGTGGAGTAGCTGCTGCAAGAGCAAATGCATAGCATTTTGATATTTGGGGGAGGAATATTTTAGGAAGCCAGCAGCGAACGTCTGCTAGGATTAGAGAAGGACACTTCATGGGTTCTGATGAAGAGGATGTTTGGCCTCCCAGCTTTTTCTTCAATAAGTTTTGCTTTTCCAGCCTGTGACAATCCAACTTCTAATCAGAATTAATTCAGTAGGTGAGAGAGAAGCGACAACTTTCTGTCAAGGTGTGCTGAGGATAATTCACCTGAGTTACATTTCAGAACGTCTCAGGCTTTTGACTCAAGTACTGGTTTCTTAGGGGGTTTAAACCTGTCTCTGACATTTTTGTTCTGCCTGAGAATCTGCAGAAGATAAAAGATGCTGAACACTTACATTCATCTGCTCTTTCCATTTCTCTGTCCCAGAAATAGTCTTTTATTAGGTGGACACTTGAGGAAGGGGAACAGAAGCTTTGATGGTGACCCACTCCGTTGTGACTGGCTGGAAAGAGAGGACTTGAGGCTCGCCTACAGCTTCTGCTCAGAACCAGTGTATTCTCTTCCTCAAGAGGAAAGCGTTAGCCTGATATTAGATCACTTCAAACTTGATCCTGTGACGGCTTTAAAGATTTACATAGATTATTTGTGTGTACTTTTGGGTGCAGAAATTCATAATCATTCACCCAAACCACCTTCACAATCACTGTGCTGTTCCTCAGCATTATAGAGACATTTTATCTGCTCTGTCGTGTCCTCTGATTGTTATCACAGTTTTACTTTGCATGAAACTTAACAGCAGTGGAGACTTCAGTACTTAGGTCTAACTACTAACCACTAGCCATAGCCTCTGAGCACCTGCCCTGTCAGGTTGTTTACAGGAACAAAATCCCTCACAAACTTCATGGGATTCTTGTTGCTGAATTCTTGAGTTCTGGAAACTCTTTTTAGAAGGACTGCAGTCAGAAAAGATCTTGGTGTGCTTTTGAGAAGAAAGGGATGTTAATATTGGATACTCAGCACATGAAAATTTCAATGAAAATGTGACATCTACAGCACCTTCCATGGTGCCTCAAGACACTTTTCTTCCAATGATTTTTAGTCTTCATTAGACAAGTCAGTGATTTTCAGGTTCTGGGTCCTAGCACATTGTTGAATTAGTGTTATTAAGGAGGAACCTAACATAAAATGGTAATGTAAATGTCAAGTCGTTATTTACTGTGGAAGCTTCTGTGGATATGTGTGCTCAGACACATCCAAGATGAGGTTCCTCTTTGCACGGACCTCAGGTCCTGCTTATATTTTATTAATTGACTGCAGCTGACCTGTTAACTTACAATGACAATCAGCATCAGTGACTCCAACGTGCTTGCTCCCCTTTGAGAGGTGTCTTGCCTAAAGCTCAATAAATTGAACTAGTGACCTAAAATGACCCTAATTTCTCCAAATTAGAAGTTTTGTGTCCTACATGTCCCACAGATGGAAAATGAAGTAGAATGATAAATTGTTAGACTAATGACCTTTTTGTGATAGAAATTTTAAAGTTGTTTTTCTTCCTTTTTTTTTTTTTTTTTTTTTTTTTTTCCCTATAATCTGAGGACCAGGATGAATTCCAAATTCTCAGCTTAAAAGTGTTTGAAACCAAATTTAACAAAAAAGCTGACCTTTTGATGATCTCAGAAAGAAAGGTCAAAGATTAAATTTGCTTTTCCTCTGACTGCTTGCATGCAGCTCTGTTTCTGTATGGATGAGTATGCCAAACTTCAACAGCATAGCCTCATGAGAATGTGGGAAACAATTGTGTCAGTCATCCAGCCTGATCCATGTATCTGTATTATCTCAGACTGCATTTCTCCAGTGACCACCTTTTGGTGCCTTGGAGGATTTCTCGTTGTGTGGGAGAGATCATGAAAAGCAATATTTCATTTATGGTTCAATACTTTACTTGATACTAAGAACTCCCCCATCACAGAGTGTGTCTCTCTCAGGAAGGAAAAAAAAAAAGACAAAAAAGCAAAAAGCAAGCTTTTAGTTTTTGATTTCCCTCAGGAGAGTCAGTTTGGTGGGAACAGATGCTAAAATTGTTAAATTGTTAATCCACCAACCGACCGGTCCTATGACTTCACAGAGAACTGCTACTCTTCATATGCAATGTGCTGTTGCTTTCTTTCTTCGTGCTCTGGGTTATGCCCACCTGACATCAGGACCACAACTGTATTATCCTGATTGCTTTCTATTCTGAGGCCTCACTTCTAATTACTGAAGAAGAAAGGAGATCTCTGCCACACATGCTAGAGAGGGTGAAAGGCTGCAGTCCTACACCAGCTCCACAGAGGTTATACAACAACTCACCTTGCATTCAGGCTCCTTGTGTGCTGGTTAACAGCAGACTGCTCACATTAGACAGTCTCTTTTGTTGCCTTAATATCTAACCTTTTATTCCTATTCTTGAGCCTTTCCACGGCGTAGCCATGATAGGATACATCAACCTTCCAGCTGCCTGTCTTGGATGGACCTGCGATGTTCATCTCTTCAGCAGCTTAAAAGAAAAAGATCCTATAGCAATGGCCAGTGCTGTGGATGGGTGATGGTTGTAGGTGGTGGTATTTCTTCCTTGACCATCATGAAGTGCACTTAACTATGGCTCTATCAGGATGCGTGAGTCAGACAAGGCATTGGCATGCTAACCACTGAAGAAGAGGGACAAAGCTCTCCAGAGCACTGAAGGGAAATGGGAGCACATTGCATTGACAGTGCAGCCTAGCATGAGGATTTTGGTACTTCTGGATAGCACTTCTAGGAAGTTGCAGAAGTGGCTTTGGTCTGTGCTAAGGTGCAGATCCATATAGTACAGGAAGGAGGAATACTGATATTTGCTGGAACCGCTTCTATTCTGGTCCTTCCAGGCATCATTAACCTTCTGCCGTGGCATGTGTGACAGAGCAGGTTGGGATGCAGAGCTTGTCCCCACAGTATAATATCGACCATCTGATGGGTAGAATTGTGAGGGGATGCCCACCGTTTCCTCCAAAGCATGCTGCAGGGGCCACTGCCCACGATGCGCGCTGGGCAGGATGCACCACTGGTCTGTTCTGCACGGGTGCTTGTGGTGTGCCTCTGAAAGGCAGCGTGCTCTGTGCCCCTTCCTCCTGTCCGCTGGGAGCAGCTCCACAGCCAGTCGCACAGATGACGAAAGGAAAACTAGATGAATCACTAAAAAGCCCTCTGACTTCGTGAAAAAGACACAGGTTTTAAAAACGCAGAGCCGCTGAGCATCCAACCTCATGCATTCAAAGCAGGGTTCAGCCATTAACAATTCAAGATACCCCTGCGAGGCAAACACAGCGCTATTTCCTCCTTGCTTCACAAGGAAGGAAACTGCAGTGTAAGTGTCGGAGCTGAAGTTTCAAGCTAGGTGAGTATCAGAGAGGGAATTAGCATTCATGCTCCTTAACTACCAAAACTGGTGTTTGCTCTTCCACGCAACAATGCCTCCAAGGTCTTGTGTTGAAGATTGAACAAAACTAATGCAACTTTAATAACGCATATGCATATTTTATGTCTCCACCATAAGGACATGGATTCCTTAGGCTATATGATTTTGACATAGTTGAGAGCAGTGCAGACATAATGCAAAGAGATGGTCATGCTGTAAAATCTGTAACGGGAGAGTTTTTCCTTCACTCTGTGCTGGATTCCTCTCCTAGGCATGAAGTCTCTGGTTTTAAGGCAGGAATGTGAGTTTTTCTAGGTTACCTGGACTCAAGTTCTTTGAGCTAAAACAAACATTGATTTTGCTGCCGTGCTGTTTTGCTCCCATTTTTTTCATCAGAGGTCCTGACTCCAGATCAGATGACATTTTTTGTCTGAAATGTGCCAGTTCTTCCTGCTCTCTCACTGCATGTTTACACTGGGCTGTTTTCTCCTATTCTGATTGGGGCACGAAGAGGAGCTCACATCTCTTGCTCTTATTTTCACAGATTAATGTAGCAGGAGATACTTTTTTGTATGTGCATGTATATTTTTGTCCTCTTTCATGCAAGAAGGGCATTAGAATCATAGAGGTCGGAAAAGACCGTCCCCTATGTTAGGTAGCTACGAGTCCGTGCACATCCACACAGAGCGAAGGCAGCCTGCTTTCTGTTGCGCAGCGTGTCGATCTGCTCAAAACTGCATAAAAGTCCTGCGCAGTGACGAAAGGAACAGCAACGTGTGGGTGAAATATCTGCGTGCTACAAAACCTTGCATTTAAGTGCAGAATGCGAGCTTCCCAACACAATTTCCTGGAAAAACAAAACAACAAAACAAAACAAAACACGCTCAGGATCGGCACCGCTTTGTCAGCAGCCAGCCGTAGGTGGAAGGACACGTACCGTAGGGTCGGGAGGCAGAGGATGGGTTCCCAGCCCACCGCTCTCGGTGGTGCCCCCAGGGCTGGCAGCGAGCGCCTTTCCCCAGTGTGGGCTGGATCCTGCAGCGCCGGGGCTGGCTGGGTGCAGCTGAGCGATGTGCGGAGAGGAAAGCTTCCCTACCCACGGGTGGGGATCCTGGCCATCTAGTGGGGAGAAGAGTTAACAGCCAAGGGAAGCTCCCATTCCTGAGACACGGCCTCCGCGTCTGCTGACAGCAGAATTGCAGGTAAATAATTTGTCTCACACTCGGCACGAACAGGAGAAGGCCAATGGGTGTACGACACCCGGCTGTACTCACGGCGCCGGCATTCAGACCGCGCTGCTATTGGGAGGCCTTTGCAGAAATAACCTGGTTTCATTCCTTCACTTCAAACAAATTGCCCTGCCGGTGTGAAAATGAAGCCAGGCTGTCACGGGTACCCTTTCCTCACCGTCTGTGTCACGTTAGTTCCACAAACTCTTCTATTGCACTTAGTCCGTGCCCCACAGTGAAGCTCAGCTTGTAAGGGCTGCTCCATAAGTCCATACGGCTGGCTGTACACTGCCTTGTCTTCACTGGCCACGGGGAGCTGCTGAACATCACGCTGAGGTTAGCATTTGTCCTTACCGAAGCCCGATTCCTAACTTTTATCCCTCGTTTTTAAATTTCGAGGTGCCTATAGGAGCACTCTATGCTAAATATCATGAGTTCGGTTTTGGTTCCTAAAATAGCTCCTCCCCACCCCCCCGCAATTTGATGAGTGCTCTTATAATAAACTCATTGAAACGTTGTTCCAAAAGGCAGAGCTTTCACGGGAACTGCACTCGGTCCAACGTAACAAAGATCTATATTAAGATCCATAGATTGAACCTAGATGAAACGCAGCCACTGCCGGCAGCAGAGGATGCCCCCTGCGCCGCTGTGCCGAGACGCCCGCTGCAGGTGGATCCTCCACCCAGCTGCATCGCCCCCACAGCAGCCCCCGGGGACAATGCTGCTGCTGGGAGGGAGGGGAGACTCTGCTGTTTTCGGGGTTGTAAGGAAAAGAAAATCGGCTGTTCTAACTCTCTTCTCTCCAGTTGCTGTCATTACTGAGGAGCCTCGCTGGACTTGGTGGTGGGCTCCTGCTGTTGGAGGACAGGGCTGGCTTTGGCCACCAGCTGCTCCAAGCACAGCAGGCAGCTCTAAGCTGGTAATGTTTGGATCCAGGGAAGACCCATCATCCAGAGCAGATAAAACCTTGGAAATCTGGGTTTGGGGCCTGCTTGGACCCAGGAGTATCCTTGCTTGCACTGCCAGGAGGGTAGTGCCACTAACACAGGGTGGGAGAAGACATCAGAGGAGGTGTCATCACCCCCATGAAGGGCAAAATCAGTTTTGTTGGTGTTGCTGATGCTCTTCTAGGATGTATGGGCTTCCCATGTGATACGGCAGCCTCCTGGGGCAGGCCTGGCCCTGCAGCCAGCGATGGATGTGCCCTGTAGCAGGGCAGGCACCACTCACATGGGTGAAACAGAGAGAGGAGGATGGAAGAGGATGCTTACTGACAGCTGATTGCATGAATGCATTTAAGCTGTGATCCCATTTCTAATAAAAGGTATCTCCCGACTCTGTTTTTCAACAAAAACTGAATCAAACAGGATGTGAATCTCACCCTTGAGCACTAACCTGCTGACATTACCCCACCATTAGTCCTACCACTGTCCAGGTGGACAGTTTGGGGAAGAGGCTTGATTAAGCATACCTAGCCAGCCCCATTATGACTAACTGCAAATATTGCTTAACGATCACAACATTTTCCTCCCACAATGTTTGATTCCCAGGTTAATGAATGCTGGTGGTTACCTTACAATTGCACAATTTAAATATATGTTCCCTTGTCCACTCCACTGTTTGTGAGAGGGGTGGGACATAGTGAAAACCAGGGGAGCTGCATTTGCTGCTCTGTTGTTATTGCAGCCTTTCACAGTTTTGAAGACAGTCTTAGACCATTTAGATCAGTGAGCTCAGCTGTGTGGGAATTTCCCCATGAACTGGTTCCCTCACAGGCTGTTTCACATTTGTGGATTACCACAATCCTAGAGAATATAAGGCCTGGCTAACAAGGTCATATATTCAGGAAATTTCCAAGAGGATTTCTGGAAACTATGTGATAGATATGCGATTCTCGCCTGTGCAGTAGAATTGACCCTATTGCTCATTTCTGACTTCACAATATATAAAGAAAATCAAATTATGCAAAGCACTGGAAATAAAAGCAAACTACATTCCCTGCTTACACAAATTCCTTAAGCACCTGCATTATTCAAAGCGTGTGTGTCATCCTGCTGGCTGCAATGCATTTGCCTAGATTTCAGCTCATTTTGCTTCACTGTGTGTTTCTGGAAGCCAGGCATCCCACTAAGTATCTGACAGAGTGATTTTCTGCTGTGGTGAGACTCCTGTCGTACTGACCACGCGGGCTTTAAATGCATCACTTGCTTTGCTGCTGCCACCAAGAGAATCGCACCTCTGAAGGACTAACATCACTTTGGGAAGCTGAACCACATGTCTGAGTTATTCACGCCGGAGTTCCTGTGAAAAATGAACACCTTTTCCCCCTGAGCACACTGAGGATTTCTATGATTTGGCAAGCTGCGCATCGTTTGCTACGGCCCCACACATCCCTCCCCTGCCAGCACCTGTCAGGACTGCCCTGGGTCTCCCTGCAGCGATCAGGGGCTGGGTGTGGGGCTGTGTGGCAGGGATGCCCCCCTGGCTCTCACCCCGTGGGACAGCTGTCTGGGAGCACAGCCAGTCATGAGCAGCGTGCAGGCACATCTCCTCCTTTGGGAGCTCCAGCTCCTGCACGCGCTTCTGGGCCCTCAGGAAGCTTCTGACAAAATTTCCTCCAAAACAGCAGAAAGGAGGCAGGATACAATCCTTCACCTTCGCTGGCTGTTCCCCAAACATCCTCATGTAATAAAGCTACTGATAGCGCAGCCTTGCCTCCCAGGACAGAGACACAAAGCCAGTCGCACAGCCGCGGTGCCAACAATAGCTAATAAAACCTGGAGGCAGCGTAGGTGTCTCGTTGCAGGATGGAGGCAGGGGAAGCACTTGCTCTGCGCCTGCTGGTGGTGGAGGTGTCCTCTGAGAAATCCTCGCTGAGTGGAGCCGAGACATCTGCACATCTGTGATGCTGAACGGGGGTGGTAGCGGATGGCTTGGAGGTCTGATGAGGTTTGGCAGAGGGTTTGCAATGCTGGGCATGCCCTGCTTCCCACCAAAGGTCATGACTTCTGGCTGAGAGTGCTGCTGGCCTCATTTCTGGCACAGCTCAAGCATTGTCATGCTGCTGCTGGTCCAGCCAGGAGAGCCCAGACTACTTTACATCTCTGAGGAACGTATAGCAAAATAAAGGAGTTTATGGCCCCTGTTGCTTAGAGGTGCACATATATATTGTCCTTACAGGGCAAGGCTTTGGTAGCGGGGTGGCTGCAGTGAAGGCCTCTGTGAGCAGAGCCCAGCAGCTGCCCTGTATTAGACCAGAGCAAGCTGCAGGTGGCTCCAAAAAGAAAATGTCACTGGCCAGAGCTGAGCCAGTGAGCGATGCTGGTTGGGCCTCTGTGAGAGCAAGAAAAGGTAAAAAAAAACACTGCCCAACAGCAGCTGGGAGAGAGGAGTGAGGCTGCAGCCCTGCAGCCCTCAGGTCAGTGCAGCAGGAGGGCAGGAGGTGCTCCAGGCACGGAGCAGCAGCTCCCCTGCAGGCTGTGGAGAGGCCCCTGGAGGAGCAGGCTGTCCCCCTGCAGCCCATGGGTCCCACATGGAGCAGATCTCCACGCTGCAGCCCCCCCGTGGGTGGAGGAGCCACCAGTGGAGCAGGTGGATGTGGCCTGGAGGAGGCTGCGGCCCATGGAGAGCCCCCGCAGGAACAGGTCCCCGTCCAGAGCTGCAGCCCGTGGAGAGGAGCTCACGCAGGAGCAGGGGGCCTGGGGGGAGCTGCTGCCCATGGGGGACCTGTGCTGGAGCAGTTTGCTCCTCGGGGATGGATGGATGGACCCCGTGGGACGGAGCCGTGTGGGAGCAGTGCTTGAAATACTGCAATGCCTCTTACTTACTCTATTATTAATTGGCAATAAATTGAATTATCTTCCCCAATCCAAGTCTATTTTGTCCATGATGGTGACTGGTGAAGGATCTCCCTGCCCTTATCTCAACCCACAACCTGTTTCATCACATTTTCTGCTCCAGTCCTGCTGAGAAGACAGAGTGGGAGAGCAGCAAGGTGGGCACCTGAGGTCCCACCAAGATCAACCCCCCCAGCGTAGCACCCCCAGCCCCTGCTGATCTGGATGACCGGGCAGCTGGGGTAGCTCCCAGCTTTTGGTTGAGGCTGGCCTGGCATCATTCCCTTCTGATGCAACACGCTGCGTTAGTGGGTCGTGCTTAAATGTCCCTTGGGAAGGAGTCCATGGGAAGTAGCTGGGGCTCTTCAGGGCAGGAACCAGGCCTGGGCAGGTCTGGCCACCCTGCAAGATTTGTCTTTCCATCTGCCTTCCCAAAATGCCCTGTCACCTGGGGGGACCCCTGCAGCCCCTGCCTCAGAGGTGCACCCATATGCTATCCACCGGAGTGCCCAGCCATGGCTCTTTTGCTTTGTTACCTCGTTGCTGTCAAAAAGCTTGAACATAGTGATGGTTTCCACGGTGCAAAGGCATTCATTTAATAAGGAAGGCCTGGTGTAAGTTTAGATTTTTTAACTCCAGTTGCTTTTTTTTTTTTTTTTTTTTTTTTTTTTTTTTTTAATATGAGTATGCATTATAATGCTCAGAGGGGTAGGAAAACCATCTTTGGGATTTACACAAAAACCAGCACACCCTACTCTGGATTTGTTAAAGAAATTTCTTTTTTTTTCCTTTTCAGTCAGTTGGCCTGCATGCTCTAGCCAGTGCAAAAGTGAAATTGTCATTGTTTTCATCAAGCTTCTGAAATGCCACGCTAAAATACCAGCCCAGTAAACTTGTGGGGTGATCCTAATTGTGCTGGCACAAGCATAATTTAATTCAGATTGCTATAACAACAAACAGTGTCCATGCTCGCTGTAATCATGTTAAGGCCGATACACGAAATAATTAGCATCTTTCTGTTTGGTAAATAGAGGTCCGCCGCAGGTCAGCCTCAATGAGGACACTGCATTGTTAGAAGATGAGGCCTTTAAAGCTTCTGCAGAACGGGTATTTGGAAATAGAGCTGGTCTAAAAAGCACAAAAGGAAGACTTCATTACCAAGGAAGCACCGCCACTTGCCTCTTACTTAGTTTTTGTTCCGTTTTCTGAAGAAAAATAGTAATTCATTTATTCAAGCTTAGGGAATCAAAGGAAATACCACACAATACAAGCAGCATTTGCTGAGTTTCATTGTACGTCCAAGTGTCACCTGACAGACTTCCTGAAAGCCAAGGATGTCTTCTTGCAGGCCCAAAGCTGACAAAACGCAAGCAGTTTGTTTATTTATTAGAAATTTCTGTGGTCACCAGGCCTGAGGCAGACTTGCCAGGTATTTAAGCTCCATGAGAAGATTGAGAAATTCAGAGAAGTAGAAGCACGCTTCCAAAAGCCAGTCAATAACTTACAGGTCTGGTCTTGGTAGTCTCTAAATCATTTCTGCAAAGGTTTTTGTTACTTACATCCAAAAAAGTAGCATCCACCTATTTTAAAGCTTACAGATTTTTATTTTTTATTTATTTTTTAACATACCTCTTAATAATGTGTGCTACCCAGTGCTATGGAGGTGAAGGAATGTCTTCTATTTATTCAGAGGCAATTGGTGCTTTCCAGCGAAAAATGACCCCGCTTCATAATTGTAGACTTTTCGCACACACGCAAGTCATTGCATTTGACATTTTCAGCATTTTGTAGCGGTGCCAGACAAATCATTATCCCTGCAGATTTGTTCTAAAATTGAGAGAGCATCTGAAGCATTTTTACCTTGCATTTATGATAAGCAGAAAATGTTGGTTAGTGATTTTAACAAAGTGTCATCAATTAAATGGCTTGAAATTTTCTGGAAACTCTTACAGAAACCTGCGTTTAGGCCCGCTAGGCACAAACAATGACATTTCAGCTGTTTCTCGTCAGCCTACTATGCATATCTGCTTCAGAGCGACAAGGTGGGTCTGATCCAGCAGATTAAAGAGGCAGCTCGTGCAGTTATAGGGAATTGTATACATTAACTGCAGCAACCTGTAGGCTAGCCTGGCAGAGCACAGAGCTCAGGACAGTTCAAATAGCATTTATGGATATAGTCTTTCTGGATCATGGAGGAAGCTCTTTTCTCTTAGGAAGGACAAGTTCATGGGCAAGGAGAGATCCTGGGGGTCACAGCACCCTCAGGAAGGAGCTGGTGCAGGCAAATGCCCCCAAAGCTGTCCCAAAGCAGGGGTGGCTGGGCAAGGGCTGTGAAGGGCTGCGTGGGCAGCAGGAGCCCCAGCAAGAGCTGGTGCCAGCTGACTTTCGCAGGGGAGAAAATGGCCAAACGTTCGTTATTGTGATCCAGGTTAGAATTTGCTGAAATATTTAATAAAGACAGTCATTTTAAGCTGCTGGGGACAAACCCAGATTAGGGACTCTGGGTTTGCTTACACGTCTCCTGCCGGAGTCATGTCCCTCATCAGCACAGTGCTGCTGAAGCATCCAAGTTTCTTTGAAAATTTCAGGCATGTTTCCCTTATCCTTCACTCTTCATACCCTTCTTCTTCTTCAAAATTCAGAGAAAATATTTTATTGATATTTTTTCTTTTTTATTAAAAAAAAAAAAAAAAGCTGTCTATTTACCCAACTGCTTTACTGCTTTAAAATGTTATTTTTGCCGACACTCACACCGATGCTGGCCGATGTGTTTCTTTTTCTGGCCGTTTTAACGCCGATTAGCACAATTCCAGTAATTCCCGCCTGCTGCCAGCAGAGGTCAGAACATCCGCAGTGTGCGGGAGTTAGAGGGGGAAAAACTGTCCGTGCTGTTTCGGCAGAATTGGGCCTTCAAACGCATCGGGAAGAAAATTCCCTTCGTGAATTATCTCAAGGTCCAAGACCATGATGGGTCCCCGTGATGGGGACTTTCCCAGATCTTGCTCAGAAGTGGATACGTTGGAACAGCAGCCAGAACGTTACGGGGTTGCTGAATAAACCCCACATATAAAAAGCACGGGGCTGGCTAGAGTGGGTTACCTGATGGGGTGCCCCCACAGCCAGAGCAGCCAGGCTTCAAGTTTTGGGCAGTATGAGAAGATCTTCGAGTTGTCTGCCTCTCTGAAGGAAAAGGTCTTAAGGCATACAGGGAGTTCAGACAAATTTATCAACAACAAGTCATGCAATTAGCACTTTTTTCCTCTACGGTGTTTGTGGTCAGAGTAATTCTGCATCCTTTACCCTGCGAAACTAAAGAGAAGAGGGTCTTTTTTCCTCTATTTGAGTCTTTCTGCTGCTTGTGTGACATCCTCTTGCTCCTCAGAGCCGTCCCTGAGCCCCTGGGGGTGCTGGCAGCTGGCAGGGTGAGTGACAGGCGAGCTGTGCCAAGACCTTGAGGTCCTCCAGGCCTGCTTGCATGCCGGGAGGGATGCGCAGATCCAACGGGCTTGGGAGAGCTGAGAGGGAGGTCAGGCCTTGCAGAACGACACGCACCCCCCGCCCAAACCCTTTTCTTCAAAAATCCTGTTCTGTGTATTTGGTGATTTACGTGCTTTGTCCAGAGGTCTGAAGTGAGCCAGACCTGAAAAGCAGATGTGAAGAGACGAGCTCCCAGGGCAGTTGCTGCAAGGCTTTCTATAGACACTGCGCTGCAGTTTTTCAGGAATACAGTCACATCTCCTCGTCAGGTGCTCTCCGGTGTGGTCAGGACTTCTGTTATTAACTTGTACATTGTAGTTGTGCTTTCCCCTGCCTGTCATACAGCAGTCAGACATCCTAATCATTTGTACCATACAGTGCCTGAATGTCACAGCAAGCTAGGACACTTGGAGAAATGAAAACACCTCATGTTTTGCACATTTATTGAAGTCAAAGCCTTCTGTCAGTACAACACGTGGTGTCACCCAAGCTTCGTCGGGAAGGGGCGAGGGCTCCCTGGACAGGACCACCCAGGAGAAGAGGAGGGAGCATGTGAGATGGCACCCAGCATTTCAGCTGGGAAACAGAGGTGTTTGTTCTGAAAACAGCCATGCTGGAAAAAGCCCACTGCACAAATAAACACTCGGAATGCTTGGTTGGGCTCCAGGTGAGAAGGCAAGTAGGTCTGGAGAGATGTCTGGCCCCAGTGCCCTCCAGGACCTGCTGCACACGACGCAGTGCAACATGAGGAGACAGGGCAGGAGGGTGGGGGAACACCATCAGTATTCCCGCTGAGTACCGGCTGGCTCCCTCCCCAGCAAAATGACAGGATTTCTGCAACTGAGCAGCGTGTTGCTACGAAAAACTGCTTGCAGCTCTACTCAAAGAAAAAATTGGGATGAAGTCCATGGGAAGATCCCCTTCCTCTTTCAGCAGGAGAAAAAAAAAGTGTAATTCTCCCTTCGTGTAACTTCAAAACCGCGTGCAGCAGTGACTGAAGTAGTTCATCACAGCTCTCCTGCAAGAGGCAGGAATGCAGATTACACACACACATCTTACCAGAAAGCAGGCCAACAGCCTAGCTTACACTTCAGTGAAAGTGTTTTGTATCATTCATCAGTGATACGCTTTCAGAAATGTCTGAAATAGTGCTATTGTCATACTGGCCCTTACTGCCCTTCTTTTGGGACTGTTTTTTTTTTCCAAGAGTAAGTTTTCTTTTTCCAAAAGAAGCATTTCTTTAAAAAGGTAGCAAAAATCTATTGTGGAGAATTTTTACTTGTTAAGTTGCCTTTTGAAGAAGTTTCTTTTCAATTCCTGAAAGTTACTGGCACATATATGACCTAGATGGGGATTTGCCCCCTTTTATGTAGATATATTTTTTCTTTTGTTACATAGCAAGGGGTTTCTAAAGCATTACTGACAGAGGATTTCATCCTCTCTCCTGCCCTCCTTATGTTCCAAGGGCTACTCAAGAAAAATCAGGAAAGCAAACTTGATTAGGTTCCTTTAGTGGATGTCCTCGTTTTTTTTTTTTTCTGCAACAAGAATTAAAGAAAAAAGTTTCCTTTCTTCATAGTCATTCACAGTTTTCCACAGCTGTCATCTTTCCTTCAGCCCAGTCCTGCTGCTGCCCTGATCCCTGTGCAGGAAATCCATTCCCCATCATTTTTTCAGGGCCTTTTTAACTCCACCCATAGGAATTGGCCTCCGAGGCTGCTTGAGGCTGCCCCAGGCAGTGGTGGAGGCTGCCGGGAAAGCAGAGCTGTGTTTCAGAGCCATTGTTCCTCCACTTGTCTCTCCTGTGCTCCCACAGGCAGACCTTGCCCTTCCCACGGTGAGAGAGAGTTGTTTAATCCTGGAGAAGTAACGCATGAGGACACACGGGGGATGCATGTGTTGTCCACCCTCCCTTGCTTCATCACCTGCTCCAGTCTGGGGCTGTCTTCTCCTCTGTAATTAGGTTCAGTGGCTCCTGGAAAACGAGCTGAGATACAGAGCTGGAGCATGGGGACACCTGAGGTCAGCTAAGGTGATTAGGCTCCAGCAGCACTGCTGCAGGAGGAATGCTCCCCGCGCATTTTCACCCTTTTAGCAAATCCTTGTGGGGAAAGGCTTGGCTTTAAAGACAGAAAAATTTGTGTTAGAAGAGAAGGCGCGAGGAAGCTGCTTTCAGCAGACAGCAGATGCTTTCTCACTCAAATGAGAGACCCGTGTTTCCCTGCAGGTCTCTGTGCTGACTCTCCTGCTTAATATAGCTCCTTGCTTTTAATTTATGTGCTGGCAAACATGCCTTACTGCAGTTTCAAACCAAAATCTCTTTATGATGCACATACGCGTGTATGTGCACACTCACACGCACTTTAGTAACTCACTGCTTGCTCCTAGTTCACACATATGGAAGAAACAGCTCTGAAAGACGGGTATTCCTCTCTCTGGAAAAGAGCTTTGGAAGCTTATTTTGGTGGGTATTGCTCTCAGTTTTTACCTGAGGAGACAACGGGGAGCTCTGAGCAGACACTGCTGGCAGCGTGGCAGCCAGCGATGGGCCTCCAAGTAGCTTTCCTTGGCTTCAGGATGCTTTTTGGCAGCTGGAGAGGGAAGCTCTAGGGTGACGGCTGTGGGAGACCAGGCTCCAGCAGCAAGCTCCCTGGCGATTCCACATGCTGGGGACAAAACATTTCACCTTTCTGACAGCAGCCCTGCTCAGGCTCTGGCACACACACCTGAGCGAAGTGATTCCCCCGTGCATGGTTCCCAGCAGCAGCCAGGGCAGCATGAGAGGAGGCGGTGCAGGGTTGTGCAACCAGAATGCGATGACACCCGACGGTCTCAATCCTGTCTTCATCCCACAGCCTGCTTCCAAGCAGGGCATTCACACAGAGGCTCACAGCTGTCTGAAGAGGGGGGTTGTTTGCTTTGGGTGGAAATGTATTTCCAAGAAGTCAGCATGGTGAAGGAGTTTCCCACCAGCCGTTAATCTGACATTTTACTCAGATTTTAGTAACAGTAGCCACAGGGCCTGACAGTAAAGCCAGGGTATAGCTCCCATCCCAGCTTCTACACTGGGGGCAGTCTGCTAGACCAGAACATCAGGAGCTCAGCAAGGGCACAATCCTGGAGTAGAGAAGGCTGGCAAGCCTTAGGGACACCTCATAAAATACACTGATGCTTCCTACAGCTAAGCAATAACATCATACGACGACCTGAGTATTTCCACGCTGGCACCTCTGCCCTCCCATTTTGACCACTAAATGAGATTAAATGTTCACTCATGAATTTAAATGGTGAAGCTAACCACCTTGCTTTGAGGAGGTTGCAGAGAATTTGATTAGCAGAGGAACAAGGTGATATGAAAAGGGAGGCTTACAGTCAATTGAGTGCATCCATAAGCTCTCTGCATGCCAACATACGATGAGAAACCTCTACATGACTGAAATTAAAGCTCATAAGGGTGAAAACACCTAGGCAAGCAGGGGGATAAACAAAAAGAAGTGGGCAATGGAAGAGAAAAAGTAAAGGGATAGACAAAAGGATAAGAGACACATCAAGTGCTGGAGCTGGTTCCATAAAAAACAAACAAACAAAAAAAACCACACAACAAACTTCATTTCTGGAATAACAAACTTAATCCAGAGATCTTTGCACCTTGGGAGCTTCTGGTTTTCTTTGTTTGGAAACATTTATATAGCTGTGGCATAGTCATGAAAATGTTTATAAATCCAAAGCTTCATGAATCTGCAGGAGATGTAAATCATTTGTCATCTGCTATTTGCTATTCTCCTATAAAAATGCCAATCATCCAAGCAGGGTTTGGCTAGGGTAGCCAAATTCAAAAGAAAATACTGAATAAGGGCTAAATCAGGAACTGACAGCCAAGACAATCTGCTTTCCCTGAACACATGCTTTTCCTTAAGAGAGGCCAAGGTGACCTAATGTCTGGGCATTATAGATCTCAATGGTATGGGCAAGAAGCCTCCCTTCACTTAAGTCAGCTTTACCATACCTTGCAGTCTGCCTGGCGCTGATGCCTTGGCTCTTTGCTGCTCCTGCTTCTCCCCCTTTCCTTAAAGTGCACCTGGGCACCGGTGAAACGTTCTTCAGGGAGAAAAGGACAAAACAGCAGTTCCTTAATCTCACGAGTGAAAATAGGAAAACGCAACAAGTATCCACTCCCTACCCTCATCTCTCATATGATTTTTGATGCAGTTTTTGGAAAAGAATATTGAAAAACCTTGCTGGTGTGTTTGAGGCAGCGATAAAGCCAGGGCACCCCTCTGCTCGGGGCACGTGAAGCTCTGCAATCCCATCCCAGCACGTGGCTGGGGCACCTGGCACCAGCCTGCCCAGCCATGGGGCTCGGCCGTCCCTCGGATTTGTGCTTGTCACCCAGGGCCTGAGTGCATCACAGTCACACACTGCGCTGCGGTGTGACAGGTCTGGCTGGAGTGTCCTGGTTCACAACCCACATCCCTCGGGCCCTCGCTGTCCCCAGAGGCTGTCAGGGTGGGAGGGAGAAAACACTGAATTTTGAGCTGAAATAGCATCAGAGATATATTTGCTTCAGAGCTGTGCTGGGCTTTGTTAGCCTGCAAACATCCGAAACTGCTAGGAAAACGTTGGTTGTGTGGCAGATGGCAGCCCTAGGATTGGCGCTTGAGGAGGGAGATGAAGGCATCTGGATACGATGTGCTGCTAAAAGAAACAGCACAGCCACAGTAGAAGCGGAAAGAGCAGCTTTTTGGGAGGTCCAGCTGCTAACATAGGTGGCAAGGGTCAGTGTGAGGACAGGTGGAAAGAAGCCCCATTTACCTTCTTAAAAAAGAGGCAGAAAGATGGCGTGGAATGGGAGGTAAGCTTGGCATTTGCTACACTCCAGGACTTTCTGCTTTACCAATGAGACCTTTCTGACAAAAATGCTGGTGGTGCCTGCAATGCTCCCGCCACCATTCGGCAGCAAGAATTCAGCTTTTGACAGATTCAGTTATATCTTGTGGTTTATCTGGCTTTTACAACACTGAGCATAGCTGGAGGATAAGGTGGCAGGTCTCAGGAGCCCCTTTGATTCACAATAGACAAAGTGTAGGATCTTACTTCCACAGTTTAATGTGGATTCCCACAGCAATACTTCCAATTCAGATCCCTGCATCATTATGCAGTCAAGCTAAATGTACATTAAAATATTATGCCATGGAAGTATATTAGCAGTAATTGCTGTTAAATGAGGCACGAACATTTAAAGAAAACTATTTTTGAGAGAAAAAAAAACAAACACAAAAACTCAAGAATAAAACTCCTGAGTGATTAAAGAATTTATATAGCACAGAACAATGCTCTCAATTAGACGACAGGTTCATCTGTGACAGAGCTATCCTCAGCTCCCCATCACAACCCCCCGGGTATGCAGGACTCTGAGGAGCAGCATCAGTTACCAATGGCTGCCTGATGCTCTCTGTGCAAGGATACACCGCTGATACACTCACGTGAAGTATTGCAATAAAAATAAGGCAGACCAAAAAAAACCAACAGCATCAAAAAAAAAAAAAAAAACATCAAAAAACAACAACAAAAAAAAACAACTTACTGAAGACTTCCTATCCCCCCAGATCCTAAAGAGGATATTTATGAGAATTTTTGCAGAAAGGAAAACTGCAAGTAGTTGATGTTGTTGTCACCTTCTTTTTTAATTTTGCATTTCTTTTTTCTTTGCTTATTTGAAAAATAGATGCAATAAGTTCTTTTTCTTTAAGGATCATGATTAGTTGTTTTAGCAAAAGAATTACACTCATACGCCAGGACCCCAGCGTGCTAGGTCTGGAGTGACCTCACTCCAACTATACGGTCCAAGCGATGAACAGAAAATGCCAGAAGGGAACGGATGGTAAGAGGTTTTTAGGAGCTAATTCTTTTCAACCCTACTGACTTGGTGGAAAAGTCCAGAATATTCTGGCTGGGCAACATGAGAGGAATGCAAACTGACATTCTTCTTTTGGACAGCCAATTTACACTTCTAGTCAGTAAGAAAGACCAAAAAAACTACTCACAAACAAACTAAACCAAACCAAAAACCAACCAACAAACCAATTAAAAAAAATTCTGGGAAGTTTCAGTGTTTTGTTGTTGTTTGTTTTGTTTTTCCTCTCAGAATCATTTCTGGACTTCTGTCTGAATTATCCTAATTTTGCCAAGTCCTGCTTGCACTGCAGAAAGCACTCAGCCCCGTGGTGTCTGTGTTTCTGCTGACTGAGCAATGAGCTAAGACAGACAACAATTTTCCTGAGAGATTATTGTAGAGCTGTTTAAAAAGCACCCCTGAATTTGTCTTGTATAAGGTACGATGAAGTAAGAATGGTATTATTTGAAAACTGATTTTTGAAAGCGTTTCTTCATAATAAAAGTGAATGATTCACTTGTGGGTGTTCATAACCATGAGGGTGGCCATTTCTGAGTGATCAGATCAGTGGTAACCGGCACATTGCATACACAGCAGTCTCTGCCATGCAGTCATAGGAATTAGGATGACTGCCTATTCCTCTACCTCACCCAGGTAACAACATAATTCCTGACTGACAGTTCACTCACTGACCCTTAAAATCCCTGAAGGTGAGACTCCACGGCAGCTTGAGGCAGCCATTTCAAACGCTGTTACCCCTCTAGCTACTTCATCAGTCAGAGAGGAGAGGAGAGGAATGGCTTTTCTCATGCCACAGACATGGAGGTGTGGTGGGCTGGCCCCAGCCAGCAGCACACACACCCAGCCGCTTGCTTACCCTCCCCAGTGGGAAGGGAGAGAATAGGAAAAAAACAGAACCAGGAAGCTGTTGGGTGGAAATAAAGAGTGGCAGAACACTTACTGTTGCCTGCAAAGACTGTTGCAGGCAAAATAGACTAAACTTAGGGGATTATTTTAATTTACTGCCAATTAACATAAAGACTTAATTACTCATTTGGGGAAACAAAGAAGAAAAACATTTAAACACTTGGGAGAATACCTTTCTCAGGCTTGACTTCACTCCAGATACCTCTCCTCTTGTTATTGCTGCAGGTTACACTTGTTCACTTCAGTGAGGTGATGGGGGCCACCTCACGGTTTGTGGTGCAGTGGTTCCTCTCTGACACTACTTGTTTCTCATTCTTTTCTTCTGCTGCTCCTTCCCCCCTCACTCTTCCCCTAAGCCCCAGCATTGTCTCTCCACAGGCTGCAGTCTCTCTGGGGGCTACCTGCTCTGGTTTGAGCTTTCCATGGGCCACAGGCCCTTCAGGGGCATTACCAATTCAATACATCACCTCCTACTCTTTTGGCCTTGTTCCTTCTCTCTCTCTCTCAGCTTTTGCCAACCTTTTTAAAATCTGTTTTCACAGAAGCATCACAGACTCCTCTGGTTGGTTCAGAGCACCACCACCTGGGGTGGGGACATTGGAGCCACCTGGGAGCAGCTGTGTCTGCCACAGGCCGCTCCAGCCTTGCCTCACAAGCCCGGCTACTAACACCTTGCCATGCATGCCCCAAACAGGAGATTTCAACCTCTTTCCACTCTTTGTCAGAATGAAATAGACTTTAGTGCTTTTTCACCCAAGAAATCAAAAATTGAGACCCATTCACCCTCACTCAAGTGGTGAAGATGAGTCTCATCAGTGTCATGAGCAGAGATGTTCTTAGTGCCTCAGATCTCAAAAAGTGTCTTAGCCTGTGCACTCCCTAAACTTGGGTTTTGGGGGTGGGGGGTAGGGGGTAGGGGGAGGAATTGGGAAGGGGGAGACAAGACTCAGTTTCTTCTTTTGATTGGGGTTCACTACTGTCAAAAAAACTCCTCCACCACTGAAGGACAGGGCAGGTGAGGTCCACCATGAAGCAAAGGGAGTGTCTGTTCAATCTTAGGATCTACCTACAAGCAACACAGGTGACAGCAATCATTTTGTTAAGGCTCCTCAGGGTTATTGAATGATTTTTATTTGCACTTCATTCCTGGAAGGGTGAAGAAAAATCCTTACCACATGAAAGCACATTCTTTGTAACATATTCCACTCAAGGTCTTTTTGCCAGTTTTAAAGATGCACGTTCTGGTCTTTACCTAGTGTAAACTGCTATAGGTCTACTATAGCCAATGTATCTCCATGGAAAGATGAATTTTGGACTTATGTGTAAGGTAGAGAGCAGGAATAATACTAAAATAAAATTGTTTTAATAGCTTTGATTCTCCATATGGATTTTGTTTGACATAACTACCTGGATTTCACTGGAATTGCTACTGTAAGGGGACCTCAGAATCGAGCATCTTGTACTAGCAGGGAGAAGTGGCAGTAGACTGTATGCATTGTAATGATGGATGTAGGAAACACACACCCATATAGCTTTCAGTCCCAAAGGTAATAAATTTCTCTTGGGAAAGCAATAGAACATGAGGAAAGTATGATTTTTATAAGCCAATAATTACATTTTTACGCAGTTATATTTCCCCAGGGTTGAATTCACATTTATTGGATTACCAAAGTAATCCGGAGCAATGTCACACTGTTATGTGATATATTCCAGGTGGCCAAGGATACTGCAGCAGAGTAAGCTGTTTGATCATCTTCTTTCCTTGAATCCCTGGGAATTTTAGAAGACTCCAAAGTCGAAGTACCAACTTTTCTATTTACCTCTATTTGAATGTTTCCTCACTGTGATACTGTAAACAGACTATACAAAACGTTTGCCCTTTCATGAAAGGAAATCTCCAAAGTGCCAGACATTTGACAGTGAGTCCTTTATGACTTAAAAATCCTCACAGATCTATCACAAAATTCTAGGATGTATGGGATTGGTATTTTTACCTTCTCCCTTTATTTCTTCTGAGGCTTGTGTGAATTGGTTTCAACTTCTGATGCGCTCTACATTGTTTTTCTTACTTCAAATCTCTTTCTTATCTAGGTCTGTGGTTTAACCATCAATTTAGAGAATTAAATCCAAGGGAGACATTTTAAAAACTCACAAAATGTCAAACCACTACAATATTCCAATGTCTTTGAAATAGCATCTTTATCTTAGGAGCTGGAAAGCTGAATCACTCAGCAGCACACTCTGTGATGTGTCCATCTTTACAGGATGCTGTAAAGAAATAAACCTGCATCTCTGGAGTGCATAAACCACAACTCTACCCTTACTGTCATTCATTCCCTTGAAATTTAAGTTGCAGTCTTCCACAGAATACCACACATTCAAATTAATTTCTGTATAGATCAGTGGTGGGACTGGAGAAAGGATGGTCTAAAATTGCAAGCAAGACCAAGACTGTGGGCTAATGGAGAAGGAAGATGTGCTCACGTCTGACTGCTTGCCAATTTTTACTCCATGTTCATTAGTCTAAAAAGAGTTCTATTTACATACAATGGATTTTATATACATCTACATACAATCCTTGTACTGTTGTAAAAGATCTGTGCTCTGGTTCTCCCCAATGTCCTCTGAAGATCAGAGCCTGCACTGATATGCTCAGAGTCACACATCAAATCCACAGCACAGTGCCTGGCCACTTTTACTGCATCCATATGTTCATGCAGTACCACAAAAGCACTCCCCTGACACATTTCTTCACCTCAGCTGAGCTTGGTCCCAAGAGTTTGCAGTGCAAGTTGTGCTGACTTAAGGCTAAAGGTGACTTTCAGGTGAGGAACTTCTCTTTATAGAGTCATCACTTTTGTATGTCTATCTGAAAACTCAGTTTGATCTCAAACAATTAGTTTGATCTCACAGCTGTCCATTCAGATGTGATTTTAACATAAGGGCATAAACGTGGTGTAAAGAAAAAGATGATGCACTAATTCTTAACAGCTTGCTAGTTATAAAGACTAATAACACACAGAAATAAAGCTGGTGTTCCTGTAAATTTTGCAATCATGCTACTATACTATTCATAAGCAGCGCATACCATTTGTTCTCTTTTTGGGCTTTGCAGGGATAAGTCACTACACTAAATATATGTGAGGACACAATCAAATCCTCCATGGCAAGAGGAAAGCCTTTTCTCCGTTTTCATTTCTCTGATCAATTGGGACTTCAGATCTTCCAAGGAAAAACAGTTGCTTAAGCAGTTATACTGAAATATCAGCATCAGGAAGGACCTTTCAATTAAAAAAATAAAATAAAATTTGTTTAAGTATTTAGAACATTATTCTCTCTTACACTATTATCTGTCATTCCAAGTTATATATGGTGGCAATGAAGGCAGATTAGCTCTAAAAAGGAAAAGTTGATGGATAGTGAACACTACAGATTTAAAGACATTTTGTCCAACAGAAAGTCATTTCAGGACTGAAGCCAACAACAGGGATGTGCGGGGAAGGGAGGCAGGAAAAGGCAAGTGAAGGGAAAGTAAAGGAAGGGGCAGCAGTCATTGGCCATCATGCAAATACTGCAGATGTGGCTTTGCACCTTGGGCGAGAGCCTATGGCACGAGAGGCAATGGAAGCACAGAACTGTGCAGGTAGGACTGGGCCAGCTGCTCTTTAGACAGAGCTGCTGAGGGTGGAGATGCCATGGGGATCTACCTACCACCGAGGGCTTAAAAGTACCAAGGACCAATGCAAATCCAGAGTGAAACCAGGAGTAACGTAACTAGCAGTCTGTATGTGTAACAGCATATGTGTAACAGCTGGTGATAAGTCATACAGCATTGGATTTGTGTAAATATTAGTGCCCCATCATGTGCGAGGGTGCTGGAAGAACATCAGCTTGCTTCTTTTGCTGCCTGTGCGGTTAGATATTTGGGAATGATGAGAAGCTGACCCAGTAAACATAATTGGTCTGTACTGGCTTGCAGGTTGAAACTTGAATGATCAGCATTGTTCTCCAGAAGGCCCTTTCAGTGTTGTATGACCTTTGTTTTCTCAAAGAGAAAGTCTAGAGAAGTCTAAAGGATGACTATCGGTTTCATCTGACAGCCCAAATGAGTGCATTGTACCAGAGACAGGCGAAGTGAGGGATGGTCTTCAGGTATTCTTCCTGCTTCTGTTTGCCACTGTCCCTGAAACTCAAATGAGATTGAGCCGTGTATCACAGAAGTTCAAGTTTACACAGGTCTAGTATAAATGAAATGAACGATAGCAGGAAGACAAATTTCCATGCCACAGTCAGAAATATATGCCATAAAACATGCATGGTAGTTAAGAGATGTTTTCTATTATTTCCTGTGTTCTACAAGCTGAGAGTGGCCAAAATTACAAACATTATTTTGATTTATTTTTAAGAAGAAAAGTACTGGATTAGATTGTTGGGCTGAAGACCAAAATGGCCTTTCCCAGACATTTGGTAGGCCACTAATTGAGAACACACAAAAATTATATTTGAGGCACATTGGGTGGATCCTGAACATATGAAGCAAACCCACAAGCTGCGGGCTCTGATTTGGGTGGGACAGGGGGGCTTTCTATTCGAAAACTGTCTTTTCCAGTGGTATTTTTAGGAAGGCTGTGCTACAAGAACAGTGTATCGTGGAACCATTATCATTCTTCTGGAAAAGCAGGAACTTTCTGAACCATAGAAAGAAACTATAATTGAAAAGGGCTAAAAGAAGCTGCTGAAGTTCCCAGCTTGTAGGGGAAAAAAATCTGTTGAGAAAGAGCATTTCAAAGAAAGAGTATTTCATCTACTTCTAAAAGAGATGTGAGCATACCTGCTCCCCCATCCCACACAGGTATAACACCAGTAGCTCTGCTTCAATGACCTTTTAGAGCACAGCTTCTAGACCCTGGCTACCACGTAGGACAGCCTTGGCATCGGAAGGCCGAGAGCTGCCTCCGGGCAGATGCTAAGTCCCACCCGTATCTGATTGAGGCCGAGCAGTGAAGGGCTTTCCTGTATGGACCCCTGGCTGGTACCAGGCTTCATGGGGGAGAAGTCTGGCCTCAGTTACTGCCTGGCCACTTGGCTGGGTGCAGAGCTGAAGACTCATCTTGCTGCCCACAGCAGACTCTGCTCCCTTGGCTCCTGCCTCTGCTGTTGAGGAGCCAGTGCTGCGTACCTGCCTGATTCTTTTCCTCTCGGGACATAGATAAAGTGTCCTGCACAGTACCTTATGTCCCATGTGTGCAGACAGTGCTGGCCAGCAGAGCAGAGCGTTTCTGTCTTCGGGAAAGTGGCTCCAGTGCTTGATGTGGTTCAGCACACAAATTGAGATGCCTCATGAAGCCTGCAGATCCAAATAAAAAGGAAGCAGCTGAGAAAGCTGGAAGGACTGACTGTTTTGTTTTGTTTTCTCTCTCTCTCTCTCTCTCTCTTTTTTTTTTTTTTTTTCTTACTTAATTGATGTTATTAACTTGCTTCTTCAAGAAATCACAGCAAGGATGAGTCATCAGCACAGGGAAACAGTGTGGTATAGAAAAGTGTCTTCCCTTTGCCTGTGACAGCATGCAGAAAGCCATGGGGACTGTCAGATGGGAGTGAGTGGGGCTGGAGGAGCGAAGGATGCAGGGACCATGGGATAACAGATGAGGAAGACTGTCTTTCCAGCAGAGTAGTACAGCAGAGGCTAAATGAAGGGAAGTAATGTTCACAGGTTATGGGGCTTTCCCCAGAAAAGGAGTGCAGGGCAAAGGGGGTGGATTTAAAGCAGCCTCCAGCCCACAGTGAAAGGCAGGGAGTGTGTATGCGGTGATGGCAGCATGAGGAGAAAGCACAGGGAGTACCAGACTGTGACAACTCCTCGTGGCACAGCATCCATGTAGCTGAACATGAGCATGCTAAGTGATGTTACAAGTTTCTGCACATTTTTGCTCCATAAGAAGGAGAAAAACACCAACCTGTTATATCAAAATTCTCCACAGTATATCAAGCACAAGGACATTAAGCAATAAACACAATTTGACCTTGAAACTGCTATCAGATCCTCTGACTACAGCATTCTCCTGGTGGCTAGCTGAAGTGGGACATGAAGGTCAGCTACATCTTAAGGATGCTGCGGATACATAACATACTGGTAAGGTGCATCTTATGATCACTGAAGGGCCAATAATAGATGCATATGCTCCTGGTGCCTCCATGATGCTCTGCTGCGTTTCTTATCACTTGTTTAAATGACTGCAGTTGCATTCTAAGCTGCAAACCTGGTGTCAGGTTGTAAAAAGTCATCTGCCTTTGGGGTAAAGGGGAGTGACAGCTTGCATTACTGTCATTATTAGAGCAAGGATACGGGCAGAACTGCAGCCTGAAAGTTAAGCCCTCCCCCATTGCTGTGGTAAATCGCCTTGGAGAAAGATAAAACAAATCTTATGAAAGGTTCCTGTAAAACAGTGCTTGTACACAACAGAAGAGGAAAACTGATATAAATCCAGCCTCGTGTGCAACACCACGACATCCCCATGAAGGAGTGACCTCAGAATCTCCACATCGGTTGGTGCGGATCTGCGTGCAAAGTGCTCTGTAACATAAACTCTCGTTATGTTTTGTGAGACCTTCTCTTTCGAGCCAGTGAAGTCAAAGCTGAATGAATCATGAACAAAACCTGGAAATTCCCCAAGTATATGCATCATCACCAGGCCCAGCCACAAACCATCTGGATACTGTTGATGATTAACTGTCTCTGGTCAGGAAGCGCTGTCCTCGAGTCAGCTGCAGGTGTACCTTTGATAAGACCTTCTGGCTCTGAAACAGATAATCTTAGGAAAGATGGAGCCAAAACATTGTTTATGGCTATTGCCTCAGGGTAGAACGACGATGTATGTTTTACAGGTATGAAGGGGGATGGAAGGAGCTGACCACTTTTGGAAAGGGAACATGGAGAGTGAGTGTGATTGCTGTCTGTAACACCTAGAGAAAGGAGAAGAGCCATTTATGCTGGAGTGCAATGCTGACATGAGTACAAATGGCTGTCTGTCCTCCATAGCTATGCCTAGACCAGGAACTGGAAGAAACCTCACTTTCTGCTCTCTCCATTGGCAGATACTGTGAGGATATGATCTGATCCTCTGGGCAGGGCATTATTGGGTTTGCTGTCCATACCCACGAGGGGCTGTGCTGCACATCTTGGGCCCTTTGCTACTGATTCTCTGCAGCATGTCAGGACATTGCAGAGCCTACATTTAAAAAGCTGGTGATTGAAAAAATAGCACACAATTCTCAGCTCTTACAAGAACATCGGGGCTTGCTGTGGTATGGCCAGTTATATGACAGCAAGGCAAGCTGGTGTGAAAAGGAGAGAAGCACTAGTTTGAAGCACTGCGTGTATTTGCTTCATTTTGTCCGTGTGCTGCTGAGGTCTTACCAATACAACAATTTCCTGCTGTTCCCTGGAGATCTACATTTAGAGAAATGGGAATGTGGCTGAGGAAAGTCAAAGAAGGTGTCAGACAGTGACACCCCGAGGCATGAGCAGCATATTAGTTTGCATAACTTCTCATGGGCCAGTTGGATAAATGCCCGTCCTCTCAGACAGACCGTGGCTGCTGGGCCTTGCTCCTCTGGGTGCTTTGAGCAGGGACAAAACCTCCAGCTCCAAATGTCCTGTTAACAGGTAAAGAGCAAACAGTGAATTTAAACCTGGGAAATTTGAGAAAAACAGTTTTTTAGCTAAAACTCTGACTGAAAAAGAGAGGCGTTTTCAGCTGTTGGCTCTTGGTCTGAAAGAGTCTGGGGTGGTGTTTCCAGGATTATAGGGAAGCTACAAAAACACCCTGGCAGCAAACTGTGCCCATTTTAGGGGAAAGCATTTTTATGAGACAAGACTGGACGGGTTTGTGCTGGGAACACTTCCTGACTGATGAGCAGCAAGTGTGCAGCAAGAGACACCAGTACCGCGACCACAAACTTCTTCCCCATTGTCTCCTGCTGACACACCGAGCTATAAATGTCACCCCTCTGCCTGCTCGCTATCCTCACCAGCCCATGTGAGAAACAGGCCCCTAACCAACATCACTATTCACCTAGGCACAGGGTCACAAGGAAAACGCTGCCTTTCCTGTCAGTGTCATTGCCTATCCCCGTCACCCTTGCCTAATAACCAAATGCATGCAGCAAGTGAGGCAGATTAGCTGCGGTGCCTCACCAGAGGCAGCTGGCAAGCTCAGAAGGCTTCAGAAGCAGCATGTTCTCACAGGAAACTCTATTTTGCTTTCCACAGGCTGTCTGGACAAAAATAG
Source organism: Netta rufina (assembly GCF_964035555.1). Lineage (NCBI taxonomy): Eukaryota > Metazoa > Chordata > Aves > Anseriformes > Anatidae > Netta > Netta rufina. Next base: position 115,629,262 of record NC_140123.1, read on the forward strand.
AATCAACTTATGGCCTCTGATTTTTATTTTTTTTTTCCCCCACAGCTAGGAGAAGCAGTGGTAGGCTTCCTAGAGGAGCTAGCTGGTTGCATGTGTAGTCTCCAAATGTCACAACTCCTAGCATGAATCAGGGAGAGAGGCTGCTTTTGTAGTTCTTCCCTCTCTTGCCATATGTCTTTGTTAATATTAAGAGGAGACACATTCAGCACATTAGCCTGGAAAAGAGGAGTTCCTAAACTGGATTGCACCGATGTGTGGAGATTCTTTTTAAAAGCTTACATAGCCATAGAGTTTGATTCAAAGAAAACTGCTGACTTTGAAGACCACTAAATGGGGACCATAAAAGAAGAATTATACAAATTCTTCAAATAAGAATATCCAGTTGTTATCTTTGACTATTAGATAACATTTAAGTGCTTTCCCTCCCTTGTCTCCTCAGTCCATCTAATAAATCTGCCCCCAAAAGATTTGCGAATTGGTGTGCAAAAAGCAAAACCAACCTCCTGGTGACATAAATTCAAATCTAAATGGATAACAACAATATGGCTGTAAAAACACAGAATATTTATAATAGCCCCAAAATTGGGAAGATGTAACTACATACCTAAATCTTTCCTTCAGCAGAGGACAAGCTGGATGCACACTTTGGAGGATGAAAGCTAGGAATTACCTTCAGGCTTTGATATGAGCAATGCTGGTTGAGATGCAGTGCTTAGGGTCTGGAAGACAGTGTTAGGAGGTGCATGTGTCCATGCTGATGTGAGTAGGGCATGTGGAGGCACTCAGCTGGAGAGCTGCAGAAACATCTCAATGTGGAGAAACCCAGGAGCTCCTACCTTCCACTGCAGCACAGCAGTAGGTCTCCATGCAAGTTACACCAGTGGCAGTTGTGATGGTGCAGCATTAATAGCACAGAAGACAGCTGCTGTTCCGAAGGATGTGGTCCTGTACGGGTTTTGCCAGGGGCAGAGCTGTTTTTCTTCACAGTAGCTCATATGGTCCCATGTTTTGGGCTGGTGATGAAAACAGTGTTGATAACACACCAATGTTTTAGTTGTTGCTGAACAGTGCTTGCACAGCATCAAGGACTTTAGTGTTTATCAAACCACCCTGCCAGTGAGGAGGAGGGTAGGGGTGCACAAGGAGCTGGAGGGGACACAGCCAGGACAGCTGGCCCAGGCTGGTCAGAGGGATGCCCCATGCCATAGGGTGCCATGCTCAGCAATAAATGCTGGCAGAAAAGAAGGACGAGGCAAGGACTTTTGGAGTGATGCTGTTTGTCTTCCCAGGTAGTCCTTACTTGTAACAAGCCCTGCTTTCCTGGAAGTGGCCAGCACCTGCATGCCGGTGGGAAACAGTAAATGAATGCTTTGTTTTGCTTTGCTTGCGGGTGCAGCTTTTGCTTTACCTAGCAAACCATCCTTATCTCAGCCCATGGGTTCCCACAGTTCTGCCCATCCCACTGCGGGGGAGCGAGTGTGCAGCTGAGTGCTGCTGAGCTGCCTGTCAGGGTGAAAGCACAGCAGGTCCCTACGGCCCATCTCCCATAGCGCCAGTAAAGGAAAGACGTGCTCGTAGGCTCCCTGTAGGGAATCAGGGTACCTGTGAGCCCAAAAGGCTGGGCTTCCAGTTTTAAGAGTTAATCTAATAGAGCTTATTACCTCTCCCTAACAACCTTGTCTTTTATATCCTCAGACTTGTATCCCAGCTAGGAATCATTAGTTACTTCTAAGCACCATAGGCCTAGAACAGTTCAGGCTCTTTCTGCAAAGTTTGTTCTTTTTTGGTGCCGTCAGTAACATATGCAATTCAGCACGACTTAATTTGCTTTCTCAGTCATCCACTCAGGAAATAAGAACAATAACAAGTGATATATATGATAAATATGAATTTCCATGTCCTTGAAGTAAATGATGTGTAAAAGTATAGCAAATGGGTGATTATTCTCTCTTTGTCAATATTGAAGTCTGGAAAGGGCCTAGGTAGTACCATCCTGGCTTCTTGTCCATGTTTTCTAAACTTTCCCTCAAATTCCCTGCATATTCTTTCCTTAAATGAAGACACACGAGATAATGGGACATGCCTATGAAGATTCCAGTTTACAAATCCCCAAAGAGCAAGATCATGCCTCCCCTCAGACAAAACAAAACAAAACAAAGCCTTCACTCCATTTTCCTTCCCGTATTTCCTCTACTGAAGAGCATTTTCAAAAGTAGAAAGTGTTGAACGAGAAACTGTTGTTGTAAATGCATTACGAGCATTTCCAGCGGCAGCTTCCTGCGTAACGCACAGCCCCAGAAAGCCTGCGTGAAAGAGAGAGCACAGCGAGGATGGGAGCGAGGAGGAGTCTCCCTCATCCTCATCCTCATCCCTCGCAGCACCACCCTGGGGAAGCTAGGGGGCTGCCGGAGCCGCCCCAGCCGCCCCCCGGTCTCCTCCGGCGGCACAGGGCGGAGGATGCTCGGGAGGGCATTTTTGGAGCGCTCTTGCCCCCTGCTGTCAGCCCGCCGGCACACGGCTCGGCGGCTCCCGGCAGCCCGGGGAGAGAGGGGAGTCCCCGAAAGGCCGGCCCTAACCCAAAAAGCAGCAAAAACACCCTGCAGGAGAAGGGACCGAGCATCCCTAGGGAGTTTGCTTGAGCCCAAACCCCCGAGAACGGGATTAACTGATAAGAAGCAGCGGGCCGAGATGGATGTGCGTGCTGCTCGCTGGCATACACAGCCTGCCATAAAATTCCTCACAATGCTCTTCAAGATCTGAGGTCTTCGTGGCAGGTAACGACTGCATTCTACAAAAAAAGGTTTCCTGATGTGATGGCGCATCAGGACCCGGTGTGCAGCATCAGGATAATGACTCGCTTTTTAGAAGATGTGTACCTTTGTAAACACCTTGTAAAGGCGATCATTAGGCTCATCTCACCTGTCAAAAATCTGAAGTCAGGGAAAGTAAAACAAAAATCTGCTGACATCTTTATTTCCTTATTATAAATGGGAGCATATTTTTACCTTGGATAACAGATGTTCAGAAGCAACTCAGTGCTTCACCCACCCTCGCCTTTGCTGATGTGGCTGCACGTTGAGTGCTGGCCTGCTTTCCACCAGCACCCTGCAGGGCTCCTGCAGCTCCCCACAGGGACCAGCACTATCGCAGCTGCACAACACAGCGCCAAGGCCCCAGCGTCCCAGGCATTTCTTGGAATCTAAACCGGGGACAGCACATTACACAGCTTTGCTTTTCTAGCTGCGTTTGATTTTTATTTAGGTGGTTCTGCGTAGCTGATATTTTTCCTTACAAACATCTCCCAGAGCAAAACTTCACTTTCTCCAGGCTGCACACCAGACTGCTCTGTGCTCTTTATCAAGCTTTGTATTTGTCTGCCCTTGATGGGAGGTTACCTTCAAATTTCCAGAAAAAAAAAAAAAATCTGGTCATTAGGAGATTTAGGCTCCTTGTTTCTCTTCCACTCAGCTTTCCAGTCCTCATCAAGTTGTTGTTAAACTACTCACCTTGAACTTTAAACACATTTCATCCTCCTCCTCAGGTGGTTTGGTCTGCTCTATTAAAATTGCCTATCCCTGTAAACTTTGCCCCTTTTGCACCTTACATCAGTGCTTTGTACAGCCTCACCTTGCTAACATGTTATCCTTTAGCATGAATTTGTCCCCTTGCTACAAACATCCCTTAGTACCCTTCAACAGGGCAGGCAGGGGAACCTGTATTTGCTTCAAAGGTGTTTTATGACTTCCCTTTCAAAGCAAGCAGAACTTACATGCTGCTCACCTTATAACAAGCATGCTCTTTCCCTCTACACTCCTGTCCTCTCTGAGACCACGCAAAGGCTTTCTTTGTGCTAACCCCAAATGAGCTAAGCTTTGGCCAGCAGAGATGGCTTTTCCTGACAGGGAGGCACAGAGGATGCCTGGGGCGATGGGGACTGGAGCTGCAGTGAGCTGTGTTGGTGACCTAGGTGGAGAATTCACAAACATCAGGGCCAGGAACAGCAGAGGGAAGTGGTTAGCTGATGTGCCAAGGTCATCGAACAGCACATCTTCTGCATGGTATATGGGTATTGGCATGGAGGCACTCCCAAGCCTGTGGTGATAGTGCTTTGGTGCTTTCCAAGCTCATCAGCGTGTTCCTCTGCAAATCACCTAATTACCCTGCCTTAATCTTTCCCTACTGATAAATGAGGTTGGTATTGTATGGAAATGATCATTGGAAAGAAAGAATATATACAGCGATCTGTCTAAAATATAGGCAATGTTTAGAAAAACAGCCTTAGAGATGTGCAGTAGGATTGTCTGCCTCACTAGGAACCGGGAGCTGAAAGGGGTTCAGGGGCACAGCAGACAAGTACTGTCCCTGGTGTCCATACACTTATCATTTGATTTTTTTGTTTGTTTTTTAAGGACAGGGGTAGAAGAGGAAAGGGGAGAGCATTAGACTCAGCTGAAACAATGCTGAACTTCAGTTGTTCTAAAAAAATAATTAGGGTAAAACCAGAGAAAGTGAACATTTGTTATTGACTTGTAATGCAGCTTTACTGTAAGGCTGAAGGAAAATTGTTCTGCAGCACTCTGGCTTTACAGTTTTTAGTAACTACAGAAGTTTTAAAAACTTTGGCCATTTCTCCCCTCTCCCTCCCCCCCCTCCCCCCCATTTCACAAGTGATCTGTGTGGACGCTGACAACTAAATCTGTTAAGTGTTGAAAAGTTTAGAGTTTAAGTCTGGTTTAGAGTCCACGGTCAGAGCTTTTAGAAAACAGGTGTAAGTGCTAAAAAGACAAACAAAACTGTGCTGAATCACCCCTGAGCAAGCTGATCTTGTCATGTTCCCCTGAAGCTTAGTGAGTCCCTAATGAAGGATGCCTTGCTCGTAATGTGGCCTGGAAACACATCACTCCTGGGGTCCCCCACCTCCCCGAGTGCTACAGGTAACATGGGGTCTCTGGTGGCTTTGACTGTACTGCAAAAAGCATGAAGACATCAGAGAAGATCAAACGAAGGCAAGGACAGATGTGCACATGCAGCAGGGGAACAGTCACCTGGAGCGATGGACATCTGTCCTGGTTTCAGTTAGGACAGAGTTAATTTTCCTCCTAGTAGCTGGTAGGGTGCTATGTTTCGGATTAGGATGAGAAGAGTGCTGATAACATGCTGATGTTGTAGTTGTTGCGGAGCAGTGCTTACACCAAGCCAAGGACATTTCAGCATCTCGCTCTGTCCTGCCAGCAGGCAGGCTGGGGGTGCAGCAGGATCTGGTAGGGGACAGACCTAGGACAACATCCCACAGAGATGCATGTAAGGACTGGGTAGGCAGAAAATTACATTTTAGAGAAATGAAAGCAGCAGCAACAGAAACACTGGTGTCAGATAATGAAAATATGCACAAAGACACTTTCGCTGGCAGTATCTTTTCGTTGATATGATCCCCAAATACAAGTAAAAAAGGTAATTCCACCAGAGTGCAAAAAAGATCAGAGGGACCCTATTAAAGGGGAAATCTCATGGGAAAACTACAGCATCAGTCCTTCAACGCACTGTTAAAATAAGGCAAATATGGAAGGGAGAAAAGCAACAAATGTAATATCTATTAAAAAAGGAAAAGGATTCAGGTGCTGGGATGCTTTGTTTCACTTCCTTTGAAACCATGACAGTCTTTAGTACTGCAGAGAAGCTAGAATAGGCAGAGAGCAAAGACATGACCAGATCAGCTGAGAACAAGCCGTAACAATAAGACTTGGTTGCTCTGGAAACTAAGATAAATCGGAAACATGGATGGAGGAACCCAAATGATTCTGATGCTACCAGAGAAGAATAGATGAGCTAAGGCAGCAGCTCTGATGCATCAGGTGATTTCCTATCAAAAGCAAACTATCCATCACCAAACATGGGATGGATGCAGTGAGAGCAGGATGCACCAGCTCACCACAGGCACTGACAGCTGCAGGGGACTAGTAGCTAATGGGCAGGGTTGAAAGGTGAGATTTGAAAAGGGAGATTTAAGTTTTTGATATATGCAAATATTCCTGGATAAATAAAAGCTGTGTGGGAAAAAAAGAGTGTTGCTCAGGTGTAGTCATTAGTTGTTCTTGATTTATTTTCCCTGCTTCAATGCATCAAACACTTCCCTGGATTGAAACGTTAATTCTTTTTGTCCTGTACCCTCTTTCTGACAGTGGTCAATCCCAGCGAAAAGTGAAAGTAGACCTTGAGAGGACAATGGTGAGAAGATATTACTTCTAAAGGTAAGAAATGGGACTTAGCTACAGAATGTATCAACACATCTGAAAAAAGTGCCACGGCATCAAAAACTTGCATCAGCAAATAATTGCAGAGTCTGTTCTGGATCTTCAGGTGCACAGACAGAGTGGATGGTCTTCCTTTCCTCCTTCCTTAAATTACTTATTCTCCCCTGAGTCAGCCTGTCCAGATACATGACAGACTGATCACTTCAAAACACTGTTAGCAAAGAGACTAAAATAAGTGTGACTGAAAATCTCAGCTCTCAAATGTAACACTTAAAAAGGTTAATGGACTAGATGCATAATTTTTCATATAAAGAACCAGTTTTGCTTCCAACATGCCTCTTCCTGAAACAACATTCCGTCCACAAATATTGAGATACTTCTTGTGATTATTGAATGAGGTCTTGACAGACCTGAGTAAAACAAACGCTGACCAATAGCCAGCTTAAAGGAAATGTGAACTGCCTGGTACCTCATGAAGAGCTGTCTGGGATAACAAATAACTGGCAAGAGATGCTATAGTGCTTACTGGGAGCTGCTGCATATGTCCTGAAGGAGTCTTTGCTCATTTTCTAGTGGCATTATTTCCTTGAGGAGAAAAAAAAAAATTTCTTTTGCCAAAACTAGGACTTGCATTCATTGCCCTAAGTGCCACTGTGTGTTTTGTCTCTGCCTGCAAGCCCTGGGGCATGCTGCTCCTTCCCTAGAAGGCAGCTGTGGTGTTGCTGGCTGCGGGTCCCCAAGGTGCAGTCACTCAGATACTCTCACAGGGGAGAATCAAACCTTTGTGCCTGGTCCTATCTGCTCGATGAAACAGGAGCAATGCCTAAAGGACCCATTAAGGAAGGAACATACAGCAGTGCCTGAATGCTCCCTATATCAGCCAACGTGTCCCATGGAGATTTGAGCTTTGGGATGTCATCTCTGGAAGGTCCAGTGTCATGGTGGTGATATGCCAGATGGCCATAATGTGCTACTTTTTCCAAGAGGTGGGTATAAGGGATCCTTTCTATGGGTACATCTGAAAGTTTGGAAGACTCCTCTCCCCATAAAGCAATAAATCTATAAAAAGGCAATATAGGCAGTGATTTTTAAGTCAAAAAGAAAAGAAAGTGAATTAAAATCCAAAGGAAAAGTAATAAACGAGTTCAAGATCTTGTAAACTTACAATCCCCTTATTCGTGTTTTTTCCTCTCCCCTCTAACCCTTCTAGAAAAGGCTGCTAGTTCTTGGTGCTCTGCCTCTTCAAAGGAGAAAGGAAAAGAAGAAATTAAGATGGACTGAAGACTACATGTAAATTTGGAAACCAATTCCCATCTCAGCTGTGATGCAGCTAATCAGCCATGACATGTCACTACTGCTAACTCATGCAATGTACTTCATTTGTATGATTCACATGAGGTACCTTATTTACAACTGACATCAACTCTGGAGACGTGTTTCTTCAGCATCTATTTCTCAAAAAAACATTATAGATATTCTTCTTTGCCTTTTTTTTTTTTTGTACAAAACCTCTCATAGCTTGGCAGAACAGCTCCTCAGCTTTTCACCTTGAAGTATGAAACAGAAAGAGCCCATATAATAATACCTGTAAGCAAAGGAATGTAAGTCCAGCCTAAGCTTTTAAGCATACCTTGCCTTTTGACACAACCTTTTTTAGTTTGCAGATCACCCCATTTTAAATGGGCAGTCAATAGCAGGGGAACAGTCTGGAGCTACAGCCTCTCCAGAGCAGGGGGCTCTGCCTAAGCAGTTGTTTATTATTTCATTTTATGCCCACTTTTCATTAAGTGGAACAATAATTTTCATTTTATTGGGATAGCTTAAACATTGCATGTACTTTCATGCAAATATTTACATTGCTAGGTGTAAAATGTCAAGTAGAAACTTGTGTGTTCTCATCATTTCCTTCAGTGAATGTTTTTGATAAAGGGCATATCACTCTCACTGGAGGCAGAGCCACTAAAGAACAACCCCCACTATCTTCTTTAATATCTGAAGTCCTTTGCCCTTTACTGGATAAGGGACCTCCACTGAGGGATCCTTGAGCCAGCTGAAGCCATTAAGTCAGTTCTGCACTAAAGCCATTAATTCAGATCAGATGTTTGTGATGGCCTCAAAGGTCACAGCAGGTTATCTTGATACAGCACAAGCCATTGGCACAGGCAAGCAATTTTCTTTATACCCTGCAACAGCTTTCCTGTGCTGGTGTAAGAAGTCATAGGACTTCTGGTCAGAGGGGAAAAAAAACAAGCCTTTTCATTCTTCTTTAAGAAGCCATTGTGCAAATCAGGAGGGACCAACCATACATGTATATCTTTAATGATGTAGAAGAACCTCAGAGGGTAACATTATAATAGAATTAGTCATTAGTGATGTGTAAGGTAAAAATAAAAAGGCATCTTAATTGCAGTTTTGTATTCCACAGAGAGGAGCTGGAGGTTTCAGATTGACAGGTAGAGTGGCCAGGTAAAATAAAGGAAGGAAGGAAAGCCATAGATTGAGGAGCCATGAGGTAGTGCTCCTCTGTGAGCCATACTATAATTTTTGAAACAGCAAAGAGTTCTCAAGCACAGAACAGTGACTGCAATCAGGCAGCTTCTTCCCAACCCCCAACTACTCCAGCGTGTTGCTATTTTGCTTACCTGGAATCTCAGACCTCTTCTCAGTTTAAGGATTACTTCCTTCAAATTTTCCATCATTTCTGCTCTCAAGCACTAACCCATTTTACCCCCATTCTAAAAAGCAAGCCTGTCCCTAATCACTCCTTTTATACCAGCTTCCTTTTTATTGTAGTCACCTGGGACAATCCAGTTGGGCTTCTGCCTTGATAGGGTGGTGTGACTGCATGTTTAACTCATTTCCCTGTCAAGCTTGACAGGCGAGGCCCTCCCCTTGAACCTCTTCCTTGATAAATCAGACTGTTAAAGAAAAAAAAATAATAAGATCGATCTTTCAAATAGTTCTGTTTAAAAGGTCAGCATAGGATTTTGGGGCTGTAAAGCCACAGGCAGATGGACTGACATGGGACTTACTCTCTTTCAAGAAGCATCTGTGAAGACAATGGTGAAAGAAGATGCTTGGATCCAGGCTTTATGGGAGTGAGCCCAAGAGGGTCTGTGATGTTTCACGCTGCTGACACTTGTGTGACCAAGGCTCCAGAAATAGCTTTTGCATTTCTTTTAAATTTGTGCTGTAAACTACAGAGACTGTTTTAGGAGCAAAACTAGGAAGTCAGTCTGCTCCCTGCTCTTCTGAGTAGGCTCATTCTATCTGCTGGGTTGGAAAGTCACATTTACCTTTGTGCTTTTGTGCTGTCTTTTTTTTTTTTTTCTTTCTTTTCTTTTTTCTTTTTTCTTTTTTTTCTTTTTCTTTTTTTTTTTTTTTTTTATGTCTCCAACCAGGATGCTCTAGGGTACAGACAGGATCCTATTTAACATCACAGTGAAGCAACAAGCTATTTCACATCATTTGTGCATCAGCATAATAACCAGAAAAAGACTACTGTGAGTTCCAAAGAACCTTAAAAGCGTGATTTTTTTAAAAGGTACCTCAACATCTGATGATACAGATCAGAGCCACTTAGCTACATGTTTTAGTACCTCGAATGGTTTTGCCACACTATCCAACACGCAACAGGGAAAAAAAAAGATGCAGTGGAAAAGCCAAAGGCTAGATGCATGCTGCATTTGATAGGTTTTACGACTTTCTGCCCTGCAAGGATATTGTCTGTATGTGCTCAGTGATGTATGTAGTTATCTGTTAAGGCTGCCTAGCTCTGTAAGGGCCGGTGTTATGGTTATCTTTGTGGTAGTACTTGCAGATAATGGGTCTGGCCTTGAAGACACATCCTTCAAGGCTCAGTAGAGGCTGTATCACAGATAGCTAGGTCAGTGTTTCAGGCCACCTGGGTGCCTAATGGGCTGGGTGCATGTCTCCTATGGATCTCTTCAGATTTATGCACGGGAATGGTTTCGAATACATTCAGCTACAAAGGTCCACAGCGAGCAATGAGGTGAAGTAAAAGAAAGGGATACAGGTGTGTCTGACATGGTCTCATGGCTTGTAATTCATTAAAATAGAATGGCTCAGAGCAAAAAATGCCCTTGCAAAATCTAGTCTTTATGAGTTTGCCCCACCAGAGGGCCTAACTAGCATGCAGTTTAGATCCATAGATATAGGCTGTCATTTACAGCAGTAAGAAGCTGCGATTTCTAAAATTTCTGATCCTCAAAGGCTGCCAACTACATCTACAAATTGCCCTGGCATCCAGAAAAAGCTTTTCAAAAAGCAGCAGAATATCTTCCTCTCAATATCCTCAATTTAAGGGGTCTTGTCACACTGACCAACCTCTATCACCCTTCAGTGCTCTTTGCCAGCCGCTAATTGCCATCAAGGCATGGGAGGGGAGAGAGGAGGAGGTGAGGGCAGAGTCACGGGCAGTCACCTGTCCCCAGGGTTCCTCAGAGCACAGGGATACATGTGGCTGGCTCCTCACCAGTACTGCTCTGCTGGAACTGCTTCGGCATCGTGTCCTGCTTCACACTTGTGTGTGGTGAAAACGATGTTGATGAGTCTCAGCTAGGTATACACGGTGATGGATGATGGGGCAGGGGGGTTAATTCACCTCCAGACATGGGAAACATCTTCATCCTTCCCCCTGTGATGAATCAGTGCCTCACAAGCATGACTGTGCATGCCAATCCTCTGCTGGATGGTTTAGGAAAGATGCTGTGCTTGGAGACAGAAAGCTCATCCCCACCTGAAGAGACGCGAAAGCCTTCTGAAGGGATGGCAATGGGTGCTGCCTGGGGTCCGTGGCTCAGTGCCCCAGAGCTTGCTCACAACCAAGCTGAAGTGGCCTTCAAGAGCGTGTTATAAAAGCAAACCTAAACTGGGTGATTCTAGGAACTGATGAGCCAGCTTGGTGCTTGGATCAGAGATGTGGTCGTTCCATGGGCTCTGGTCCCCTCTCCTCATCCTGAATGGTGCTGTTGTCTGCAGACAGTCCCACTGCTGGGGTAGGGCAAAGGGGCATGTGATGAACTGATCCTTCCTCCAAGTGTCTTGTGCTGTCCTGGATTGGGGGATCTGAGGCCAAGTGAATTACATGGAACCAGAATCTCAGTTTTAACATCCCTTATGGATGCCTATATTTGCAAGTACCAAGCTGATGTAACACATCAGAAGCTGGTTTCTCCAAACAGCTGAACTGTGTGGCCATGACTCACACCTTTGGTAAACACAGGATGTGCATGTAAAATATCTGCATATATCTAGCTTTGAAAATTCATGCATCTGTCTTTAAAAGCATCTGCAGGAGCTGACTGTCTCAAAGTGCATTTGTAATTGCCTTTTTTTTGGGTACAGATTCTTCTTAACCTCTGTGCCCTGAAAACAGAGCAGCACAAGTGGTTTCTGGGACTGTTGTTTTTCCGTGATGGTCCCCAGGGTACATGTAAGAACCTGTATGTTATTTTTCCATAAGCTAGTGGCAGACATTAGAGAATTGAATTTAATGTTCAAATGTTCCAGGCATAAATATACTTTGCATATCTCAGAGCAAACCTAAATGAAAGGAAGTTCTAAGAAGGCAGATAGACATTTTTCAATTATATGTGACAAATGTGCCATTTCTGATAGCCTTGTCAGTAAAAAGTAAGAGTTGGAAATGCCAAGCTGTTTAGCGAAGCAGGATCAACATTCCTGATACTGCATGGAATCACTAATAGCTTCTACATCTTCCAAAACAATCAGCCTTTATCATTCCTCTGGATGCATTCCTCCAAACTGCATCCTACTAATTGCTTGACACATGTAAATAATAAAGAGGACTGTAAGCATGGTGACTGTGAAGAGAATGTCCAGTTGCTTCCATGTTGTGTTGTTGTTTGTGGAAAAGCTGTTTACAGAATATACAAGCTACAAATCAAAGGAACATGATGTGTTCTTATTTTATCCAGGCAACTTAGAGTGGAAAAGACAAAATGATGTTTGTGAACTTTATTATTCAAGGTGTTGAGACAACTTGTGGTGGTGAATCTTCTAGAGAGAATTTATAGTATCTGTGAAAGTAAAATATCAAAACATACAGGTTTTCAGAGGTCTAAGAGTTGTGTTCCTCCTTCAAAAATTTACACTCATCTGGACCTGAAATAAAAGCAGAGGTTGTCTGTTGCAGGTGTGTTAGGATGCATTAAGAAAGACATTGTACACACAGAATTTTCTTCCCATATTTAACTTTCCCTTCAGTGATTTAACATTGCAAATAAAGTCAGTTAAAGATCTTCCACAAGCACAGTCAGTGTTCTCATATAAAAGAACTGAGTGAGAACCAGTGCTATAACAAAGTGTTGTCTCCTAAGAATTAAACAGCAAGAATACTCAGTTAAAGCTTTAAAAGTAACTGATCATTAAAGATTCTTGTTTGCATTTACTTAACTTAACAGCTGGGAAGCTCCATATTCTACAGAAGATGTATACTAAATTCTTCAAAAAAGCATGTGTCAAACTTAGCACCCAGAACTGGAGGCATAAAAAGGCATTAGGCACATTTTAAACTGTGTCCTCAAGCCGTGCCAGATAGCTTATATTTTATTTTCATTGGGAAGTGAAGGAGTTTCTTAAATCATGATTGTTCTTTACTTAGCAGAGCAATGAATACGATAACGAAATGATAAGAACAATGATAAGAATGATGAATTTCTACTTCTATCTCAGATTTCTCACCATCTGGGAGCAGTCATTGGGATGAAGATTCATTGCTGTGGGAGGTTCCAGGATCCTTCTGGGGGACCAGGGTCTGCTCCTGAGCTCTGGAGACTTCTCTGCCCAGCTGTGATTGGGCTTGATCCTAGGCCAGTGGCATCTCTGCTGAAAAGAAAAGTACGAGTGTCTTTGCTAGTGTCTTCTTCCTCTCTCTTGCCAAATGCTTTCTGTTTCTTTGTGTGAAGGTATAGGATGCCACCTCAACACCTTTGTTTCTTGCTGGCTTACTAAACTGTAGATGAAAAAGAGAAAAAGACTTTGCTGCAACTGAATACAATTATAAAGATGAATGGTGTTGTATCTGGGAGAGACAGGGCACACATTCGTTAGTATCTACATTAACAAAATACATCTATTTCCTAGCTTACCAGCCACAAACTGTGCATTCTACTTACACTGACTTGCAAAGACTCCCAGCAGATTACTTCTGCTGAAAGTCCCTATTCCAAACATGCTTAATATGCACCATAGCACACCATCTGACTAGGGTGTTAGGAAGAGTAGTTTTGTGCATACAGTGTCTGTAATGATGGCTTCATTTAATAAAAAAAAAAAAAAAGGAAAAAAATGCTTAGAGATATCTTTTAGGTTTTGAACAATAAAGAAGTCTTGCTTCTGATGAGAGCCTTCACATATGGATCTTGAGTGTCTTACAAATATCAAATTTCACAACCTTCTGTAGAACCTTTCTTTGTAGAAAGGAAGCAGAGAAGTGGGAAAGTTGTGTGGCAAGCTAGTAACAGAAGGAAGAGCCAGGGGTTCAGGAGGCCTGGCAGTTCAGTTGTATGCAGGACAATGTGCCCATCATACCCAAAATGAATACTGTAAGTAAGAGCACCTTTCCCAGTGTCATTTTGCCCCTGAAGTACATCACTTTGTACTAGACTCATCGGAAGCTGTAGCAAAGCTCCTGTTGACTTCTGCACATCACAGACAGATCTTTGGAAAATTTGTGGGGGGTACCTACACCTCATGAAGTTGTGTCCTGCTGGTGAGCATACCCAACACTCCCCTATGAATCCACCACTCTTTCTAGCCCGACTAACCTTCCTGCTTCTCCTTGTAACCACTGGGATGGCCCTCCAGCCTCCCAGCTCCCTGCCAGCTCACTGAGTTCAGGTAGGCCTTGGCATGCTATGTGCATTAGTTGGTAACAACACAGTCCTGAAAAATCATTGGGTTAACCTAAGGAGGAGTGATTTTTCCCAATGATAAAGTTGATTTTCATAGGCTGTGCAAAAAATAAAGTCACAATTAAAATACGCATTGCTTTGTATCAGCTTTATTTAGGGTAAGCTGCAATTACTTCATATTCATTCCTGGTATCTGAACAACAGCTAGAATCACTGACTCTCCTCAACTTACTCCCACAGAAAATGTCAGCAGGATCTAATTATCTGAATGAAATGAACTTTCACTGATGCTCTCTTTCTTATCAGCACAATAGTTGAGCTAGGCTTTCTTATTTTTGTAGCTACGAGTTCACAGATTTCATTTTCCCCTGGAAAAGGTGCTCAAATACAAGTATCCCATGTACAACTAAGCCAAAGCAAATCAAACCTTGGGTGAATAGATTGTGAAACTGTGTGGCACTGGGTGAAGGACTTCTTGTAGTGCCTCATCTGGTTTTAAAGACATCTCCTTCTTCTGAGATGTGACAAGTTCTGGCTCTGCAGCTCTTCAACCTGGAATCCAACAATCCTTCAAGCTGCAGGTGATCTGCATTTCTCCAAGGAATTGCTTACTTCTTTTCTCTCTGAAAGAAATACATTTGTGTGACTGTGCTGCAAAGACTTGTGGGACACAGGATACTACAAAAGCAAGAAATACAGTGCATTTCCCCACCCTTGGGCAGTCTCAACTCTATCTATCAGAAAGGCCCAGAAGATAGGCAATAACCTGTAAATATCAGGGACTCATCGTGTCATCTGCCAATGCCAGTGCTGAGCAATGAGACAGATCTGTGGGAAAGCTATCACCTAAGAGTTTGAAGAAGTTGCTGAGGCAAAGCCAACCAGAGAAACAAAAGATATACAAGAAAGAAAATGTCTGAAGAGCAGTAAGGAGTCAGGAGGGTCCCTTCATGCCTAAAAAAAAAAATGCAGCTGGATTGATTGGACACTCATTTCTAACAGGAGCTCTGGCAGCAGCATGGCCTGCATTGCAGAGCTGTCCTTCTGCTGTTTCTGCCAATGCATACAGTACTTTTAGTACTCAGAGATCTTAAACTGGGGATGCACATGTGTCACTGCAATAGTTCGTTCCTTATGACAGCCCAGAGAGCCTCCCCCTCCAGCCTGCTGCTGCCAGCCCCCAGCAGTGGCAGTGCTCATGAGCTCAGATGTGCCTCTGTTGATCCAGAGTAGGGAGTGGGATGCAAAAGACCCCTTTTCACCATTTATCTGATACTCTCAGACTTTTAGCTGAATGCGAAGTGACTCCCCTTTTCTAGCCCTTAGGTGAGAAAGTGTCCATAAGCTCCTTCCTTGGAACAGGCAGCTCCGTCTCTCAGGATGGGTGGAAACGGCAGCCCTGCACTCCTTGCGTTTGCTCAGTGGTATCACAGGATGGGAGACTTGTCTCTTGTCACCTACCCCAGGTTTTGTTAGTGTCACTTGCTGCTCTGTGTGGGCATGTCCTGGCACAGGCTGCAGAATGGGACATGAATCCTGCAAACAAACACCCTCCTGCGTATGTAACCCCCTTTGGTTCACACGTGTATAACTGCTGAATATGAGGATCTGTGATCCATCCATACCTCAGCCCTAGCAAAGTGGGGAATTTTGGGGTTAGCTTAGTCCAAGAAGTGCCCTGGAAAGACATACAAGCTGAATATCACTTGGAAAAGAACAAACAAAAGTATATAAATATCCTGACAATTCAGGTGTCTATTTATTCTGAATCAACATCGGCCATGAAAATGCACCTCACTCTAACTAAGGAATTTGATAAAAGCACAAATCTTGCAGGGCTTACTTAGATGAGGGCATTATAGATCAGTCCCTTGTTTTTAATGTTAACATCCATAGCAAATATGCAGAAGATTCCTCTGTTGAATATCCCGGCTTTACAGCGCAGGTTCACTTTGAGCAGACTGTCAGTAGTGCCTGGCACCTAGAAATTAGGCAGCAGCTGTACTGAGCGTAGTTACATCATTTTATCTGAGTATTTTCCCTAGTACTTCATTCAGTCCCAGCATCACCAATTGATCCTTTCTACCTAGTGTTCTTTTGGACAGAAAGGATGCTTCTGAAAATCCAACAATTCCTCTAGTACTCCAAATATCAAAGATCAAGGACTTCTATCAAGGGATTAAATACCGCAGATGGGAGAGAAAGCTAAATATTAAAATTTCCCCCTACTCTTGGATTGCCCATGACCTCCCTCAGCTGGTATTACTCTTCAGATAGTCTGCAGTTGTTTCCCTAGCACCAGCGCCACTGTTTTATATCCGATATTAAACTGTTTAACATAATATACAGTCCTTGAGCTTTGATGCTTCTTCTGAGAAGTACCAGTGGATGTGCTAGTGATTTTGATGAGGTGAGATAAATTACAGTCAGTCCCAGGAAGAATTGTTTGTTAAAGCAATTTTGGTGCACAGGGGTATGAGCCATATAACTGAGACGTAACGACTCGCCATGTGCACTATTCTACCTATCAGCTTAAAGTAACCTCTTAATTTTTCTTCCAGCTGTAAAAATGTTGAGCAGTGTTGCATTGCTCTTCCTCCCCTGACAACTGGGAGATTATAAAATTGTCATTTATTCCAGCTAGCAATTACTCCCTGTCATTTTAAAATTCCGATTGGAAACAGAAAATGTGTCAAATGCTCATCTCAGTTTTTCCTAAGTGTAGAAGATCCCAAGCAAAGCTCCAGCTCCTGCCGTGGACAGTGCAGGGAGCAATACAGGGTTTTTAGCCAGCTGAAGTTGGTGTGTCTAGTTGTGCTGGCCAAGATCCAGAGAGAGCACCCAAGCATTTGCTGAGCTTTCAGCACACACTGGTAGCACATTGAAGCACTTTTTTTTCACTCCTTTTACTTCCCTCTTTTTCCCCTGATGGGCTCAGTGTGCCATGGGGCAGTCTGGAAGCCTCCAAAGGCTCCCTGGGCCTTGCAGGCTGCTGATCCTGAGCAAGTTTCTAGCAAACGCCTTCCGGCCTCCATGGCTGGCTCTCAGACCTAGCATCCTGAAGAGCATCCAACACTGGGGTTGGGACCCATGTCCCCGACTTGTGGCCACTGCAGGGTGACTGCTCAGGACCAAGATGCCTGTCCATGCTGCTTTAGAGACATCAGAGAAGGAAATTGGGCAAGCATTGCAGCTTGCCTCGCTGCAGCCAGCAGCCTGAGGGATTTGCCTGGATGTGCTGCATTCCTCCCAGAGTCCAGCAGATGGTAACATCATCATACATATGGGCTCGGCTCTTATTTAGCGAGCCTGAAATGAGAGAGCTTGGGCTTATTCAAATGCCCTACACTGTCCTACAGAGGGTTAAAAGAAATTTTCAAAGAAATTCTTCTGGCTTCTGGTACTGTGTAACTGCTCTGAATCCACTCAGGACTCAGTTGTTAAGTTGCATGCAGCAGATTCTTTTGAATGTGCCATTTATTAGTTTATCAGGGGTTAAGGTATTAATCTAGTGTGAGTTATAGCTTTAGTTTTCAACCAGAGAGTCTGGCATTACGTAAGGATTGTGACCATGTGAAGCCATATGTGATTCTTTTTGCCACAAATGGCAACCAGAGAACTGAGCAGGACGGGAAATGGGCTTTGGGGGAAATGCTTACTTATTCCCTTACACCCTCATCCCCCTTCATTTTTTATAAAATTTCTGAAATTGCCTTTTTGCGTCTAACATTTTTATGTATATATCTATTTAATAAAAGAAAGAAAAACAACAGGGTATTGTCAAGCATTTAGACTTTTCTGATGAGAATGAGTTCTTACTAGAATAAGACATTCTAGCAATCATTACAAAACAAGTAGGGAAACCTGTTGCTTTTCTTTTCTTCTCTCCCTTCTGCTCTTCCTCATTTCACCATGTTGCAGCAGAGCTGAGAGAGCTCCTTGGGGACAGTACACCATCGTGATAAGTGGAGGACCCACAGCTGTGCAGAACACACTGTAGGCTTTGCCCCCAAATTGTTTTCTAAATGAAGATTTGTAGCAACAAAATGGTGCCCAGCCTCTGAATCCTTTGTTTCAAAGACAAATTCTGGGTCAAGTATAAAGGCACTTGCAAAAGCAAACATGGACAAGCATGGAAGTGCCTGGGCTAGCAAGATGTAGACCCACAGGGCAGTGCCAGAGCTGGAGGCAGTGTCCCAGCAGGCTCACAGGAGAGGGTTGTGACCATGACTTGCTAAGGGGGTGACCATGACTTGCCAAGATGTGGGAGGAACAGAGAGGCCACCTGAGTTGTAGGCGAGGCTGACTGAAAGGCTCTTGAACACTTATCAGGTTTTACATGAAACAGTTAACCATTCAGAAAATGTACTTAAAAGCATTAGTAGCAGAACTGTAGGATGTATATGTGTTTTTAATATAAGGTTTATTCACTGGGCACTGAGCAAACTCTCAGTCAAAGCTGTTTTCTAGGGATTGCAAACCTGTGACTGAGCCGTGCGTGTGTGCATGCCTCACATGCAAAGAATGGTGCAAAGCGACCCACCATTTTAGTTCTGGTACTGCACATACTATAGACCAAGGACATCATTTTGGTAAAATTGCCATTTTGTGCCTAGAAGAAATCAATTAACGTTTGACTATCTGCTCTTGATAAAATTTTAAACTCTACATGTTAAATCCTGGGATTTAATGCTATTAGTATAATGTAACCCTCTTTTTTTTTTTATTATTATTTTTATTTTTTTTTATTTTACTTTCTGTAGCTTATCTATCAGTGTAATTTACTTAATAAAGCTTGTAAGTTCAGTAGTAATATCAACTCTGTCTTTAGCTAAATAAGAAAGCATCAACTAGAAATATGAAGAATTTGATCTGATTTATTTTTAGCCTGCCTTTGCTGTTTGTTTCTGTCTTATGCAAAGAAGCACCCTGTAGTAGGGTGAGTTTCATTTTGTGTTCTAATGCCATACATAGCGCACCTTACACTGTGATGTTTCATGGGAGAGCAGAGACCTCACCACCATTTGGTAGGACAAGGTCATTTTAACTTCTGAACAGGAGCAGATGGTTGTTTAGTCCCTAAGGGTTTCCTAAGCTACCACAAACAAGTCTGCAGTTGGCTGTGGATTGTGCTTTGCCCATGGATTCCTTTCTGAGTTCCTCAAGAGGTACTTCCTGAAGTTGCAACTGGCCTACACACTGCAACAGCTACTGGTTTTTGCACAATCTTCCAGCCAGAAAAGTTCAAAAAAGGTGAAGTAAATATCAACGAATGCAACCATACAATACTTACATCTTGATAGCGATAATTTAAAGTGCTGTTAGCAAAGATGAAAGCAGACTCCATTCAGGTGTGTGAAAGAGCTTGAAGTGTTGATTGCTGGCATGAAGACTGCATTCCTATATAGATGTTTGATCTTTTGTAATGCTGTGAACAAATCTTTCCTGATGAATGATGACTCAGAACAGAGCTTTTCACTTGGCATTTGATAATTCATTTCAATTGCAGCAGAAAATAATTGTTCTGTTCAAGCATACAGGGATGTGCTTACTCTGTCCCTAATGAGTGCATGAAAAGGCACTCACCCATGTCTGATGTTAGTACAGGCCACAAACTTTATGACTGGCTCATTATTTAGTCATCTCTGAGTCCTGAAGAATAAGAGTCCAATGAGTTTCGGTGGTTTAATAGCAGCATTTTGGCTTTTTATAAATGACTCAGGTGTTCACTGGTTTGCTGGAAGAATCTGGGAATCTCTAGGAATGCTGCTGGAGATGTTCATGTTGTATTCCCTCCATTTTGCTCAAAAGGCTTAGAAATGGAGCAGTAAGAATTTGATTGTGGAACAGACTGACTAAAGGAGAATAAATGAGTTTTCATTTTGTCTACATTCAGGATATGTCCTAAATAAATGGTTCAAATGTAGGCAGAGTTTTCAAAGAAAAGTGGATGACTCAGAAAAAAAAAAAAAGGTCATAACAGTGCTTGGCTTGCCTACAAAATTACACTGCTTTTAAGGAGTCCTGAGTCACCAAAGATGTCAAAGGGCACATATCATTTAGGCTAGAAATTGTTCTGCTTTGTAGGTGACCCTCGGGCCACTTGGGGAAAGTACAAGTTCATTATGGCCCAGAATGTTCTTTTGTCTTGCTCTGACTAGGAAAGATGAAAATGGACCCTTCACATTATGTGGTTTGCTGGGGACATAAGGGTGTAATGAAGGTTCAGATGAGCCCTTACTAAAACAGACAGGATTCAGAAAATGGTCTGGTCTGTTTCTAAATCCTGCAAAATAGCAGGGAAAAATTTGGTAGGTGTATCATACAGCATGGAGCTTTTCTGTACTTAATTCTCACCGGGGCAGTCTTTCTGTCTTCAGGGAAAGTGAATGAACATACTGAAATATCTCTATAGTAATGAAAGAAATCTCATTGTGCCACTGGAGATTGAAGCTGCATGGCCCCGTGGGTAATAAATTGCTACTATTCAGACTCATGAGAGCATCAAGGAAAGCTGATGCAGAGTACTCTAATGACCATTATAACTGACTGCAGTGAAAAAGACTGTTATTTAAGTACATTTCAGAATGTACTGTAAATTGGGCAAAGGTACAGCTGTGCTTATGCTCTGAGACAGCCTCTGGTTTCATTCTGTCTGGCAGACTTTGCTCTTTGAATTTGGGTTTTATCTCTGTAGCTGAATGCTCTCGGTATTTATGGCTCCTGTTTGTAAGGGAAGATGCAAAACCAGGGAGAAGTGGTTGCTTTAATACAGGCTCCAGCTGGACAGCACAGGCTTTGGAGAGTTGATGAAGGCAAGGCCAGGGAATGGAGGGTCCAGCCACCATTCAGCATCATACTGTCACCCCTCCCCAAAACACCTACTTGTACCTTGCCCCAAACATGACCCCTAAGAGGCCAGTGTTTCTGACTGAACCTCTCAGAAGAATCTTTGAGGCCAAATGACAATACCTCAAGGGCAATTACATTGTCAAGGACTACCGTGATTATTGCTTATATGACTGTCTGGACCAGACAGCCCAGACTCTCCTCCCTGTTGTGCATAACCAAGGTCTGTTTGACTGATGTATACTCCTACCCCACTTTATAGGCTACTTAGTGTACAGAACCATTTGAGTGCTCATGTGTCCTTATTTGATAGAAAATAAGAAAGGGCAAGCACAAAGTTTCCCTGCTGTGCCATATGGGCAGTGAAATTTATGGCACATTGTCAGTCAGGCAACATGATATGTCCTTGCCTTAGGATTTCCAGCTTGAGGTAAGTCAACGGCACTCTGTTTTTGGCTGGGTCTTTCATGGTTGATTTTGCCTTTAAGCTCTCTGGGTCTTTTGGGTCTATTTGGGTCTTTCTGTTGAGGGTGAAAGGTGGTATTCTATGTACTCATTTTTTTCTGAAGAGACTCTTTCAGACACTGTGAAGCTATGTAATATGCCTATCTACATCAGTTTATCACCTGGCAGGTACGCTGTGATCAAGTAACTGAAACAAACAACTTGTGGCAAGTAGGCTGCCAGCAACATTTGGGCAGCCAACACTCCAACAAATCATCCGTATTAGCCTCGTGTTCAGCACATGGGGTCAGACCTGCGTTATCCAGGAACCATCTAATCCCAGTTTGTTTGAAGAATAGTAAATAAAGGTGGGCATCTTAGCTAATGAATTAGCCCTGGAGAGAATTAAGCACATGAAATACTGTCAATTGCTTATATTAGTGACCTTCCTAGAGAATAAAGTGACTGAGTCAGGAGTGAAGAATTTATCATAACAATATTGCTACTACCTGCCAAAACTCTCTGAGGGGAAACTTCATTGGATTTGAGGCTGTATATTGCTGCAAAGATCAATGTCCTGGTTATTTCATGGGTGGTGCTGACATACTTTGATTGCTGAATAAATTTCCAACAATTGGTGGTAATCCATCCCACCTTTGTCAGGCAAAATGGGGATTATTTTTTTTTCTTGAGCGAAACCCACAAAACTAACAGAAGGACAAGTGTTTTTCTGAGGAGGGGCTCATGGTCTACACAGAGCTTGAGGACATCATCCAAATACTGGTTCTGTTTGGAACATCACCAAGTAATTGTAAAGGGAAAGA
Organism: Netta rufina; assembly: GCF_964035555.1. Taxonomy (NCBI): domain Eukaryota; kingdom Metazoa; phylum Chordata; class Aves; order Anseriformes; family Anatidae; genus Netta; species Netta rufina. Next base: position 115,651,528 of record NC_140123.1, read on the forward strand.
ATGGGCTAAGCTTTCCCTCCCAATCACTACTCTGAGTTTCCAATACAATCTGATTATTGAGAAGCTGCACAGAAGTAGCTCATTAACTCTCGACCTCTTGCTTTTTCTGCATCTTCATGTCTGTGAATAATAAGATCACTTAAGTTACCAGTGAGATGACTAATTAAAGATGATTGGCATTTATTAATAGGTCAATTTCCTTATTAATGTTGAAGATGATATAAACAACCCTACTAAGTTGTTTTTTTTTTCCACATTTCCAAACCTTCTTGGCTATTTGCGTTTCATGGTATTATCAACTCTGCATCACTCCTGAATTCAGAAGAAATTCAAGGAGCAGCCGAAGTTATGCTGGACATACAGAGTGACAAAGAAAAGCCTGACCAAACATTTCTCTTCCTTGATTGGGGTTCTGTTGCATTTGTTAGATTCTTTGTGCACTTACGAGCATTTCCGAAGCTATTCCAAAGCATGAGAGCTTAATGTTAAAAATCAGAAGTTTTGGTGAGTGACAGCTATAGAGGAAATAGGTGCTGAATGCTATCAATGTGCCCCGATGAGACTCTGTCAGGCAGTTAGCTAGCTGGAGACATAGCACACCAGTACGAACAACTGCCCAGTGTTTGTACTGAACAAAACATCTTTTGTCCCTACTGATTTCCAGTTTACAAAAGCAAAATAAATGGCTGCCACCATTACAATTAAATAAAATCTCTGTCATTCTGAACCTCTTACTTTATGTATTTGGAGTGTTTAGTCCACGTGTTATCTAACGCGTCAGAAGGTCATGGATTCTTCTGGAGTCTTTTTTATTGTCCCACACTGCTCCTAATGTTTAGTGTTCCCACTTTCTCCATTAGTTTCAGGCAGGCTAAAATCCATTTGTGCTGTGTTTTGACATTTTGTTTGAAACCTGTCAGCTTGTGAACATGTCTAGTGACTATGCTGGTAGGGAAAACGCGTGATAAAGCAAAACAAAAGTCACAAGTGAATGGAAAGATTAAATATTGTTAAAGGAAGTGCCAAAATTCTCTAGCATTAAGATTTCAGAGCTGTGGGGAGTTCATATCAATGCATACTGTTCTATAAATTGTATCAGTTTAACATATCCTTTGACATGATTCTAAAGGAAATTTATTAATTAACTTCTTACTTGTTTGATTATGAATTTCAAAGAAATTAAAAAAAAAAAACCCACAACTTAAAAATGTAGAATTACAAATAACTGTTTCTGAAATATCTGATATTGGTTAAATACACAACTTCTAGCTAAATTTAATTACATACTTTTTTAAATATCCTCTTGTTTCAAGAATTAGCTCAGTTACTATAAATGCCTTTGCTCATTTAAACAGTTCTGAATATTGCAGTTACGAAAACTCATATAGTATTTATAATTTCACATATTTTTGCCTTTCAGTTAAATAAAACAATGTTGCGTGCCTCTAAAATGACACTAATGTGATAAACAAACTTGTTCATGGTTTCAACTCAGCCAGAGACTTTCACTGGACTGTAACATTAAGGCAGACAGGAGGTCTCATCGGCTTCAGTGTGATCTCCATTGGGCATACAGGCTGTTTTGCATCCCTTCCTGCAAAAATGGGCACCTTTGAAGAGTTTTTTTTTTTTCCATTATGACTCTCAGATGCATGAATGACTCAGAATATTAGTCCTTCAGAATTACTGGTGTTTGTTTTAAGAAATGAGCTCAACCTTTTCATTATAGAGGCTTGAATAACTCTGCTGAAACCAATGAGACTCCGAGGGTTTTAGCGTACTGCTGCTGAAGTAACTGGAAATTGGATCTGGGTCTGAAGGATTAGAAACTCAGCCATCACTAGCATGGGGTGGAAGCTATAAAGCTCTTAGTGTGGAAATCTTGGAGCATTTATACTGTCTACTAAACGGTGCCTTGCACATTTCACTCTGATACTCCATTGTGGAAGTGCACATCTCCTTCCTTAGTTTATGTAGATAACTGGGCCGCCAACACATAGGTTAAATGTCTAAACACACCTAATGTCAACAGCATTAATAAGACTCCCCTTCTTTTGCAAACCTCTGATCTTTTCCCTATTTGCCCTAGGAAAAGGAAGGCATGCAACTAGGGCAGTAACTTGACAGATTAGACACATGAACTGTCCAGGTCCCTAGGCAGGAGAAATAACTCAGTAATGCTCCCATTCACAGCTGGAGCCATCTAGACTGCTTGTGAAACCAGGTAGTCTCCCCAGACATGCAGGAGTACATTGGTACAAGGTTGAATTCCAGGTCAGGGGCTGAGCACAGGGGCTGAAAACAACTACCACTGGCTGGTGGGCTGAAAGGTGCAGAAGGTTAAGGTGACCATTGCCCAGTGGTCCAGGCACTCAGTCCAGCCAGGACCACTTGCAGTTGGTTCAAAGCAATTTAGTTACATACCAAGACTAATAATTTCATTTTGTTCCAAGCACAGACAGCAGGCATCAGCAAAAACTGCACAAGTCTGAAAAACAACATACCAGTCAGCAGATGCTAGACATGAAAGTGAGACCCAGTTTGGGATGAGGTAGCATATTCCTGAAATTGTCACTGCTCATGATTTGACAGCGTTACAAAGGAAATCATTTGCCCAGTTTTGAAATATGCATTCGAACGTCTGTTCCATTAAACACACATCAGTATGTTGCCACCTGTTCCAGTCATGCTTGATAAAGAACAGTATGCAGAGATAATACACCTGTCTGGCCTCGTAAATAATCTGCAGGGGAAAATCAAAATTAGGTAATGTAAGTCAAATTTGGATGGATAGTCCTGTTACAGTCAATGTTGAATCCTGTGCCCTTAATTACTTTGTTGTCTGAATGGGAAACCCTTCAAATAATGAGTTGGGGAGGGGGGAGGGAAATAAAGCTTCTTGACAGTTAATCACCAAAGAATATAATTTTGTTGCAAGATCCATCAGTTACCCACAGTTTAGAGCAAATCCTGACATACATCAATCAGAGGGACAGTAGAAAATGAAAGAATGAAAGTGTCATACATACTTTTTAAAGATATTAAAGATATATAAAGATACTTATCTTCTGACTAAAGATAAAGCAAGCAAGGCAGCATTAAGATCCCACTGAAATCAGTAGGAGTCTTCAATTTACCTTGCGGGACTGTGGAGTAGACCTTGATGTAGCTATTAAAAATTATGAAGGCAAAGACACCAATTAAGGCCAGGAAAGGGGTTAACTTTGAGTGTGTTCTAATGCCTTTGACGTATGTACATAAGTACTTTGAGCATCAGCTTATTTTCTGGCTAAAAGCTGGGATTCTTCTAATAGCTTCTAAAACCCTTTGACTGAGGGAATCTCCCTCTCATGTCCATGTGGAGCAAACATGGGCTTACGATATGCTCTAAACTTTGGAGTGGAAATTTCTGCCTAAGAAGGTTTCCTGCCTACACATTTAAGAAGTTGAAGCTGTAGGTGTCTCTGCTAGAACAACTGTGAAGTGCTGTAAATCAGCAAGATATGAGAGGATAATATGCGCATCTCTCACACTGATTTCTGATTTCTGCCTGTTGGGCTCTTAAATGGTGTTGACTCTATGAGGAATATCTGCCAAATGAGTTTGCTCCAAACAGGCTCTTGGACTGTTATCCCACCATGGTATTTCATTACCAATCATGTTAAAAGGGAGATGAATCATTGTAAGGGCTCATTGTGCTTCCAGATTTCCCATTTTATCAAGCTTTTATATGGCTCTCCTAGGTAAAGGCAATGCAAAACTCGGAAAAGCCTCCTCCTTCTTCCATTACTGTTCTTTAGAGAAACAAGTATGTATAGCCGTGCTGTCTGCAAGGCAGTTAGCTGTTGGTCCCTAATCCGCTTGCAATTACAAAGAGTCCCTGTCCATCACAAACCAGGTACATACCGTGTAACAGGTAGATCATTTTTTTTTATTTTTTTATTTTTATCATGTTTATATATCACATAACCCAGGAATATGAGAAGTAGCAAGGGCAAATGAATCAAGGCTGGGCAGAAAAAGTCCAGCTTTATAACTAGTAAATATTCCCCTTGTTCTCCCATGAGCAAACTGGTACTGGGCAGCGAGGCACTAAGATCATGCCTGTAGATGGCTCAGCTGGAAGCAGCCCTGATCTGACCAGAAACTGGCTGCAAGCCACACCACCGAAATCCAGCTACTGATGCAATTTTCTCTGAAGATCAAGGATCATCAGTTCTGGATTCAGGAAGTTGTTGCTCATAAGCTGGAATGTTAAGCGTAGCATTGCAGACAAATACCAGGATAATTACTTAGGGAGGTTCCCATACCTTATAACTCAGGAGCTAATTTGGTCACTTAGGGAGTCTGTTAAGAAAGACTGATTCCCTCAAGGGATAATTCAAAAACTCCAAAAGTAAATAACTAGAGGAGCTTAAAATTGGTATGTTCAGCTGATCTGGATGGGGATGTCGTTGTGGGAGTCTATTACAGACCGCCTGGCCAGGACGATAGCGCCGATAAATTATTCTTTACAGAACTAAGAAAGGCCTCGAGATTAACTCCCCTTGTCCTTATGGGGGACTTCAACTTGCCGGACGTTAACTGGGAGTGCCACACAGCTGACACAAGCAAGTCCAGGAGGTTCATGAAGCACCTAGATGATAACTTTTTGGTGCAGGTGCTAACGGAGCCAACTAGGAAAGGTGTCCTCCTAGACCTGTTGCTAGAAAACAGAGAGGGTCTGGTGGGAGATGTGGTGATTGGTGGCCGCCTCGGCCATAGCGACCATGAAGTGGTTGAGTTCAATATTTATGGTGACAGAAGGAAAAGTGCCACCAAAACCTCATCCCTAGATATGGGGAAAGCGGACTTCAGGCTGCTCAGGGAACTAGTCAGCAAGGTCCCCTGGGAAACTGCTCTTGAAGGCCTCGATGTCCACCAGTGCTGGTCACTCTTTAAGCGATGCCTCCTAGAAGCACAAGATCAGGCAATTCCAAAATATCGCAAGTCAGGCAGGCGGGGAAGGAGGCCGGCGTGGCTGACCAGGAATGTTCTAATGGAGATTAGGCGGAAACAGAGAGTGTTTCGCTACTGGAAGGAGGGCCAGGCGTCATGGAAAGAATACAGGGATGCTGTTCGTGTTTGTAGGGAGAAAGTTCGAGTGGCCAAAGCACAGCTAGAGTTGAAGCTGGCTGTGTCTGTGAGAGAAAATAAAAAGGGTTTTTTTAGATATGTAAATGGAAAAAGGAGAACTAAAGAATACATAGGGCCGCTCCTTGATAGGGAAGGTCTCCTCACAGACGATGACGTAGGCAAAGCAGAGACGCTTAACGCCTTCTTTGCCTCTGTCTTCAATGCCGATGATGGGCTTCGGGACCGAGGGTGCCCTGAGCTGGAGGACCGGGACGGTGGGGATGACAAACTCCCAACTGACCCTGAACGTGTGCGGGATTTGCTACTCCACCTGGATCCCTACAAGTCCATGGGTCCGGATGGGATTCATCCCCGGGTGCTGAAAGAGCTGGCGGATGTCATCGCGGAACCTCTTTCAATTATTTTTCAACGATCCTGGGAATTTGGAGAGGTCCCGGTAGACTGGAAGCTGGCAAATGTTGTGCCAATTTTCAAGAAGGGTCAGAAAGAAGACCCTAGCAATTACAGGCCTGTCAGTCTCACGTCAGTGCCTGGTAAAATCATGGAGAAGATGGTTCTCGGACTTATTGAGGCGCACCTGGGGGACAGAGCAGTCATTGGTCCCAGCCAGCATGGGTTTGTGAAGGGTAGGTCCTGCCTAACTAACCTGATTTCCTTTTATGATAAGATCACCCGTATGGTGGACCAAGGGAAACCAGCTGATGTGATTTTTTTGGACTTCAGCAAGGCTTTTGACACGGTTTCCCATAGGATCCTACTGGACAAAATGTCCACCATACAGCTAAATAAAAACATCATACGATGGGTGAGCAATTGGCTAACGGGCAGGGCCCAAAGGGTTATGGTAAATGGGGCTGCGTCAGGCTGGCGGGCGGTCACCAGTGGGGTCCCTCAAGGCTCCATTTTAGGGCCGGTACTTTTCAATATTTTTATAAACGATCTGGATGTAGGAATAGAGGGTATTTTGAGCAAGTTTGCTGATGACACCAAACTTGGAGGAGTTGTGGACTCAAATGAGGGCGTAAAGGCCTTACAGAGGGATCTGGACAGGTTGGAGAGCTGGGCGATCACCAACCGCATGAAGTTCAATAAGAGCAAGTGCCGGGTCCTGCACCTGGGACGGGGAAACCCTGGCTGCATGTACAGACTGGGCGATGAGACGCTGGAGAGCAGCCTAGAAGAGAGGGATCTGGGGGTCGTGGTAGACAGCAAGTTGAATATGAGCCAGCAGTGTGCCCTGGCAGCCAGGAGGGCCAACCGTGTCCTGGGGTGCATCAAGCATGGCATCGCTAGTAGGTCAAGGGAGGTGATTGTCCCGCTCTACTCTGCGCTGGTGCGGCCTCACCTCGAGTACTGTGTGCAGTTCTGGGCACCACAGTATAAAAAGGACATGAAACTGTTGGAAAGTGTCCAGAGGAGGGCTACGAAGATGGTGAAAGGCCTGGAGGGGAAGACGTACGAGGAACGGCTGAGGTCACTGGGCCTGTTCAGCCTGGAGAAGAGGAGACTGAGGGGAGACCTCATCACAGTCTACAACTTCCTCGTAAGGGGGTGTCGAGAGGCAGGAGACCTTTTCTCCATTAACACTAGTGACAGGACCCGCGGGAACGGGGTTAAGCTGAGGCAGGGGAAATTTAGGCTGGACGTCAGGAGGGGGTTCTTCACAGAGAGGGTGGTTGCACACTGGAACAGGCTCCCCAGGGAAGTGGTCACTGCACCGAGCCTGGCTGAATTTAAGAAGAGATTGGACTGTGCACTTAGTCACATGGTCTGAACTTTTGGGTAGACCTGTGCGGTGTCAAGAGTTGGACTTGATGATCCTTAAGGGTCCCTTCCAACTCAGGATATTCTATGATTCTATGATTCTATGATTCTACCAATGGCCCTCCATGGTTTGTAACTTCCCTCACTTTAACTGGTCATGACATTACTCTCAGCCTTCTCAAATGAAGCTGCTGTGTGATCTCACAGAAGGCTCTAGATTTCTATTGCACCCCACAGTACCGGAGGCTGCTTTTGCCTGGTTCCCAATGGGTCACCCTTTGGTAGCACAGGAACTCTACAAACACATGTAATTTGATATTTATGAAATAAGATTACACACTTTTTCCCCGATTTTGCAACCAGGAAGTATGGTACTGCGTTCATATAAACTGTCCCTGTTAACAAGTACTGGAATTGTTGCATATTTCTGAGGTGCCTGACACGAGTCACATGTTTTCTTATTAAAGACTCTAGTTTGTGAGGCCACTATACTCAGTCTGTGTACCACTTGTCATTCACCCACAACAGTACCCCATGTGTTTAAGCGAGGCCTGACATGTATGAAGAAGAAAAAACATTCAGAAACATTAATTTGCACTCCCTGATTGGTACGCACTTCTTGAAAGGCCCTAATCCTTCTCTGACAGACGCCAATGACAGAATTGCCATTAACTGCACTGTTGTGAGACAGGAGGCTTTCTATCACAGAAGCATAGCCTTCATAAATATATGCATAGATATATATATATATCTATGATATATATATATCATAGAAAAGAGAGCTGGAAGGCACCTTAAAATGTCAGCCACAGCAGGCCAGACAGCCCGATGGACTAAACTCTTTAAGAAATCTACTGATGGTCGTCTTCCCCATGCAGACTATTCCACAGCTTTACTGCCCTTAACTGAGTTAGCCAATGTCTTGCCAGAATCTTTCTTTTTTTCTGCACACAAAGCCTGCTGTTTTTTGTCTTATCCACCACAGATGCAGAAAACAAAGTGTTCCCTTTTTCTTTGCAGCAGCCTTTTATGTATTTGAAAACTATTACCATGTCTCTGCTTCATTTTCTCTTCCACAGATTGCACAGACCCAATTAGTTCAATCTTTCATTGCAGGTCATGTTTTCTAGTTCTCTGATCATTCTCACACTGAATAATAAGAACTGTGTGAAAGGAAAAAAGCATCAAAATTATTGTACTGGTTATTATTATTATTAAAATTAATGATTCAATCACAATGCATTTTATTTGGGCTATTGCTAATCTAACTTTACCTTTAATGTTTAATAATGTGTACACAGATATATCCTTACAGATTGTGCTTCTGTGCTATGTTGGCTCACAGCCTTTGTGAGTCGTATTTCAGGAAATAAAAAAGCCTTGCAAGCTAAACAGATATGCTCCCAGGGCTGAGAAATACAGACACCCTTCTTTTCTTACTATATCACTTGTTAACACTCCACTGATAAGAACAGATACTTGTCTGAAGCTGCGTATCTCCTACCTCTACACAAGTCCACAACAGCGGTGTAACTAGCTTTAGCTACACTATTCTTCCTTGTCCTGTTGGCAGCAGCCCCAGTCTCTGGGTTCCTTCCAGCTTCTGCCTCAAATCCCCAGTAACCGAGCTACCCCTGCAGTCCCTGCTTATTCCCTCTGCCCCGTGGGTGATCGTGGACTCAGTGATGGAAATGTAATGGATGGGAGGGTTGAATTTAGATTTCACCACCAGACTTCCCTTTCTGACGGAGCTGCCATCTGACAGTCTTCCTCTGGGCAGAGGCTGAAGGTTTCATCTACAGCACATGAGTCCAGGTTGGACAACACTTCTGAAGTGTTTCTGCGCATGGAGCTGGCAGAAGTTTGCTTTGAATAGAAGCTTAAGTGATAAACTCATGTTGCTACCAACTGTAAAAGCAAGGACAGTCCCAAGGGGCTGTTATCAGAAAGAAGCTTCAGTTATTGCGCCTTCTAGTTGAGCAGCACCTAAACCTACTGAAATTCTATATAATATTGAAAGAACTTTATTACATATGACCCATACTTGAAGACTTAGTCCAATACATCCATGGATGTATCATTGTGAAGACACTCTGGCTGCAATGAATGCAAGAAACTTCTGTGTGTTTACTCAGGTGGTCCTACGTAAAGGTGAACAGAATTTGTGATTCCTGTTACCCCAAGTGCTACAGAGTGGGATATCTGGCAATGAAAGGGTTAATCCAATTACAAAATGAAAACTTTTCATGCAACCTGCTCCCTTAAGAGGTGCAGTCTCTTCCACTCAAAAACCGTAAGAAAAAAAGACAGGGAGGATAAAAGCTGCTGGAAAGCTGTGCAATTTAGAGGAGAAAAGAGAGGAACAAAACCAGAGGGAGAAAAAAAAATGAGGAACAAAAGAAATTCACTCCAAAAAGGAGAGCAAAGCATATCCACTAAAGAGGAGAGAAAGGCTGGCATCAAAAGAGGTTTTCAGCTGCAGAAGCATCCAGCAGCCAGGCACTGCAGGTGATATCACCACCAAAAACTCTCTGTAGAGAGAGATACTCTTGCAGGACATGTTAGCGGTGTAGGGGTTAGGAGACAAAGTGAGACTTTACAAGGCTGAACTTCAGAGGGATTCGTGGAGCACCAGGACTCAAGCTGTTTTCCGGTTGCTGAATGAAGCTCAGTGGCCTGTTTTGCCTTTTGGGTTTCTCTTTCTTTTATTTGATTAACTTGTTATTTTTGGATTCATGCTTCAATAAGTTATAATAATTAAACAAGGCCTTGCTGTTATTATTAGGTACAATGACTTTGGGTTTTGTGCACAGGGAAAAACGTTTCCTGTGGAAAGCTGATACTTTTATGTAACGGCTCAGCTCCACTGGAACACCCTTTTAGGGGAGACACAACAAAAGAAGTGGGATGTGATCAGAGTTTTATGGACTGCTCTAGTTTCTTATTTCCCCATTAAAATAAATTATGCATTAATATCTTTGAGTTCCCTGGGTCATCCAGCTCCTAATTATCCCCCAAGGGGTGCTCAGCATATTAATGCGCCTGATGCTGATGTCACACCTGTGAGCCGCTGTCGTCGGGATCAATTATTCATGGTCTGTCGTGCACACGCCTTCCTTTTCCGAACTGCAGCCTTGCCCCTGCAAGAATGCCCTGCTCGGGGGACCGCTTGTTTCCTCCTGGGGCAGAGTGTGCCTTTGTCCTTGCAGCACCCGAGGCACCCCACCTCCTCGCGTCCCCCAGGCACTTGCACTGCTCCTGCGGCACAGTGCCCGCCAGGTGATGGCCCTAAGAAAGGAAAAGCAAAACCACAGCACAAAGATGGGGACAAGGAAGTCCTCGTTCTCCTAGGACCGCTGGCAGCAGAGGAGCTCCCTATTTCCAAGCACAAGATGTCAGGCTGCTTACAGAGCTGCTGCTAGCTTTATGTGCTGGGATGTTAACGAAGCTGAAGAGCTCTACGAGCTGAAGAAGTAATGAAGCCAAGCTTCCAGTGGATTCCTTTCTGTTGCTTGAGTGACTTTTAAAGTGAGCTACAAGGCAGTAGTTCTCCTCCTGTTATTAATCCCTCCTCTAGCAGTAACTAACTCTGGGAGTTACAGAATCACCCTCCTCCCCCAGAGCACCCCAGCAGCAGCCTGCAGGGTGCTGGGCACGGCGTGGGAGTGAGCTGGGAAAACAACGTGACAGATGGCACCTGGTCCTGTGCTCCTGCCAGCGGCTATTTTGTGAAAAGGGAAATGGAAAATGGAATTATTTTGGAAACCTCCACCTCTCTCTCAGATTTGACTGAAATCTGCTGACTGGTTTGAAAACCATGGAGGGGAGGGGAATGGAAAAGTGGACAGACAGAGATGCACAGACTGGATGATCGTACGAGTTTCGTTTTTGCAAGAAAGCAAGCTAGAAAGTGTGCTTAAAGTATCTTCAGGTACTGCACTGACCTTGAGCTCTCTCACTTCATTAATGTTTTGATTTTATCACTGTATTTTCCAATTAAAAAAATTCTCTTCCCCCTTCCTGTGCAATTTTTTTTTCCCCTCCCAATTCCACCCCTCACATATCGCCCTGTTTCTTTCAATTCTCATAATCCTTGGTGTGATAATAGGTAAGGAAACATTGCCAGACAAAAGTCTGATATTTTAATTTTGATAACCTCCCTGAACAGGGAGAGGTTTGTGTAGGATGGAGATTAATGAAAGAAATGAACAATGCACCCCTGTCACCAGGTAAAGTTAAGAAGCAGATAACCCTCAGGGAAGGAAATGGTTCAAAAGGGGAATATGTAATAACACATTTTAATTTTTCATGCATCTCTACCCACAGAATCCTCTGTTTAATGGAAGGACAACCCAAATAGTGAGCAAGGAGAAGACAAAAAAGAAACAGACACTTTATTCTTTGGCTGGGCACTTGCAGGAGAGGGGGCTCTGGGTCTGACCTGTGGCATGCTCCAGCCAAGGGCTTGCTTTTCTGCACAGTCGTATCACCCTTTCTAAGGAGGCCAGTAAGCTGCACAGCCCCCTAGCCCCAGTACCCACGTTGTTCCCACAGTGCTGAGGCAGAGGGGAAGGGCCAAAGGCAGTGGCCATAGCCATGTCACTTCGGCCAAACCCATGGCACAATCTGCTCCTTCTGCTCAGACTTGCACAGACAGAACCTTCCTGAGGCACACAGATATCTGTATGTCTGCTGCTCTTTAGCACTGTGTTTCCCTGTAAAATCACCCATGAGAGTCCATCCTGGGCAAAGCACACCCCAAGTACTTCTCCCCAGATAGGGCATAACAGGACAGGCATAGAAAGGACTTATCCTGCTTGTTGAGGATGGGCACTGACACACACAGGTCCTTCACATGGGTGTCACAGGTGGACACTGCCAAGAGATGGTGTATACGCGGCTGGAGAGATGGAGATTGAGCTCTTTTCTAGTGCTGGAAAGCCTGATCTCTCTCTTCATAGCAGCTCTTGCCCCTATATTGTGATCACACCTGGAGATATCTACATGTATAATGCATTTTATTAGTTGAATTATTTTTAACTCTTTAATAATAGCTGACAGCCTTTACTAATCACCTCCTGCCACCTGCCTCAGATTGTATTACAATGAGAACTTACGTGACTGAAGGAGTCACGGATAAGTAGCTCACTCCTTAGCTTTTCATCTAGTGAAATAAGCTTCTCAAAATTGTTTCTGAAGTGCTTCCTGAGTGATAACAATGCTTTGTCAAATGGTTTGAGAACCTACTCTCAATACTTTCTGAATGAGTATGCAGCCCAAGAGAGCTGCTAGAATGAGGGGGAAAAAGTCTGCCTGGAAGCAGGGTGAATGATTAAAAGCATGCAACCACAGTACATACACTACATAATGAGAATGCTAAACTGCAATAAAAAGGGAAAATGATGGCCTCACATGGGAGAACTTGAGGTTGTTACCCATTAGGATGCCTTCCTACCAGTCTTTGCGTGAGGAACATAAAGAATATAAGCACAAAAATGAAAACAACGTGGCCAAACTGCAGCCCCTGATTGCCATTGTGGCAGTCAGGGAATTCCTGAGACAGAGCAGCTTTTAGATGATGGTGGGGACCACCACTAAATACGGCACTAGATAGGACTAAGAATGGTCATCATTTGGGTAGGTCAGACAATTTGGGGATCGGTCCCAGTCACCCCTAATTATGAGCTCAAGTACGAGCCTTCCAGTTTCCAAGAAGTCCAGACAGCAGCCTGCTTGCCAGCTGTGCCAGACTGGAAGGTTCTTGTTGCCTTCTTGACGGGCCAGACCTAACCCCAGGCACGCAGCAAAGTCTCCCTGCCGTGGCTGCTTGCCCTCCTGGCGGGTGGCAGCTTTGTCCCAGAGAGCTGCCACCTCCAGCTCCCCACCTGCAGCCTCACTCTGGCTGCAGCTCGGGCACATCTCGACACCTCACGCTGTGCTTTCTTAGTGGTAATGTACCTGTAGGTACACGCCAACCCCATTTGCCTGTCTAGTGTCTTCTCTATTGACCTCGTGTGTTTAAGTTGCTTAAACCTGTGGCTGGGCTTGAGCGACAAGAGTAACCAGAAAGCTAACACACCTGCCTGTTTACACCCCCACACAAACAGTAACAGGTAAAAATTATTCAGCTCATTTCACGTTCTAATAAACCAAAGCAACACCTATGCCACTGACCCATATTACATTTATGTCATTTTGCCACAAGACTTTTTCAGCATCAGAGATTCAGTGGCAGAACAGACATTTATGCCAGTAAGACTACATCGCATTTGGGAAATGCTGCCAAGTTCTGGGTTCCCCTTACGCATCTTGAAACTCCCCCTCATCTCCCAGACATGACATACCATCAGAGAACTTGTGCAGCAGCAGATGGTTTCCCGACTGCCTGTTTTTGATGGAAGCTTCTGCTCTACTCAGCTGTAATCCTTTGGTTGTAGCCAGGGTTGGGGATTCATCTCTGTTTTGTAGCAACTTGCAAGTTTGGAAAAGGTCTTGAGTGTAAGTACTAAAAAGGTGTCTGCTGTGACTACTGGTGACCATGCCATGTACTGTTTAAACCAATTAATCTCCACCTTACATATTGCAAATTTTGCCTCTGGTCATCCTTTTGAAAGCTGTTCCCAAGCTTCTCTTTTTTAAAGACTGTAAACCTTTTTCTGATCTTCAGTGTGGGTTTATTCAAAGGCAAGGAATATCTGCTTGTTTCCACCAGCTTTGTCCCTTGACTTACGCAGTTCACCTGCCTCCTGGTGCTCAGTGACAGGGTGTGTTTACAGAGGGCAACAGGGTCTCATCTGTCTTCATTTTGCTCCTCTTTCCTGCTCCTCTTTCCCCTGCCCTCTGAGTCTGCAGCCAACATCTGCTTCTCCTGTTTCAAAACATTCACCTTTGGTCAGGAAGGAGGCGCTGCCAGCAGTGACTGAGGGCACAAGAATACATGTCTCTCTCCCAACCCTTGTCTGAAAGCAAATGAATAGCAAAATGCAGTCCAAGCAAACCTGTATTGTCTGCCCTGCAGGTGATGGAATCATCAGGTGTGAAGCGAGCTGGTGACAGCTTCAGAGCAGACAGCAGAGTCCTGCTTTATGCCTGCAGCCTAAAGCCAGGACTTTGGCTTTATCACCTCCTGTTCACGCAGTGGGGAAGGAAAGACTTGTACCTGATACCAAATCCAAAGGGTGACTTACCAAGGAGAGTCATAATGCAGCATCACACCTCCACCCTCATGGCACATCCAGGTGCTCCCCAATTTGAAGAATTACAGGAGTGATTCCACAACCTGTGGTCATGAATCAGTGCCTAAGGGGCTACATCTGGGGGTCCATGAAAGGTGGCTGAAGCCAGCAAGCTGACTGCTGGTGTGCTTCGATTTCATCCATCTGTGAAAGTATGCATGGCAAAATGCAAAGGGTTGCCCAAACAGGCAAAAGACTGAGAGGAGCTTTCTTTAAGGTTTAACCCGTACTGAATATTGCTGCTTCTATTTAGGTTTTGGTCAAATATCTAAGTTTGTCTAGAAATGGTTTGTCAGACAAATACCCTTTCCTCTCTCGGAGGTATTGAAAAAGTATTTGCATATATGTACAACAGCCTCTCAGGAATGGGAAAATCAATTGTGATTATAACTGCCCTATCGTCACACATACCAGTCAAAGTCAGCACTATTCCTACAGGAAAACATGCTCTTAGAACAGCAGAGAGAGTGCGCTTCTGAGCGAGACTGCAGCCTTAAGCCCTGGACTGACCAAACCTTTCTCTGCTAATGTCACGCATGGCGAGCTGCCTGATGGAAATCCAGCGGGGCCGCTGGTGCTGCATGGAGCTAAGCAGGCAGGCGAGGCACCAGGGGACCTAGGGTTCATGCACAACGCAGCGGGCTATAGCTGTGCTCCCTCAAGGATGGACAGGGGAACAGCTAATAACTTTGCCTCTGCCATAAGGGTCTGTTTGTCTAATGATGTGTCTAGATGGACTTTGGGGCTGACATTTTGTCTGTTCAGACTCCAGGAAAGCTGAAGAGCAGCTATCTCTCAGCCTCCGGGTACCTGCTTTAGCCTGGCACTTGCCTCAGTGAATATATGCTGCCACATAGCCATTTTATGCCTTCAGTATGCAGTGCAGATTTGCCCTCAGAATTTCAGGAGAAATGCCACAGGAGGTCAGACCAGACCTTCATCTAACCCTGTGTCCCAGCCTTGCAGTCATCCAATAGACAATTCACAGGGAAAGTGTGTAAAGAAAAGGAGCACTATAAAGTGACTCACACCTGACAATGAGCATCTGACAATGCTCAGGCACTTTCTGACAAGACAAGACCATCAAGTTTAATAATAGCCAAAAATGAAAGAATGAGTCTAAATATTCGTGACCAAATATATACCATCCATTTCTATATCCTGTGGCAGTCAGTTGTACACTTTTTCTTAGCAACAAAAGTCATAGTTTGACTGCTATTCTTTTGCTCCAGAAAGCTGAAAATTTATTGCTGGTTCTTTCTCGAAGCCTTCAGAGGAGCAGGAACTCTTTTAATGCTGCCGGATTTTATGCACATGATTGAACATTCCTATATTCATTCTTCCCTTTCTTTTCAAGTGACAGTCCTCCAGCTCTTAGGAAGAAGCCACCCACCACACATACGCCAACACCCATGACAACCCTATACAGAGGGGATTCACAGTTTTATTTTATGGCTGTCACCTTTCAGATAGTTTGCAGTGCTGTTGAACTGATTGAACTGGAGTAGAAGAAATCAACTGCTACAGTATACAGCAGTCTGAAGGCAGCATGAGGCAGAAAAAAGAACTTCCTTCCTTCCTTCCTTCCTTCCTTCCTTCCTTCCTTCCTTCCTTCCTTCCTTCCTTCCTTCCTTCCTTCCTTCCTTCCTTCCTTCCTTCCTTCCTTCCTTCCTTCCTTCCTTCCTTCCTTCCTTCCTTCCTTCCCTCGTTCCTTCCTTCCTTCCCTCGTTCCTTCCTTCCTTCCTTCCCTCCCTCCCTCCCTCCCTTCTCTTCCTTCCCTTCCTTCCTTCCTTCCTTCCATCTCTTCCTAGTAGATTTCACTGTTCCTCACCTTGATGCAGATGAGCTCTAAAGGTGTTAAGTGACCCAGGCTACCATTTTTTTGGTCAATACGAAGGGTGTTTATTTGTCTTCATGAGAAATGTGCATCAGCAGCCTCATTATTAGAAAAGAGGGAAGGTGTACTTGGCATTGCTGGGACACCCACATCATATATAATTCTCTTATTACTGTTGGCCTTAAAATACCTCAGCATGACAAGATCAGAGCCAGTGTCATCCTTTTTTATTTAAATTTAATTTACACAAAATAATGTTCTTCTTGCTCCATTTCTTCCAATTCCCTTTCTTTTCCTCTCCTGTTCATTTTTCTGTATCACTTCAAAGTTAGTCCCTTTACCAATGTCACCCCCTTCCACAGTCCCACACTTCACCTTTGTGAAGTACAGAAAAAAGTCATCCATTCATTCTGCACATGTACACGTCATTTGTAGCTATTTGTTTCAGTTAGAAATAAGGCTTTGCAAATTGACTAGCACTGCCATTTAGCAGATGTCATTCAATGCTTTGTGGAGACAGGCAAAAGTTGTTGGTCTCCTCTACGGATCGATTTATTTTCTTTCAGCATCACCATTACCTCCCCTGGCGTTGTATCCTTCTATCACAAATGTTTTGAGTACACATCACACACTTTTCCCTGACCTGTTTTTTGCTCTTCATAGACACCACTGTCCTTCCTTCAGCTGGCTCTCAGTGGCAAGTTTGTGACCCTGATAGGTAGGACTGTGATGCGTGGTTTAGCTCTTGTAGACCCATGTTCAAGAACCTGTCTGAATCTAGGTCTGTAACAGTGAATGACTGGTGGGACCTGGAGCACTATGTCGAGTCAGACACACTCCCAGTGAGTAGCTGTGACCCTGCCTCAAGCCAGCTGAGCAGCTGCCTCTCTGGGCTTTTCATTTTTGCTCAACCATTACTGAAAACTGATTGTTTTACCAAAAAAAAACCAAAAAAAAAATAGAAAAAAAGTAATAACACCCAAAACCCAAAAACCACCACCACCACCAAAAAAACAACGTTCATTTTCTGACTCTTGTCAATGTCCTTCCTTCCCGCTCAAAGCTGCTCTTCTCTTCTTGGAGAGTAACAATACTCCCACAGGTACCCTCAGAGATGTCCCAGCAAACTCTTCATCAGACTGTTCTGACCACGTGCAGCTAGAGATGGGGACAGTGGTATTTTTAGGTGTCCTTAAAATCCTCTCAGTGGTGAGCATGCCAGCAATTTGCCCTTTGTTAGCCAAATCAACGTGCTGTTTGAGGTACCATTTGGTCCTCTGAAAATCTCATTGTACAAAAATTATAGGCTTCGCTATAAAACCCATGGATTTCTGACAAAAACATCACCAGCTCCTGTTATAGAAATAACCTTATACCCCAAGAATATAATAGAAAGAAATCCACATCTTAGAGCTCAGATAATGAGGCAGCCAAGCATGACTGTTGTCGGATGTAAAAAAGTTAGTGATGAAGCTATGCAGCTAATATATTAACGCATACGTGTATGGCCGATTATATATTATTACTACAATTAAGGAATATTGCCAGTGGAATACAATGTTATGACAGTGTAATGTTCTCTAAACTACCCTCTTGGCAGATATAAAAAATAAATGGAAAATCTGGAGAAAGAAAGGCCATGAATTGCACAACGGATGAATCTGGCCCACCTTCCTCTCTAGCAGAACACAGTTGGCTCTGGATTGCAATACTGGATCACTTGTTTGTATCACCATATCATCTATTTAATATCCAGCCACAGACCCAGCTACCATAGCTTACACTGTCACAGCCCAAAAAAGCAAAACCTAGAATTTGGACACTGCTGAGGTTAACATGGATGCTTGCTTTTTATTTTATTTTTATTCTGCAAGATCTTCTGGCTCCCTAAAACAGCAATTAAAAGCAGAAGAAACACCTCAATGTGGGTTTTGCTGCAGCCCTTCTCAATCATCATGCTAAAAATGAATCATGTGCATTAGTCATCTGCTGAACTGGGGCTTGAGTGGTGGGTTTAAATATCCTGTGCTCCAAAAGGCATTTAATATCAGGGCCACGTGAAACTCTCAGCATTACTCAGCAGAGCCCCTCAAGCGTCCAGGCTACACGGAAGTGTGAGAAGAGCCATTCCTGAGAGGCAGGGTTGAGTCTGTGCTACTAAAGGTAAGTAGGCACAGCTGGACGAGGTTGTTTTTTTGTGCAAGTCTGTGCCCAGGTGTTTGAGGGTATAGCAGCTCTGGAGACACCGCAAGGAAAGGCGAAAGAAAACAAGGACTAATTACCTTGAGGACTTTCTAATCTCAACACGTCCTCATCTAGGGTAAACCAGTCACTGCTGGCAAAACGCTGTGGCACAGAGCTATGCTGATTTGCATCAGGCACAAATCTGGCTGCTGAAATCTTTGCATTCTGAAAATTGCCTTCTCTTTACCAGCTCGATTTATGCAGACAGGTGCCTATATCAGGGTAGCGAGCGGCTGCAGGAGAGCAGCAATGAGCCCCTGCTGGCTTCTAACAACAGCATTATGTTAATAGTTATTGAATGAGGTGAAAACAAGCTAAGGGGAAGAAAGGGAGGGAAATTCAGGGGCAAGTGTCAGAGCTCAGTGAGCCGTATCATTAAGATGTTGCAAGAGATAGCAAACATCTGCAAATCACAAACCCATTTTGCCAAACCCCGAACTGCAGAGAAGTTAGCCAGTTTCCCTCCTCTCCTGTGCTCAGACACACAGGCAAAGCTCCTTTAAAATAAAAGCATAATAAAACCTTACGAGAGATTCAATGCAAGTTAAAATCTACCCCAAGGCCTTGCTTAGCTAGAGCAATACCTTGTAGCAACTTAATGACATAGCCTTCTAGTTTAATATTTTCTTTGCTTAAGGAAAACCCTTACGCTCAAAAGCAGCCTTAAAAAGGTAACAAGATCACATTTTCAGGATCTCCAAGAGTAGAGGTAACAAGTATCTGCTTTTCCAGATCTGCTTTCCTCCCTCCTATTTGCTTTATCCCTTGTATATAGTTTTAGAAATTTCTAGTAGATAGCACAGCACAGCTGTAAGAGAGCATCGCTACAGAAATCAGTGCTATTGCTGCCCAACGGATGAAGTCAAGGTAATACTTTTGGTCAGTGGTTGCAGTGGTGCACATTCAGACAACTTGAGGGCACTGGGTGTGAGTGAAGAGGACAGAGAAATGAGCCAGATCTGCCACCATGGAAGGCTGCATCATGCAGTCACACAGCTCCACTCTTGGTTTGTTTGGCAGTAGTTTGCTGGGTATATATGCTACAGGTTACAAAGATTGGTCCTCTCGCATTTGTCATGGCCAGACATAGGCTACTATGAGTCTCCCAAGCTTATAGAAGGAAATCCTTTTACTGGATGGCCAAATGTTGGACCATAGCCTCCTTACCAATAGACCTTAAAACTAGAAAGCCAGTGTATTATATGGATAATCTAAATAATAAATAACAAAATTTGTTATCAAAAGCTTTCATCTTCCTTGTAAGTTCTGCAGATTCTCTAAGGTAATGCTTCAGATCTTGCTTTATGAGTGTGTGATTGCAGCAGTTCATCAAGATTTATAGTGTGGTCCTTGTCCGCCTTTCCCACACATCTCTCCTATGTCAGACTGATACATTCATGGAGGAAACTCTAATAACCTATTCTTGTTGGACAGGAACTTTGCCTCACTGATGATGTCACTTGCAATACTCCTGTCACTATCACACTAGCATTTGCACATTAAATACATACTGATGCCTCTTCTGTTTCAGTACAAGAATCATGTCAAGAAGATACAGACTTCTCTGATAGCCTCGCCTCAGGGAGCTGGAGTAAGGCAGGCATGCAGCATGCACCCAATATGTACCCAAAGAGCCTCACCTGGCTTGAGAAGCCATTTCATGTACCTGCTGAAGAAGATGTGGAAGAAGAGAGGCAGATTCTTCCTATTACACCTCTTAAATAGCTCTTATCATTCTTTCAGTATGGATGGCAAACCTGAAAGCACGATGAAGAAATCCTATGTTCTGACCACCCTGTTCTTAGCCCATCCTGTTGGCTTTGAATAGAAAGGCAATGTGGTAACCCAATGAGCATCCCTTGTGCTAACACAAAGAAAGCAGATAAGGCACACAAGGCTGTCACTCTGGCTGGTTATGTGAGGGGAAACCCTGCTCCAGGCACAACCAGTGTCCATTCCACAGCTTCTGGAAGAACTGTGGTCTGGATGTGCCCACAGGAGAGGTCATGTTCTCAGAAGCTGTCTCCAGCTGTGGTGATCCTGCCACTGGGGAAAGCTTGAAGCACATGCTGAAAGCTGTGCCTGCCCTTTTTCAAAACAGCCTCCAAAGATATCACTGAACACCAAGACTTCGCCTGTATATTCATGCCGAGTTGGACTCAGTTTGTACAATCTCTTGTACAGGATCAAATTTGCCAAATCAGACTCCAAACCTTGTGCATTATCATGATGGATGTCTGTCTAGAGATCAGGGTATTTCTCCATCATTAAAACTCAGCTACCCTTCCTCCTTTCTCTATCTGCAATTAGCTTGGAACAATCTGTCTTCCTGATTGCCCTTTAAAAATTGAAGTGATCAAAAATACTCCAACTGTTTGAAAAATTGCATGTCCTTAGGAACAAAAATATGAAGTTCAACCTCTTGCAGTTATCTGGTGTGAAAGCAGGTTATTTTAAAGGACTTTAATTGCAGCTCTCTATCAGAAGTAAGAAATCTTGGAGAGATGGGAAAGGAGGTAGTCCAGTAAAAGAGGAGAGAGATGCTAAGCAAAGTATTTTCACTCCTCACCTGTAAGAAATAGACTGACAACAATTTCAAGAATTCTAACAGGCAGGGAGAGTGTCTGTAAAGTGTTTTTAAACAACATCCTCTTCCATCTCCAGGATTGTTGTGGCTGGATTTTAACCAGTAGGGTGCAATGGAAGTGTTTTAAATAGCCCAGGAAAGCATTTAAATGCATACCAAACCTCAAGTCAGTATGAAGCCACATTGGGCTCTACGGGGCACATCTATACTACTCAACGGCACAGAGACTTAAGCTTCCTGCTGAAAAGTTGTCAATATACTGCGAAAAAGCTAATTCAACTTTCTAAACCAGAACTATTACCTCTGCCTGGGACAGCTCTATGCTGTGCTTCAGGTAAATGGCAGCACAGAGATTGCGCATGTGATTTTATGGGCTTTTTGAAAGGTTCTGAGGAAGTGTCATCACGATATAATGCACCGCAGGGTAGGCTGCCTACAGACCGAAGTGCTAACGCGAGGAGGTTGACAATGCTTGAAGAGCTGCTTTACAAAACGATGGCAGGCAATACATAGCATTACAAGTAAATGATTGCAAACATTCAAAATCTGGCTAGGTGAAACCAGTTATTTAACAAAGGCAGCGTTGGGCAGATAGCCATGGGAAACAGACATTTTTCTGGATTGCATATTGTGTGTCAATGGCAACAACAACAAAAGGAGATTGTTGTAGCCAAGCACCTGCCACAGATTAAAAATATGGATTAGTTTTCAATCATTTTCAGGAAATTAACATTCAAAATGAGGTAGTTGGACTACATGCCATTGAAAGCCCAAATGCAATTATGACCCAAATCAAAAAATGTGTGACAATGAAAACAACATGGAGGGAGAGAAATCTGTCATGGTGGCATCTGTCAGAACCTCCTGGTGTTTTAATGATTGATGTGAATGGCTCTGGATAAAGGGATTAGTTGATTACTTTGATGTCCAAAGCTTTTTATGTATTTTGTATATTCTAAAAAGAAAACATGATCATAGACCTTAATTTTGTGTTATAAATATGAACCAAAGTCTGCTAAAGCCTGTGAGAGCATTTCCTGGATTCCTAGACCATATGGATTAGTTTTGGGAGTGGGGCAAGAGAAGGAAGGAATAGCTATTACTAGATGACAAAGAAGATTATTCCTACACTCATCTTTCTTCTCATTGTGCTAGAGAGAAGAAAATGCAGAAGGGACATGTTCTGCTCCAAGTTCTTTATGTGACATTCCACGCTTAGTTTAGTAAAGAGACTTTTTGCAAGGGCCTCACTAATATTCCCTTTTTGGGTGGCTGGTGATATGAAATCCAGAACTGGCTAGGGAGAATCAGTGCACCGTGCAGCAGAGCTGAGACTGTTACCTAAGAAAAACATTAGCTTTCTCTTTTATGACCGAATTATTTACAGCTGAAGAGCTCATTTTACTTGTATTTTTTCTGTGAAGCAGATAATATTCAATCACCTGCTGAGTTATAGTCTAAAATACAGTAGGCCTTCATTATGCAGGGTGGTGAACTCAATTCTCTCATGTAAAGGAGCTGAACACCCATTGACTACCGCGAGTGCAGTTCAGACAATGCTGGAAAATGTTCTTTGTTTAACAAGAATTGAAAAGTGATTAAATACTTGACTATTATAATGCATTCACACGAGTTAATATCATGCTGCAGTCTCCCATTGCAACTGCTTGTTTTGTAAATTATCTCAACTGGAATAACACAGGAGCAGCTCAGATATGGCCTATGAGGTTAACTTTTCATAATTATTTTCCAAATGCTTTAAACCAGCCTACTCATTTTACTTCAGAAATTACAGGTAGGATATGTTCTTCCTCAATACTCATTTCATGAAGACCTTTGCTCTCAGGGTGAATATTATTTTAGTGGGGAAAGGCAAGATATTAATGCAGCTCACTGGTACAGAAAGAATATGACATTTTTCCTTCACATAGAATCCATCTTTTACAGTGAGCCTTCACACCAGCAATATTGATGGATAATACATAGATTTAGGAAAAAAAAAAAAAAGACCTAGATCCCTTATTATGCATTATGGATCCTGCATTATGCAAGATAATGACTTAAATCTTACATTTCAAAGTATTAGGTTACCTCCTGTAAAGGTAGGATGACTAGGGCAAGATTTTGCCCTATTCGGTATTGGTCTGGCTGAGATACTTTATTTCCCTGAACATCAGAATTTGTTCAGTGCTGACAGGTCAGATATTAGCTCTAGGTTTCCCCCCCTGCCATTTGGATTGTTCTTCAGGAGAACTGTTTCATTACAAATGAGAAGTTGTTTCAGGCAATGAGGTCTACTGAAGTCAGGAGATGTTCTGCTTCTTGTCCCTGAATCCTGCTGATGTTTCTATACTTTCATTTCCAATGGCAGCAGAGCTTCCTTCACCCAGAGCTGCACCTGTCCTATGTCAGAGAGGATCCCTGTAGCACAAAGAGGTACTGCTAGAGCCTGTACCACATTTGCAGAAGTGTCTACATCATCTTTTAAGGGAGTGTGCATGGCAAACAAAGCCCCGTGAACACAAATGCACAGGTTGTTGAGCAGAAAAAAGAAGGAATACACAAATTATCTGCATGTAGGTTGTTAGAAACAACAGTGGATTGAAATGTTCACGTTATTTGAATAACTCTGGTCTGCAGAAATTCTGTCTGAACTGAGAAAACTTTGAAGGAAGGAGACTTTAATAGTTGGTCTGATTGGGAGGGCACAGATTAAATGAGCAGCTGGTCCTGGTGATTTTATTTGTAATTTCATGCATAGCATTAGCCAGAAAATGTCAGAGGAAGATGTGTATTATTTCATCTGTGTGTTTTGCCTTAGGCTCCATCTATGGAAGTGATCACCAGTGTATATGCAATTAATTTTTTGAAGGTTCAACAATTTGCAATAGCAGGGAAAAAATTGTGTTCACACTGAGGCACCAGGATAGAAGAAAAATGACTGACAGAAAGAGAGTTCTTGCCCTGTTAGTGCAAATCCACAGCCAGAGGTTGCTACCAGTCTCAGAACTACATAGGGAGTATTTTTTTCAACAAAGTGTCAAAGCAGTGTCTTCTGGCATAAAACCACATTATTCATGTGCACAAAAATCTCTTTTCTGTTAATTTGGAAGCAGTGACAACCAAATCATAGCTCTGTAGGTTATCCTGCTTTGAAAGAGAAAACTTCAGACTGGAAATACCCAATCATATATGAAATCATTTATTAAAAGAGGACAAAGATATTTAAACATTATCTTAGCTTTATCAGGCAGAAGAGGTGGAGTGAGGGTACATATGTGTGCACATGCTCTCTATATATTCTATGGAAACATAGATGAGTCTGACTTGCAGTCTTGGGTAGAATACTTCCTGGTGATCCAGATATGCCTGACTTCTATTTTCAAGAGTTACCTGGATATTCGAGCACTTCAATCTCTCTGAACCTTGGAGATGGAACCAGAAGTTCCTGAGGGTAGCTGGTTAACACAGGCCTTTCTCAGCTGGCATCAGTAACGTCTGAGCTCTCGCTGAATTAGACTCGCACGTAAACTGCTGCTATTTTGAACTATGGTTTTCTTTAGCAGTGTACTCCTCCTGCTGCATGAGTAATAAATACTGTTTCAATAATTTTGGCTGGCCACTGTATACCACTGGTTGCTGATTCTCAAAGGAAAACCACCAAACTTGCCAAGGGGTAAGAGCAGTTGGCATACACAGAAAGTTGTAATTGGATCCTCATTTAAGAGGAAGAGAATTATGCAATTAGGCAATTAGGCATGGATAGCATAAATGCAAGGATATTCCTGAGAGTGTACATGCAGAGACCAGAAAAAGGGTAACTAATCCTACAGCTGTGATATGGAGAGACATTAATTCCTGTAAGGGAGAAGGCACACTTCTGACAGCTCAGTCATTCCCCTGACCCTCTCTTTCCATGTGATCCTGAAACAAAGCCACGGTGTTTTCTGCATATTGTGCCTGAGTTTTGTAGGCAATTAGACTTGATGAAACACAAACATTTGGTCCACAGCTGCACTGAGCTAACGTCAACCCTCACTTCACGTTTGTGTTGCTAGAGGAGGCCACATGCTTGCTATGGGATCGGCAGCCGCAGGGACCTTCCCATACCCTGCTGCACGCAGAGAGCCCTGGTGAGGGTACAACAGTGGCTGAGGCTCATGATGACACTGCTGCTACAAGCTGGAGGTGATCAAGTGATCATAGAGAAAGCCATTTTGTCAGTGCTCAAGCTTTTAAAAAGTTTTTGTACTCAGATAAATAATAAAATAGTTAGAAATTGTCACTTGAAAACTGGGGGTGAGGGAAAGGGGAAAGAGAAGAACATCAGTGTGATAGGACTTTAAAGACTTTTTTCAAGTTAAGAAATAGTGTTTTCTTCTGGGACCCAGAAGGTGCAGACACAGAAGAAACAGAGATATTTTTACTTCAGATTATGCAGGCACTGGGGATAATGGTAATTAGTTCATCTACTGCAGAAATGTAAAGTCTCCTAGCTGGAACTCAGGCATACTGTCACACAACTTAGGGGAGATTAAGTATTGTTTTAATTTGAAGCCCCACAGGGAAGCCAGGTGGACAGAATATAATTACTTATTTAGTCAGGACATCAAGGATAGCTATCTGCATCCAAAAAAAGAATCTGATGCTCTCTTTAATAGCTATGAGCAGACAGGATCCTGTTTTTTCATCTGCAACTTGTATTTCAAATATATTCATAACTTTCTCTACTGTACCGTATACTTTTGGAAAGGGCAATTTTGGGAATGAAGATTGAAATTTCAGGGACAGCTCTTGCTGTCAAATAAAAAAAGTAATTTCTAAACTGTGGAGGGGATCATCCTTTAATATCTCAGGACAGGATCCCTCAAAACTTGATGCATAAATCATGCTCTTCGTTTATTTGAAGGGATCTATGCTGGATTGTCTTACGCATTCCTTCTCCATCAGTACAAGACTGAATTTTGTTACACTTAAATCATCCTTAGGAAAGCTTAGCACAAGGGTCCAGTCTGATTTTCATGGCTGAAGAGTTTTATTTGTTCTGATTTATTATCAAAACTGCCTTATTATATTATTTTTCTGTAGCAGAAAGTGGGATAACAGCAGAGTGAAAGAAATGGGAAGGCAAGATCAGCTTATCAGTCATATTGATGGTTTGTTGGTCAGGTCATGCAAGTCTCATCTTTCAAAGAATTCAGTTCTTTGGGATTGTGATTATGAGGTGAAAATGTGCATAGTGTCCATCTTGGCTTGGCACAATCATATGAAGCGAGGCACAGCCTAAAAGCAAGCATTTTCCCCAAATTTCAAAATCTAGAAAGGACTTTAGTGACCACTTCACAGTACTGGAAATAGTGCACACAGTTGAAAAGCATCGTCTAGCCAAGAGAAATGAAATTAAAAATTACTCAGATGACCACGTGCCTGTAGGCACACACACATGCTTTGGACAGTGAAGAAAGTGGTGATACCTATGATTGTGATACCCATGAAAGAATAAGAGAGGGGAGCAAGGAGGGCCTGAAAAAAATGGGGAAACAAGATCCCACCTCCACAAGTCCAAATACTGATTACCAATGGATCTGGTTAGCAAGAACTTGGTCTCATCTCAGGATGAGAACAGGGCTCTGAAATCCAGGAAGAATTGAGCATTGTGAATTCAGCATTAAAACCATTGATGGAAATAGGAATACTTAAGATGGAAAGTTGCTTTATGTCAGAGTTTATGGAAAACTGGAACTGGATTTTAAAGTCATCCGTTCATTGTTATTTTGTTTATATACACTTGCCACTTAAAAAATTTCTATGAGAAAACTTCACCTATTATTTTAAAAGTGGGCAAAAAACTTCCATGTCAGTGCTGATCCTTACAGAGGACCCCATTCCATGTGGCATTTAAGTATATCTTTAACTGTTTAGCTAGATAAGGGCTACAGCTTTTGTGTTCTTTGCAAATATCATATTCTATGCATAAGCTTACTTTTTGTGATTCATTCCCTCTGTAAAATAAATTACAAACCTTCAGATGGGATTTAGTCTGGATTTCAGAGATAAATGTGTGCACATTTTTATAGATTAGGTTTGTATATGTCTCTGCATATATATATATATTTATATTATTGATAAAACCCTATTATTTGTTGTCCATCAACAGTTCCAGCCAAAACCAAGAGCTTGTTTTTGTCCAGAAATCTTCTGATTGCAAGTGATACTATATGTGCCCTGATTGACCAAATGCGTGACAGAAGAAATCCTCTCTCAGCTTTGTGATCTCCCTATTGTTTATTGAAGGATAGGACACAAAATTATTTTCTTCAAAATCCTCAGAACTGTTTTGCATAAGTGATCTTCATTTTGCAAGGGTTTTCTTTCTCTGACTACAGAATTATCCTTTTGTTTGTGGATAAAAAGCATAAACCCTCTCAAGTTATTTTTATCCCTGCATCGGGAGCTATGGCATGAACTAATTTTGCTTCCTTTCCTTGACCAATGAGGTCAGCATCTTTCAATTTTAAGGGAAAACCAGTAAATTGTACTTACTTTAAATTCACCATTGATGAGACGCAGTGATGTGGAGTCAAATGTATACACACCCTGCAGGTTATCCTGCCGTGGTGCTATCTGCTCTGTTTCGCTCTTCTGGGTCAGGCAGAGTGACCCAAAGAAACAACTGCGTATCAGAAAGTCACAGGCCCTCCTTTGCTCTCCTTACTTTTGTGCTTATCCTGGTGTATGTGAGGAAGGAGACCACTGTGTTCTCCATTGTCATACAAAGGCTCGTTTCCTCTCAGTGGTGTGGGATTTAGGGCACGGGTTTCTGAGCAATGCACAAAACGACCCTGCTTGTTTATCCAGCGCTAATTGCCAGGTGCCAAGGGTCCTGCTCTCACCAAGCTCACCGACAGGAGCTGGTCCAGGGGCCAGCACAGCATCATTGCAGCAACCATGCCAGACCCTGCTCTCAGCCCTCCCAGCCCCTCTGCCCAAGGACCAGAGGTGGGGCTCATTCCTGGTTCACAGGCTGGGAAGCTGCCTGTGGCTCTCCCCTCTGCCCTGACACCCCTGATCCCAGCAGGCATGAAAAGAAAGGTGAGTGGGGCTGCTTGCTACAGGGAGGATTCCTAAAACGGGCAAGGCAGTAAGCTGAAAATGAGCAGGAACAGCTGCTGTTTCAGCCCTCTAAAAGCTAAGTATGTAGCTTAAGCTAGCTGTAAACATCACAATCAACAGACAATGCAGCAATGGAGCATAATTCATCCTGCCATTCCCTGACAGGTGCCTAAAAGAGACTTCCCCAAAACAAACTGACATACCTCCCTCTCCACGGGCTATGGCAAAGCCCAGAACATGACTCTATTTCACCGTGAGATGGATGCACTCTGTCTGTAGCCTCAGAGCACCTGTCCAGTAGATAAGTAACATTTTCTGCTGCCCATTAAGGTACATTAAAGATTTTAAGAGGGAGCTGAAGGACATGAGTTGGCAAAGGTAGTTTTTTGACTGAAAAGAGTAAGGCAGGTGAGAGGTAACATTGATACCTATGCTGGGCACAGATGAGGAAGGCACTGAAGGTGGTCGAGCGACGTAGCTGCAGGGCAGGTGTGGATTGACACAAACGCATGTGGCACAGAGAAGTTGGGCAGTCCTTAAAGGCTGCTCCTCAATGACTGTGTTTGAAGAGTGAGAGCCAGTGCAGGGACAGGACAACATCTTCCCAGGAACAAATGCTAGGACAATCTCATCAGACTGTTAAGTGAATCTCAGGGAGTCTGCGTTGTGGTTGTGAAAGTCACAGGAGAAGGTGGCTGTGACGATCAAGGTGAGGGGCAGCAAGGGCTTGGACAAAATCATCGGTGGCACATGAAAGGGGGACAGGTTAGGTACAGATAGAACCAGAAAGACCCTGACTTCACCTGGATATATAGATCAAAGGAGGGAGCTGGGTTAAAGATGAAACAGAGTAAAAGCTTGAATCAATCTTTTTAACATCTGCTAGTGCATGAAACCTAAGGTGTGACATATATAACAAACAGTTTAATTGAGAGAGGGGAGAGAACTGGCAACAAAGAAGTGAATGACATGCTCAAATGTGGGAGAGGTACATTCCTGTAGCTGGTGGGGCTTTCATACATTAGAGGCCAGCCCTGGTGCTATTATTCCAGGCAAAGCCTTTTGATCCTGCAGAAGGCAAATCTTCCTCCAAGTTCAATGGGAGCAGGCTGAGGCCATATGTTGAGAGATAAAAACCCAACGTGTGACTTGGTAGTCACATGTACCTGCAGTACGAGTATAGGACTAGTCTCATATGGTAAAGCTTCTCACCTGACTGCCACAAGCACAAATGTATAAACAGGCTCAAATGCTGAGTCCATGTCAGAGGTTTCTGATACCAAGTGAAGTAGCTGTGCCACATCAATGTCCAACACAGCAAGAGCTAGAGAGATGTTTAAAAAAAATCCACATCATTAAGTGTAAACAACACCTTCTTAGGATTAAACACGCTTTTCTCATTCGTTCACAGGCAGACATTTTGCACACCTACCAACCCTTTTGCTGTGCCGTAGGCCTAAGCAGCATGTATACTTCTGCTGGTAAGATCAATCTTGCATTGGAAGGAAACAGTGCTGCAAAGTCACAGGACAGATTCTTATCTAAAAAAAA
Source organism: Netta rufina (assembly GCF_964035555.1). Taxonomy (NCBI): domain Eukaryota; kingdom Metazoa; phylum Chordata; class Aves; order Anseriformes; family Anatidae; genus Netta; species Netta rufina. The sequence goes on from NC_140123.1 coordinate 115,680,995, forward strand.
AAAAATGTGCTGTGCTCTGAATTTAGTCAGGACACCAGCAAAGAGGAGTTAATCAAATATACAGTGTATGAAGCACCAGTTCAATTGCCAAGTGTAAAACTATGAGTAATGTCCTATCTGTTATCAGTTGATTCACTCATGGAACTTTTTCACTTTGTTTAAAAACCACAGTGACTGTCCCAGCTGATATCAGAGCAATGGCATTTCTCCTGATGACCTCCGATTTGGTTTGATAAGCTCTTCCATCACGGACAGCAGCTGTGGAACAGCAGCCAAACTTGGGCACAGCTTTATGAAAAGGCAGCCATCAGCATCAGTATTCCCATCTCGTTTCACTTGCTCACCGTAGGATCCATAAATTGATGTTAATCATCTTTAACTGCAAAATACAGTTTGACAGTGGCTTGCCTTCAGCTTTGGAAGGTACTCAATTTCTGCCATTTTGGCATCTATCACTTAGACATCTTATCCTGCATTTTGATAGGAAAGCAAAGACCTCTGCTAAAGGAAAGACAGACAGATGATCCAAATAAGTCTTAGCAGCAGCAAAGATAACTTCCTGGTACATGGCTCGTGTGTGTGGCATCGGCTGTGTGGGTAGGCCGGGAAGCAGTACAGCTGTCTGTATGTGTCTGCCTCAACTGAGATGCAAACTCCGCCTCACCAAAGATGGCTCTGTCTGGGGTGGCTCAAATTTGTCTGTGCCTTTGCACAGAGCAGACAGCCAGGCTGAAGAGAGTGAGCTCTCACTTACCGGTGTGTCAGAGGGCTCTCCTGCAAGGTGAGGGGCAGGGCAAGCCCCAGCACCTTTGGGGAGATGCTGCACAATGAGGATATTGGAGTAAATGTGGATCTGCTGAAAAACTTCACGTAGGCCTGGAGGGGGTGGCCTGGGTTTTGCGAGCAGGGAGCAGAGGCAGGAGAAATGTGAGGAAAGCCCTCTGGCTGCAGGGCTACAAAGAGATCTTAAAAAAACCCTAAGTTTGCACACTCTTTCCCCAGCCTCCAGCTGCCAAAAACATTTTGCCTGTTTTTTGGGCAGGGCCTAGGGTCAACATGCGAGGGTTGCCATGTGGAGAAGAGACAGAAGTGCAATGTATTCAGAGGGGAATGTTAAAGAAGAGCAAGGAGGTTTGATGATGATGCATCCAGGCAGGGGCAATAGATAATTTTGATGAGTGATTGTAACCACACAGCAAAACTAAACTGTGATCAGTAATTTGATAGTATGGTGAAATGCTCTGTCTGTAGAAGAGAGCTGGTGCCTGCAATCAATCATTCAATAAACAGAGACAAGACTAGAAACCGATCAGGACTTTTTGCAGACAGGCAGAGATGTAACCAAAAGCAAAGAAGGATGCTGGACTCATTCAGTGTGATTAAATGCACATTGGTGTATTATCTGCTGCAAAGAGTATCTGTGACTGTGCAAGATCATTGGTGTGAGGCACACAAAATGTCAGCTGCTGCTTTCAGAGAGTTGAGCAAGATCTATTGCCTGGTGATAATTAACTATCCATCAATAAATGATAAGTACGCCAGGAAATCAACATGAGGAAGAAGTTGTTCAAAGGAGAAAAGCAAGTCATTAGAAGGAGCAAACGTACTGGAACATTTACAGGAAATAGATAGCACATCAAAAAGCACAGATCTAATACACATGAAGGTGGTGGAGGGTTGGTAGGAAGATGTCAGCGTTGCAAGCATCTGGCTAGAGGCTGCAAAATGAAAAAATGATGAAAAGAAAACTTCCAAAATAGGCCAAGTTCAGTGCACTGCACTGATGGAACTTGACACAAAATCTGTCCCTGACGCATCAAGCTGACTGGCAGCAGGAATTTAAAGATATTTAAAGATTATATTTGCCAGCAGGAGAAAAAAAAAAGAAAAAAAAAAAAAAAAAGGAAAGCAAAAACCAAACCAACCAACCAACACCACCAAAACAACACTTCAGTTTTCCTAGATAGGTCAATCAGCTCCAGTAGCCCTAACCTCAACTGCTGCCAGGTATCCACCAGGCTTATCCAGGCAGGCAGGAGCATTTGCCAGCAGATACACCTCCTAGCCAAGGTGCTGCTCTTTCAAGAGCACTTAGCTTTCATTAGTTGTGGGGAAACTCAGGCGTTTCAGTAGTCTTCCTGCTGAAATCCCTTTGAAATAGTCCTTGGCTTTTCTCCTGTATGATTCACTATGTGTCTTTGGTGAGTGTCTTCTGGGTCCAATTGCAGTGATTCACGGTGAATTACAATGCTGGGGCAGCCCACTAAGTAGTGAGAAAAGTGAAGAAAAGTACTAGTTTCACCTAAAACAGTGAGGTGGTGTGGGGAGAATGGTCTCCTTGTCTGCAGTGATTTTCTTATTCAGTGCTGCTGAGTTTAAATTACATCATCTGATTTTTAGGCCTCAGTTCAGCAGTGGTAGAGCTGTTTGCAGGTGGAGTTAAACTTCCACAGTGTGATAGCAAAGACATGAGAGCAGGAAGGAGAGAACACTTGGAATGCCAGGTCTGGCAGGTCTTTTGCTTGAAAAAAACAGAGCTCAAGTGCAGGATTTCTAAGTTTTGCACTTATTTCCTGATCCTTTTGATACTGTAGTCCTTAGAAGCAGGTGGAAGCAAGTAGGAAGCTGTTAGAAGTACAGGAACTGCAGCTCTGATGTTTATTAAGGATGTATTTCTTCATCCTGATGAGGATGAAGAAATGGCTGAAAGCAGAGACATGGACAGTCTGGCACAGAAATTGAAATGGAGCCTCTTGTTCGGGTAGCATAGTGCCTACTCCCAGCTGTCCAGCTAGCAAGTGTTTACAGGCTTTCCTTGTGTGATGGCAGTCATGTAAGGGACATGGCAGAACAAGAATTACTGATGGCAGCAAAAAGCTTAAGGGGAAATAAGACAAATCTTCAGAGAGCCAGGCTTTATTAATCCCACTGCTTGCAGAGGGACTCATTTCTTATTTCCTTTTTCAGACATTTAGATTTTTCAAAGATAATCCCTAGTTTTTGAAAGTTTTGAGATGAGTCCAGGGTATCTAGGCCTGGCAAAAGTGGGAAGCAGATCTCTATTATTCTTTTAAATACGAAGCATGGAAGAGCCCAGCACATACTGAGAACATGTAGGAAGAGGGAAAGTCTTTAATATGATCTACGCGATGGCTCTTTATTAAAACTGTAACACATCAGCAGAACCACAGTTCCGATAATAGCATTTGTGCTAATGCCAGCTACGCAGATTATGTTGTCAGAAATCACCGTGCTTCCTGGCATTGTCATAATTCTCAAGTATCAAAAGCATAAGGCAGGCTAGTGCTTAAGGAAAAAAAAACATAATCCAAGTATTTCCTGTGAGTGATAGCTAGCCTAGGGCTTTTCCCGGGGCTGGATTAGATTAAATCTTTTGCCTTCCCCTTCCTTGGAAGATCGCTTGGTGGCTGAAAACCTGGAGTTTCAGTTGCAGAGTCTCTGTCCTGATGGCTGTGTGGGTGAGACAGCAAGCCTCAGCTTTCCTGAGGGCCCACAACCCAGGGTCTGCCACTGGCCCTGGTGTGCAGTTTTACACTCTCCTGGCCTTGTTCCTTCTCATGTAATTCTCTTGAAGTAGACCTGATAATGCTAATAATATTGCAAAACCTCATTCTTACCTTTCCTAGCATCCTCTGTCCATGCAAGGCAATCTCATCCTCCAGTCCTGGTGGTGCAGCCTGGTTGCTACAACTCTCTGGGAATTTCCAAGGCAAAAAACCACCCTGGCTAATGTCAACTGAAGCTTTAGGACAGCCTGTGCTTACAAAGGCCTCAGTATAGAAATGATCATCACCTATGTTTACCTTGTGGTAATACAAGGTCTTCTAAGGGATTTATTTGCTATCAGGTTTTAACTACACTAGGTGAGGACATGGTGCAGTTAATTTCTATTCCCTGTACAAAGAGCCAGCTGAGTTCATCTCACACATGTTGATGATAGATCAGCCTGAATCAAGTTTGTTTTAGCTGTTAAATCACATTTTTCAATTGTTTAAATAGTTCAGACAGAATTTGCACAGTAACATTTTAGCTTTTTATAGCTGTCAAGAAGTAATACAAATAATTACCATGTTCCCTGGTGGGTTTTATCTGATTAAAGTGACATGTCTGCTTATGCAAGATATTTGAATAGAGACATTCAATAAAGTCAGTAACATTTAATTTCCCCTCTCCTCCTCTTTTTCTTTTTTAAGCTACATTTGCTATTTATTTTAATGTCATGTTTTGAGGTTTGGTATATTTTTCTTAAAAGAGTTTACATAATGGAACAATTTAGCAGAATATTTTGCGTGCTTGTAATGAAATATTTCTTCACAGTATAGTAAGGTACTAATGTACCTTGCTCATGCTAAGGACTATTGCACTTGTCTGAACGCTGTGGAAATACTGCTGGAGTTGTGGGGAGCCGAGGTGGAAGCCACAATTTTCTCCAGATTGCAACAGGAACTGCAAAAGAAAGTAGGAATTTATCTGGAAGCTGCCTGCGGTGTCAAGAACTTGGTGAACTTGAATAGCAGAAGCCTTTTACAGGATGTTTTACTGGTACAAAATCCCCTAGGATTATATATTTCTGATTAGAACTTTTCACTGTTTCATCTGTTATCCGACTTCAAATACAGAGATATTTCTTGCAGAAGGCTTGATGACTGTGCCAGCTTTTAGGGCTTGATTCATTGGCACGTAGATTGCAAAACCAAGGTGTTTAAATTTTAGTCATAGCTTTCACTCTTAACTCATTTAGACAATGAATTTTCAGGTTCTGTAGTGCGGGTTTTGCACCAGACTCTTGTAAGAAACATTAACTCAGCCATCTCTCTTAATTAGTCTCTTGGGCTTGTGTTCTTTACAAGGTCAGATCAGGTAGCTACAATAGGTTTTTTGTCTGCAAAATATGGGTATCTTTGAGGTCATGAACATCAGGAAGTGAAAATGGGCCTTGTAGAGTCCCAAGCAATATGCAGCAGCTAAGAGCCCCAGACTTGCTATTAGCCCTAGCTGGTGTTTATATGCACAGTTTATCAAATGCTGGCTAATATATCTTGTCTTAGACAAAACTTCAGATGGCAGGCTTTATGTCTGCCCCAGGGAGCCTGGTATCTCAAATTCCTTTACTGAGGGAAGCTTTGGCAAAGCCAGGCATGAGACAGCACGTCTGCAGGGCTGGAGGAGCACAGACCAGGGCACCCAGACTCTGTGTAAAGTTGCTGGACCAGCAACTGGACCAGTGCTGGGGTCCCTGGTGCTCCCTCTTCCATGACAGTTCCCAATGGGGCCCTTGCCCTTTAACATGGCACTGCTTCTTTAAACTGATATAAAACGCTGCCTAGTTCTCATCTTCCCTACCCAGCTATTAAAATATCCAGCAAATCCCCAGCTTCTTTCCTCCTTTTTATGGTTACGGTTTAGATGTGACATTTCCCTTGGTTTTGTGAGACTGCTAAAGATATTTTGCTCCATTTTAAAGCTGTCAGTGGTCTGCGTTTAGATTTCTGTGCAGATTATATGAGACGAGTGAGGTTGCATGGTTTATAGTTTCTTTCTTTTCTAGCACTGCCCCGCATTGTGAATCCTGTAAACCAACACATTGACATTTTGCCTCTGAAAATGATTCTGTGAAATGCAGTTTCTTATATTGCTTTATCATTACTAATGTTCATTGATTTCTACTAAAAATCCTTCACATAAACTAAAACACTGTATGAAAAGATACGAATATCTACAGCAAAAATGAAGAATGGTATTTCTTTTTATCACCACTATATTTCTTTGAATCTGATTCTCAGTTACACTGAGACCACCTTAAGCTGTTCCAGAGAATAATCTATCTATATGTATATATATAAACACTCAGAAGTATATTAGATACTATTTACTCCTACTTTAAGGACTATTTTCCCTGTCACTGTAGCACAAAATGGTCTTGGTTTCAGTGAGAAACTTCCCCTACTCTTGCAGATACTCAGGATGGGAAGGGCAAACACTGATTTATTTGCCAGAGGTTTTAACTCTGTACATCAAAATACAAAATACTTGTCATTGGCCTATCCCAATAATTCTACATAACCAAAGGGAGAACCCAGGAGGGCTTCAATACAGCACTATAATAAGCAATTGCAGAAACGTTTATCACTTCTGATGGCAAAGATTAAAAAAAAAAAAAAAGAAAAAAAAAAAGAAAAACCAACCCGCACCATTTATTCCAAAGAGGTAAGTATGACACCTTAACAATTCCATCTTCTCCTTATTGCAGACATTTCCATTTCAAGCTCTGACAACATTAAAGAAGAAATTTATTGGAGTTCATCACACAGCCTGAATCCTGTGGAGCCAAGGTATTAATAATGATGTAGAAGTGACAGTGTCAACAGTGATTTAAATCATTTAGTCACTATGATAAACGTTGTGTTGCCCTAAAATTTAAGGGATGGACTGAGAACATAAGTCACTCATAATAAAAAACAAAGTCAGTGGCAAATGGTTTGCATTTGCAAAACCCATCATGACCCAAAATAAAAGATTGAATGAGAGGAGCTAACAAGGAAGTCATAATATCCATGAGATAAATGCTCATGATATCTCATGAGTCCATGAGATAAAGACAGATGTCCTGTGTGAATGTAATACCTGCCTTTCTACCCAAAGAAGTCAGCACTGCGTATATCAACAAAGAGCAAAAGTAGACCAGGATAAAGTACAGACAGGATGTTTGATGTCTGCCAGACAGCAACTGTTCCAATCATCATTTTGGTTGATAAAGGTTTGATGTGGGTCAACTCCTGATCAATCTGTAAAATGTAGCCTAGGATAAATTAGAAAACAAGATGGAGAGATGGAGAAAAAAATCAATTTCCATCCTAAACTTCTGTATTATACATACAGGTAGGAAGAGATGCAAGAGAATGACGAAAGACAGGAGACGTCACTCACAATGCCAGAAAGAGAGTACGATAATTGATTTGAGAGTAATCAGGGAAACAAACAATGAGGCAACAAAAATGTTTAAAAGAAATATTGTGATCTCAGGAAGATCTAAACTCAAATTTTAAGCCTCTAGATGTTTAAAGAGAAGAGACCCTGGGAGGATAAAGCAGCTAGGTCTCCATCTAACTATGTAAGGTACCATCAGGTCCTTCTGTAGGACATCATGTTAGGAGCCGAGAAAGCAAAGGAACAGCACAAACTGTCTTCAGAAGCCTTGCAGACATAATGGACGTACTATGCTATGCTCAGTCTCCAGTCTCTCTTCTTCTCTTGCACCCAATGCACCAAATTTCTCTCCCTCCTCACTTGCTAAGCTTTTCACTCAACACCAGCTGATCTGTATCTCATCAAATCATGGTGCTCCTCATGGCACATATCACCTAATCAAAACACTCTTTATCAAAACCTTCCTGCATTGAAAGTCTTCACAAATATTATTTTTGTTTCTAATTTGTAGTTTTTACAAAATGTTGATTTTCATACATTCCTGAATTGGTCATTTCTGTTCACCTTTCAAAGATGATCAAAAAATTATTCATTCACTGAACAAGCTGTAGGAAATTTTGTTACCAAGACATTTGTCAGAAAATTTCTCATCCTCTTACAAGATCCTTCTAAGCTCTTCAGGGCCAAAATGTCTTAAGTATTCCCTCCCTTTCATCAAATTAGGAATTAAACTCACTTTACCTTGGAAAGGTAATTTTCCATCAATTTTGTGTGCAGCTGCCCAAAGTGTGATAGAAAATGTCCTTCAGCAGTTTTTATACTTCAGCCAGTAAGCCGTGGTTCTGGAAAAAAAAAAAAAAAAAAAGAAATTACAGGTGATGAGGGTGACATAAAAAGCATTTAGAAATGTACTTATAACATGGAGCTGGATGTTGTAAGACTGAAAATTATTAGTTATTTCCACCCAACTTCTTAGATTCAAAAAGAGCACTTAAAGGCAGTTGAACGATGTTGGTTGAATTTGGTATAGAGTCAGCATGGACAGAAGCAATATAAGAACAACAAATGGCTGTAGGAAAGTTATTCTGAGTGCATTTTCATCATGCCTGTGTAGATATATGAGTGCTTGTGTAAATCTGCAGCCCACGTTCATTGTCAAATGTATGTTTCTATGTAGTCTGGCTGCTGTGGTCTCAGCCCTCCTTGAAGGGATGACTGAGTCAGCGGCACAGAACAGTGGCTGAGAAGCTGCTTAGACGAGCATGCATCAGTATGCACTTATGTTGAGGTAGCTCAACATAACAACTTTTTTCTCTTCCCCCAAATAAATAAAAACAAAATCAATTTCTAGACTCCAGCAAATTGGCATAGTTGAGTATGGACAAACACACTAGCAGTGGTTCAGCTCAGGAGCACTGCCCTGGGAACACTACAGAAGAGCCTTTTTGGTTTTCTATGACCATAAACAGGAAATACGTCCTCTGCTTTAAGGGTGTTGTCCTGTAAAAACTTACCCTATAGGAACAGCTTTAGCAGAGAATAATTCCTTTAAGTGGATCTGTCTGCTGCAATGAGCAAAATAAATATCATGTAGATTATTTTTTTTAAGTAAAAAGCATAGCTTTTGCCAAATTATTTTAATTATTAAGGAATTATTTTAATTATTAAAGAATTACTTGCTGCCTTGAGCAAAATTTCGTGGAAGATGATATACGAGAGTTTATTTTTTAAACAGTGAGTTCTATTTAAATGTCTCTCAGATGAAATGTTATGATTTTTGTCTTTCAAAATACTGGTTCAAATGTCTAATGGAAGGTTTGCAAGGCACAAAATGAAAATTCAGCTGTCAGCAAAAACTCGTGGAGACAGCAGTGAATGACAAAAATGGGCCAAAATCTTGAGCTTTTGTGTGCTACTTTGTGCCCTTCACTGGTGCCTGAGAAGAGCAATCAGAAAAATCACAAAGTGAAGTGACATCAGTTCCTGATGATTGACTTCACCCATCAGCAGGCTGTCAGACAAGCTGGGGGTGGCAGGGTCCCACTGTTATCTGGAGATGCTCAGTTATTTATCGACCCCACAGAAGGGAAGCTCTTTGCTCTCTGGCCTGGATACTGCTGGGGTGTGTAAATGCCTGTGAGACCTTTTCCTTCGCTTTTGGGCCTCTTTCTTGCCAATGTTGCAGCATTTATTTGGGTTAATTTTTGTCTGCCACCTGATTAAATGGATTCAAGCTTTTTGCACGACCAGATCATCCTCCCCTTTTCTCCCTTGTGATTTCCGAAGGTATTCAGGCAACCACAGCTGAAGTTGGGTGTTGAAAGAAACACCCAGGCCTGCCGAGGCACCAAGGGTTTCAGTGGGAATTGGCTGCTTATGTGCTCCTAAAGGGTTTCTGTGTGCTGTGTACCTCTGTTTTGGTTCCAGTGTTTAAAAATCTGACTCATGCAGCTTTATTTGTCAGGGCAGATGGAGAAGGACAGGAAAGAGATTAGTTTTAGAGCTGACTTATCCTGAGGTGATAGCTCTTCGAAATGTCAGCACTATTGATGATGGGCCTGCTTCACCCACGCAATTAAACACATCTACTGAAATGTCACTGCTGCCGCCCAATGATCTGATGAACAGCTCTGGCTGGGGGATGTTCTGACACAGCACAGTCAAACTGTTGGGGTGCTATGGTCTCTGTCAGACATCCCCTTGGTCCACAGGTAATGAAACACTACTGAAGGCAAGGAGGGTTAGTCAGCATTACATAAAATAGTTAGTCTCTGTGTGTAATTGTTCTAACTTCACTAATATGTAGTGGATTCACATGACGCCTTCCCACAACTCCCAGTGTTTGACCCATTCGACTGCCTAAAATTTGCTTTCTTAGTCTTGATTGAACGATGCACGTGAACTCCTTTAAACAAATGACTGACAAAGTAAGCTATTTGTTTTAATTTGGACTTTATTTATCTACTGAAGGTATAGAAACCTGCTCACTGTCACTTAGCAATCTCTTATTCCTCAAAGACTACGTTAGGATTTCTTCCTGAACCTGAGCTATACCTTGCCTTACTGTTCTGCCATAGGAAGGCTAACATAAACTGGTGCAAGGAGAACTCCCTACTGAATATCAGAAAGTACACAAAGCTCAATATTCACTTTGGGAAAATAGGTCATGAATCTCTCCTCCAGTCACGGCGTGCATCTATTATTAAAAAAAAAAAAAAGAAAAAAAGAAAGAAAGAAAAAGAACTCTTAGGTTAGCCTGGCAAGAAATGTTCCAGGAAATGAAAATCTTATAACTGCTGCTGCTTGTCAAAGACCTCATGAGCAAGAAATGGAAGAAAGTCACCAAAGGAAACTTAAGATGAGTTGTGGGACCCACTGCTCGTTTTCTTTTTCCTTTGCTCTTCAAGGGAATTGCTTTCACCAAGCAGTGCAAAATATCAGAGAGCTGCAGACAGCTTTCTTCTGGAATTTGTGACAGACTGTTGTAGAGCAGTGTTAGATTCCACTATTATGTGCAAGATCTGTTTTTGGAGATAGTTTGTAACATTGTGGGCCTATATTGCAAAGAAGGAATGAGCCATTTCAGCTGTCAGTCTCACTAATTATTACACTTTCTAGTATTACTGTTATTTGTTGAGGCTAGTCCATTTTTCCTTAAGCTTTTATTTTTCAAAAATGCAATCCCCCTGCCCAGACCCACAAAACCCAGGATGAAATATGTGCAGATTTTTCTTCCCTCAGAAGAAATATACTGTTTGAGTTTTGATCTCCTGTAGTTCTGGGGTGAAATATTCTAACTTACATATCAGAAAACCCAGAGGTGTAAGAAGCGTTCCTCCCTATTTCTGCTGTTGGACAGCAATAGCTCTCAGAGGCTTCCTAGCCCAGATGAATGACCTATTGTGCTAGACATCATCAAACATATAGTAAGAGACTGTGTCTACCATGAAGAGATTATTTTCTAGACAGAGAAGCTGCATAAAGGGCAGCCAAAGGAAAGTGTTGGTAGCTATATTGCATAAATAAGGAAATGAGACACGAATGTCAAAGCCTAAAACTCCTCAGATGTATTGAAACCAGTGGGAATTTGGTGGGTTATTGCCTGAGTAAAGCAAAACAACCTATGTCACAGAGGAATTCTTTGGCAAAGAACTGAACATAGATATTGCAGAACCTGAGCCACCTGAGCTAGCCATCAAGTGCCTAGCTTTCTTTTTGAGGAAGAAAAGGTAAGAGAGAGTGAAAAGTTACGGGATAAATGGCTGACACACATAAGCAAGCAATTAGAAGGATAAAATGTAAGATTTTTATTCTGGAAAGTTACTCTGAAAATGAGTTTTTCTGCCAATATTTGGGGAGGCACCTCACCAATTAGGCAGAAAATTATTTCCTTGTTCGTATGGGAGTCTTTAACCTGAACTGGACCTTACAAAATCAGTGTCACTGAAGAACGCTGTGGAAGAGCACTAATAAGATTTCATAGAATCACACAATATCCTGAGTTGGAGGGGACCCACAAGGTTCACAGAATCACAGAATTTCTAGGTTGGAAGAGACCTCAAGATCATCGAGTCCAACCTCTGACCTAACGCTAACAGTCCCCACTAAACCATATCCCTAAGCTCTACATCTAAACGTCTTTTAAAGACTTCCAGGGATGGTGACTCCACCACTTCCCTGGGCAGCCTGTTCCAATGCCTAACAACCCTTTCGGTAAAGAAGTTCTTCCTAACATCTAACCTAAAACTCCCCTGGCGCAACTTAAGCCCATTCCCCCTCGTCCTGTCACCAGGCACGTGGGAGAACAGGCCAACCCCCACCTCTCTACAACGTCCTTTAAGGTATCTGTAGAGAGCAATAAGGTCGCCCCTGAGCCTCCTCTTCTCCAGGCTGAACAAGCCCAGCTCCCTCAGCCGCTCCTCGTAGGACTTGTTCTCCAGATCCCTCACCAGCTTCGTCGCCCTTCTCTGCACCCGCTCAAGCACCTCCATGTCCTTCTTGTAGCGAGGGGCCCAAAACTGAACACAGTACTTGAGGTGCGGCCTCACCAGAGCCAAGTACAGGGGGACAATCACCTCCCTAGCCCTGCTGGTCACACTGTTTCTGATACAAGCCAGGATGCCGTTGGCCTCCTTGGCCACCTGAGCACACTGCTGGCTCTTATTCAGCCGACTATCCACCATCACTCCCAGGTCCTTCTCTGCCTGGCAGCTCTCCAACCACTCATCTCCCAGCCTGTAGCTCTGCTTGGGGTTATTGTGCCCCAGGTGCAGGACCTGGCACTTGGCCTTGTTAAACTTCATGCAGTTGACCTCAGCCCATCGGTGCAGCCTATCCAGATCCTCCTGCAGAGCTTTCCTACCCTCGAGCAGAACGACACACGCGCATAGCTTGGTGTCATCTGCAAACTTACTGAGGGTGCACTCAATGCCCTCGTCCAGATCATCGATGAAGATATTAAAGAGGACTGGCCCCAGCACCGAGCCCTGGGGGACGCCACTAGTGACTGGCCTCCAACTGGACTTGGCTCCGTTCACCACGACTCTTTGGGCCCGGCTATCCAGCCAGTTTCTAACCCAACGAAGCGTGCGCCAGTCCAAGCCAAGAGCAGCCAGTTTCTTGAGGAGAATGCTGTGGGAGACGGTGTCAAAAGCCTTGCTGAAGTCAAGGTAGACCACATCCACAGCCTTTCCGTCATCCACCCAGCGTGTCACTTTGTCATAGAAGGAGATCAGGTTCGTCAAGCAGGACCTGCCTTTCATAAAGCCATGCTGACTGGGCCTGATTGCCTGCTGGCTCTGCAAGTGCTGCGTGATGACTCTCAAGAGGATCTGCTCCATGAGCTTCCCTGGCACTGAGGTCAAACTTACAGGCCTGTAGTTTCCCGGGTCTGCCCTCTGGCCCTTCTTGTAGATGGGCGTCACATTTGCTAGCCGCCAGTCAACTGGGACCTCCCCCAATAGCCAGGACTGCTGATAAATGATGGATAGTGGCTTGGCCAGCTCCTCTGCCAGTTCTCTCAGTACCCTTGGGCGGATCCCATCCGGCCCCATCGACTTGTGCACATCCAAGTGCCGTACCAGGTCACCAACCAGTTCTTCGCAGATAGTGAGGGCCACATCCTGCTCCCCATCCCCTTCCACCAGCTCAGGGTACCGGGTATCCAGAGAACAACCGGTATTGCCGCTAAAGACTGAGGCGAAGAAGGCATTGAGCACCTCCGCCTTTTCCTCATCTCTTGTAACTAAGTTTCCCCCCGCATCCAGTAAAGGATGGAGATTCTCCTTAGTCCTTCTTTTTGTGTTGATGTATTTATAAAAACGTTTTTTTTTTTTTTTTTTATCTTTAATGGCAGTAGCCAGATTGAGCTCCAGATGAGCTTTGGCCTTTCTAATTTTGTCCCTGCACAGCCTCACAACATCCTTATAGTCCTCCCTAGCGGCCTGCCCACTTTTCCAAAGATTATAAACCCTCTTTTTTCTCCTAAGCTCAAGCCACAATTCTCTGTTGAGCCAGGCTGCTCTTCTTCCCTGCCAGCTCGTCTTCGGGCACGTGGGGACAGACCGTTCCTGCACCATTAAGATTTCCCTCTTGAAGAGCGCCCAGCCTTCCTGGACCCCTCTGCCCTTCAGAACTGCCTCCCAAGGGACTCTACCAACCAGTGTCCTGAGCAGCACAAAGTCAGCCCTCCGGAAGTCCAATACAGTGGTTTTACTGGTTCCCTTCCTGGCCTCGCCAAGAATAGTGAACTCCACCATTTCGTGGTCACTCTGCCCAAGACAGCTCCCGACAATCATGTCCTCCACCAGTCCTTCTCTGTTTGTGAAGAGAAGGTCTAGCGGGGTGCCACCCCTGGTAGGCTCACTAACCAGCTGCGTCAGGAAGCTATCTTCCACGCTCTCCAGAAACCTCCTAGACTGCTTTCTCAGGGCTGTGTTGTGCTTCCAGGATATGTCAGGGAAGTTGAAGTCCCCCACGAGTACAAGCGCTGAAGATTTCGCAACTTCTGTCAGCTGCCTGTAGAACTCCTCATCCGTCTCCTCATCCTGGTTCGGCGGTCTATAGCAGACCCCGACCAGGATGCTAGCCTTGTTGTCCCTGCCGATCCTAACCCAAAGGGACTCGATCTTGTCATTCCCAGCCTTGAGTTCTACAACCTCAAAAGACTCTCTAATATAGAGAGCCACACCACCACCCCTTCTGTGCTGCCTGTCCCTTCTGAAGAGCTTATAGCCAGGCATTGCAGCACTCCAGTCATGAGACTGGTCCCACCACATCTCCGTGATGGCAACCAAGTTGTAGCCTGCCTGCCGCATGATGGCTTCCAGCTCCTCCTGTTTGTTACCCATGCTGCATGCATCGGTGTAGATGCACTTCATCTGGGCCATTGCCTTATCCCCCGGCCTTGCTATTGTTCCCCCTGGCACAGCTCCAACAATCCTTGATTCAGCCCCATCCCCCTTCTTACCTAGTTTAAAGCCCTCTCAATGAGCCCTGCCAGCTCCTGGCCCAGGATCCTTTTTCCCCTAAAAGATAGGGACCCATCTGCAGCCATCAGGCCGGGTGCCGAGTGAAGTGCCCCATGGTCGAAAAACCCAGGATTTCTGCGTTGGCACCAGTCCCTGAGCCATGTGTTTAACAGGTGGGCTTTCCGTGTCCTCTCTGTACCCCTCCCTGCCACTGTAGGGATGGACGAAAACACCACCTGCACTCCCACTCCATCCACTAACTGTCCCAGCCACCTAAAGTCTTGTTTGATGGCCTTCAGGCTTCTCTCTTCAACATCGTCACTACCTGCCTGGACTATCAAAAGAGGATAATAGTCAGAGGGGCATACCAGGTTGGGAAGGTTCCTGGCAACGTCCCTGACCCTGGCCGCAGGGAGACTTCCCTACGGGTAGGGTCAGGCCAACAGATAGGGCCCTCTGTTCCCCTAAGAAGAGAGTCTCCCACAGCAATAACCCTTCTGTCTTTCTTGGTGGAGGCAGTCCTGAGGCGTGGAGTTGACCTCCTCGCCCTAGGCATCCTCCTGGGAACATTTGCTACCTCTTCCTCACCCACCAGTCTCTCGAGCTCCAGGGCCTCAAACTTGTTGTGTAAGGGCACCTGGGAAGGTGGGACTGGAAGGGGAGGGCATCGCCTGCGATGTCGAGCAGGGACCTGTTTCCATTCCTCCTCAACTCCCAGATCCCCTCCCTCTGCCCAACGGCAACAGGGCAGGGGGTCCGCCCCCATTTGGGGTGTCTCACCTTGATACCTCTCCTTGAGGCCCTGCAGGGAGTAGCTCCACAAGTCTATCTCCCGCTCACACTCCCTGATATCCCTCAACCTCTCCACCTCCTTCTTGAGCTCCACAACATGCAGACCAGATCATCCACCTGCTCGCACCTCATGCACACAGTTTCTCTGCCTCCCGCTGATGGCAGGAACAGGTTCAGACACTCCTTGCATCCCGTGACCTGAACTGCTGCATTTTTTAACGGGTGGTCGGTCTGGGTGTGTACTGACTTCCTGGAGAGTGCACCATGCCTGGTGGAGACCATTATCACTTAGCTAACGGCTGTCGTTAAGGAGGTGTTCCTATGGGTGGGGGGAGCGCCCTGCCCTTCCTGCTCACCCTGCCTGCGCGAACTGCTGCGCCACGCCCTTCTGATGCGCCACGCCCTGTTTGCCCACCCTGTTTGCCGCACTCCCTAGGGGCAGCTTTTGAACGGTCGGGGAGGGGGCGCTGCTGGCTCCGCCTACGCCTCATCAGCCTCCCTCACGAGGGCTGCCGGGTCCTGGCGGCTCCCTCAAGTAGGCTCGATGCTGGAAAAATTAGCCCTGCCTGGCCCGATCCCCCACTCCGCTGCAGAACGTGTCTGCCCCGGAGCCGATCGCCTCGGCAAATGGCGTTCATGGAGTCCAACTCCTGGGTTCCCAAAGGACCACCCAAAAAATCACTCCCTGTGTCTGAGAGTGTTGTCCTAATATCTTCTTGAACTCCCTCAGGCTCGGTGCCGTGACCGCTGCCCTGGGGAGCCTGTCCCAGTGCCCGACCACCCTCTGGGTGCAGAACCTTTCCCTAACCCCCAGCCTGACCCTCCCCTGTCCCAGCTCCATGCCATCCCCTCGGGTCCTGTCGCTGTCCCCAGAGAGCAGAGCTCAGCGCCTGCCCCTCTGCTCCCCTCGTGAGGGAGCTGCAGGCCGCCATGAGGCCTCCCCTCAGCCTGCTCTGCTCGGGGCTGAGCAAACCAAGGGACCTCAGCCGCTCCTCAGGCATCTTCCCTTCTAGGCACTTCACCATCTCTGTAGACTTCCTTTGGATGCTCTGTAATAGTTTTATGTCCTTCTTTTATTGTGGTGCCCAAAACTGCACATAGTACTTGAGGTGAGGCCACCCCAGCACAAATCACTTCCATTGAGGAGAGCACTGAAGAGAACTGTCCCCAGAAGGGAGCTTTGGGGAGCCGCACTCGTGACTGGCCACCAGCCTGATGTACCCCCAGTTACTATAACCCTTTCAGCCTGACTCATTGGCCAATTGTTCACCCACCATATTATGTATTTTTTAGCTGTATGATACGTATTTTGTCTAGAAGGATACTGTGAGAAACAGTATCAAAAGCTTCTCTGAAATCCCAAAAGATCACATCTACTGGCTTCCCCTAGTCATGTTGAAAAAAAGAAGTTAGTTAGCAGGACTTTCCCCTTGTGAAACTGTTGGCTATGACCAATGACTGCATGGTTTTTCAAGTGTTTTCCAGCAACTCTCAGAATAATCTTCTCTATAATTTTATGAAGCACTAAAGTGAGACTGAGAGGCCTGTAATTACCAGGGTCTTCATTCTTATCCTTTTTAAAAACTGGGACAACATTTATCAGCTTCCAGTTGACTAGTACCTCTCCAGATTCCCAAGGCCATTGAAGAATAATTCAGAGAGGTCTTGCAGTAACATCAGCCATCTATTTCAGTACTCTGGGATGAACCCCATTGGGTCCCACAGATATTATGTGCATCCAGCTATAGCAGCAAATCCTGAACAAGTTCAGAATCAGATGTGAGTTTATCCTTTCTCCAGTCACAATCCTTCAACACAGGGCTTCAGGAGTCTCAGGGCCCATCATCAGTGTGAAAGACAGAGGTGAAGAAGATATTAAACGTCTCTGCTTTATCTACCTCCCTATTTGTGAGGTGACCAACCTCCTCAAGTAAGACAGAAGTTTGTCCCCTGATGACTCAGCGTGCATGGCCCTGATTTTCCTCCACTTCTGCTGGACTCCCTTTGCCATGGGTGAGTGTGAGCACAAACACAACTCTGCAGAGATATGATAGTGCCACTGACTGGGGGAGACAATGGAAGGTGAGCACAACCAACCTCTTGTCTTCGGTCTTGCCTTGTAATACATTTATAGACCTAAACTAAAAACAAACAAACAACAAGCAAACAACCCTTCCCCTCCTCCCCCCCCCCCCCAAAAAAAAAAAAAAAAAAAAGAAACACCACCATCAAAAAAACCCGCAACACAGCAAAAGTGTTTACAAAGTCTGAAGAACTTCTGATTACTCCAGAAATGACTCCACTTCAATTCCTGAAAGGTTTTCTTAGAGTTTCAGGAGCACGATAATATCTATGTCATCTGTACTCATCTACTGTGTGATACATTTATTTGCTCCCTTCCCATTCACTTGGTGTTATGTAAGCTATTAAAACTATTTATTTGGGTAATAGGTTCTCAAGATATTATATAACATGGAGCTTAGTTGGACACCTTCTTTCTGCTCATCTTTATATCACTTTAATTTCAAGTACCAAGTGACTACCACCCCTGTGAAAACTGCAGTGATATTTATATAGAAAAATAAGAAATGTAAGGGTTTAGACAAAAAACAATCTTTAATACTTAGCTTTCTGAAAACTACTCTAGCAATAGAATAAAAGAAGAGAAGTCAAAATCCCAGGACCAGAGAGTTTCCCTAGACCACCTGTATGTGTTAACATAGCCTTCAGAAAGATAAATAGCAAAGATTTGCAAGGTTGCCAAGTGCTAAGCTTAAGGAAGAATACAATATACGCGGTTTTGTGAGTCCCTGCAGTGCATAGACATTTAGATAAAGGAGAATATATTTAGGGCAATTATTTCTCAAGAGGTGTAAGAAATAGAGTTTTAGATGCCTAATAGGGAAGAGTGACTTGTAAGAGAAAGAAGGCAAGGGGTCTTGTGACAAGACAGCTGAAGGCATGAGGACTGGGAACTGGGAGACCTTAGCCCCTAATTTCTGGGCTTCAAAAGCTGCATTGCTCCTTCCAAAACCCAAACTACAGAGGAGGGAGAGCTCGCTGTAGTGACCTAAGTTTGAAACTACAAGCACATCTGGGCACTGCTGAAAATACTGATGTATTGACTGCCCTTTGACTTCCTCTGAAAGAAAACAGGAAACATCCATTCTTTCCAGTCAGAAGGCAACTCCTTGAGTGATTTTCTGTGACACCAGAGATCAGAAATCACTATTGGACTCCTTTGCTTTCAGCATTTCATTTCTGTGTTTCAGGGGAGTTCAGCTAGCAATTTCTTTATCCTTGCCTTGATTTTACTTGTAGCTGGTGTTTTCTGTTGCCTGAAGTAGAGCTCTTAACCATCAATTCATCTCTTTGTTATCATTTGTGAATGTAAGAAAGAATAATTGATGGCATTGGTGCAAAATCCTACATTTAACAATTTCCTGAGGGTTTAAAGCTTTTCTCTCTATTGCTTTAGAGATTAAAAAAAATAAAAATCCCATAGGCTCAGGTCATAATTGAAAACACACTACTTTCAATATAGATTAAAGAACACACAGGAATGAATGCCTTTAATTCATGTAGACCCAGCCCTGCAATCCCTTTTTTCACTGTTACCGTCTGTTAGCCACCAATTTGAAAACAGCAGAGAAATGATTTGATTTCATAATCAAATAGCTGAGCAGAAACCATTTCCTCCAGCGCAGCTTTTACATTTATATTTAAATGAACTGCCTGTGGCTGGGAAGTTCTGCCTCATTTAGAGACAGGAGTTAAAAAGACCTACTGTGCGACACAGGACAAGGCAGAATTAAGAGATCTGGGTGAATTTCAAGTGTCTCAGAGCAGGAAGAATGCATACCACTTGTTCACGTGTGCTGAGACTGAATACACAGACAGGTCAGCCCACGGTAAGCCTGGTCTCATGTGTGGATCCTGGCCACTGCAGATTGCCCACAGCAGGACCAAGTCTGAAGGGCCTCCAGGAAGTGACCCTGCTTTGGTGTAACCTGATGTGGTTTTGCTGCTGGAGTGATACCCGTTTACACCGTCTCTGGCTGACACTGGTGAATAGCGTCACTGTTTGCCACTGGCCTGTGAGAAACTTTGGACAATGATGGGAAGTAACTGAGAGCTAATCCAGCAGTTAAAGGAGTAATGAACTAGCATCACAAGGTACTGGAGACCTGTCTCTTCTTTTTCCTTGGTAGAGCTACAGCTAGGAAAGAGCTTTAGGTTAAACACCAATTTAGTAACAGTCTACTGCACTTGGTCCTCCCCCTAAAACTTTCTTCTTTATTAACTTCTTCACAAACAGGAGCTAATTAATCACACTTCTTTACAGTCAGGAAAATCCAGGTATTGGAGTAATTGCCCAGGGCCTGTCAGGATACCAGCATGATGGAAATGATATGAGCTAGCAGTGACTGGTGATCCTATCCACCTGAGAACAGAAATGACCGACTCCCAGGGGGGATCTGCTGCCTAGCTTCATTCCTCTCTCTCTCTCTTTTTTTTTTTTTTTTTTTTTTTTCCCTGTGGGGATGCTGGTAGTCTCACTACATGACAAGTCACTATAACTTCACAGGAGTGAGAATGACAATATATAACTAAAGCATAAATCAGGAGGAAAAGGTCAATGTGCGGCAGAACCCTTCTGAGACAAGTTTTCAATAAATCTCTCTTTCCCTTTGCACGTGCTCTATCTTCAGGTGTTAAAACAAGGAAGTTGCCACTCATAACTTGTATTTGCTCCTTGATTCAGGTCTCTGGTTCCCCACTCAAATTTCCCGGTCAAGTGTTAGTAAAAGTACTAGCACTGAGGGCTCCTGCTGCAGACAAAGCGCTGTTATTCTCCATCTACAGGCTGCAGGCTCATGCTGAGCTCTGCAGGAGAATAGGCTGCAGAGGCACTGAGAGGAACAGCAAAAGAAAATGCCAAGCAAAATTTACAGAAGTGGGGAAAATATTGTCTTCCTGGCTGCTTCTAAGAGTTTCCTTGCTGTATTTTGTTGCTGAAAAGAAGATGGCTGTACAAATGTAGAAGTTTGCAGGGAACTGTAACAAGATGTAGACAAAAACCAAGTGGTCACCAAGGTTTCTGCTACAAGTTGAAAGATAAGTGAGGCAAAGGAAGAGAGTCCTCTGAAAGAAAATCTCTCTTGCTGCTAATGACTATGCTTTATAATGGAAAGAAAAGTTACTGCCCTGTGCAGCTGGCTGTCACAGAAGCAAAGGCTAGTGGCATCTAAGTGGGAGAGAAGGCAGGAGTGACGGAGTTTGTTGAGGGGGGTGCGTAATGGCCAGTGTATTTGTCAGCCTTCCAGGAAGTCTTCATACTGGTGTTTCATACTTCTAAAAAATGTCTGCTAGTAGTTTTGGAAAAGGGGATCTGGAGTTACTCTTCTCTCTTGTCCTTTACTTTCCTTTTGTTCAAAACCTTCTTTAAAAATTAAAAACGTATATACATATTTATATATTTACATATAAATGTATATAAAAGAAAAAGAAAGACAGGGAAAGGAAGAAAAAATCTGAATAATTTGACCAAAAATAAACTCCCCATATTTGCTGTAATCTGAAAGATGCAATTCAGAATTCATAAAATACTGAGTTACTTCCTCCCTAGTTATTCTGCTGACTTCTTTTTTTCTGGATTTCTATCAATTTTTGCCCATCATCAGTGACTACTATTGGCGCTGTTACTTGAATTACCTATCTCCAGGTAGCTCAGGGCAACTTACATCTCTTTTTACACATCCTGATGTGATAAAACTTCAAAGAAATGCAATTACAACAGTTATGAACAGTTGAGCTGTAAAAGATCAGAGATAAATTTTCATTTTCTTCCATCAAAATGTCACTAAACTTTGTCATTTTCTGTGTAACACTCACCCTATGCAGGATGTAAGCTGAGGGCCTGGACTCTGAAAGAATTTTTCCTCTAGTCAGTAGGAGTAGGTATTATTAGGAGGAGGGGATATTTTTTCTAATGCTGGCTGGCAAATTAATTTCAGTGGAAGTTAACAACAGGAGCAATTGTTAAACAAAATGAATAAACAGGCTTGCCTTGACTCTTGGAAATATATTTCAAACTTCAAACAAATCATTAATCAAAGTATTTGCAGAAAATTTCTTTCATGTCCTAGTGCATCTGTCCCCTTACTAATAGTTTGCAAACCCTTGGGAGCAAGCCTGAACAAGATTTCACTAGAAAACACGCATGTTATTATAAGTGTTCTTCTTCAGAATGAGCAACTGAAAAGGCAAAAGAAAGCATAATCTGCAGACAGGGTATTTTGAAGAAAGCAGTGTGTATCCTCAGCTTCATTCTTTCCTTAGCCTATCCTTGTTATGTCATAAATTTATTCTACGAGACAGACAAGGTGCAGGCAATAAGGAGAGGAGGGGGAGGAGAAGGAAGAGGAAGACCATAAAAGATATTTTGCACTCTGGCAAAAGGGAGACAGGTCCAAGCTGGAGGTGTCCAAGATGTAAATGTGGAGTTGTGCTGAGGGTCAAAAGCAGAGTCACTAAAGGGCATGAGACACCTTGAACACCTCTAACACTTCTGGGATGCTGCAGTCCCACTGACTATTTGCATCCTCCTTTTATTTATGTATTTATTTATTTATTTTTACAATCAGCTGGTTTTACTTCATTTTACTTGTTTGTTTTTGTTATTTTTTTTTATTATTATTATTTTTTAGCTTCCTACTCAACAGGACTTCATCTATCCTGTAGTCTCCACAAGTTTCTTTGCCTTTCAGGGTGTCATCGTATTCCCTCCGCCTCTGATAATAATGCTTAAGGACTTTGTTTAAAATCAAGTCTATTCTACCATAAGATCTCAAAGGCAGTAGTTTCTTCAAATTTATGTGGACTAAGAGACATGTCCCATAATAAAACAAGTGCCCAAGACGTATATATTTCAGTACATACTGAAGGAAAGATTAATGCCCTCACCATTTATTAGTCATCAGGGATTCAATTACTGGGAGAGTGACTGGAAATGGGACATCACTGCTTCCAATCTAAGTAGCTGCTACTTAGTGCTGAGGATGCGCTGTGCTTTGAAGTGGGCAGAGCATATTTCTGTGGAAAGTTGCTTAAGTCTGGGATGTTAAAGCCAGCAATGTGTTTTTCAGATGGCATGTGGTGGCACAGTGTAATAGACTATGCTATTTGCTACATCATTGCTCATGAAATATTGTTAGCAGGGTGCAGATCATTCATCCATTAACACCCCATGAAGTCACCTTGAATCCCATGTTTCCAGAACAGTGGGAAAGACCTCTATTTCACAGCTGAAAAATACGCCATTTAGATGCTTTCAAAGTGCCTGGTAGAGAATCTAGTTATTTCAACAACGCTCTCTTAGCTACTGCAATTTTTCAGCTTTGAGATCTCATCTGGAAGAGATGCAAATACCACTTCAGATGATCTGAGCAAATGGTATGCCAGAAATTAATATGACCCTTTGTCTCTTTGATGGCAGTTCTCTAAGAAGATGTTTTTAAAGTAGGTACTATACATACATTATTATATATATTATAGCACATTCTCTACTTAATCGCACTGGGGCGTGGAAGAAAATGTTTAAT
Source organism: Netta rufina (assembly GCF_964035555.1). Taxonomy (NCBI): domain Eukaryota; kingdom Metazoa; phylum Chordata; class Aves; order Anseriformes; family Anatidae; genus Netta; species Netta rufina. Next base: position 115,703,808 of record NC_140123.1, read on the forward strand.
TCTCATGATTTGTTGCAGCTACATCACAAACGTGAGATCAAAAGAAACAAATCTTTGATATTAAACAGTTGCTAAAGTAATCCATTCAGATGATTTTCCTACCTGTCTAGTTTGCAGGCTGACGGCCAGGGGGACCAACAGCTTTGAACTCTGGTATCTGCTGTGAGAGATCACAAAGTAATGATGGTCCATTAGTCTAGGTTTTTATGCAATACTCCTCCCTCCTGCCCTGCTTTTCTCCACCCAGACAGAGAAACTGCACGATGCTGTTAACATGTACACACTTATCTGGAATTTCAACTTGTTCTTCCCAGTGGTGGGCAGAGTGAAATGAGGGTTGTTCACGCTTCTCTTTGAGCTACTGAGTATGTCTGCTTTTCCTTGGATGATGCAGAGATGTTTCCTCTGCAATTAAATGCTTCATTTTCAGACTACGAAAAATTAAAGTTGTCAAAAACTGATGGCCCTCTAGGGGTGAGTGCACTAGCACTGAGTTGACAGTGATGTCTAATTTCAAGGAGAGAGAAGTAACCATGCAATAATTTTACTGCTGTAATGTTTCAGTAACAACTAGATGCAGGGTCAGATAAAAAGAGCCAAATACTGAGCAACGAAATAAAAAAGGAAGGCGTTTCTTTGAGTAGAACTACAGGAAACCTTGGAAACCTTCCTTTCCCACCAAAAAAGTTCACAGCGTTTGGAATCCAAACAATGTCAAGAATGAAATCTGAACTTTGACATCAGCTATGAGACACAATGTGCAAAAGAAAGAATGTCAATTAGTCCAGATTTTTATGTAATTTGTACCTGCCTTTCATCTCTGGATTTTATTTCTTTCTTTATTTTTACAAATAGCAAATATCCTTTTTTCTTGATGGTAACTTCCATGTGAAACTCTTGGGATAGCTAGTATTAGCCACGCAGCTAATGTTTGTCTGCTCTGATGCCACCCATATACATGTATTTGAAGAAGACCCTGGGGGCCAGGAACAGCCTCGTATATTCCAGAAAGGATTTAGTAAGGAGTAAGAGATGAGACAGAAAAGTCAGGCCTTCTGTAGTTGGAGAGGAGCCCAATGAAACTAAGAGTTATCGGAAGTCTAGAAAACATGAACCAGCAGGGAAAAAAAAAAAAAAAGCCCCACAACAATTTAAGATATTACAACAGTGGGAAGATGTCACAATAAGTCATCAAATATTCCACAAGCTACTGCCATAGGGACTATGAAAGGGAACAATGGGGTTAACCTACAGGAAGAGAGGTTGATAAAAGAGAGAGAGGCTGAATGTTAAGGATAGGAAGACACTTGAATGAATTGCAGGGGAAGTCTGAGGGATCTGCATAAAAGATGTTTTTGGTGGACAGGTGACGCAGACATCTGTTGGAAATCTGGCCCTGGTGAGGGGCTGTGGAACAGACCAGATGACTGCTTTTAGTTGTGCTGTTCTGTGTTCCTACATCTTTATTGCCCTTGGGTATTATATCCCTCACTAGAATACCCATAACACATTTCCTGAAAGCTTGGCTAAGTTAGCCTACTCTTCCTCCTCTCTAGATGCTCTAGCTAGAGCACCAGATGATGGGGCTCACCACTGTCTTTTGTCTGTGCATTTATCCGTGGGGAAGAGCTGGTTGCTTTCCTAGCCTGTCTTAGCATTACCAGTACAATGGCAGTCACAGACAGACATTTGAGGAGGCGCTCAGCAGGCTAAACCAGGGTGTTAGGCACTATTTTACACAGTGGATCTGTTTCTAGAGCACCCTGCCTGGCCTCTGGCTGCCCCTTGTAAGGGCTCGGGTCATACCCACATCCAGGTGTCTCAGACACCCAAGGCACCCTACACTTCAGCACCCGAGTCCCACACGTGGCTTTTCAGCAGCAGACAAGCCATCATTCATCCAGTGCAAAAGCTACTACTGTCCTGAATATGTTCTGAAATGACTGGCTGTGCACACTGCATAACCATGGTCACGGTGTGCAGAGTGGGTGTAAAGGAACACCTGGGCGGGTCAAAAAGGGAGCAGGTTGCGTGCACCTCTCTGTAGGGTAAATGACTCTGCGAGGTAAAACACTGTAGGAAAGCAGATCTAACCATATCTGTTATTCATATCCACTCCCCTGGCAGCACGCTCCTTTGTTTGCACATATTTGCTGATGATCTGATAAGTAATACTGCTGAAATCAATAAGATTATTATTATTAATTCATGTGTAGCCCTAATTACCATGACCAAGTTAGACACACAGACTTGAACAAGCACAGGGCAGAATCTCCATCTGCCTTTGCAGGAGGAGCTGTGCCAGGGGGATTTTGCAGCGGTAGGGCTGGTGTTGGCATACTAGTTTACCCGGAGTGAGTATGAGCTGTGGTGCTTCCCTCTTCCATGGCTCCAGGATGGTGTTCTTGGTAACATACTAAATTAGCTATTCATTTGCTTTACTTATTCTTGATGTGAGGTTCTATTTCTCTAAATATTCCAATTAAAACGAGTCACAAGTACCTGAATTTAAGTCTTCCTATTGTACTGGCTGCCAATTTGTGTCATTATTTAGTTATACAAGGAAAATAAATAATCTGTGGTGTGTGTACTCTGATCCTACAGCACTGAAGCGTTTTTGTCACTGCCTTCAACAGGAGCATGATTAAAATTCTTGTAAAGTGTTTAGTTAAAGCCTGAAATACCTGTGGAAGCCTGTGATAATTAGTTCAATTAAAACTGTATTCTGAAAAACCAAGTGCGGTAATGACAGTCTGGCATTCGGTGATTTTGTGTAGTAACTCCAAACTTTGCTTAATTTGCATGCTAAAAGCAGAGGCTACAGGTCCCCTTCCTTGGAGATAATTGTCATGAATATAAGCTAATGAGCAATCACAGGCACTAGCAGGCTCTGTGGCCTTCCTAAATAGCCTGATTTATGGCATGGGCCTGGTAGAGCTGGGGGAGCTGTGCCAGCCCCCATCAGCTTTCTCGCCCAGGCACTGCTGCCCTCCCAGCAGTCCCAAGCGAAGAGCTGAGCTGCACATGAAGCAGCTCCTGCACCGCCACGGTTTGCAGACAGCAACATCGCCAAAACCCCGCTGGCTGCGCTGTGTTGATGCCCAGCTTAGCATCTGTCCCTCAGAAGGACTGAAGCAACTTGCTCAGCCCGAGGAGTGGGACTGGCTTTGGGCTCAAAGCCTTATCCCGCCGTGTTTGCCTCGCACTTTGGGCTCAGGAAGCGCTTAGGCGCTATTACTGGAGTGGGAATTTTTGATGGGTGCCTGATCGCGGAGACTTTTAGCAGGAGAGTAGAGATTTATCATCTTTGCCACACTCTGCTCTCCAAAAGGAGTGGGCTGAACAGAGCCCGAGCACAGATTTTAAGCAGCCAGAGACAGGGATTAACAACAGCAAGACTTTGTCTTAAAGGATGGCTCGTTGCAAGCCAACTCCCAAAAAAAAAGGATTTTTCCAGTAATAAAGCAAGTGTCAATAGAAGCTGTTATTCTCTCATTTGTTCCAATGGGGGTGGTACATTTTTTCTCCTTTTACTGTGCTTTAACTTTAACTGTACTTTCTCTTTATTATTGATTTTAGTGAATGGGTGACTAGCTTCAGAAAAATTCAGTCTGTTTTTGCAGTAGCTTTTGTCCCCTAAAAAGAATTTCCAAGTTTGATGTGGAGACTCTGCAAAACTAAACATCTTGTGTTTGAATCAGGGAAATTCAGTTGAGTATGCCAAGTTTTGCTATGCAAAATTGGATTATTCCCTACCTTACATGAAGTCAAAATTCACAGTTGGTAACACACAAAAGCATATCCAAAGCATGCAATAAAAAGAGCTGTGGGTCTTCTGTATACTAAAATGAAATGATATTTTGGATTTTCTACTCTAACATCTGAACGCTTAGTGATTAATGTACATGGTGTTTTATTCTCTCGATTCATTTGCAAGGCACATCATTTAGTTTTTTTTTTTTTTTTTTTTTCTTAGTTAGCTTAGACTTATGACTTTAAAATATCCTGGGTTTCTAGTTCATATTTCAGTCACTTTTCTTGTGGATCCTATAAACTATATATCATACTCTGCAAAATGCTGATGCCCTTAGGATTTTGAGAGGGTTGGTATTTCACTTCCTTCTTACTTATTTTATCTCACGTCCAGCTTGTTGCTAAAGAATAAAGAAAGCTCAAGTTTAGAGATGTACAACCTCAGAAAGAATGAATCTTAAAAATTAGTTGAAAACATATGCTTTGGTGATTTTCAGTGTAGACAGAATAATTAAGCATGCTGTGACTGGTATAATAAAATTTCCAAATTTGACCAAAAATATCTGACAACAAACAGAACCAGAGCAAAAGTTGTTGGGATGGGAGAAAAGCAGGATGTAGCCAGTTATGAGGACTTCTTAGGTAATGTGTTACCATGCAGACAAATTTAGGGCTGAGAGGAAAAAGGAAAAGAAGGCACCAAGGAAATATAAAGGTAGAACACACACAAGAAGGCTGGGTGTAAAGAACAAACATCGACTTGTAAGTACAGATAAACTGCAATAAATCCAAAGGGGGGCAACGTGAAGGGAGGATGTTCTATCATTATCTTTTGATTTTCTTTCTGTAATGTCTCATTTGCTGAAAGTTCTTCAGCAGCACTAACAGCAGTATCAGTCCATTAATAACTCCTGCAGCACTGAAACACCTTTTTGCTGCTGTCTGTAAATGATGGAGAAGCAGTTCAGTACTGCATGTGTATAAGTGGCTCTCTAATATCAAACCGTTGGGTTGGGGAATGAAATGAACTTCCTTACCATGTTTGACACTCATTGTTTTTCATTTATTTTTTGTATTTTTGTTGCTTCTGATCTTTTAAAAATGATGATATATTCTGAGTTCTGCAAGATCAAAGCAGAAACCTCTCTCTCTTTAAAATGTTCTGCATTTTTCAACACCATCACCTTAATGTTTTCAAAAGTCAATGCCAAAATTAGAGTTCAGACTTCCCACGGTGCCTTTTCAAAATACTTCTTGCCCTTGTTTCTGCAGGAAATCTCTAGTAACCTGCTGCTGGTTGTTGGCCACAACTAGTTACTTTCAGGGGCCTGCATATGTTACCTCTCTTCTGCCTGAATACCTGCTTCCTCTTTGCTAGCTGTTTTCTGAGCACCCACATAATAATTCAAAGCACACACAGGGCAAAGCCATGGAGCTTTAATCTTAGTCCAGACTTAGTCCTGGATCCATCACAACTGCCACTTGAGGTAATTTGACATTGAAAAAAGAGTTATCCTAGGCCCCATTGCTCGTAGCGCTGCTGACGCTGAGCAGTAAATAATGAAGTGCACCATCTAATTGAATTAGGCATTAGTGCTCAAAGAGCACTTGTTGAGAATAAGCATATGAAACTAGCAGTGAACAGTGACAAACAACCTAGAATTGAGTTTCAAGCCGGATGACCTTGGTGTGTTAGCTGGACTTTTTAGGAAATGCTTTGTCTTCTTGTCGATCCTACTTGCTTTAGGAAGTGCTCAAACTTTTCTTAATTACTTCAGCTGACAGCTACTTAATATGTTTAATTACATAATCAACTAGACATATCCTGTTTGCCACTCACTGTGACTTAAAAAAAAAAAATTAATAAAGGCAGCATAATTCAATAAATGTTATATAATCTTTTATATTGTGACTGCAACAGTACTTTTGTAAGGTACTAATCACAATTATGCAAATGTTAATTAAGATTATTACTGCTCAGTTTCTATTGACTGAAGAAAAAGTAATTCACAGGCACAATCAGTTGTATCACGTTGCCTCAAAAACTGTGGGTCTCTACACTCACTGAAACAAGAAATCAAGGCTCTTATGGTACATCATAGTCACTGTGCAGAAGGCAAACATTTTCTGGAGAATTAGCCCTCCATACCATTTCCCTTCCTTATATCTCCTCGCATTTTACATCCTAGTGAATAGTAGGATCTTACCAAGTAATATTAATGCTGGAAATGGGGTAGGGAGGATGAAAAAAGCAGAGGACGAGACAGTTTCCATCTAAGCTGAGAAATGTTAGCTAGGGTACCCTCGGTATTGCTTTAACAACTTCTGAACTTCAGGAGCCATTCAGGTGGCAATAAGCTGAACAGGATGTTACCCTTCCATGTTTCTGAGGGTGCTTCTCAAGTCATTCCCTTACACCAAACTGTTTCTCATTTTTTCTAGGTTTACTGCCCATTTTATGCTCCTAGGAAAGTGTAAAGAGGATGTGCATAGAAAGGAGTTATGTGTCCCAACGAGATCACAAGGAATAGGGAGTGAATAGTTCACCATGTACCCTGCAATATCCACAGGTCAGAAAAGCCAGCAAAAATGCTGATGCTTTGCAAACACTGACATAGAAATATTTGTAAGAGTAGAAGAGAAAGAAGCTGGATTAATGCAAGTGGAAGGAAAAAGGTACAAAAATGTCACCTATTTCCCCGCCTCACTGCTGCTGCAGTGATACTCACTGCAGCCACACTGCAGACCTGTGACTGATCAAGTTGCCTAGCAAATGGATATAAAAGGTCTAAAAATTTCCACTGCAGGTTGGAGAGGATAAAATGAACTGTTAGGTCCTGGAAAGTGCACGCCCATGCTCATGCACAAGCACAAGCTATTTATCAGTGTTTCTGGCAGGGAAGCAGAAGCATCAAGCAAAGCTGCAATTAAGGGCAAAGTAAAACACCAGAGCACAAGGTCCTCTTGAGATGCTGTAGCATCCTTTGCTGTGTGCTCCTTGGCATCTTCAGCTCCTCTAGCCTCTGCTGCAGAGACTCTCTCCACGGACTACCTCCCGCTTGTGTCTGGGCACCCTCCAGTCTGAGAACAGGCACTGGCATCACATCATTTGCAGAGAGCAGATGCTACACAGACTGAGCTCAGCATGGGCTGTTTGAACTTCAGCATCCTATTTGAGACCTTTTGGGTGTGCTGTTGGGACAGTGACATCAAAAACCAGGCAGTGACTAAGGAAGGCTGAGCAGAGCAAGAGCCTGCTGTTGGTGGCTGTGCTGGCTGCCTGACCACGGGGAGTTGGGCTGAGCCAATGCGCCATGCCAAGAGGAGAGTTGTGTGCTGGGGTTGCCTCTCTCCTAGCTATGCATCTGCCAGCTGAGTAAATACTGAACTTGGTAGCATCCTTCATCACTCAGATAACTGTTTTTTGCCTCCCAGGTTAAGCTCATCATAGTCCCCATGTGTGAGAGCAATAGTTCCCCCTGTCTGGCACCAGAAAACTTGAGGCCAGCAACCCCTTGCCTCACCCACTCACCTGCTTCTGGCTATGTCAGGTACCAAATGCCTCCTTCCCACAATCACAAAATAACCAACTTGACCTTGTTATAACTGCTGGAAAATGTAGAATTAAGAGGCAAAAACAGATTCACAGTCTCTGTCCCCTGATATTGATTTATCCCCTGAATCAAGGGCCATGGCCAAAGCTGCACACTGTCCTGTTTTAGATCAGGTCTGCAGCCACCATTTGTTCTTTAGATCAGACTGCCCTGCAGGGGCTGGGACAAAATTCAGTCCTTGTCTCTGAGATCTAGCTACTCTTCCCTCTTAAGTTACCATTTTATTTTATTTTATTTTTTTCTGTGTGTGTATGTTTTGTTTATTTGTTGGTTTGTTTATTTGCAAGTAGAAAAATCTATTGATGTCTCAGGGCTTTCAATCTGACTCATTTGTCCAAAACGAAATGCACATATCAATGCACAGCTTGAGCTAAAGAACATCCAGAAGAGTGTTGCGAGCAGATGAGTTTCCACTGAGTAAACACTGTAATTTCTTTTGAAGAGTCTGTTGATATGAAATAATGAACCGGTAAGCTTTGGACTAAATTGACTATCCATTTTAGTCTCTCTGGTTAATGTTGCATCCTGTGATTATCTAGTCTCATCCTCCTATTTCAGCCAAAGAAGAGTATTTTTAGCACAAACTACAGCATCTCTTTTCATCAAAGGCCAGAGAGTTTAATTGTGGCTGGTCAGTAGCAAGCACTTAATTTTGAGAAAGGAAAGACCAGCGCCATGTGTACCGCATCAGTGTTCTGCTTTGACGGATCAGCTGAAATACTGTTTTCACACTCAGTCCATTCATAGAGAAAACGAGCTTCTTAATCCTCTCTCCTGGCCCTTTTAGTCACTCTGCTTCCCGCAGCTCCTCAATTTACACAAACTACCCAGTAGGCAAGTGTGTTAGTCAGAGGCACACCTGCAATAATGCCACTGCAGGCAGCAGAAAGAAGTACCTTTTTTTCCCCTCCTGAATTGGGTGAGACACGAGTGAGAGATGTCAGAGTGACAGCTCTGGAACTGCAATCCATCTTTCTCCCATGTATGCCAGGTACAGGGCTGAAAGGGAGTGCAAAACTCTTCTGCAGAGCCACACTAATTTAACTCAGATCCGAATTGCAAGGACCACAGTAAAGGCAAAAGTACTACTTATTTCTTGGGCTTGCTTAGTATTCAGAAGAACAAAAAGCTCATTTTTTACTACCCATGGTCACTTCAGCCCAACTGTGTAAGACACCTGAGTTTGGGAAAAAAAGAACAAACTTTGCCTTTAACTTCTTAAGTTTAACATATATGCAGTCCTTTTTTTCTTCAGAAAGCAAGAGAATTTGGTAGCATACCTAGATGGTGACTTTCAGGGACTCATATGAGTTAGCAACCTAGGTAAAAAAAACACATTTGTGTATTTTAGACTAATGGCATGACATGGGCTATCTAGTGACTTCCAAATCCTGGCATGTATCATGATCGTTATATTTACAGAGGATGTTTAATGTAATCAATCATTTAATGAATAAATTAAGAATTCTCTTTTATATTTTGAAGATAAACTTTAGTAACCTGTGATTTACTAATAATTACAAGCAAACATTTCATTGTGATGGCATCTAAAGAACTGTAACCTCCTAAATGCTTAGCATTTTATTGTATACACGTTCAATATATTAGTCTTTGCTTGAAAAGAGCCGTACAAAAGCTGAGATGCACGAAGATGAAGACAAAATAACAGGGTATCAAATAAAAATAATAACAACTCAGACATACAGATCCTTCCACAGCAGTAGGAATGATAAAAAAGAATATCTCCAAGTAACAATTATTGGATGAAAGTGCCTTTACAGAAGCTAAATCCCCACATTCCTTCCAAGAGATGCACTAAGGTTGCCTTGTGCTGCTTAAAGAAACAAACCCAAAGGATGGTTCTACAAAGTGACACCTATTTTAATCCACATAGTAAAAAATAGCAGGCTTGGCAGTTATCATCGTGTTCACAATACGCTGAGAAGAACTCCCTGACTCAACACAGGGCATAAAACCCAGCTTCTGAAGCAGGAGCTCAGGACTGTGTTTGCAGCTAGAAGCTGGCAGTATAGTTGTGATGACACATGACTGAAATGCATTTTCCAAACTGGCAAGTTAAAAAGAAAAAACACCCTGAGTGAGCAAATTCAATAGAGCGGGAAAGGAAAAGGCTGGATCTTTATAACCAGTCTCCCCAGCTTGTATTACAAAACCAATGAAAAGGCATTTTCCCAATGTAACTGCAGCCCTGGGTCTTTTGTCTTTGATCGTGATGCAGCACGTGCTGGCTGCAAGCCTGACCTTGGGCTGGATCCAGCGGTGGGTGACGTTTAATGCTGCCCTGGAGCAGAGTGCTGGTGAGCTGGTGGCTGGCCTCCCCCTGCTTCCTTCATCGCCCACTTCTCCATCTCTTACAGGCAGCAGGTGTATGGTCTCCCTAGCAGTCCCCCCAAAACACACTGGGTGAAAAGGAGGAGGACTGTTGTGTGGTCACTTTTACCTACAGAAAAAACTCTCTGGCAGACGTTCTTCCCTGCAAAGAGAAACCGCTTAGGGAGACAGAGAAGTTTTCCAGCTTCCAGTGAAGAAAGCTCCAAGGTGAACTCTGCAGTGCTGGATGAATATTAGATTAGGGAAATGTGCAACTGGAGAGTGAATGTGACCGAGCCAGCTCTCTCAGGGTGCCCGTGGCAGGGTCTTGGGAGTTAGAGAGACCAGCCAGAAAGGTGCAGTTTGGTTAAGGTTATGCAGGAGATCAGTGGCTGAGCCAGAAACAAGACTTAAGGCTGCCTTTGTCCTGCCCAGGGCTAATGTTCTTTCATCTAAATCACACTGCCCATTCTGCAAATAAATCCTGCCTTTCCCTCTGCCTCAGATGTACTTCTGCCTGTTCCTATTTAAAAAATCAAACCGGATGATCTAGAGGACCATGAAGAAGAGCAGGTAAATTAATGGCCCTCAGAGAACAAGAAGTGTGTTCACAGATCATTCATATGAGGGAGAGGAGCAGGGTAGTGTCGAATTTATAACAGAGATTTCTACCTTGAATATTTGTGAGTGATGTCCATAAGAGCATGATGGTAAGATCCTTTATTGTTTCTTTCTCTTTTGTTTTGTTCCCCTAATTTTCACGTACTGTCTTTCCTCAGCCTTTGACTTCTACCCAAATGCTTTTATATCACTGCTTTCATTCAAGTACTAAGGGAAATGAATAAAACTCAAGCATTTTTCTGTAAGGATGTTTAGTGTCCTCATTAAATTGCTTACCAACGAAACTCTCCAGGTTCATATTCATCCTCATACTTTCTGCCTCACCTGTGACATCTTCCCCCTGCCATCCCATCAGGGCATGCACAGGTTTCTGTCCTGTGTTTATACAGTGAGTTGTGCAATGATGCCCTGCTTCAGAGCCACGTTTCAGAGGCAGGACTGCGATGCCGACGGTAGCAATGGCACTTTCACAGCACACAGCACTTCCTTACCTACATCTCCCACTGGGGGCTGTCAGCTGCCAATGATCTTTCTGAAGGGAAGAGGAGCAGAGCAAAACCCAACTCTTAATCCGATAGCATATGGTGCTGAGAAGAACGAAAGGGCCATAGTGACATTTATCAAATGAAACGGTTAAGCAGGCTGGAACAGGCCTGACACTGATGGCAGAAGTACAGCAGCAGCCCAACGGGCTCTGCTATTTGCAAAACGTGCTGAAGTTTGGACACTGCTTGTGTCAGCCGTGCAAGGGAAAACGAAAGGACAGCAGATGGCAGATTGGCAGTGGGAAGGGAGATAGAGGCTGACTTGTCTCACTATTTCTCCATACTGAGATCAATGTTTTATTCCCTTGTTCCTGGGCTGAAAGCACTCTGGCTCGTTTGGTGTGTTACGAAAGAAGTTGTGTTAGAGATTCCAGCTGCCGCCCTGCTAAGTGTCAGCAGCATGGCTCGGGGCAGCCGCATGCACTGCCCCCCTAAACTTCATCACTGGGAAAAGGAGTTGTCAGCGCCTGTGCCCAGTTGAAATTCTTGTGTGTAAGCACTGGAAACCTTTGTAATTTCAATGGACACACCAGCAACAGGAAAGAAAAACAGTTTCTTTGGTTCAGCCTGACATTTTGGAAGACAAGTAGAGCACGCTGGCTACAGAAGGACTTTGCTTCTCAGCAGGCCAGGCCAGCCATAGCTGGTTGGCAGAAGCTTCCTTGAGCTCTTTATTTTCATGCTTTTTGCCTTCATTGGTGTCTTTCGACACCAATATATGACTTGATTTTAGGGAAGCGAAGTCTTCAGTCCAGTCATGCTCTGGGTCGACTCTCTTGCTGCAAATTAGCTCATAGTGCCCCTTTTCATATCTCTGTATTGACCTTGCCTCAGTGTCACTCATATTGCTTAGATTTCATCTTTATCGTCCTCTGGCAGCTCCAGTGTGCTCATCTTTCAAAGACCACAGACCCCTCAGAGGACCACTGACCTATCTGAGTACTGGGAGACCTTTCCTTAAAATTATCTTTGGGGTTCATTAAGGCTCTGCAGTTTGAAGAGCAGTTGAAGGTACAGTGCCAAGGGGCAGCAGTGCAGTCATAGCTGCTATTGAGAATTCAGCCGTTTGCCTTTCATTCCTCTGCCTGGGTCCACTACAGTCAAAGTCAGAAGTGAAACTACCCTGAAAACCAAAAGCCAGTCAGCAGCAGAAGGCAGATTGCATCATGAAACAAACCCGGTATGAAAAGACCAGTTTTCTCGGCATGAGAAAATTTCAGGATAAGGAAATTCAAGATATTTTCAGGTATAACAACAGTTATTAGAATGATGGCTTGCACGCAGAATAGATAAAAAAAGATATTACTATAATAAATGACAAGAAAAATATACCCATGTGAATAATGGTTTTGCTGCTTTTTCTGCTAACCTGAAAAAGCTCACATTAATTTTGATCTGGCTTGACCTAAAACAGAAAAGACGGCTGCTTTTTTGAACAACAACATGGAAAGAAACAACCAACCAACCAAACAAAAAAAAGACAACCAACCAAAAACCAACCAAAAACCAACCAACCAACAAAATAAAGCCTCCACAACCCAGAAATATTCTCTTGGTTTGAATAAAACATCTTATTTGACTTCTGGAGTTGCTTGTTTGGGGCTTGTAATCTGTTTTACTGTTGTTGATACTTGCTCTTTTTGTTTTGAACAAATTGATCCATTACAAAACAAGAGCAATTTTTATTTTAATTTGTTTTAACCTTCAACTTTTTTATTTCCCTTTCCCCCATGTTTCTGGCCAAAGTTATTTTCTAACGGATTCAAATGAGTTTTGGTCTCTGGAAAATTGTATTTCCTGGTAAATTTTGGATCAAACCCCAGTCAAGTTCCTCCCAAATCTGATCAAAATCCCCAGCTTATGTTTATTCTTTATAAAACAACGAGACATTGAAGACCTAAGGGGGATAGCAAAGAAACGTTTTTGGATTTTGCACAATATATCTTTAAACCAAAGAGTAGGTCCATTTGTCTGTGTTTTTTTTTTTTTTTTTTTTTTTTTTTTTTTTTTTTTCCATTTACTTTGCTCATTTTGGGAGGGAAGCAGGGGAAATTTCTGACTCAGGATTCAAGCCTTTGCAGCATTAACTGTAAATTAAAACAGATGCTTTGCTGAAGATAGACCAATCAAATCAATATGGGGCCAAAGGAGCCCCTGACATGATGAAAGCTGGCTTTTAAAGTACTGTAAGGCTGTTTTACTGTTCAGTCCATCAATTTCCTCTTCCTGCTCAGCTCTGATGTGGGACAGGCTGAGGCCGCTGACCCTCTTGCAGAGCCCAGCACTGAAAGTGCCCCAGGAGACCAGCGATGGGCCTGATATTGCCAAAGCAAGGAGGGTTTATGTGCTGTGTAGGATGAGGCTGCAGCAGTCTCAGCTCTGCCTCACTTCACTCTGTGTTGCAAACAGGGCTCAGATTCTCACATGCGGAGCTGAGCACCAGCACCAACACTGCCAGGGGGAGATCTGTACTCACACACACACTGACTGCTCCAAAGCGCCTGCTCCACACTCCTCCAAGTGCTGGCAAAAGCCATAGGCCACTTCTCTGCCAAGCCTTGCTTTTGCCGTGCCCTGCTCGGAAGAAAATCCACCTGTGGGCTGGGGTAATGCTGCAAATCAGCAATGTTTTGGCAGCCTGGGGCTTCCTTTGGGCTGACAAACTGCAGGGACAGCTGCTCGTGGAGATGCAGGGTCGCAGACTCCAGCAGGGAGAAAGTTTCAGTTGCTCTTCATTTTTCAAGATTGCCAGTATTTGGCATATTTTCGTAAACTCCCAGCTCTTGGAGTTATGGGACTACAGGATAACTTCTAATGCATCTTTTCTTGTTAAAGTAAGTTTCTGACCTCATAGTTGCAGAGAAACTCTGCCAGGTATCACTTCTAAAAGCCCAGGAACAAGGTAACAACATAAAATAGTTAACTCTCTACAGCTAAAAAACCCACCCAATCTCACAACTTTTACAACAATTTCATAACTACAGCTATCCAGACAATATTGAAATTATCAGAGTGAAAATAGGTTCCTCTGCTTCAGCTTGCCTGTCTATTTTTATCTCTTCCTTGTTTGACTTAATTATTTTTTCTATTCCCCTTCCTCTAACCAGCTAAGAATTGATTTTTTTCCCCTGGGCTTAGCTTGGCATTTACAGGCTGGCTAGCTCGGTACTAGACTGTGTAGGTTGTTTATTCTTGACTTTTTAAGCACACTTTTTGATGCCTTTCGTAAGTAAACAAATAAAAAACAAAACCCCAAAAACCAGAAACTCTGCTGCTGTTAAATGAAACAGCTTATTTGCATGTATTCTGTATAATCTTGCTTTTTAGTGTAATTCATTTCCTTAGACCTTCAGAGTTTACACATCCAAGTAGAGATCCTTAATACTGCTATAATTCATTGCATTTTCAATTTGTTGCTATGATTGCAGTGGGATGTTCTAGGATTTCTTTAAAAAGCAGTCACTTTCTTAAGTGTATATTTTAATTTAAATTTCATTAAATAATTATTTTTATTTGAGAAAAGCATATAGAGCCATTGAGGTTTTTCTAGATTTCCCTTTTATGTTTATGAACAGATTCAGGTTTTAAAATTAAGATTATAATTTTTAGAACGGCATTTCCAGAAAAGAATAAAAAAAAGTAATACTTCCTGTTTCTTATCTTTAACTTTCTTGTCTTCCCATTCCATCCTACCATCCTTCATTTAGTCAAAACTGCATCCAAGTCTAAACTGTATGCAATTTACTTTATAACTGCAGTAATTAGTTAACTCACAGCCTTGGCTAGCTTGCAGTGTGCTGTACTCAGAAAACTTAGTCCAGATATTATATATACAACAGCTCATATAGACACCTGTCTCCCTAGAGTAGCTCTCCAGCTTGGCACCGAGTTGCATATCAACACATACACAACTTTAGTCACCAGAGAAAAATATTTCTGAATGTGGCATTCTACAACGTAAACATATCTTGGTATGCCCAGGGCTGTTCTCTGTATAGAGCACACACAGCATCGTGCATGCCCTGCAGCTAGGTAAAGCTTTAGAGGACCTTTTGTATAAGGGAAGCACGGGGTTAAAATAAAATAAAATAAAATAAAATAAAATAAAATAAAATAAAATAAAATAAAATAAAATAAAATAAAATAAAATAAAATAAAATAAAATAAAATAAAATAAAATAAAATAAAATACAAAACATCAGTATCACATTAGAAAGAAGGATTGCCAAATGTGAATGCAACTTATGACAGAGCTTTCTGGACACACATATGGGACAATTGTCCTGTACTTTGGTAGAGCTGGCCTTAACTCCATCATTTCCTGGCATAATAAAATATAAAGGCAATGCATTCTGCAAAAAACTTCACTTGGAATCTTGGCTGCATTATTGGATTTTCACTTTTTAAGTAAGACTAACTGGTAAGTTTTGATATTTCAAGCATGAATACATCTTTGTTCCCAGGATGCTGGAAACAACAATAGACTTCACAGAATCACAGAATCACAGAATTTCTAGGTTGGAAGAGACCTCAAGATCATCGAGTCCAACCTCTGACCTAACGCTAGCAGTCCCCACTAAACCATATCCCTAAGCTCTACATCTAAATGTCTTTTGAAGACTTCCAGGGATGGTGACTCCACCACTTCCCTGGGCAGCCTGTTCCAATGCCTCACAACCCTTTTGGTAAAGAAGTTCTTCCTAACATCTAACCTAAAACTCCCCTGGCTCAACTTAAGCCCATTCCTCCTTGTCCTGTCACCAGGCACGTGGGAGAACAAACCAACCCCCACCTCGCTACAGCCTCCCTTGAGGTACCTATAGAGAGCGATAAGGTCGCCCCTGAGCCTCCTTTTCTCCAGGCTGAACAAGCCCAGCTCCCTCAGCCGCTCCTCGTAGGACTTGTTCTCCAGGCCCCTCACCAGCTTCGTCGCCCTTCTCTGCACCCGCTCAAGCACCTCGATGTCCTTCTTGTAGCGAGGTTTACAGAGCTCTGAAGGACAAAGACTAGATCACGTTTTGCCTGAAGCTAAAGAATCTACTCTGATGGCAAATAATAATTAAAAAACAAACAAACAAACAAACAACAAACATGCAGAAAAGGGGAGCTACTTTAAAGATCTCAACAAATAAAAATATAGAAAAAGCTGAAGGAATTGTGGAAGAAAACGCACAAAAGAGACAATGTTCAACGTGGGAAAGGGTGGATCTTCATAAAAGTGTGTGAAGACAGACTTACTAATTAATCAAACTACTTACAAATTATACTAATTACCACTCCATACAATTGACAGCATTCTAGGGCTTATTCCTCAATAAGCTCCCATGCAGTTCCCAGCAGATTTCCTAGTAGAAATGGGTCTTTGGGAGGAATCAGAGAGAGGGATATCATTTTCTGGTTTTGTTCTGGCAAAATGTTCCCATTTATGGCATACATTATGGAGACAGTGACAAAATGGTGGATGATGACAAATACCACTTGTCATCCAGAAAGCATCCCAAACAAGACACAGGAGAGTGAAGTTGGTTAGACCAATACAGTACTTTGACAGTAAACATATGAAACCTGAGTTTGAGGTTGCAGGCAAAGAGGATCTGTTGGTGAAATCTTTACTTTTGATTCACACAGGCCACGTGTGAATCAAATCTTTTTCACGGGCCACGCACAGACTATCCCTCAGATGAGAAACAAGATTGGGCTTGACACCCTCCCCAAAACAAAGAGTTATGTAACCCTCCCATCAGTGTGACTCATGAAAATAAACTCCCCATCTGCCACACATTAGCCAGCAGCAACTTGTCCTTGAAATGAACTAAGTACAGGTTTCCATCTGGCCGGCGACCAATTAGTCAGCTTGCATGGTGACCTTTTGCCTTTTGATTGCTTTTAAATGAAGTCTCCAAAATCTGTATTGTTCTGGGTAGGAAACATCTGAAACCACTTTTCAAAGAGCACTTGGCACCTCCCTACCATTATACCATTGTGCAATTTAAAATACATCATCTCGCTTATTGTTCAATCTAAGCATTTGATCTATAGCTCTGCTTTCTTGCTGCAGTCACTCTTCTGGAAACAAAGAAATCTTCCATTCCTTTCAAGATTGAATTAAAACTGCTGTCCCCAGGGGTACTTCTGCTAGATTCAAATATCCACCAATCTACCATGTTCTTAGACCGTCTGTCACCACTACTGATAGGTGGGAAGAACCTTAAAAGTTAATTTTCTTTTCTTAATTTGGGACATATGAAGGCAGAACAGAGTATACCAATAACTTGAAGCCTGATCTGAAATGTCATAGAGATAGCTCAGAAATGGCTTGAAGGTTCAAGTGAAAATAAGTTATATTAACAGCTTTTATTGCTTATGTATAGTAAAGTGCACATAAATTTTTATGAATTCTTTCATTTATTAAGTGATTTCATTTTTTTCAGCTCTACCCACTGATAATGAGATGAATAGTTTCTATCAATTACTGCTTTTGAAGGAATCAAAATGAATCAAGTCTGACATTAAAAAGAGCAACATTTCTGAAGACATTGCAATGTAGTATTTGCTCAGATACAATTAAGCAGCCTGTTGAGCAGTGATTGACTAAGTTTAGATGCGTTTTATTTATTATGATGCCCCCTTATACTTCTCCCTTTAAAAAAAAATCCATCTCATTTCTCTGTAAAAATAATACACAATTCTAAACTAGTTATCACTCCCTTTTTATCAGAAAAATATCAACTATTTCTTTCTAAATATTGACTACCAAAACTATATCATAATTTCCAACCTCTTATAGACTAGAAGTGTGGAGAGAAAAAAAAAAAAAAAGTCAACCAATATGTTTTGTTATATACAACTGATCTTCTTTTGTGGTCACAGGGTGGATGAGACAAATTTTTGCTCCCTTCTGAACTTTTCTGTGATGACGTAGAAGTACAGGTAAGTGATCTCTCTAGAACATGGCATAGGCCAATCAAAGGGGGCACCACCTTTCACAACATCTAGCTGGGCAACGTGTGAGGCACAGGATTACTCTCCTGATTTAGCTGCTAAACATCTTTTGTTATGAAGCAGTTAGATCTGAGTACAGCTGGAGAACCGACATCACTGAATGTATCTTTTCTAAGCTGTGGTTTACAGGCAGTAATGTACTATGTAAGAAGTATTGGGGGGAAACTTTTAGGTGTAACAACTTAGACACATTTTAGTGCGTGATATCACTCTGTGGCAGAGAACATCCAAGCATCTTTGAGCAAAGTTTGTGGAGGGCTGTCTCAGGAGACATGCCCAAACAGCTCGTGCTATGCTGACTGATCAGATAGTGTGTGTCTTCGCCTTTTGGATTGGGTTCATCTCTTTTGCCTTAGTATAGCTTATAATAGTAGTCAAAGTTGTTAGTAAGTCACACATAATGCTTGCAAACTCCTGTGCTTCAGCCTTTCCTTCAAGAAATATAAGCAGTCTATAGATCCCCTTAACCCATCCCTTAAATTTCCACAGGTGTTCTAGCATCTACAGTTATACAGCATTTTTACCCAACATGCTTAAGATAGAGGGGAATGGTACAGCAACCATTCCGCTATTTTATGACATAGAAGAACCGCCTCAAGGTGACACGTTCTGTCATCTCTATGTCTTTTGTGTGATGAAGCTGTACAGCTTTACAAAAAATGACTGTTCACTGAGAACATGACCAAAACAGCCACCTGGAGTCCTAAGTTCCAATCCTAGTGATGACCTGGCAAATGCTATGCCCCTTTTTTTGGCTTTCAGGCAGATGCTCACTCCTCCTGCACTCCCTCCAGCAGCTCTTAACTACTTCATATTTAAATCAACCATGTGTCCAGCAAGTTAATGTATTTGGACTTAAGTTCAAACCAGGCACAAAAGGATTCTTTGGGCTTTCAATAGGGCTAAAAGGGTTGCCATGTCTACAGAGTTTGGTGTACAACAGGTGACAGTCATGAGCAGTGCTGCTACCAAACATTAGCAAGGAGAGAAACATGGGGATGAACGGAGAGGAAAGGACAGGAGAGACTCAAAAAATGTAAGAGAAACAGGGACAATGCAGAGAGTGGAGATGGAAGCAGGAAGCATGGTGGGATCCTATGCTGAAGGAAAACAGAATGACAGTATTGGTAGGAAGTAAACAACAAGAGCAAGAGAAAAGCAAAATCAGTTGAGAAATTAATGAGGGAACAGAATAAGATGACAGGACCCAACAGAAAAGCCGGGAGTTACTGAAGCTAATGACAATCTGCATGAAACTCGCACGAGGGTTTCCCTCTGCTAAGCAACTGCATCCGTCTCAGGCTCCCCTGGTTAGCTCAGACTGCCTCTGTCTTCCCAGAGGTCCTTGCCCAGTCTTCTTACAAGGCTTGCTGTAATTTCTGCCTCCCCACATCTGCTGTTACTGCCCCAGGGAATTCTGTCAAGCATTTCTAGTCTCCATCTGACACTGCTCACTTCTGCCAAAACACTGTTTAGCAAAACCGATGTTTGTGGCTGTGCACACAATATAGGTAAACATGCAAATCAGATCATTAAAGAAGCTGCAGAAAACGTCTGATAAGCAGCTGCACAAAGCTCACTGGCTACATGGTGGGGAGGGAGCAGTCTGCATCTTTCCTAAGGGCCATCGAGAGCACACTGTTCCCAAGCAGCTTTGGAAGGAGGGATGGTTGCTGTCTTATGAAAAGCTCCACAATGCCCCTGCACAACGCTGTGAATAAATCCAAACCTTTTCGCTTTGAAAGCTGACATACAACAAAAATAGATATCCATAAGAGACGTCTTCAGGGGTTACAAGAAACCAAGGGTCACTGCATTAGCACATTTTAATTAGACTCTTTCTGGAGGAAGTGCTACGTTGTCAGGCATCCAGGTTTCAAAGTCTCAGCATCAAAGCAAAAGAACTTGCATTACCAGAATGACAGATAAATATCACTGAAGCATTTCCTAACAATAATGGAAGGGCTGATAGCTGAAAAAGATTGAGCCAAATTCACTTAGCTCGGAAGGCCTCAAGAAATTGGTGTAATTTCTTAGCTCATAGCTACATGAGTGGAAAACTAAATGTAATGCTTGATAGCAAGAGTTCTTGCCACACAGAAAACAATAAAAATCAAAAAAAAGAATTGCTGGAGCTAGGACATATGAGTAAAGATTGGAGTTTTAGCTATGTTCAAGAGTTTGGGCTGAAAGGAACAAAAAGTAAATAAGGATTTAGAAGATGTCCTGTTATACCAAACAGTTTCTATTGAATTCACAAAAAAAAAAGGAAGTTGGCACAGTCCATTATCTAGAAATAAAACACATTTTTATTTCAAGTGCAGCCATTTTTCACAAGGTCAAAAAGACTCAACTCTACTAAGAAGAAAATATGAACAAAAAATAGACTAGCTAAAATTGCATTCTGAATTTATTCATCATTCGTTTGATCACATATGGCATATAGTTTAGCAAAAATCTGATTATATGATAAATGCCTGGTTACTGGTGTAGCAGCAGCAGATATTCTGCACAAAGAAAGTGCACTTTTACTGTGTTATTACTGAAAGCTGAGATTTTATCTATGTGCAAAGAGTAACTTGTGTAGGACTACTGTCAGAATCAGTAACTTTAAAGGAAAACTGGAAAAGTTGCAGATCCTGGCAGAATTATGTGATAAGCAGTTATTACTAGTGATGTAATTATATCCTGCAAAAAGGATGGGACTGAGGAGAGACTTCAGATGAGGTGTAAAAGTGATCTATCTCATGAATCCCTCTCGTCTGTAATTGTCCTATCAACCTTTTGGCTTGAATGGAGATTCCAGCCCATAATCTTGACTCAGATGCCTCCTGAAACACATCGGGCAACCCAATATTAATTCCCTCTTCATTCATGTTACATTACGCCCCTTAACAGGCATTGCTTTGAGGTCCTAGAGGAGCTTTGTTTCAGCACAGCATGAAGTCATTCTTAGAGAGGCAGGTCAGGTTATACAAGGCACTCAGTGAGGTATTTGAGAATGAAAGATGACATACGATTTTGCTGGTAGAGAGGCAGAGGCTCAGGGAGAAGTTCAGCCAAAATAGTGATCGTCTGACCTGACCATCCTGTGCTCTTCTGCTGTTTATACTTTTAACATATGTTCTGCTCATTGACCCCTATAACTGAGGATGAGTGAAAACAAAAATTGGGTAAGACCAAATCAATTTGTTGAATTTCTTTCTTTGGATCTATTGCTTATCCAAGAGAAATGAAGAGAGGAAGTAATGGGAAGATCAGTTGTTTTTAACCCTTTGGTGGAGTTGATCTCAACTATATTTCTAACCTAGCTGTTGTTTTTAGAGATATGCCATCAGATGTGGACACAGCTCCTTTGTACCTGGAGGGGGAATGAGCTTAGCAGGATAGCAGGCCTCTGAAGTAATGCCCTCCTGGTCCCTCCATAAATCTATGTCAGGTAGCAGCTACCCAGGTGCTTCTGGGAATGAAGTGCTCTGCAGCCGGCATTACAGCTGTTATTTCTGATGCCCAGGGCAACTATGGCATCACAGAGCTCTAGACCCACCTGAGAAATGAGACAGGTATTCAGGCATCTGGGCTATGCATCAGCCCACGTGTCCACTGTTTAATGGACATGAAAGCTGATTGAATCGCATTAAAATTAGCTCTATAAAGCAGATGTGATACAGCCTATGAAACCAAGAGTATAAGTGCAGGAATTCATGGTTGGAGTAACCCCAAGGCACTTAAAATTATGAAAACTGTAAGAGTGGCTTTGGTTTTGCTTATCTGCACTATTCTGAGCTATAGATTATGATTTCTCTTGTGTAAATGACTCCCCCACTGCACCTCATTTTTTTTTTCTAATTGTTTTCACAAACAGGTTATGTTAGTTAAAATTCTCACCGCTGCCTTCTGAACTGTGCTCACACAGGGATACATGTTAAAAAAAAAAAAAAAAAGGAAGAAAAAGAAGAAGAAAGAGCAAAGGTGGTTAAACAAATAGGCTTTAAAGAGAAATAATCAGGGAATCACATCAGCTCTTTTCACCCTTCTACTCTATCTTTTTATGTGACACTGCAGTGTCATGTTATTCCTTAGGCCTGTAGAGGAAATAATACCTATTATTATCAGGTTGCACTTCTAGCTGAAAAAAAGAATATGAAATGCTTCCACAATACAAAGATGTGGTCAAATCTTTTGGGTTACCTCCAGCAGCTGTCTCCTCGAATAAAGATGATAGATGTGATCACAGAGAATACCGGATGGATGGGGATAGCAGTGTATCATGCCTTGGCTGCTGGCCGCTGCTGTGCTGCTGTGAGTGGGTTGGAAAGGGGAAAGATGAAGAGAGCTATATTTGATTTTATGCTCCCTCATCAGTGCAGGAACCCCAGCTGGGAAGCTACAGGCAGCACAAAACAAAGCAGACCAGAGAACCTAGTCCTTATGCAAATATTTACATCTAGGCATGCTGTTACCATACGAAACAATACCCTGAGGTTGGGAAGTGGAGGAAAGTATTTTAAGGCTTGCTGTGAGCACTAAACAAAAGTAGGCTCTCATCTTGAAAAAATGGGATAGGTTGATGTTCTAGGTTCTTGGGTAACCCTTACAATGAAGAATTTTACTTTTCATCACCCCGCATGGCAAACAATATTTAGTTCTGAGGTACTTTTTTTACCATAATGATACTTAAATCTTACAGAAATCTGTAGAGCAAAGAAACTTTAAATGCACAGTCTGAAAAGCAAACCAAAATGCTTAAAAAAACCCAACACCCAAACACAAAAACAAAACAAAACAGAAACTAAGGAGAAGAAGAAGCCTGAGACCTACTTTTGCTGTAAAGGAGCATTTCTAGTAAATCACATCTCACTACTGATTAAAGTTCCACCATCTGGAGTTCACCGAAGTGGCATCTGGCATTCCAACAATTTTAGGAAATATGCTGGAACCATAATAATAAAAAGGAACATCCTGGCTTTAAACAGGCACTTTTTTCCAGCCGATCTTTTTAAGAGCGATGCTCCAGTTCAACCAGCAGGCTCAGCACACAAACAATTATGCTTGGTGACATTCTGCGGCTTACTCTGTGCTGGAGGCCCACTGCCTTAACACAACCCTTGCTGTTGGCTCTCCTGTCCATGGCCACAGGCACCTCCAGAGCCTCTTAAAGCGTGAATTATCTTTGAGACTGCCTACCAACCATTTTCTACTGAATAGAGAGACTGCACTCTTAAATTATCTAGAAATCAGCAGAATACATTTGGGTCTATGACTTTGTGTTGTTATCAAAGGCTCGATCTTAATTAAGCACTGCCCAACCTACTACATTAGGATCCTTTCTATACCTCTGCTATTTATGAACTGCTGACAGATTAGACTGGGATCAAAAATATTCTGGATTCTAAACCTTATGAAGGGTGTAGATGCCTGAAGTTCCCAGATGCATACAGTCATGCCTGACAATATTTAGGGCATCTGAAGAGTGCCATCCACACATCTCCAAAACATTTCCAGTCCTGGTGATGCTAACTAACTCAGAAGCTGCTTCTGGTCAATGCTGCACATCAGAATCCACAAAGGAGATTTTTACCCACCTGATGAGGTTAGGGATGCTCTGAAAATGACTAACTATGGTCATGGAAAACAAGAAAAAGGCCATCATTTGCATTTTATAGAACAGTGATAAAAGGGAACAAATACAAGCTGTCCTGATTATTTTTATTATTATTATTTTAAGAATAAGTTAGCGGCTAAAGCTGCCATGGAGAGAGATGGGACTACTCTGAGTGTCTGATTCCATTCTCTGGAACTAGATGTAGTCAGGTAGGCCACACTTAAGTGAATCAAGTGCAAGTACAAGTGGATGTGACACAGAATGTGTGCAATTTTTTTCTTCCTTGCCATTTTTCTTTCATTCAGTCTCTCTCTCATCTGTAGCTTTAACCTTTTCTACTTCTCTTTTCTTTACTTTTCTAATGTATACACCGAGCTCTGCTCACTGCGAAGGAGCCTACTACGTTTATTTGACTCTGTTTACCCTGAAGGATGTAAAATCACTTTGCAAACTTCCACTGACCAGCACACCATAAGCAGGCAGCAGCGCAGTCACCCTGATTTTAGCACCCTTGGGTTAAAAAGCAAAATAACCATTTAAGAATACACGTACTTCAGGGTCTGTTTTTAAAGCTGAGGTCAGCAGCTTGTGTGCAGGATTTGACCCATGCTACAGAATATCTCTGTCTAAGTTTATGCAGATGCAATTACCTAAACTGGAGTTTTGCTAGGACATGAGGCTCAACATGTCTGTGAAATGTGCCATCAAGTCATTTGTTAAAAGTAGTTGGAAGCAATTCTTTTTTTTTTTTTTTTTAAAAAAAAAAAAAAAAAAAAGTGTCACCCTAAAGGCAATAGTACCAGAACTGCCAGAAATTGTGGCACATCGCCAAAGATTCTCCAGCACCAACCATGCCCCGGTCCCACCTGTGACCAGCCTTCCCCTCACGGTTGGCAGTCCAGAGGAATACACTTTGCTACAGCTCTGACTTCTTTCTGTGAGTGATTTCCCTGCACTGTGAGGAAATGGTCTCAACTCTTCATATTTTTTTAATATAAAATGTTTTCCTCTACCTTCTATTCTATTGCAAACTTCCGGAAATAAAAAGCATGTTTCAACTTCTCCAGTTTCATTTTTCTATGTTTTGTGTTTCTTTCCTTCTGATCTTTTTGCTTTCATCTGCTGGCTTTATTATACCAATTTAGCTGCCACAGATGTTTTTTTCCCCTTTTCTTTTAATGGATATGGCAGTGAAATGACTGCTTCTGGCCTTCTGCCCACAGCCACTACTTTTCAGGGACTCCTTTTCCCCTTACCATCTCTTTAAGTGACATTATGCAACAAATCTCCCAGACGCTACAGCACACTGACAGCTCTTTGTCAGCAGTCAGAGTTCCCGCTCGCCACTGAAAGCAATGTCCCAGGCCATTCCATCAGCTGAGGCAAATTGTCACATCTCCATTGATTTTACTGAGATCAGCAGAGCTGCAACAGTTTACTTCAGCTGGATAAACGGACTGCTCAATTCCCAAAGGACACCCAGAGACCAAGACTCATTTTTTTTTTCATAACTTCAACATCAGCAGCAAAACTATAAGATCATCCTCAATTTTCTCCTCTCCACCCATTAGAAATTTCCCACAGGGATTTCTCCACACCGACCGCAGGCTGGCACCAGCCAGAATAACTCTTTTCTTTACGGCTTACTGAACTAAGGGCAGCTAACTCCCTGTGCTGCAGCACGTCACTGGGACTCAGCAGCACATCCCTGCTACATCTCACATGTTTTCCCTGGGTGACGAGGGTTTGGAAGAAAGGTTTGATAAGCGCTTCTAGCAACAGGCAGCCACAGGAAGCCATCTGCTGTACAGTGCAGCTGGCACAGGACTAGAGCAAGGTATAGCACAGGACCCTGATACAGACAGCTGCCAGCTCCTGTATCTCAACCTCCCTCCTCTTTTCAGCACGGCAGTGGACCTTTACCTTACTAGGTGGCATAATAGCAGCAATGGGGCAGCCCCTGCCCCTGGGCTTTGAGAGTCGGAAAGCACAGCAGGAGAGGACAAGGGAGGAGCTTTGCAACACTACCCATGCTCAACACTGCAAGGGTTTTACACAGGAATGTGAGTGTGAACATCTCAGTGTCTTCCTTGCTTGTCTACAAACCAAAAGTTGTTGAAGATGGTTAAAAATGAACAGAAAAAATAGGAGTTTGGCAGGTCTTTCCACCATACTCTGTTGTCGAATATCTTCTACTCAATTTGACAGCTACTTCCTAGGAGAGCAGACAGCACTCTGTGCACCCCCCACCTAACTTAAAGAACAGGCCAAAATCACAGCTGTATGAGGTCTCTATTTCTTGTTAATTCAAAGGATTTGTTTTTCCTTTACATTTCATCCAGTTCTAAATGCAGTTGCATGTTCAAATATGAAGCTTCCTGACCCTTACTATTTAAAGAGACTAAAATCTGAGCTGCTGGTTTTAGTTTCATCTTTAATCTCAAGAGCAGATGGGCAAATGAGTGAAGAATCACATATGGCCTATAGGTAGAGCCCTTCCGAACAGCATAACCTAGAAGTTTTATATCACCTTTCCTTTACAAATTTCCTTTTTTTTTTTTTTTTTTTTTTTTTTTTTTCCCCTCAAATTTTACAAGTAGGAAAACCAAAACTCCAGATGGTAAGTGCTTTGCCTGAAATCATGTCAGTGATTACAGAGATATTTCCTGACTCCTATTCTAATTGCTACATAAAACAATCATAGCTGAAAATCACAGCTGAAGCCCGACTGCTTTTCCTTCCACTATTATGTTTTCCCTGTAATGAAACATTTTGGTCTTGTTTCTTTTCTTCATATGACCGTCAAGTCCTTCCAAACTACTGTGCTTCTTGGCCAACTCCAAATAGTTATTGTTATAGCACACTGGTTTAACAAGCATATTACTGCATATTTGGCTGACCACAGGCTACAGTAGATATAGTTTTATACTGCTTTCATTAACTGCTTTCAGATCTACCAAGTCTTCTTGCCACATGGAAAGATAAATAGACAAGGGCTGTATCTGTGTTCTATTTCTTGGTCTGTAAGACCAGCATCAGATTTCATTTGCAATCCTTTACAGTGCTGTTCATGTGTGGACCACTCTACTGCCCAAGCTTGCTATTGACTTCAGTGCTTTCAACAACATCTACAGATGTATGAAAGTGCTTGGAATCAATAATATGGAAAGGGAAATGGTGATATTTGTTTATGAAAATGTGAAGAACGTGCTTGCTTTTAAGTAACTGCATTTGAGACAAGAGGATGTTGAAGAAAAAGACCAAACCCATACATATTCATCAAAAAACTGTTTCAAAACAGGTGGTTCCATTTCAGTTTCGTTCATCTGAGGTGGGAAACTCACATGGAAGTGGGCAGGTGAATCACTCCTTGTATCTGAAAATGACAAGGAAAAGAAAGGGAAAGGTGCTCAAAAGAAAAAAAAAAAGAAATTGTTAAGCTCTTAAGATCTGGAAAAATAATCTAAAAACCTTCTGATGGACAGAATGGCATGACTGGTCTGGGGCTGAAGCTATCACTCAGGACATTTATCCAAGAAAAATCCCATGCAGCAAAACTGATTGAAGGCAAGGGCTCGGAGATCATAACTCAGTCAAGTTACCCTCATCTTCTCACTGGTACAACATTGCTGGAATTGCCACCAGCCCCTGGGTTGAATCACTTCTAACTCAGCATACTTCATATGAAGTGGTCACAGTTCCTCACTATGGCACTCATGAGGCAGTGTCCTTATTATCATTCTGTGTCTTGTGAGAACTGGTAACACAGAAGCAGCAGGGTGCTTATTGCTCTTTTCTGCTGAAAAAGAAACCCAAACAGATCTGGAATAGGAAAAGCGGATTATGAACTAGACAGACTGTGTTGCAACTGGGATATATCGAATGATTTGTTCTTTCCTAAAGAGATACATTGAAGACAATTTTCTCTTTTATGTAAGCAACTTAAGGAAGTTATTAGTGGACTGTTATTTCCATTTTATTTTCTGACTGTGCTCGTCACTAATGAGATTTCCAATAGTACCTTAATACAGCCATTGTTAAGTATCCTTCTCTTGCTTCAGCTTCTTCATTAAAGCTGACTACTTTTTGTTTGTTCTAAAGCTCTCAGTACAGACTATGGCACTAGTTACCTCTCGCCCAGTGAGATAACGACTGTAGTGTAACATTTATATTTGCCCCCCTTCTCATCAAAGATAGTAAACATTCCTTGGTACTAAATATCAGTGAATGCTGAAAACACATTCGTTATCTCTTCAGTCTATAGCAATAGGTTTTGTGATAAAACAGAAATCTCAAGCAAACCAGGGATTTCCTAGCCAGAGGCCTTAAATATTCTGTGATGAACATAGATGATAACTGCATAGTTCCTAGGAGCTCAGGAGGAATATGAGTGTGATATAAAGGATAATTTAATTATTTTCAAGCTTCTCAAGTGCTTTGGGAGTCCCTATTTGCCATCAAATATCTCCCATGAGTTTCTACTTTCTTCAAATGAGTTAAAATTGCATAACAAAAAGAGCTCTCTATCACATCACCCAATTTAGAATGGGCTACATATATATCCTTATTAAAAAGCAACACAGAGGTTAGTTTGAAAGGGTTCTGTTGATTTTTATATCATAGAATCCCCAAAATATTTGGGTTTTGGAAGGGACCTTAAAGCCCACCCAGTTCCAACTCCCTGCCATGGGCAGGGACATCTCCCACCAGCCCAAGTTGCCCAAAGCCCCATCCAGCCTGGCATTGAACACCTCCAGGGATGGGGCACCCACAGCTTCTCTGGGCAGCCTGTGAAGAATTCAGATTCAGTGAAGAATTTCTTCTGATCTAAATCTCCCGTTTTAGTTTAAAGCCATTCCTCCTTGTTCTGTCACTCCACTCCCTGACAAAGAGTCCCTCCCCAGCTTTCCTGCAGCCCCCCTTAGGTACTGGAAGGACACTATAGGGTCTCTCTGGAGCCTTCTCTTCTCCTGGCTGAACAACCCCAACTCCCCCAGGCTGTCTTTGTAGGAGAAGTGTTCCACCCCCTAGATCATGTTTGTGGTCCTCCTTTGGAATCAATCTAAATAATGTTACAATTCTACAATTATTACTAACTGTATTTACATTAGTTTTTTTTTTTTTTTTTTTTTTTTTTTTTATGCTTTGCTTTATTTCATTCTTAGATAAATTAATGGTTCTAATCCAATTTATCTCCAACTATTTATAATAGATTACACAGACATCATGAGGTCTTGCTCATTTGAGTTTTCTAGGGAACTTACAGCCAGGCAAAATAAAACAGCACAAGGCATACTATAAGGAATGGACATAAACTAAACAGTCAGAAAAAGGTAAACTCATTAGTCTTTTTCTCTCCATTTTGCTTATGCCATCTCGTTCTGATTACGTGATGCTCTTTGTTTTAGTTTTCTCATGCACCACAGTAGATAACCTTTTGCTTTATTTCATATGAATTTGTGCACCACAAGTATCACTTGAAATTTCTGGGTTTGGATAAATTTCAGGTTTCAAAGGAAGTCTGAAACAAAGCCACTGTGTTCTGTGTGGTAATGGATAGTGTCCTAGAAAACATCATAGCTTAATTACAAGTATTCCTCCACCAAGAAACTCTATGTCTACTGAAAATTATACTCAGTTTTTCTCAAAGTTCATCCTGCTTGTTTGAGATTTGAGTTTTTTGAGAAAACTCTGTGACTTATATGAGGGATTCAGCTCTGCCTGTATTGCACATCTGCTGCACTTTTGCATGTATAATCCAATGCCTTATAGAAGACTTCCAGTGTATAATCCAAGCTGTGCTCTCTTTACAGCAATAGAAAAAAAAATCACATTGAAGTCAAAGAATAATGTAGTCTGAGAACCACAAAAATGTATAGAGATGAGTAGTGATAAAAATCAGACATGTGCATATTAATATTTTGACAACAAAAAAAGAACAGAGAATGAGATAAGACTTCTTAAAAAAAGAAGTCCTTAAAAACAGAAGTTATCTAATTGCTTATTTTACCTAGAGGTAGAACAATCTATTTCTAGCTATCAAGTAGTAATGAGAAGTCATTATCTTGAACTCTTCTTTAATTAACATCAATTCTGATTAGTCAGAATATATTAGTTTTTTTTTTTTTTTTTTTTTGTCTGTTACCATAGTAGTAGATTCCCCATTAAAGGAGGTATTCAACCAGATATTATCATTTGTGCACCACTTCCATGTAATTATTATTTTATCATGTTTCATGGATTTTATTTGATTTGATTTTATTTTTTTTTAATTTTTGAAGGGTAAAATCCATTAGTAGTCAACCCTTTCTTCATCTGAGTAGATCCTGGTGTGACAGGTTTTTACGTGTTGTAACCTAGAAAATGGTAATGGATTTTAATCAAAATGAAAGCCAACAGTCGAATATTCACAATACATATTGTTGTTGTGAACTAGAGGTTCTCTAACTTTCTATAATGAAATCTATGACTACAAAATGTGCATAAAAAGAAAGTTGTTTAAACAATATAAGCCATTGACTCTGGAGAAATCAACAGTTCGCTTCCACACTGAGTCTTAACACCAGGATGTATTTGGGTGCACCTCTGATCAGAGGTAGACTGCAGGACAAGGTCTAGATGACTTAGCTGTAGCTATAACGTAGGAGAGAAAAAGACATTCAATATTCTTCATTCTGCTTCACTTTTTCCTGCTGGTATATCTACCTATATTCTTTTGTCTGTTGATTCTGACATTTGTTGTTATTAAAAAAAGCTATAGGTTTTTGTAAAAAATAGCAACTACAAATTAGTTTCCTGAAAGTATCTAATGAAATTTAACAGGGAATATTATTTCTGCAAGATAATTCCATGGACTGGTCAAAAAATGTCATGAATAAGATATTTTTATTTCTACTGTTAGCTTCCATAGACATTTACTGTATTGTCTATTGAGCAATATTGCATTTCTCTGTAACACAATTGATTTCATGCAGACTGAATTAAAAAAAACCCACCCACAGCGTTATCAAAATGCCAGTTCACCAATCTACACTGTGCTATCTGGCAGTGCTGCCTCTGGGCAGGATGACAGCTGAGCAATTCTGACTGAGGCAGAGGGAAATTCAGGTGCACTGTTTTGAGTAAAGTGGTGTCAGGGAGCCAAAACCACATCGAGTGGCAGCCTGGACCATCGATACTGTGGGTCTTGGGTGCCTTCCAGCTCAACCAGACTTTTTCATCTGATTATAAGGCAAGTCCCCATTCATGCAGCCCTCAAGACTGCTGCACAGTCTAGAGGACAGTTTAATCACTAAATGAGTGGGTGTGGAAGAGAGTTACACTTTGGTTAAAACAACTACACCCAGCCAAAAAAAAAATAAAAAATCAATGCTTCACTTCAAATTACAGATCCAGATTAAGGGATCTCCAAAGATATTACCATTAGCTACGTACGCACTACTTTTGTAAGAAAAAAAATCACAAAAACCAAGAGTATTCCCAGCTATCATAGGAATGACATTTCAGCTTTACATTTTCAAAGCAGGGAATAAGGGATTCAGTCAAAGAGGAATTACAAAACTAAAACCTCTTGTGTTGCTTTGAAAATTGAGATGGACACAAGTCTCTAGTGAGTTTAATGAAGTATCAGAGTAAAAAGTGACTTAACTTTCTAAAAACAGTGCTTTTGTTTTCTATTTAAAGTAGGAAATCAAAGGCACGCTTTTAAACATTTTATTCTGGGAGGCAGCCAAAGAAGAGTTTCCTTTCAAGCCTGAATAGTGAATATGGAGATAAAGTAGCACTTTTGAGAGCCTTTCATATGACTTTCTCCTTGGTTGGAATGCTTGAAATGTGGAAGGACAGTGCCACACTCTTTCAGGAGGAAAAGGAAAGGCTGTAAAATGACTTCAGTGTTTTGTGATGTGATTTGGGAACACAGCACTAGACACATTTTCCGTCTAACTGGTGGATTAAAGAAGGGAACACAGAATGAATATTTTTCTTCCTTCATTTTCTCTATGTAAACACGTGAGCAGTTCTGCTTCAGCAATTAAATAATACCCATCTGTTTTTTTGAACTTGGAGTGATAGCTCTGAGTAAATCAATTACAAATGTTCCAACCAATATAACTGTAACAAAGCCTGAAGTAGGGAAAACTAGAATTGAACTCATTCTGGAGTAGAGTCCAGCACTTAGGTGGTTCTGGTTTCCAACAAATCCAACAAGCACCTTCTCTGAGCTCTTCTTACGTTCACCGGACTCTCAATTAACACACCATTAAAATGCACACTTACTGAGCTGTTATTTTTTGACCATTGCTTAGCACCTTACTATACTTGCATTATTTCCTACGATTTTATTTGAACTGCAAACACAGCCATGGAAAGTCCTGCTTGAGAAATCATGAGAAAGTGGTAATATTGACACAGTGCATTTGCCATTTGCCTCCTCATTATTTGTGTTTGGGTTTCCAGTGAGATGTGGATATTAAATCAGAGGTAGAACAGAACAGCAAAAGGGATCCTAAGTCTGTAAACCTCCATGGGTGCTTCACGACTAACTCTTTCCACATATTAATTCCCACATTAGTTGAGATATTTTACTTCCCTCTGAGGAACAACAACAAAACAACAAATAACCCAGTGAAAAGAAACAAAAGAAACAAAAAATGATGAAAGCAAGTACCTTCAGATTGCATGCACAACAAAACTAAAGCTGTATCCTCCACTGACTTACGGTTCTCTGCAGCGCATCTGAATATATATGCCACTGTGTCAATGAATTTTTGCTAAAACATATAGAGAAAAGTGTCAGAGGTAACAGGATTGAAGAAATCTAATGACTTCATTTGCAGCAGTCAGCCCTGCTCACCTGACAGCTGTCCTACGTGGAGCACCAGGTAGCAAATCGCTGCTGCCATGCAGAACTGCACCTAGTGAAGACTGGCTTTTCTGGTAGCACAAGCAGCTAAATTTCTCATCTGCTGTATGGTACAGCCCAATCCACCCTCTTTAGACAATTTGACCATTCTTTGCATTTAACCATTTTAAAAAAGAAATGAACAGGAGAGGAAGTATATCTAGTCAAAGCCACCCATATTCTTGCTGCCTATTCACTGCATCTTCTGTGGTTTCTGTCTCAAAGACTGCTCTGCGCTCTTCTTAAACTTTCCCAGTTTAAACCTGCGTGTATCACCAGCTGTGCTCTGCAGGCTGGTCTCTTTCCTACCACACAGAACTTCCTCTTTTAACTAGTTATATTCACAGCATCAAAAACCAGGAGTAATTTGCCTGAAGTCAAATAAATTACTCTGCTATAAAAACAGCATGGTGTTAATCCTTTTACGTCATGTATATTCATTTAGTAGCTCAGTTCCCTTATTTAAAGCTGAATCTTCAGCTACTTGGGGACAGGGCTAGCTTCTTGTAAGTCAGTAGCGTTCTGGTGATTTGACCCGATGCTGAGGGCTTAGCCTTCAGTATCTGTAAAAATGCACATTGATACTGTAGGCACTCCACCGTAGATGACAGACTTCAAATATCAAGAAATACACTGGCTGCATTTGGGTGCCTTGGACCCTGGATTTGTGTGCTTTATGCATTGAAACACTATTGACCTTGTCCCCCACCAGGTCTGTGGCAGGAGATAGTGCTGTGATGGATTCAGACCCAAGAAGTATGCGTCATGAGGATTCAAGTGTTTTCATTTTAATTCCTTTTTAATAGCGGCTTCCTTTAGTTAACATCTGTACATTTTTACTAAATCATGTTTTGTTGCATCTTGACCTTATGTTCTATCTTTCAAAATCACATGTCTTGTGACAGCATACGAAAGGTGTGAGTTTTTTTTTTTTGTGCTTTTTGGATTTGTTATCTCAGTTTCTCTTGTCATAAGCCTCCTGGGTTTTGGGATATCTGCTGTAAATCATTTCCTACTTTTTTCACTTAGTTGGTTTTGCTTTTTTCTCTGTGCATTACTTAATCATTTAAATGTTACAGGAAATCACTACATTTCTGTTTGATTTTACAGAGGTGAAATCCAGTTGTTCAACCAAAAGCCATTCTTGTGCCTAGGTATTTATTTGTTCTTCTTGTATTTATTCAGTTTTACAACAAGCAGAATGGTAAGAGTTTCCTGCAGTGCATTCCTGGAAAAAGCAAACAAGCCTTCCACAAATAAAACTGGATGCTTATCTGGGGGGGACTGATCTGCAGAAAGCTCCGAATACCCCTGTATGCAAGAACTGAGCTGAAGGCAGCTACAGGACACACTTCCTCCATCGCTTGTCACAATCACTTATCACACCCTTGTTCAGGTGTTAAAACACTATCTTACTCCGTAAGCAGACCCATAAAAAAAATCAATCAATGTCACTCCAAAGGGAGTAAGTCCCTTCTCAGTATGAACTATGCTCCACTATTCCTAAGAATTTTGACTTTGATGACTGATTTGTTTTTCTCAATTAGAAAAAAATATCTGACAGTCTCTGTGCTTGCTGACGGAGACTGCAGTTCAAAGCATTTTAAAAAGAAGCATCCTTGGCAATTACACCTACTAAAAATAAGTAGTGCTTTACAATGCCATTAATTACTATAATTACTGTGCCTTGAGTGAGGCTTGCAACAGGCGAGGATTGTTTCAGCACTGTGCATTGCAGTGAAGCACAGCTAGGAAACACTCAGGTTTTCATGGCGCGTATTTTCTCCCAGATCCCCAAGCATAAATTTCATCAGCATTAATATGAATTCCGAAACACATAGCAAAGTGTGAAGGATCTTACTATGCTTTTGTACTCTCAGGATCTAAACTATAATTTCAACCATTAACAAGCACCATTTAGCATTAGATTTGGTAATGTTATATTATAGTTCTTGCAATTTTATACAAGATGCACTACAAGCTCAGTGAAAACTGAACTGTGGTACTGAATAAACACTTTAAATAATGAAGCAGAAATAAACAACGAGTGTTAATTTAATGATTTTACTTCCTTTTTTTTTTTTTTTTTCTTTTTTTTAACCATACCAGTAAAAATCAAATGTATCGTTCAGAGATACCCAGAGATACCTCTAGGAACAAACTCCAGGTGCACAATGTACTTCCTATCATCTAGATTTTGCGTATCCTCAGTTTTTGACCAATACTGTTCCAACTGCCAACTCCTACCTGTAGCATCGTGGAGGCCATTTTGCAATAAAAGAACAAGCCAGTTACTCACTGAATCAGTGCTGACATTTTTGAAAAGCCTCTGCTCTTGTGGGAAAAGCCTGTGGTACAACAAGTTCACCTGAGTGAGAATCCATTGCAAGTCTCTGCATACCTGTATTTTTCACACGGATAGCCCTTTGCTCTGGGAGAAGACGACTCTTCTGTGTGACTAGAAGATGTCCCTGCTGCCACCCACGCCCACATAGGCTGCTTTAATCTTGGGGTCCCCACCAGCAATGAACCCCATCTGCTCTGTGACTTGTACAGCCTGACATCAGTGAAAAAATTGTGATCGCATTTGTTCATCCAGCACCACATATCCTAAAAAGATAGTCAAGCCAACAGTTACTAAATGAAGTATATTAACTTCACAAGCCCAGTCTATACTTTGCCATGAAAACAGGTGCATCTGCAAGTATTTCTCATTAGGAATGTAATTAATATGCATAAACTTGTTTGCCAAGCAATTTGCAAATGAATCAAGATTTAAATTAAATACAGAAGCCTCCTTCCTCTCCTCCTTCCCTGTCTAGGTACATTTTGAAAATAATCCCTTTGACTCAAGCCTCACATTGTTTCAAACTTTTCTTCATCACTACAGTAATTCTGATGCAGTAGAAAGATTTATTTCTGAAAATAGTTTCAGCCTCCAGTTAGAGTCTCCTGATAATATGGTGGACGCACTGCCATGAAGAATGAAACCTACTCTTTTCGATATATGATAGAGACAAAACCAGGCCTGTTCTTCAAAGAGTTTAATACCATTCCAAAGAGGCTGCACCTATAGAGAGAGCTCAAAGAGACTCGATCACATACTGCAAAGAATAGTAATTATAAATCAGCTTCCTTTTTATGCAAATGAATTGTTAGTAAGAACCTTGCCTTGGAAGATACTGACAAGTATTTCTGATATAATCTTGTGTCTCTGACTGCTTGTTGTTGTGCATTTGGCCACCCAAACCCATGGTACGGCTCCTGGCCCTTGGCTGGAAGACTGAATCCTTTTAAAAATAGAATGACAGAGAGTAACCAACAAATATCCAGGGCTGACTGAAGCTTGTGATTTCCTTGGCAAGGTGGGGTTTTGCAACCCTGTGGATGAGGGCCAGAACTATTCTGCTCCTTTCACCAAAACGGGACCAAGGGGAGAAGGGACAGAGCTGGGACAGAAAGCGAGGATCGAGGTCCTGAAAAGACATACTTGTTGGGATAGAAAAGGAAGTAGATGATAGATTAAGAGACCAGCAACTGCTACTTCTTGGAGAAACCCCCTCCTCTCCTTAGCTGCAGCTGTGATCCCACAAATCCTGGCCTTCACTTTCCAGTGCTCTGTGCTAGGCAGAACAGGCAGTGTGGCTGCAATCCATTTACTGCCCCAGACAGCAGATTGTGTTGCTCATATCACATGCCACTCTCTGAAAAGCATTCTTCCAGCAGGAGTATTTGAATAAATAATAATTTGTGCTAAATTCCCTGATGTCTTTGAATTCAGACACTCTGACAACAGTTGCTGGCAATCATGACTAACAGGAATCCACACATTAATTCAACCAAAATGTGGCTTTTCATTTGTTTGGTTTTGTTTAAGACTCAATAAGAAGTGTCTTCCCCCTATTATTTTTACTCCACCAGAATGATTAATCTTTTATTTATTTTTTTTCCTCCCATCATCTATTAAAACTTTGGCTGTTCTGCAAACACATTGGCAAAGGGTGAAAAAATATTCCCCCCAAAATTACCTCTGGACTGAGAACAAGGTTTCACCACTAACTAACCCTTGGATGATTTCAGCCTGGGTTAACCAGCATAGACATGACATAACTCTGGAAGAGAAAAATTGAACGTTCCCATGCTGGTCTCTCAAGCCTTTTCATTTTTCCTGAACACATCTAAGTATGCACACCACATGAAACACAGCTTGGTAATTGCCTTTCATTCTTCCTCCTCATACAGAAAAAATGAGAGAACAAATATTTTGAGAGGGAAGTTTAGACACCACTTTCTTGGTGCCATATGACAGCATGAACAGATTTGGGGTTTTGTTTGGTTTGTTTTGACCATGCTTCTTTAACTTTGGTTACAACTTGGCAATTTCTCTTGCTCCTCAGCAGAAAATGGTGGTAGGTGGTCAATGAAAGCAAAGATGGAGGGGAAAAAGTCACCACTGTTATTATTAACCAATATGTGAGATGCTTGCACAAAGCGTCACAGTTCCGTATCCAAATGGATTTTTTGTAGAGCATGAAATTGTACAAAAGTAGCTTCCAAAATTGTATGAAATTATTTCTTCAATTAAAATGTCAAATCCATAGATTTTGATGATTTGGAAATAATTGCACGGATCCTACTTCCTTCGTTTCTGCAAAAATCAGTATATTGTGCTCCTGGCGTTCCATTCGATGGAACTAATTTGAAATGAGGGATTGAAGCATGAATTCAACTGAAAAAAAAAAAGGTGCTTCATGTAGGTGAAACATAAACTGCTCTTTTTCCCCCCCTTCTGTCATCATCACTGACAGTCAAATTGGCTAGCACTTTGAATTAGAATCCACCTCTGAACTATGCAGGCAGTGAACAACTCATATTATCTATCTATATCAGTGCACCAATAGATTGAAAAATTCATTATTTGATTCTCTGCCTTCTCCATTAATTAGTTAATGTTTGTAAAATGCTTTGAAAATGAAAGGAACTATATAAGCAACATTATTATCATCACACACTTCAGGGCAGATAAAGAATAAGCTAATGAAAGGCTGCAATAAGAAGAAAATGGCTGAAATTTAAATGAGGTGTGTTCTGCAGAGACTAGAAAAGTGACCAGATAGTTGCAGAAAAGTTTAGATAGGACTTTAATATTACATTGTAATTTTGAGATTTGTTGAATGCCCAGCATAGAAATAAATTGATGATCTTAATCCATATCCTAAAGGACAAGGCTGCCCTTCATGTCAAATCATCACCTTTTAATAGGGTTTTTCTACCTAGGAGATAATAGTACCTCTGCAAGGTGTGCAGCAGACAGTATGAGCACATTAAAGTTCCTTCTTCCCCTCCTCTTACTCGGTGGAGTAACAGAGGTCTCCAATTTTCAAGGCCATGTGAATAATAGAGGGATATATATATATATACATATATATATGTATATATATATATATATTTATATGTGTATATATATATATATATATATTTATTTTTTTCAGACCCCATTGCCTATTCAAATCTCTCCAGGTAATGAGGTCCTTAATACAGGATTAAAACTAGTTTAAACTAACAGATATAAGTTAACAACAAAGTTTAAGAGAATAATGCATTTTTAGATTGCTAGGTATTTTCCCTTTAAGCCAAGACATTCTCCAGATTTGCTGGTTTCAGAAGCTGGGATAGATTTTGCTATTTTGTTGTAGCTCTTCATAAGGAAAGAGTTAAAGGACTCTGTTAATAAGGTGTTTTAGGAAGTGGACAAGCTGCCAATCTTTTGTTTATAGTTAGTGGTTTGTGGCTGAATGCAGCTTTACTATTTTTCCTTCCAGACCTTTGGGGCTGAGTTCATTGCTCTGAAATGTATTTGTTAGAAGCCTTTAATTGCAATTTAATATCTTAAAATCTATTCACACACAACTGCTGAACTGCTGCTAACCACCCCTTCCTTTTGATTAACACCTTTCAGTCTGTAAGGCTGGTAACTACACATTTAGCAAGATGGACAGTAAGAAAGAAATGCTTAAATCCAGAACTAACCCCCCTTCATTTTACTACCTCTTTTTCTGTTCTGCTTTTATGTCCTTTTGCCTCTAGACTTGTGTTTTCTTCTTTAGTTCCTTTACTGTCTTATTGCTACAGCTCCTGCAGATAGAAAATATGAAACTACATGTTTTTGCATTTTTTCTCCACAAAACACACTATTGTTCCCTTCCTGGAAACAAAATAAAAATCTTAAGAGGGGAATAAATATTACTGATGAAATCCCAAGCTTAAGACCCTTGATTCCTATAGATCTAGTGTTTTCTTTAAAATATGATCATATAAACTCTAGAAAGAGGTTTGGTTACCTCTTTCTTTTTGAGACTTATTGTGAGGAACTCTTTAGAGAAACTGTTGGTTAATCTACTTTCAACAGAACTCACATGAAGACTCATTGCTCACTGTTCATGAGTTTTGAAGACCTGAGTTTAAAAGCCAAGAGAAAAATTGTTGCTTGAATTTCATTTTGACAAGGATTTAAATCTTTCTAAGACTTTCATTTGTATTTTGCATTCTTCAGTACATTAGTGGGCAAAAATACAGCAAGAGACTTTAAGCAAAATTAAGCAAATTTCAATTTTATTTTTCCCAATATTTCTAATAGAGATCACAAACTATGGCTTTTTCAGAAATATACCTCATCCCTTTATAAAGGAAAAATACACGAAATTAGGGGGGTCAAAGTTAATGGCAGAGAATTAGCAAGATCTGAGGGATATGCCTTCCATGTTCATATGCTCCTAGGTGTTCAGCCACAGGCCTGTCTCCTTCTGTCCAGGAGGGAAAATAACAAATATTTTCTAATCTTTCAAAACAAGCTTAGCAAGAACCTTATCAGCCAAAGACTGTACAGCTTTAATTAAGATGACTCTTGAGTGATTATATTTAGATACATAGTTTGTCAATACCATATGCCCAATATTTTTAAAATTTATTTAATTACTGGTAGCCAGGAGATGTAGCAATTAGGCACTGATTTATCTGCTCTGCTAGCAAATAAACATTTTCTGTCCTGTCATTACAGAAAGCATATTCTGGTCTGAAGTCAGAGCAGAGACAGATTCTTGGACTGATCGAAACTTCCATGTGCAATGACAGTTTGGTAGTTTAATCTGATTTTTCATTTGCTTTCCAGATTTCTCTGGAAACATTTGCCAGTGCACTTCCTGGCACAAAACACAGGGGAAAATCCTGTTTAGATTCCACATCACTTGCGCTGTCAAGTACAGATGTCAAGGGAAACATTCAGTCTTAAAAATGAACAAAATATTAGTAAGCTCATGGAAGAGAGAGGTATGAGTGATGAGAGAAAAACACTTTCCTGAGATAACCTCATATTTTTATACATAAAAAAGTAGCTGCAATTCTTTTATTTGGTCTTTTCCTAAAGGTTTAATATCCATGTGCTAGGATAGACACTAGGAGAACAGTTGCATAGGCACTGGACTGTAGTAGAAAGAAACAGATCTTAATGCAAAGATAGATGTATTAAGAGAGAAGTTCATGCTCATCCAAAGCAAAGCAGGGAAACAGCAGAAATAAAACCAAGATTCCCTTAAAAGCACTGGATAGTTTTATTTCTCTGCAATTCATGTTCTGTACATTGAGATCAAATCTATGCCTTTGTGGGAACTCACTGTGAAATTACATAGTATTGCCTACATGAAGCACTAGCAACAACATCAAGGTTGAAAGTCATGTGCTCAACAGCCAGAAAAAGCCAAAATAAGGGTTACAAGGGCAGCTTCAGTTGGATTCTTTTATTTGTGTACGCTCATTTTGAGAAGAGACTGTCATAAGATTTAAAATGGCACTAAACAAATATCCCCCCCTAATGTTATTCTTGGAAGTGGCAAAACCACTGTTGCTGAAAATTTCCAGGCAATAACTCTGGCTGAAGTATATGTTTAACATGACAAGTGTCAGTCAACAAGATTACATTTGAACAAAGTTACACACAATTAGGGAACTAAAAGCTATTATTATAATAAAAGGAAGTGCTGAGCAATCTTAGCTATGGTCTTAGCTACTAGTCCAGGTCCTGCATATAATACAGTCCATTTCTTTAATGCATACTTCTCAGGGCTGTTGCAAGGATTAAGAGCTCTTTATGTGAACTAAAGTGTAACCAGCTGTCACCAGCTGGTTTTCTTCATTCCCTTCCTTCAGCGATAACTGAGTTCAATTGCCGTACATTGTAAAGGAAAAAAAAATAATCAGAGTGGCTGAAGGAAGAGTCAGATGCAATTATTTTCATAGCCTGCTCTTGCTTCTGTTTTTAAGAAATAAACTA
Source organism: Netta rufina (assembly GCF_964035555.1). Lineage (NCBI taxonomy): Eukaryota > Metazoa > Chordata > Aves > Anseriformes > Anatidae > Netta > Netta rufina. The sequence goes on from NC_140123.1 coordinate 115,744,507, forward strand.
TTTGGCTATTGTCAGCTGATAGTCTGGAGTACAACATACTCAACTTATTTAGAGCATATTGATACATGAAGAGGTACGATAAGAGAAAGAAGGCTCCAAAGTGGCAGTCCTGGCTCACCATTCTGCCTTCCTACTCCTCCTTCCACCCCACCACTTTGCTTTGACATTCATCTGGATGGCAGCAGCGTTGCTCAGTTTCCACCTTTGCTTAATTCTTGGCTCTCCTGAGGCAAAATACCTTTACTTAACAAAATCACTTAATTGAAAAAAAAAACAAACAAACTGATAATAACTTCAGTTTTCCCTGCTGGACTCCTTGAAAAATATATATTTTTTTTGATAATCAGGAAAGGAAGAAAACTGACGAGTTTTACCTTCAGCAGACAAGCCTATTCTTGCTGTATAAATACTTTTCATTTTTCTCCCTTTTCTGTTTTCTCATGTGGCTTTCTAGATGAAGGCCAACAATAGCTGTCAATGACTTCCTTGTACTTTAATGCTTTCTCCATGTCATACTTTTACAAAGTCTTTTCTAAGTGAGTTTTAAAAACATTTACAAACTGTACCAGGGGAGCAGGGGGTTGGAAGAAGGCAGAGAAAAGGGATCCCAATGTTGGCTTTACCTCTTTCGGGATTCATTTTTGACTCCCATCATCTTCTATCTTCATCTCTCTAGTCTTCCCTTCTTGATTTATTCCTCCTACTCTAGTCTGAATCAACTGCTGTCCTGGGAACACTGAGAGCAGTCTTCATGAGATTCACCTGTGGTGCATGGTAAGCTGACGTATTAGGGGGAGAAAGATAAAGCCTGGCAGACCGAATGCTCTTCCCAAGACATATCCTTACCTCATTGCCATGCATGCTTATTAAATCATAACTAGAGTCCATTTTCTCCAATAAACAATAAGTTTTTGCGTGAAGACAAAGTCCTTCATACATAAGACTGCCCTAAAACATGAATCAAAATCAACTATAAAAACCCTATAAAAAGGTCAAGGATTCACACAGCCAGCCTTTCCTGGTTATAGAGCCCCTAAAGACAGACTGAGTCCATCATTCTCACCAGTGTAACTCCAGGCTCTCCAGAATTATGTCTTTTCAACATCTGTTGCACTCTACTAGATAATGAGACAAACAGGTGTCACTATGAAGAAATTAGTAAGTCTTTCTGCTGATGTACAAGTAAAAAGCAAGATCTCAATTCACTCCTCAGTTCCCCCTTTTTTGTAGCAGTCTTCCAATGTTAAAAAAAAAATTACTTTAATTATACGTTTGGAAAGAACTGTTATTTTTTCCCAATGCCTCATTTCAGAATTTTCTGACTTCATGCAATTTAAGTATAATTTTAATATAACTGCAGTGTGTGTTAGTGAAAGGGAAAATGTTGCGTTAAAATTACAGGTTAGATTAGCTGAGGAATAGTGTGCAACTCAGATTGTGGCCTTAGTATCCATTATCTGATTATTTCCTTGCCAGCACACATACACACAAGAACAACTGTGCAATTTAATGAAATAATCGTATCCATGCAATCTGTTTAAAATACAATAACTTAATAATACCATCCGCATAAAGTTTTAGACTGCAAGTGCATTACCTCTGGAAGATTCTGAAGAAGAAATTAAATTGTAATCAAGTAATTATCTAATGAGGTGTTACACAATACAATTTTGCCAGCAGTAAAGTGAAAAACAGAAGTAAAACAGATAAAATGCTTTCTCCAAAGTGATAAAAAGCTTCAGCTCTACAATATTAGAATTATGGCAAATGCTAATAACTGTTTCAGACTGAAACATTTTATAAAAGATTTATAACATAGTTGTCCCATGATTCGCGCATGTATGAAACTTCATCTGAACTACTCTGAATGTGATACAACCATTTAGTCAACCTCAGAATACCTGTCTGAAAAATATTACTGATACATTATTAGGATACATAACTGTAAACTGGGGCATAAAGAACTTGCCTGGATCCCTTAATTGTATAAAAGCCTACCTACTACTTTCAGTAATACACAGAGAGAATCAATATTCTGACCTCATGATCAGATTTCACAAAAATCCCAGCGCTCTCACACAGACTCAGATTGTCAGGAGAGTTGAGATTTTACTTCCTATTTAGAACTGCAAAAAAGAGCCAACATATTTTGCACAATATCATCTAGTTCAGGATAGAGGTTTCAGAATTTTTGAGAACCTGGTGAAACTTACAGAGCTTTTACAAGTATTTGCATCTTTATGTCCCTATGCAATTCTGTGTATTTGGCCCTTAGACCCAACTTTTAAAAATATTCATATGCATGCTTAATTTAGGGCATGGATATAGTTTCACAGTACATACAGCCATGACGGCAGGATTAGAGCAGCAGATTTGGGCCACATTCTAGGACCAGTACCACACACGATACCAGTACCCTGTTCCAATGTGCGCTCATCCAAACAATACATACATGTGCCTCCACCTGCAAGGTAGTGCACTACATCTAAAGGTACTTTTCTGGCACTTTTGATGAATCCTGGATGACGCTTCTGTCTTTTTCACTAGGTTTTGTTTCTGGTGCAATTACTATTCTCAAACAGGCCATTCAAAATCCATTCCAAAATTCTTTAGGTAAATCACAGAGTGCAGGAAGTTCAGCTAGGTGGAATCTGGCTTTACAAGCTCCGTCTTGCTATCCCTAAATATTAATGAGATGCTCTTCTTCAGGCAGCCTAGAGATCTGCTGCATTTCATGTCTACTTGTAAACACTAAACACAATAACAGCTCTGTTCAGAACAGTTATGCACAGTATCCTCAGCTATCTCCCATACATAATCTCTTGGTATGTCACATCCAACTCAAGCATGAAGAAAATTGGAATAAAGTTGTAAAGTCAGGATAATACTAAATAATGAGAGAAACTGGTCAAATTTTGTCAGCAGTTTGGAGATTACCTACTCTTACGTTTGTCAATAAATCCAATCCTTGAACAAAACTTTTGGTCAGGCCATTAAGATGAGCATGTCAAGAGAGAGACCAATAGAGAATAAATCCCAAGTCCATATAGAATATTTCACCCATGAAGGGTGAATATTACCTTTCTTCTCTCATGAGTGTAAAAACTCCGTAAGTCATGGCTGCATAGGCATGAATGAATTATGAAGGTCTTTTGCTTTAGTAAAAGGAGCAGGATCAGCATTTGTAGGCAAGACATTCTATTTATTCTATATATTTCTTGATTTGTTTTAATTTAAAAGTGTTTTAAACCGTCAGCTCTTCTAGTAAAGAAATGATCAGAGAGAAAAATAGATCAGATTCATTAGAAACACATAATATGGGTTTCTACAGGTGATCATAAATAATGTTGATTTCTGCAAATCGTTCTCCATTCCATTTTTCAACGCATGACAGGCATTCATAAGACTATCTTGTTTCATTCACTGCTGCTCTTCTGTGCCAAATGAAACAGGAAACCTCTGAAAATAAATGTGCAACTGTGCCATTTAGGAGCATCTGAACTGGAGATTACATAAAAGTAGAGCTTCTGCCTTCAGAAAATCCATTTCATCATTTGTTCTTATCCTGAATCAGATAGAAAGCCAAAATAACAATGCCTCTGTGAGAATAAAACTTTATGAACTGTGTCACCTGGAAGAAAAGAAGTGCCATAAAGGTATGTCTAGTGCTGGGTCCCCAGTGCTTTCCATGCAGGCTCATGGGAGCTGAGGTTCAAAGTTCCTCACATGCTTCCCCTCCCCAGTCTCTCTTCCGGACTCCCCTTGCGGTCCTACAGGGATCTAGGCAGACTCCAGCTCACCTTGGGTCTCCCTGTACTTCACTGTCATACCATCTGGAGTGATGGGATTCTGTGAAACTACTTGTTTCTGTTCTTCTAACTGAAAATCCTTATATTCATCTTTTTTTTTTTTTTTTTTTTTTCCCCCACAGAAAACTTTCTAACAGGCGCATTTTTCATTTCCAAACTTTCTGCCTGTGGGAGAGTGACTTAAGAGGGAAGATACATCAATGTTATGAGGCAAGAGGAGGAAAGAAGAGAAGGGGAAGTGAATACCATGCAGTTACAAGGCTAATAAAGAATTCCTTGAAAAGTTTTAAAAACAGAAAAATGGCTTTGCTGCATCTATGTTTCAATGTTTCATCTAACATTACAAAATAAACCTGAGAGAAACAGTAGAGAGAGCAGTTTTGTCTCCACCATTCTTGAGATTTTCACACTAGTTCTGGCAGACATCCCTTTCAGAATAATTTTAAAATTGTTGGGTTTTTCAATCGTCTTGAAATGTCATCATGGCAAGCCCTTGTATTCTCTTTGTACTATCCAGATGAACTGAGCTCAAGTCCACTTACTTCATTTGATGGGTCCATCCTTTCTTTCCAGCTGGCCATCTGCCCTTGCATTGATAGCAAACGAAGGAACGTATCTGTTCAAGTGTCTGCTGTGTCACCACAACCTCTGAAGACAATGGCAATCACCATCTACTTCTAACCAAGTATATGCAGTGTGACAAGAAAGTACTGTTCTGCCTTTCCCACTGTTCAGATGGTAGAGACTAGCCCCTGAAGTAAAACAACAGCAACAAATGTCCATTGATCTGCTGGGGAGAACTGCCACAGCTGATGCTCCAGAGACCCTGTGCTGTCAAGATGAAATCAAAACAGGCATTACCTTCATATTTGATTTTCTTCATCCTCAGAGTCTTCCTATCTATCTTTAAATTCTACTCAATAGCTCATGGAGTCCAAACCTGATGTTAGGCTGGTGTATTAGCTTCTACTAATTCTTAATCCCTGTTTATATGAGATAAGCCTGAATCTGAACTCACCTAACGAACTGCTATAGACTTGTATCCATCTGATGCTGGTGATTTTCAGTCATAAAAATGCCACTGGTATCTATTGCCTGTATTCATTTATTCACATTCAGTAAAGGCCCCCAAAGTACTGTATGCTTCAGCATGCAATGAAAAAAAAAAAAGCAAAATGACACCAAAAAAAATGGCTCTGTGGAGAAGTCCGATATAAGGAAAAGTAATGGCAATATGCACTTGCACAAATATAAGCTTTGCAGCTGCCTGCTGATTCTAGGATCAATGAAGTGTTTAAAGAAGAATGTATTTGAAGAGCCACCTTTGATGCCTATATCTCTTGGGCAGAATTGACTCTACTCTTACCTCCTCATACAGAGACAGATCACTGAAAACAAGTTTTCATATACCAAGTTGGATGGCTCCTCTGTCTCAGAAGCAGTTCCAGATCATAGTGCTTTTGATTAAAAGGGGGTAGTTTTGTTTGGTTAATTGGTTTCTTGTTCTCCCAGAACTTCAAGGAAGTAAAAAAGGACCAGTGAAAATGTTTTTCAAAAGCTCAGAACTGTTTTGGTTATATGAGCCTCATCAATAGCAGCAACAAAAAACCCTCCTGCACTGAATCCTGCAGCCTGTCAGCTATTTTAAAAGCATGCAAACATACTAAACCATGAAAAAAAAAAAAAAAGAAAACAACAACCACACACACACACAAAAATAGCAATCCAGATTTTAAAAGGCTGTTGTGTATATTTCTAGGAGTGAAAGAATGTACAGAGTCTTTCAAACTAAGCTCAATCAGATGCAATCAAGCCCCAGCAAAATGGGTCCAGTCCATCCACACCTCCTCTAGCTAACCTACTGAAGCAGAGGAATGTGTCACCATCAAATAACAGGCAGACAATATGGCTAAATTGGGCCTCAGAATATCCAGGTAGCCAAAGGAAAGATTAGAGACATACAGGAGAGGCATCAATTAGAAACTGAAACCAGAGAATTAAAAGGTGATCTTGATGATCTGGATGAGGGCATCGAGTGCACCCTCAGTACGTTCACAGATGACACCAAGTTAGGTGTGTGTGTCGATCTGCTTGAGGGTAGGAAAGCTCTGCAGGAGGATCTGGATAGGCTGCACCGATGGGCTGAGGTCAACTGCATGAAGTTTAACAAGGCCAAGTGCCGGGTCCTGCACCTGGGGCACAATAACCCCAAGCAGAGCTACAGGCTGGGAGAGGAATGGTTGGAGAGCTGCCAGGCAGAGAAGGACCTGAGAGTGATGGTGGATAGTCGGCTGAATATGAGCCAGCAGTGCGCTCAGGTGGCCAAGAAGGCCAACGGCATCCTGGCTTGTATCAGAAACAGTGTGACCAGCAGGGCTAGGGAGGTGATCGTCCCCCTGTACTCGGCTCTGGTGAGGCCGCACCTCGAGTACTGTGTTCAGTTTTGGGCCCCTCGCTACAAGAAGGACATCGAGGTGCTTGAGCGGGTGCAGAGAAGGGCGACGAAGCTGGTGAGGGGCCTGGAGAACAAGTCCTATGAGGAGCGGCTGAGGGAGCTGGGCTTGTTCAGCCTGGAGAAGAGGAGGCTCAGGGGCGACCTTATCGCTCTCTATAGGTACCTCAAGGGAGGCTGTAGCGAGGTGGGGGTTGGTTTGTTCTCCCACGTGCCTGGTGACAGGACGAGGGGGAATGGGCTTAAGTTGAGCCAGGGGAGTTTTAGGTTAGATGTTAGGAAGAACTTCTTTACCAAAAGGGTTGTGAGGCATTGGAACAGGCTGCCCAGGGAAGTGGTGGAGTCACCATCCCTGGAAGTCTTTAAAAGACGTTTAGATGTAGAGCTTAGGGATATGGTTTAGTGGGGACTGCTAGTGTTAGGTCAGAGGTTGGACTCGATGATCTTGAGGTCTCTTCCAACCTAGAAATTCTGTGATTCTGTGTGATTCTGTGATTCTGTGAATCAAAAGGGATAGTGTAGATCTGGCTTAGTGTCCTAGCTTTGTTTCTGGTGAATCAGTGCCACCACTGTGCTTAAGCAGGCACTGGGTTATGATGATGACCTGAGAAAACACAGGATCATTTACAGCAATTAGGTTTCTTCCCTAAGTCACCTTATATCTTCCCCACTTCACATATTCACCTATTGGTGTTCAACAGACATTTGGACAATGCCCCCATTCAAACGCTTTAAGTTTTGATTAGCCCTGAAGAGGCCAGGCAGTTGGACTAAATGATCTTTGAAAGTCCCTTCCACCTGAATTTTTCTATTCTCTTCTATTTTCATTTCTGTTTGTGGTGATATGTGGCACTCATGTGGACAAATCTGTGAGGCTCCACTAAAGTTTAATATAATCACCTCTCCATCGTCATTCTCTGGGCTGCAGCTAGGAAATTTTTAAGATAAGAATCTAGCTTTCAAACAGCTTTGCATCACAGTGTTTTGGTGTTATATCAACAATAATTACAACCATGAGTAAGTCCAGCAGAAGCAGGAACGTCCTGCTCTGGTAAGAGGGTCTCCAGTTCCTGTTCCTCTGTTTGCTCTATATACTACAGCATGTATGGGGAAAAAAAACAAAACAAAACAAAAGCAAGCTAAGCACAGTTTCTCTGCTCAGTTTGTCTTTTGATCATGTCCCTAGCTTCTCTTAAATTCTCAAATGGGATAAAGGGATATAGTCCATGGCTATATCATCAAAACCAACAAGAGCTGCAAAGCCACATCCTAGCAAAATATTTAGAGGCTCTACTTGTGTTTCTCTTCTTGCTCTTTTATAGCTTGCATGCTACTTTGTGGGAAGAAAGGGAGCTTAGCACCTTTCAGGGTCCTGACATGTACAACTAAAACAGAAAGGCTAAATGTTGCAAAGAAAACCTTGCCCTTAGGCTCACTACTAAACAGGAGGCACCATATGAAGTGATAAATGTCTGTTGCAGAGTCTCCAAAATCTCTGAGGATTTTAAAATCATTTCCAAGATTCCCCCATGCTCCTGCTCCCTGCCAGCTCAGGCTGAGAAGCTGGATGCCTGGCAGGAAGGACCAAGAGGGGAAGAACAGCTCCTGCTCTCTAATCCAGTTCACTGCAGTCAAACGATGAGGGTCTTGGAGTTGCTTGTTGATTTTCAAGACCACTGTGCTCTTTCCAAGATGTTCAGGTGCTACTAGCCTGGAAACTTTTACACTGAACAAAGCTGGGAATGCTGTATTGTTAACAGAAAAAATAATTAATATGATTTATGTAGATTTGGGACTGTTTAGAAGGGTTCATTCTCAGTGCAATATTCAATATTTGTTTAATATCTTGTCAGACATTAATTATATCCCCAGATAGGAAATTATACTCAGCTGTAGCAAAATGGTTCTTACCATTAATTCTGTCAGAAATAGGGAAAGATTAACTGTACCATGTTTGGCATAGATTATTTAGTTGTGCACAGGCAATTAGAATGAAAATGCATGCATCTTCTGAAAAACGTATGGAGTGAAAACGATTGTAATTCCATTAAGCGTAACGATGATGAAACTAGTTAAAGAGGGGAAGAAAATAAGAGGAAAAAGGCCCTTCACTAGGGACAAATAAAATTTAAATCCATAAACAGAGCGTGAAAGAAGAGACAGGGAAATCCTATTAAAAAGTTATTTTGACCAGTACTCCGACGCTGTAGAATGTCTTTGATCTGGTCCATCACTATTCTGGTACCATCATTTCACACATGTAACCAGCCTTATTATAATTTTTTGTACGAAATCAGATGCATATTCCATGCCAGGAATAACCTACAGCTATATCTGGTTTGCTACCACCAGTTCAAAATCCTCTTAACATTTTACATCCAGAGCTGTGTCATTCATAATCTCCTGGAGTCAAAGTTCACTTCAGATCTGCAATTGATTCGTGGTACCTACGGCACTCTCTGTTGTGGAAACATCAAAGTCCTCCCTGCCATACACTTCTTACCCAATTAATATGACCTTTTTCTGATCAGAATTAGAAATGGGAAAAGCATATACCAAAATAAATTGTTTGTCTTCTACAGATACAAAGCAATCAAAGCAAATCATTTAAAAGCTGCTGTTTGAGAGGACCATGTGTCAATTCAAAACATCAGCTTCTCTCTTTCTTCCTTTTATTTTATGAAAGCGTATAAAAACTATTATGATTGATCAGTACGGGCTTTTGTGCAGCTGCACAGCTCACATGCAATCATATAGTTAACCCATCACCTCTTCCCACCTCACTTGGATGAGAGTTAACTCCACCATAAAATTCTCCAGGGTATCATGAAAACTGTACAGCTGGCCTCTAAGCTGGCCTTTCAATTAATGCTTACAACTGCCAAAAATAAAATGAACTCTAGATTTAGTCCATAGAGTAAAATGGAATAAGCGTAAGACAAAAAACTTGGACATCCCAGTATACTCCTCATACTCCTACTACATCTTTTTTTTTAAATGTCTATTTAATGTATTTTATTAATTTATGCCTATAATAATTAGAAATATGTGTTGCATTTATCTTATTCTAATGTTCATAGTTCCCCGGTGCCATTTCTCTGTAACACCAAGCAATTGCATCTTGTCCTTGCCTGTGTAACCTGTCATTTTGCTTTGACTAATTAATCTCTGCCTTTTCTTTAAAAGACAGTGTCCTTTTAATCACAACGTCACAATGTGCTTTCCAGTACAAAAATCCCTCAATTTTCAGAAGAATAATCAAATTCTGTTCCCCCTACTATCTTGCAGCATCAACGGTCTGATTTTGGTTCCCAAAAAGTCCATGTAGAGACTTCAAGGCTTTCTGTTGAAGGAAGACCTTTTTGGTCCTTTAGGGTGTATCCAAGGACATGACAGATCAGATACCAATACCCACAACTATCTCCAGAAAAACCAATACACCCACGAAGAGTAATGTAGTGCTGTGCCTCACAGAAGAGGGAGAGAGTTTGGGTGCAGCATCAGGAGGAGTCATGCACCCATCAGGTGAGGACTGCTCCCAGCTTTAGAGTAGTTCTTTGGATGCTAGCTCAGCAGTCTCTGCATTATGTCCCGTTTGCTTTGTTTGCACACACCTTAATGTGCAAGTTGTCAAAAATCAAACTGGTTTCCAATCCTGGAAATTTTGACAGCTATTCTGATGCTTGGGAGAGACGGAAGAGACTTCAGTGATTTTCTTCACCACTTAAGTTTTCAAAGTACGTGTACTTTCTCTCCCCAAAATTAGCATCAAAGTTCAAATACAAAATGTTTGAAAAAATACATAAAAATTATTGTTACACTGTAAAACTATCCTCCCTTGAATATCACCTTGATCAGGTACTGTGCAGGACTAGGCAGACTAAGAACGAATGAATCATATCTTGTTCCTGAGCTCTGCATTAGTAATTTGATGCCTCTGTACAGCACCTCACCTGCATATTAAAGATATGAAGGGGTTTTTAGTTTCTGCAGCTTTCTTCAGAAGAGGGAAGTGGCACAGAGGTAGCACTTGAAGAAGAGATTTACTTGAGGAAAAGAAGGGGTTTGTCATCTCTTAGTGGGACCTGGAGAGCACGGAACCTAATTTTTGGATTGTATGATAAGCTAAAATAAAATGGAAAAGGAATATTTGTAGTACTGCTTCAGTTCATAAAGGTTCTTAATGTACTAATTAATTCTCATCTCTTCTTCCACCCTGCTCTCCTTTATTTGTATGGAGGAGAGTCTCTCCATTCCAAAGTCACTCAGAGCCTCATTTCTACATGTCTAGCATAGGAACACACTTTACACAAATATTCTTGCTCATTTCAATTCAAAACAAGATCTTAAATGCAGTGATGTTAGTTCTTTTGGTGTTCATTACCAATGCACATCCCTAGCAATGATTAGGCACATAGGAAGAGTTATCAACACAAAATCTAGTCCTGTTCATTGCAATCCCCCCCCCAAAATAAATAAATAAATAAATAAATAAATATATAGATAAAAGAAAAAAGTATGATATGTTGCCCTGATGAAAAATAAAGAACAGTTTTGCTGAATTCAGCAAACCTGGGGCACCAGAATACAAAACAAAATTGGCTTCAGGAGGGAGAGCACATAGAGCAGATTCATGGAGATCAGGGTGTTTGAAGTCAGAATGCAATCTGCTTGCAAAGGTTGTCCTGTGGCTGAAGAGCTCTGTAAGGGCTCTCAAGTGAGTGGTATAAGTTGAAAGTAAAATTGCAGAAATACCAGAAAATGCAGAACTGATAGATCTAGAGGAAAGTAATAAAAAAGCCTCTGAAAGGTGACTGAAATAACTACTGCTTATGTAAACGCAGTACTTCTCATTCTTTCCTGCCACAATGCCTTTGTGGTGAGGTCTTTGTTTCTTTTCTAAACACAGTGAAGAACATTAGAGATTAAAACATGCAGAGTGTTTCAAGTGCAAAATTAAACTTGAATTCTGATTTTAAAATGTTGTAATTGAAAGAAAAAAAAAAAAAAACACAACATTTCTTACTTCCACTTTAATGAGCCACTGACAATTTTTCCACCCCATTTATGCTTTAGCATTTCTTTACAAGAAGTTATTCTAGCTGATGGGAGCAAGGAAGGCTCTTGTACATCCATATTCCTGGTGGAACTGTCTCTCTCCTGCTTTAAATTAGTCCAAAAGTCTTAGAGAGAAGCTTTCATAAAAGCAAATTAAATATCTAATTCCATTTCCATCTCCATCTGCAGACTAGAAATACACACATTAACAAGTTGTTATATGTTGTAATACCTACCACAATAAGAATTTGCAGAAGACTTATTTTAGGACTCTTTATATGAGAACAAGAGAGTTTGTAAACCAATTCATGCTTTTCTGCAGCAAGTCAGAAACATCACCCCATCCACTCATGATATTGCAAAATAACAATTTACAGAGCTTAGGACTGACAAAGGTTTCTGAGACAGATCCCCTTTCAGGAGGGCATCCCTCTTGGTGGAGTGTTTAATTTATCTGTTAGTTTGCAGATGAAAAATGAGTTAATATTATTCTGGGGGAATTACATTATGCTTTACTAAACTTAAAGGAAAAAATATATACAAAGGCAGAATAACTCACATGGATTGCCTTAGCTGTATAGGTCTAAGCTATGCAATATTTCAATACACTACTGAACAATTATGTGAGCAGCTTCATTGAATTCAATGGGATTATTCTTTTGAGTAAGGATTCAGCTAGCACAGTAGGGGGGTTACAAATCTCGTTCATAATTTGTAAAGCTGTAGATTGGAATATGACACAGTTAATATACTGTAGCCTGAAGTTCTGGTGATTACAAAGACACACATTTAAGCAGAAATAATCAGAAAAAGAATTCTTAATTAGAAATTTATGTGACTATCAGCAAATCACTCTGAGATCCTTTGTCAATGAGAAATACTATATAAATGCAAATTTCTTTCATGGAGTTCATTGCATTTATCCATTTTATTTTAAAAAATCAGGGGTTTTATTGAATTTTTATACTAAACATGAAAGGGCAGATACATCTTTGTTGTAAATTTTTGAAACTAATGGAGTTACAGCACAAATGAATCTGACCCTGAATATCTATTGTGCATTACTGAAAACAGAGAACAATGCAATTTCAGCATAAGAAATATACTCTTCTAATCTAAACCAAGCTCTCTTCCTTCATCACACTTCCATACCCTTTGTTCCTTTGTACTCCTGATTTATTTACAAATGTGGTTCTGGTAATTTGAAAAATTTTTGTTCTTGTTGTTGCTTTTGTTTTTCAAAAAACTGTTCACTCACATTAATTGACTCAAATCCATAAAATACTGTCACCCAGATGGTTTCTATATAAAAAACATTTTCTTACAAGGTCTTTCTAGGTTGTAAGACTCAGGTGCTTTGCTGGAATGAGGGAAAATATGTAAGAAAGGTATTTTAATCAAGAAAGAGTAGGAAGGAGAGGTTTTTTTTCTTTTCTTTTTTTTTTTTGGTTGGTTGGTTGTTTTTTGGGCATTAAAAAAAAAACGTGTTTGGAATACAAAATGCTAGTGACATAGGGAGAAGTAAGTGTTCTTTGAAACCATAACAAGACAAGGCAGCATATCCAAGCTGATGGCAACAGGTCCAGTTTTGTAGTAATGCTCAAGAGAAGGACTGAAACCAGTGGCCATTACTGATGCTTTTCTGCATTTATTCTACCAAGCTGGTAACTTCTGTTATAGATCTTACACCTTAGTTGTAAGCAGTTTCCAACATAAAAACCACAACCAGCCCAGCAGCACACAAGGACAAGTGAATGTCTAAGGAAGACCTGAACAGGTAGCAAGGAACAAGGGCATCCTTCCCAATTGCCTCCTTTGATTACCAGCTCCTTTAGAGCCTTCTACCCAAGAGTGTCTCTGCTGGGTTTTATGCTGTGAAATAGGAAACATCTTTGCAATTTTTGTTGCATCCGACATTACAACTAAGCCAGGCTTTCAGACTGTCCAGATATTCTTGATTTGCTACCAGAGCTTTTCCAGGGCAGTTCTAGATCCTAGAGATGATGCTAGCTGTTATGCCACAACACTCCACCTCATGCCCTGATTTCAGACCTTTTCTAGAAGTGATTCTAAGGCTGATTCTAAGCCTCTTGGATTGTGAAAAAAAAAGAACGAGCAGAAACTGAAGTTTAGATACATTGCTTTATTTCCAAAATGGTATCTAATCTAAAAATATTTTAGGTTGAGTCTTACAATATGCTGTAAAGAATTTGATGAAGTATTCTATGTCCTACCAAAAAATACTCAAAACAAACAAAGAAAAAAAAAAACCAAAAAACTACTGTTAAGTAAATATTATGATGTTAGTCAATAATTACTGTAAGAAGGGTGAAAATGAAGACCTTGAAACTAGTAAGCTCAGATTTTAGAAATAGATTCTCTGCAGCCACGTGCAGTGTCTGAAGCCACATGAATATGCAGTTGATAGCATGGAAGGCAGAAATCTGTCACTTAGCACACACAGGAAAAAAAAAAAAAAAAAAAAAAGTATATTTTGGATCACTGAAGAGCCACTAGGGACCAGAAAGAGCTGGAGGAACTTGAGGATGTTGGCCATACCCCGCAGTGCTGATTACCACAGCCAGCTCCTCTTTCTGGTTGAGCATGAGGAAAAATAATAAGAGTTGTTTTTCTGGAAACTTTTGCATTGATGCTCTTGGAGGAAAAGTTATCCCACTCAAAGATAAACATAGAAACAACAGTCCAGACATATGTCAAGATATAAGCATTACTGCAAGACATGACATGCCTAAGACACCAGATAATTCTCTTCCACGTTGGCACACTCCACAAAGTACAGCCAGTTCCATTCTTCACATAATTTTCCTACCTTTACCAGATGATTTTTAAGAACTCTTCAAAATAAAAGCACCTTGAGAAGAGATTTGAAGCAGAGGGCAGTATGTCAGTGCAGAGGATGGAGGGATTGATTTCATTTGAGAACACTTTAAAGAAAGGAGTATATGAAGTACCTGAAGTACTTCAGGGGTGTGGTGCATAATTTGAGACCATATCCTGTGCATTTGGTAGCACAGTATGCTGGAAAACACTTTCACATCAGATATCACCCTGATGTTGCTTTCACATCCTTTGGCATTTTGTAGTTGCTCTACAAAAAAGCACCAGATAGACACAGAATCAGTTCTAGCTGTACTGGCTGAAATATCTAAAATCAGAATGAGATCTCCATGCAGGAAGCAGCAAACACACACACACACAGCCCCTCAACATCAGTATTCACACACTACTTTTGCAACCCAAACCAGAAAAGGTGTATTTTGGTGGTTATGTACTGCAAATGTAACAGTATCTGTTTAAGAAGAAAAACAAATGGTAGCAAATTCAATAGTAAAGACGGTTTAAAGCTTTTATGGTTACATTCATGCATAGAGGAAGAAAGGCAGTAATGAATGTTCTTGTGGAGGTTGCTTAGTACTGTTTACCTCAAAGCAAACTACCATTTAAATGCTAATAATTGAATTCTCTGTCAGTGAAGGCTGTCTTGAAGGAACAGAAAAATAATTTCAAGAGACGTTCAGCGATGCATATTAGATCTGGAATGACAATAAATTACCACTGACTCTTTGAAAAGAATGACCAAAGCGTTTAAGAACGACTCTGCTGAATTCAATAAACAATTTCCAGGTGATTTCATTAGATAACGAGAAATTCTTATTTATTAAATTACCAGAAGGTCTCAGCAAATGGGCAAATAGTTACAAGTACTAGCAATACAACACATGGGCAGCATTTGTTTTCAATCCTAAAAACAGATACAGGACCCTCACTGTTTAGGAGAAACTGCACTGCTTTAAGTTATGGAGTCAGATCTCAATTTTATAGACTAGATATCATCAACAAATATTTTTTTCTGATTTCAAGGTCTTTGGATGATTCTTTTTTGTGCTGCATTTCCAATTCACTAATCATTTGTAATGTGTACTCTAAAATCACCAATGATGTTTTGAGTTACCATCTTCTGCCTACTTCATTAAATCATCTGGCATCAAGTAGATAAAGCAAGGATGTGACTCTGAAGAGACTGTTTGCTGTCAACAACTTAAAGCTGCATCTAAGGTGGCTCCTTCCCAGAGTCCCATTAAAGGCACCAATGCTGCATCAGTGAAGCCACAAATCCAGGCAGCTGCTAACACTTTCAGCATCCACTTTATTTAAGAACTCAAAAACAGCAGAAACAAGTCAGACCAAAGATCCATCTGGCCCAGTACTATTCCTCCAATGCTGAACAATGGGGGATACTTAAGGAAGTAGTTACTTTAGGAACAGCATAAGTGTACCATGACTCTTCGATATTACTACTTCAGTTTCTGGAAAATTTTATGCTCAAGAGCTTCCTGCTGTACAGATCACTGACTTTGTGTTTAAGAGCCCTGCTTTACTTTTTTTTTCCCCCTC
The DNA here is from genome assembly GCF_964035555.1 of Netta rufina. Lineage (NCBI taxonomy): Eukaryota > Metazoa > Chordata > Aves > Anseriformes > Anatidae > Netta > Netta rufina. The sequence goes on from NC_140123.1 coordinate 115,760,242, forward strand.
CCCCCTCCCCCCCCCTCCTGTGAATAGGTCTAATTTCTTTTTGAACATGTGCAAGCCTTCAGCATCCCTGACACCACTTGAGTATGAGCTCAATAGCTTATCTACATGTTGTGAGAAGGACTTTCTCTGCTTTAGCCTGCCTCAGGCCAGGTCTGTTCATTGTCCTTAAATGAACAGTCATTCCCTCTTCCTCCTTCTCCAGCCACCTAAAACATCATAAACTTTTGTCATAGCTCCCTTCATTTTATCTATTTATTTATTTATTTTTACAGGCAGCATCTTCATTTATTTAACTTGTCAAGCTATTCCATAATCTATCACCATCAATCTTCTGTTAGAAAACGTCTGCAAGCAACACAGTTCTCACTAAACTCACTACCTGGTTATTATATACATGTAGGTGCATACAAGTAGCACAGACAATGGCAACAGAATATACTGTACTTCAATAACTTTTCAGTTGAATTTATTTCCCCACCTACTCCTGCAATCCACTCAATGATAAAAGTTGAATGCACAGCAAAAAACACTTTCAACAGTTTCAACAGGTCATTTTGGAGTAAAACCTCCTTAAATACATAAGATCATAAGATACACATTTTTCACTTTTTTTTTTTTTTTGTCTTCCTGTGGTAAAAGGAAGCACATTTCTAAATCTTTCACCAACAGCCATAAAAACAGTAAGGAGAAATCTGACACTGCCACAGGTCTGTCACTGTAGAAAAATGGACACCTGCTCTTGCCAAAGAAGGTACCATGGGAGAGGGGAAAATCCTAGGAACTTCTTTCCTTAGAGAATGCTTACATGTTACTAGAAACTCTCCACAAAATCTAGATCCTCAGTTGAGAGAAAGTTCTCTTTTGAATAAATGACTGTGCAAGGTTCCTGTGCTTCTCAACACATACAGAATGAGATTAATAGCACAAACCAAAAAGCAACAGAAACATCTGAAGATGAAAGAAGTAAGAAATAATTATCTGCATACCAAATAAACAAACTGGAAAATAAAATTTAAAAAGGGAAAGATTAGAAAGACTTAAGTTATGACTTGGTTTTCAATTTCTGGTTTCTCTTAGCAATTTTGACTCTGAGACTAAGGCAATTTAAAGTTTTTAAAAGCTCTTTTGAAAATTGATAGTATTGAACACTCTATGCTGAAAAGGTAAGAGAATTCCTGTGCATAAATCTAGAAATAAGGATATACAGGCAGCAACATCTGCCCATTATCTGGAATGGAATAAGATTCAAAACAAAAGAACAGCAAAAGCAGCAGGAAATGTTAGCTATAAAAGTAATACAATCCAGTTTTTTTTTCCTGACTAAGGGAAAGACATCATTTAACTTCATTGGGTCTTGGATCTGGCGCTAAGTTGTATTATACGGGCCAGATGTAAGGAATTGATTCCCCTCAGGATAAAGCAGGAGAAGCAGATGGCTGTTTCCAGCAAACTCATTGCAAGCCATAGGAAGAGTCTGTCTGTATTTCCTGTGAAAACTAAAATTTCACTAAAAGTAAGAACATCTCTAAAACCAATGCATTCTTTTAATGGCTCAGAAAACAATAACTTACTTACTATCCCATCATGCCTAAAGGTATTAAACATCTTACGCTGGATTTGCTCCTTCGCTTCTCAATTCTTTCGGTAATTCGGATGGTGGATGGTCTCCACTTTTGTACTGATGCACCCTAATCTATTTTTAATATCTTAGTGCTATAGTGTTCAGCCTGCAGGGCATGTTTAGTTTTACATGGGTAAGTCCCATTTAATTCAATGGCCAATTGTGTGCTCAAATAACTTGCTGAATCCGAGTCATTTATATCTACCAATAAAAAGTAACAAGAAGTTAGCCTTCTCCCATTTGGGACCTGCCTGTTAATGTGTAACTCGGCCAAAGGACTGATATTGGGAAATACAGCACTTGGGCTATCACATTATGCTTTGCTAAACAGAAGTTGGAAAGCCTCTAAGTAACAGAATGATTTGTTTTGAATATTGGCTGCATTTTTTTCCTCCTCTTCTCACTGATAATTTGCAAATACTGTTTGTATTAAGACAGCATCTTAAAGTGTCCATCATTATTAAAACCATATTGGAAAAATCTTTATCCTCAACTGTTCTGTACCCACTGTATAAAGATCGCTTTAATAACCATCGCCAGAATGTATGTTGACAACAGAGGCCAGCTGAGAACAACAGCTTGTGATGCTGTGGTTCCTGGCATAATCCACAGGCCTGCTTTTTCACGTCCAGGTTGTGACCAGACTGCAAGAAGAATATGAGGCACGCTCAGGGAGCAGATATTTTATTCAAAGATGTACTGCTGCTAAAATAATAGCAGAGGGGATACTGGGAATTACCAGCCAAGGAAATTGCCATTTATTATATATATATAAAAAAAGTCCACAGAATGTATTGCTTTTTGAAATTGTGCTACTATAAAATATCCTCTTGAAGCTTGCTAAAGTGAGATCTAATTTAAGGCATGTCACTGCATCCTTGCTTTACATTGTTCTCTGTAGGTATTATAGCATGAGTTACAAAAGATCACAAGTTGCCATCATATTTTTCTTATGACTAACAATGCAGCTTAAAGAAAAAGAAAGGAAACCTTAACTTCGATATTCTTTTTCCCAGGGGTTTCAAAAAAAAAAAACAAAAAAAAACCAACAAAACAAAAACCACAAACCCAAACCACACACACAAAACAACAACAAAAAAACCTGTAAACATTATTTTCAGCAGCTTGAGTTTTATGTCCTTTATAAAAGCAAAAGGAATATGTTATGTTGTACAAATAGGGCTTCAATGGCAGCATTAGGAAATATTCTTGTTATCTATGGATCAATGGCAGCAAAGACAGCTCAAGATCCATCTTTCCTGCCTGTGTTTGCTTAGGGAGCTGTCACTTCATGTGGGTCTGCATCTGTGGAGTAATTCTGTGTTCCTCCTTCCCTGCAGTTCCTGATGTGAGGGACAGAAGGGGCTTGGCAGCCTTCAGAATGGAGGCATTTCTCAGGATGCCAGACCAGAATTAGTTAAACCTTAAGTGGATAAAGATGATTCATTACCTTACCACAGGCAGGTGCAAAACTGGTCTGCAAAACCAAATACATGACAGTGAAGTTTACTCACTTGACATAATTTAAGAGTCGACATTTTCACACAGTGCTACTGAATTTTCTCAAGTAGTTGACATCTGGGGTATGGCTCTGCTTCAGCCATGGGACCAACTATTATTGCCTTATCACTTGCAGAATAGCACATACTAATGGTCTAAGCATGAAAATTATCATCTATGTAAGAAAAATTTACAGAATCTGGCTCTTACAGAATCTGGCTCTTCCTCAGCACAGCAAAACTCACGGCATCACCTCATCAAAGAAGGGTCAGGATGAATGGCTGCTCCTAATGAAATGACTGAAGGCTTGGTATTGCCCTTAAACAAGGATACATCTGAAGTTTCTGAAAAATCAGAAACAACACACAGAAAACACCATGAGGCCAAAGGTAACATGTTTTGGTTTGTTTCATCCTTCATAAATAGTATTATAGCCCAAAGTGGACTCAGGAAGACATTAATTTGCTTTGTTCTGTAGATAAGGTTATTTCAAGGTTTCTTTCTGCTTTTCATTTCTTGTAGATTTCCAAGAAACAATGTTTTTTCCAGATGAATTTTCCATACCTTTTCTCATTCCTAGAGTGACTGTTTTTTCATTGAAGTAGACCAAAATCTGATCACCTACGTTGATTTATAGGAGACTAGAATAGTTCCCAATTGCTTAAAGAGGGATATATATATATATAAATATAAATATTTTGCTCAAAGATTACTCAGGTACAACTACAATTGCAAAATAATCCCTTCTATACAACTGCTGTGCACTGAGGAGAAATCTCCAAGCTAAAGAAGGGAAGGGTCAAAGTTATATGAGCCTGCAGTTGTAACAGTCGAGTTTATGGCCAATAAAAAAATGCCATTATTTTACACTTTTTTTTTGTTTGGACTACATAATATTGCAGGCATGTAAGAATAGTGTAGCATCGGCATTTTAGGTTACTGCTATGGATTGGCTTAAACCTCATTGAAACTGCTGTTTTTATTCAGAGTAAGAGAGAAGTTAGGCATGTTTTTGCACTCAGAGGTGAATGCAAGGCTGCTGGGAAAAATGAAGTACTAACATAAGAAGAGCATTTCAGAGTACTGTTATTTTTGTGGAAGAAGGTGTGAGCAGTGATGAAAAGAGACCCCAAATTGAACAACAGTGAAAAAGATAAAAAAGAGACAGAGACAAAAGCCTACCACCTAGACTTCAATATTATCTAGCTGGCCTATTAAAAATAGTAGAAAACATAAGACAGGATGCTGAGACTAGGGTGCTGTGGCCTGGATAAATGCATTTGAGAAGCTGGATTCCACTTGTATTAAGGACTTGCATTGGTGGTCTTTAAAAAGAAAGAAGAAAAAATATCATCTTCCCCAAACAACAGAAACTCTATGGGGATATCTTACTCCCCAGTTTCTTCTCCAGCTGGAGAAGATAATTCAAAAAAAAGACCAGGAGTTTTGGTGTACAAGTTGGCTGTAATTTTGACCAGGCAACTCTGTAAGGACAGTCAAGTCTTTGTCTTGAAAGACAACATTTAAACACATTATCATTCTTACTGCAGCATCCTGATTGCAATTCAAATGATTATAAATGCAGGAAATGAAAATGTAGATGTTTCTCAGTAGTAATGACTTCGCCAATCCAAAAACAGGATTATTATTCATATTGTTAAATGTCCATCTTAACCACAAATGCCAATCTCAGAGAACTCTGCTGTGAGAGGTAAGAATTACAGTGGAACTATTTAACCACTGGACATCTTAATATTCCTGGAATAAAGTTTAACATTTCTAGACTTTGTTGTGGAATTTCCCAGTGTAAGAAAACCAAATACATCTGTGTATAATATTTATCTAGTGATGGATTCAATGGATTTCAATATATTCCACAGAAAGAAACTTTTTTTTTTTTATTTATTACGTTATAGCTCTAAAGAAAAAGACATATGAATACTACCTTGATTAGGAGTATTGCAAATAACCAATTATTTTTTATTACTTTCACTCACAGTAGGCAAGCTAAATTAATGTTCCGAGATAAGAGACATGACTAGACAGGAAGGGAGTGCTGTGAACGACCTTCAAGGTAAGACAGATTGTGCAGTGAGGAACAGGAAAAGGTAGAGCAGCAAATGAAACAGGACAAAAAAAAAAAGTTTTATGCTCAGAGCTTCAGAGCAACAGGCAAAAGAGAAGAACTCAGCACTCAGCAGATGCATTTTAGATGGATAAGAGGTCAAAGCCCAGATGCAGTAAGCAGCAGCAACACCTAGTAGGAGCTAGAATTTTCTCCTGTATTTCCTCAAGGGAGCAGGGTCAGAGACCTGTAGAGTACCATTGAAGACAGTCGTCCACAGAACAGTTTCCTGAGATACTTGTGCAGACAAAAGCTGTTCTTAAGTTCCTGAAAAGCACAGAAAAGGGATTGTGAACCAAAACGGTGCACACTGTCCCCAGTTGTGACGGGAATTATGGGACTATGGACTTTCACTGCCTAATGGACATTGAAGGTGGAATGTGGTATAACTTTGATTTGAGGAAGAACAAATACATTAATACCTTCAGTTTCTTTCCAAAGCAAGATTAGTCTTTCATTCCAGTAGGATCCACTGCTGTGTTCTGAGTCAAGAACTGAGCTGTACTGCGCTCCAAATGTAACTCCAAATGGCCATGCTCACAAGATGCACTCCATTCTCCTTACTCACTATACTTCTGTTAGTGATGTCTTTTAAAACGTTTAATTTTTTTAAATTCTGATTTTGAAAAATTCTCAAACACTGCTTTTATCCCTCCTTGTTTAGGAGCAGGAGAAGCACTGGTTTACCACATCTATTCATTAAGTTCTGTCACATACAGAAATACATATCCACCACCTTTTCTTGGTAAGAAAACTCTTCTTCAGCACCTTGCTGATATGTTATATATATAGATATATGCCTTATCACATGTATCTAAATAGATATAGATGTTATGTTTGCATATATATACACATCACAGAATCAATGTACGCAGTTTATCACATCTCTTGGCACTTTTACTTTATTGAAGCTGTCTTATGGATAAAATCACATGAGAATATTGATTTCCATGTTTTGATTTTACTTCAAAAGAAAATGTCTATCCTCCACAGTTGATAAGACAACCTTGAACGTTTGAAACATGCAAGTTCTGAAAGTTCTAGAACTAAAAAAAACCAACAGGTAAATCCCTATGTTCCCAGTACTTATTATTTCTGTTACTTCTTCAGTGCATTAGTGCATGCATGTGTATTTTAATCCGATACCATCTTTTGAGATTGATTTGTGAGTATGAATACTTGATATTGATAATACTAAAACTAAAACCGGCAGAAGTTCAATAGTTCAAATTTCACATTGAGATATAGAAAGGACATACCAAAGAAGACAGCACCATCTATTATATCATATTTTTTAGCTACTAATATTGTTCGTCAGATCTGCTATAGAAAATGAAAGGTGGGAACTTTGTCTTACAAACACCACTAAATTTTTTGTGCATTTTTTCCTTTGTTGGCTTTATAAGGAGACTGAAAATGCATCCATTGAATATAGTGCTTCAGGTATCTTGTCATATGTTAAAATGATTTTGAACAACCTCTTCTTTCACATATAGATCAGAGAAACAAGGAAGTAGGTGTCTGAGGAGAAAAAAAAGCCAAGTAAGATGTCCTTTTAAGTTTGCCTTCATTGTTAGTGCTGAGGACTTGATCCAGATGAAAGATTTCTACTGTTTAGACCATGCAATATGTTGGTGTTTGAACTGTCTGAGCACCAAGGATCCTTCTCTTGCAGAGAGATCCTTCCTTCCTCTGACCCCACCATGCAGAGTTTCAAATATTGATGACATCTTTCTTACCTTATAGTTCTTACCTATATTATAGGTACGAATACTTATAGGTAATACCTATATTATAGGTAAGAATACCTGTATTATATGTAAGAACTATAGGGTATGGTATAGGTATTACCTTATAGTTCTTACCTACTATTTCTAACCTTAGTAAAGGTAAGAACTTACATTTCTTTTCTTAAAAGCTGATTTGCTGCATGATTTGTGCAGAGAGAATTTTTTCTAAGAAGTGCTAAATGGAAGCCAAATTTGAACTGCAGTTCATGGTATTATTTTAGATTAAGTTTAATTATTTTTCATACTAGTATGTTTTAATGTGACTGTACTTTCAATTTATTAAGAAAACAAAAACAAACAATAAAATTATCATCAAAAGAAGATATCTTAAAGTATTTACTTCTAGAAGGAAATCGGTTCCTCACAAACGACATTTTTCATTTTGTCCTTGCAAGATTGCCACACTAATTTTGAAGGCTCCAATAAGCATCCAAAAAACCCCTACAAGCTGAGCTCAGTTTTAGCAGCCTTTGTGAGTAATTTTAGCCTTTAGCGATCCTTTGTTAGTAATTATTTCAAAAGTAACAGGGGAGAAATTTTCAGGAGAAAATTTAACTGCATATGGAAAACTGGATTCACCTGGTTACCAGGTCTAAAAAATACAATCAATTTTATGTATTCATGTAGTGCCAGGCATCATCTATTGAACCACATCTCATACTCAAGTTAATATACCTCACTGATACCTAGATCTTGCCTTTCTTTTAATCACTCCTGATAAAAGAGTTCGGAAATTAACGTGACTGACATTAGCTGTTGTTTTGCCTGCTTTGTGAGCTGCAATCTCTCCTCATCTGACTGGGAATTAATTTTTCAGACATATAAGAGATATAAGAATGTTATGGGCTCAATTCAGTTCACTGCTTATGCTGCAGGGTATCACTACTGATCTCTGGCTTCTGCTCCCCAAAAGATAAAGGTATCCTGTGGGTTTTGCACAAAACATGCTAATCTCATCCAGATGCCTTGGATACAGTCTCTCCATCAACACAAGATGCCAATGTTTAGGTAACTGAACTGAGGCCTAAATATGAGACAAGAGCTACTTTTCTTCCCAGCCTACCAGCCAAAGAGCAAAGAGTAGCCTCACCTGCACCAGCAGCACACAGGGCTACATGTATTCCCACAGAGTTGCCATCATCCATGATACCAGGCTAATCTCATTTGATGATCATTAAATTTAACAAAGACTAAAGATTAGAGCTTTACTTTTACCTGGAAAATAGCGACTATTCTTGGAGATCTCTCTGAAAAGCACATCTCACCCTCATAATGGCACCAAAGTGTTAAACCAAACTCAGCTTTTACAAAGTGGACCTCATGCAGGAGAGCGTGAATCCAGAAGTAAATTGAGGAGAGCCACTGTTATGAGCTTTATCTCCTTCAATTTTTTTTTTTTCTATAGTGAATTACTGTATACCTCTTAAAAAGCAAAGTCAATATCTAAATGTTATAGCCTGTACCTTACATATTCTTCTTCACAAGTTTTCACCTATTTTATCTCTGTGTAATACCTAAGACATACATGGTTTACCGTATTATATATCAATATAACTAAGAGTAGAAGTAGGGTTATTTCCTTAATTATATATTTTTTCAACATAAATTTTATATGATGGATAAAATATACAAGAGATGGCAAGCATGTCCTCATATTTCAACAGCTAAACATTCAGCCTTGGTAGTTGGGAGGAAAAGCCAAAGGTTTGAAAAGCACAACGAGGACAGATAAAGTTTTTCATGACAGCAATGACAAAGTCATAGAAGCCAGGGACCAATAGACTGTGCCACAGCAGTTCAGAACACAAAGTATCCCAAATGTTTTAATGTTGTCCATTACAAAGGGTAAAGCAATTAGTCTCCGCTAAGAACATCTGCCCACTGCAGCCATTTTACATAGAAGAGCTCCAAAACAACTACTCCTGACTTTCTATTTAAAACCTGAAATAATGTTATTTTTGTTTTATTTTGAAGCAGAAAGATTATTCCTCTCTGTGCTTTAAAAGGAGAAGAATCTGGGCTCAGAAGATTTCATTGCTCTGTGCTTTACGACTTGGCCACGGAAAACCCAGCTGCCTCTCATATTGGCAAATCAGCTAATCACTGTGAAATAGCAATTGTTTTGAATGGATAATTGACTACAGGTGCAATGAATTACATAGCCATTTTTGGAGCCAAAGATATAAAAAGAAGGGGATTTTTTATGTTATTTTTTTTTTCTCCATTTAAAACAGTTTCCTTTCTAAGTTAGCAATCCTTTGGAAGCTGCAATTGCTGGAACAACCTTAAGCATTGCCTTAGGAGACACACATTCCCTCTACAGTGCAATAGAGAACTTCAAAACCAAAGCATCTGCTTCGTTAATATGATTCTGAGGGAAAAGGAAGAGCAGAATTTTGAGGGGGAAAGACAAATATACGAGTACATATTAAATTCCACCATCAACCTGTGATGCTTTCATTGACCACTTAATAAAAAATGAACAAACACACACCTTCTCATATCCCATACCATGTTGGATTTCTAAATGATTTAAGCTTTAAATCAGGGATTTTTGCACTATGCTGTAATGTGATAAAGTTAGCTAAATCAAATAAATGTGAACAAGACACACTGTGTGCAAAAAGGTTCAGATATGAACTGGAGTGCTGTATGCTAGTTGGTATAAAAAAGATTGACAGGGAGGAGCTCTGAAGAGTTGCATCATTTCTCACAAGAGGATTCTAAATTGCTCTGTAAATTATACATTTAAGAATCAACACCCCCTGCATTGAAACATATGGTATATTTAGGAACCCACACTGCATCTGTTCATCTTCATTCAGACACCTCACACCACAGTTCAGCAACAGGAGATAAAACAGTAGCTCCATTCCCAGAAAGAACCAAGTCAGGCAAAATCTCACCTCTGCAGCTGGAACCACTAGGGAAACCTTTCCTTGCCTTTACCAAAACAGTAGCATGGAAATCCTAACATTTGTACACTTCAAAAGCCACAAGGAAAATTTGGCTTTGCTCATTTGTGTCTGGGGGATCTATAACTGGTATACTCCAGCTGTTGATCCAGCTCCTGTGCAGTATTTCCTGTTTGAGGAATTGCCAACAAAACACTGGGCAAGACATGGTATTTGAGATTTGAGACAAGCTCTACATTGGAGGAAGACCACTACTTTCCAGCCTTCTCCTGGACTTGAATTTCCCTTAGGCATTCCTTCTTCAGAAGCAGTTTGCAGGGCTGAGCCTCACTGATGCATAGCAAAAGCATAGACACCCACTAAAACTGTGATTTCACAGCTGCTTTCACTGTGTAAGCCCCTATTCTGCTGCTCCTCACCTACAAAGTCCCTCAGGGAATGTTTACCCCGTCCTCTTTTCCTTCTGAATAACTAGGGTAAGTAGGGGTGGTGGGAGGGTTGCACCCCTCAGCATGGCAGACCTTCCCCCGGGCATAGGGTGCAGAAAAAGACAACTCCTTCCCTTCCTCATCAGCATTGCAGCCCTGAAAAGTTAATCCACTGAACTTCAGAAGCGCAGGGCCAGTGTACAGCAAGATAAGACGTGGGCTAATGCTGGAATGCCCAATGGCATATAAAACCAGGCAGGCTGCTCCAGATCAGCATCCTCTTTCCAACAGTGGCCGTAAGTAAATAGCCAAAGCTGTGTAAGAACAGGGCGATCATTTGTAGCCCTTCTCCTGAGCGTTCTTCCAGCCTCCAGCTCTATTCAGTCCAGGGATTTCCTGATCCTGATGTCATTTGTCTGTCCCTCAATGGGTTTTGACTCCCAATGACCCATTTGTGACCCTCAATGGATTTCTCTAACAAGCATTTGTCAGCTCTCCCCTTGACATTGTGTATCTCCTGCCTCCCAACGACGACCTCCTTTGGGAAGGAACTGCACCACTGTGTCACTTTTTGCACTAAGCACTGAGCCAACAGAGTATTGCCCTCCTCCCCCCCTTGGCTTGAAAGAACATAACATTGCTGAGGTGAAAAGAGCAATGTCATTTCCAGCATCAGCTGAGATTCTGTGGCTGTCTATCTGGTGATGAAAGAAAAGCAGTGGAAGGGGAAGAAAATAGAAAGGAAGAATAAGTCGTAAGAGAAATGAAAAGAAGAGATGGGAAGACAGTTTACTGAGCCAAAGATTTTTAGCGCGACAGATAAAGAATAGGACAAATCTCTGGCCTGTCAGTTCATCTTAATAGACTAGCTAGAGGAAGAATGAACTAAGGAATTTTCTTCTGCATCTTCAAAGAAAGGTTATTTCCTATCAGCAGAGAAGGCATTTACATGCATGCCTCCTATTAACTCTAATGGAAACTAGACATGCAAGTCTTCCCGAGACTCCCACTGAGTTTTGTGCATAAATCCCACAAGAAAGGGTAAGTTAATAGAACCATGGGTATGAAATAATTGCATGCTTATTAACCTCTGGGTTTATTCTTGAAAATAACTCTAATGACTGCATTCCCCACTCCCCCATAGAATCAAGGGGATGCAACTGTGTTAAATTATCCCTGTGCTGTTAGGTTGAAGGTGGTGCATGGCATCTGTAAGCCAGGCAGCACAGGGTTAAGTCAAAACTAAGAAATCTAATTTATATCTGATATCAGCTGGTGAATTTCACTCAACTCGTTTAGTAATTATTTGATGCATTTGGTACTTCTTCCTCAAAATCAATTGCTTGACAGACACATACATAACTATTCATATACATTTATTTAAAAAAACATTTTTAGTCATCTCTGCTATAGCAAAGCCTTATTCAATGCTTGTAAATATTCATTGAAACTAGGCAGATATGACTTAAGTGTGTTCTTTCAAATGATTTGTCTTACCATTTAGAAAGTAATGGTCCAAATCTTCCTCTAGTGTGAAGCTGAAGATTGGCAGGGATCTGCACCGCTCCCTGACTCCCTCCCACAGCTACCAGCAGCACATGAAGGCTCCTCACTTCTCCTGTGCCTGGAGGCCACAGGTGGTTACATTTTAAATAGCCAAGAGTGCTTCAGTCCTTCAACTTGAAGAGAGGAATCAAAGGACTACCCGGTGGTTATATAGTCTGAAACACTTCTGTGAAGTAGGAAACTGCTGTTGAACTCATTTTTAGACAAAATAAATTCTCAGGGGTTAATTAACTTGCAAAACATTGCTCAGGATGATGCAAATGGTCATGGAGCCTCAGAGACACTACACAAGCCTTGATCTAACCATCTCCCTACCCACATTCATGACTTTATTTTTATCTTCTGGATGATATTTTATTGTTTTTGCTGCTGGCAGGGATTTTGCCTGCCAGAAGTGATCAACTGACCAAAGAAATGTCATGCATTTTCTCTGACACCTTACTGGCTGGGTGCTCCTTGAGCTACTTAGGAGGGCAATAGCACAGAGAAACAGTTCACAAGAACTAAGAAGGACTAGGAATTCAATTACTGCAGTTAAATCTGAAAAGGTGGGCTTAAAGCTGCAACAAATCTGATTAGCTGGATTCAGCCCTGACTTATATTCCTGTGTATTTTAAGAATATGAGTATCATATTGTGAATTCTCAAGATTAACCAAATGGTTACTCTCTCACTGTAATTATGGCAAATGTGGAAACAGGAGAAGAGAAAGCAATTAAGAGAATTATATGAAGTTCAGGACATTTAGACTCAATGTCACCTCAATTTCCTAGCAGTGAGCTCTGTTAGGTCTTTTGCAGAGAGGTCTGCTCTCCTATTTAGGATAGTTCTGCAGGATAAAAACCAGAAAACTAAAAGAACAAGGGCTTACGTGCTTTGCTTTGTTGAATGGAAGTCACACTGGCTGATCACTGTAGCATCTAGTAACCACCTAATCTGTTCTGCTTCTACAGCTACTAGGCTGTTACTGAATTCCAGATAACGGAGTATCGCAACTCAAAGCAAACATGTGTTGACCATTTTTTCTAAGAGCATAAGTCAGTTGGGACCTCCATACAGAAGCAACTGGCTTAGAACAGGTGACAAATGAGACAATATCCCCTGGAAATCAGGCTTCAATCTGTTAGGTGCATGCTGTCAGGGTGCATGTGCCTGCTCTAGCTTTGAGGCACAACCTCCCTAGGGAAGAGAGCCCCTTCGGCCCTGAGATCGCACACCTACCAAGAGCTCTGATTGAAGTTTAGTAGGAGTCAAGTGCCAATCTGAAAACACCGCTGTCTTTATTTGCAATCAGCTTTAATGCAAAAACATCATTTTGATTCATTATTCCTGAAGCTGTTGAAGCTTCTATGCTATCTAATACGCTTGCAGTTAACAGCACCACAATTTACTGCTTTTCCTTGAGTACCTCCACACTCCCATACACTGTCAGAATGTGCTTAATGAAAGTCATTTCTACAGCAGATAAGAACCACTTTTTCTTTACAGGGGCTTTAAATTGTAATGGTATATTAAACCACAACTATGGATTGGAAAGGGAAAAAAAATCCAGCAACATGATTAGGCATTGAAACACTCAGTAAAACTGTTACTTGTAATGAGTAAGAAGATGAAGATGTACAAATAAAATCACAGCATGTTTTCTTTGAGCATCCTTATTAATGAAAAGGACTGTAGGGCTTCAGTATTAAATAGCCGATGAACAGCAACCATTTACATCTGAACAAATTGATCTGAGCAAGATTAGCAGAGCTGGGGGACAGATTTCAATCTTCTCATTATTTTTTTCACGAAGACAGATCTTAGTCAGGACAGTCTCCTCACCTTTCAGGGTCATCCCTGAACAGTGTCTTCTAGAGGTAATTTCTTTTGCATGCTGGGGTTCTCAGGGAGACAAAGGGATTTAGGCACCCAGTAGAAATAGGCACTTTGTTGCCATTGATCTGCAATGGAGCTGAAGCATCCACCTTCTTTCAGTTTTTAAAATACGGCTAGTTTTTTCTTTCACAGAATCACAGAATCACAGAATTTCTAGGTTGGAAGAGACCTCAAGGTCATCGAGTCCAACCTCCAACCTAACGCTAACAGCCCTCCACTAAACCATATCCCTAAGCTCTACATCTAAACGTCTTTTGAAGACTGCCAGGGATGGTGACTCCACCACTTCCCTGGGCAGCCTGTTCCAATGTCTAACAACCCTTTCAGTGAATTTCCATGGAATGAATTAATATAAACACATTTGTTGGTCATTATGTCATTGGGAACTGGACTGAGTTTTATAAATCATTGGAAATTCTTGACCAATTCATTCAAATTATATTTTGAGGTTTCTACAAAATTATAATGCAGTAGGAATCACATTTTTGCAGAACCAGGATTTTTATTTTTTTTTTATTTTATTTTATTTTATTTTTTTTTTTGTGGAAAGCTGCCAATCTTCTAACTAGTCTATGGAAAAGAATGAATGAAAGTTGTTTTTGTTGTTGTTAAGGCATAAATAGAATGAAAATTGCAAAAACACAGACTGAAATCAAAGACAATGGCAGGTAAGTTTTCAACTCTAAAACCTTGATGATTTTATAGTGGAGTGGCTATATGGATTTGCCCTCTTTTGAGTTGAGAACCATAATATTCATCTAGACTGGGGATTCACATAGATGGTTTGTGGGAAGCTGAATGGGCTTTCACTGCAAGAAAATATTCATCTCTTCTGGTCTGTGTAGGAGGACCCAGTTATTCTTTCCTATTTAATCAGCATATTCACTTAGAATGTGCTGACTGTTCTTGGATTCATAAGTAATACTGGCAGTATACCAGTTTCATCAAATCCAAAATGAAATGTGCAATTTAGAAAGCTAAATAGAGCAATGAAATATGTGATTATTTAATAGAAAATAGTGATTTAAGATCCTTAATCCTGTTCAGCTATCACTGGATTTTGTTTGTAACGTACAGGCTGAAGTCATCACTTTCTAAATACACTGTACATGTAGCAAACTATTTAGTATGTGCAGTTGTGCCCTTACTGTTTCTGCAGCTATAGTGCATAACATGCAGGGCCAGATTAGAGGAAATCTGGAACAACTTAGACCTAGAAAAGTCTGCTCAGGAACCAGTGCATTACTCTTTAGGAGACTGCAAGACTGCGTTCAACATCCAGAAGAACAAAGAAAGGCAAGAGAACTTCATCCATTTTTCTGTCATCTACA
Organism: Netta rufina; assembly: GCF_964035555.1. Taxonomy (NCBI): domain Eukaryota; kingdom Metazoa; phylum Chordata; class Aves; order Anseriformes; family Anatidae; genus Netta; species Netta rufina. The sequence continues at coordinate 115,775,395 of NC_140123.1, forward strand.
GAGAGGACTTCAGAGAGAGATTTTCTTAGGCTGAAGCTTACAACTACAACTGTAATATAGAAAAGAAGTCAAATGGGTGTACTCTGATTGTAGTAGTAAATATCCATGAGGATTTATGTTTTCTAGTTACTTTCCATCCAGAAATTTCAAAGTTCGATTTTATCCTTTTCCCCTGCCCTCTGTTATTTCATCAGTTTGAGCTACTGGTAACAGCTGTATCCTATACCTTTGCTGGGGATAATGACAAAGATCAAATTTCAGGAGGAATGTCCTAGGAAGCCCTCTCTTCACAGCTTCCAGTTGCAGAAAAGACAAGACTGCTTTCGCATCACTTGCCCTTCCATATGAGTCAACAGAGAGATATTCTGGGGACGTTGAGATCTAAAACTTATTTCTACAGAAAGAATTTCAATGATGAGCCAAAGCTATCCTACCACCTAAGTCCCTAAGTGAGACAGCCTATCAACCTTGTAAGAGGAGAAAGCAGAAAAAGGTAGAAGACAAACAGATGAGGGTTGCAAGTCAATATGACTACATGTATGTTTACAGCAAAGTCAAATCACTAGAAATTCATGAAAAAAGATTTAAAAGAAATAGCCAGAAACACAGCAATACATAAAAGCTCATGGAAGATGCAAAGGAGGAAATGGCATCTCTGCAAGGTCAAAGGTCAGTCACTGGAGCATTTTCATATATATATATATATATATATATATATATCATATATATCATATATATATGATAGAGCAAGAAGCTCTAGAAACAGATGTTTCCCCACCTGACAAATGCCTGACCAGCAGAGACTGTGTGTGACTTCCCTGGGAGCAGTAAATATATTGAAGCTCAGGCTAACAGTGTGTTTGTTTTAGCTCATTACTGTTCATTAGTAGGAGTTATACCATTACTAGATAACCATTATCACGGTGTACTCATAGGTAATGCATATCATCTTGCTTTCAAACATCCAAGCCTAGAAAAAGGTGCCCAAAGAAAAGTCACCCAGAGATGTGAGGATTACAGTGTGATGGAAGGAAGTAATCCCCTCTCTTAACTATTTAGCCAAGGACACTTCATCTTTCTCTCTCTCCCTACTCTGTGGTCTAACACGGAAACAGAGGTGATGGGTTGACTTTGGAACAGTTTAATGGTAAGGTAAGCATCTCAAGTGAGAAAATTTTTTACCCTATTTCTTCTCCCAAAAAGAGTTTCTTATTAAAAAGGGAAATTATCAGTGTGAGTTCACTAAAAAGGAGCACTGTCAGAATAATATGACAGAGTGCACTGATGAAGATGCATTGATGACGACTGTCAGGAGAGGAGCCAGTCCAATGTAATATAACCCAGAGTCCCAGAAGTTTTTTGACCGCATTTTTTTAAGGGAAGTTAATCAGAACAGGGCTAGTTTCTGGACTAAAAGTCAGAGCAATAACCTACATAGAAACCTGAATGCTGAACTGAGAACAGAGGAGCATTAGTAAACAGTGGTAAATCTCTTTTAATGGGGAAGAAATGATCTCCAGCAAAACAGAATGGTAGATTTGTTTTTTATTTAGCAGTGTTAATATATTCATTGTCTGAAAAGAAGAACAGGTTGTTAATTCTGATTCTATTCAAAAGGATCATAAATCTTATTTAATTAGATAAATATGAATCCTTTCCTGTAATCCTACCATAAAACACAAAGCTATCTGATAAAGGTTAAAAGCATTAAGCAGATTGGCAAGATTCTCTCCTTTTTTTTTTTTTTTTTTTTTTTTTTTTTTTTTCCCTCCTTTAAGACTAGTGAAGTGATTTCACCCTTTCAAACATTTTCACACCTGTTTACATCAGATGGTTATCTAGCACCTCTGGGATTTATGCATCTAAACTCCTGAAACTTGTGACCAGCTAAGGACCACCTGAGGAACTGGGACCTTGTTTAAAACTTTTTATATACCTGGAAAAAAAAAAAGAAAAAAGAAAAAAAAAAGTTTATTTGACAGTTTCTAGACACACTGCACCTAAATCTCCCAAGTTTATAAAGGAGAGCCAGTCAATGTACTGTGTTGCAGTACTGATACTTGAAGAAACGTCATGACATAGACATCTCCCTGTGAGATTGTTAGTATTCATTATTCAAGAGCTCTTCTGAATTTACTCCTAGGTCAGTTGTTACTGATGTGAACCTCTATCTCAATCTCTACTTATGCAAAGCCCACATGCTCTCTGTGACTGGACGTGGACCACTTTTCCCACGTGCTCAGGATGCTACTAATTTCCATGGTGATGTGTTTCATGCTGGGAGGGAATATCCACAGGAGTAATGCAACAGGGAGTAGCCTTTAAAGAGGGGAAGGAGGATAAAAGTTTTCCATGCTTCCCTCTTCTCTTTCTGCAGCCATGCAGCTATTGCCTCAGTAGAACCAAATGCATTTGTTGGGATCTGATGAGATGGGGAGAAGTGAGGAGAGGAACCATTTATGTAAGCACTAGGGCATGGCAGCAACAACAAAAGGAAACCAAAACAAAAACGTAATGCTCAGACAGCTTCTGGATAAACACACGTTTGCTGTGTAATCCCAAATGAATGCAGCAAAATGAGGGTATTACCCATTTAAATTCATTACTTATTCCAAATCCAGTAGTTTCAAAGAGCACAAGATAATCAGAATTTCTTTTAGAAGATTCTGCCAGCTACTGGCAGCACTAGAGCAACAACAAACAATACCAACAAACAGAGTAACAGTAACTTCATGAACACACATAGTGGACATTTTATGGTACTACACGTCCATTTTTTCATCTTTAGATGCTATACAGTGGAGACCACAGACCTTCTTGGCTGTCAAAAGCTGACAAACAGTGTGAGTGAAGAGTAGCCAAAACTGTGATGGTTCACTGTGACATGAGCTTGGTGGTCTCATCCAAATTTCAAGTGAAGAAATGTCCATGGCTAAGAAAAATCACAGTCCAGAGATAAAGACTCCAGTTCTTTCTGATGATGGATGAAAATCATTCAGTTTTTTAAAACAGGGATAATAGGATGCTCTGAGAATGAAAGATGTAACCAGGGAAGGAACAATGCAGAGTAGTTGTTGTTTAGCTGATCAGGGACATAGCTCTGTCAGCTAAGCCACTGAAAGGGAAGTGAAGTGACAATACAATCTTTCACTAATTTAAAGTCTGATTCCATTGTGGAGCAATTAATTTCTTAGTTCACAAACAGAAGGTTGACACTTGGATCCCGGCAGAGAAGGGAGCATGTTTTAATCTTGCCTTGCAAAATCCTTCTCACCCATTCAACCAAGGGAGTTTACTTCTTGGCAGACAAACAACCATCATTAGTTTTTAATTATCAGTATAAATGGCAAACAAGCATAGATGGTGCTTGGGCTATCCCATTTGCCTGTCAGATTTGCAAGGCTGCTTTAATCTGATAAGCCATGGCATATTTGTGCACATTGGTGAGTGCACAGAGAGAATTCCCAAAGCATGGATCCAGAGGAGGTAGGATACAAGGACACCTGGGCAGTACAGAGTCCTGGCCTTACTGAACATGGAACAGCATCCTGGAAAAGGGGGCTGAAGGGAAGACATGACATAAAAGAGAAGACTACCCTTGTAAGCAAGCAGCTGATGCTGACAGGACAAGGCAAACTGGGGAGAACAGTAAGGCACCCTGCTGAGCCATCTGTTCCCAGGTGTTAGGACTATGGTTAATAAACCAGGAAGAACTGGAAGTCTCAGAGCTTGGATGAAACCACTAGTGCTGCAGGAGCAATGGGGAAACTAGGACGGGTATGTTAGTATCAGTTGTGGCCAGAAACAACAGGCAACGCAGAAAGGGCTGCAAAACATACGAGGAAACTGTGCATGCATGTTCTAAATTCAGATGGGACAGAAAGCACAGGGTTGCAAAGGGTTCTGAAGGAGATCATAAAGGGGGAACTCCTTGCAGCAGCCTATTATGGATACATGGCCAGAAGCAGAGAATGAATGCAGCTATACTTGGGTAAGGGATTAAAACAGACAAAGCACAGGGCTGATAAGAACTGGAAACTGGAGTTAACCACATAATATTTTCAAGAGTGGTATTGCAGGACAAAAACTATCCATAATGTAAAAAAAACCAAACAAACAAAAAAAAAAAAAACAAAACAACAGTTATCACCTCCCCATCTCTACAAAGAGAACTGCAATTCATAAAACAGCTTCTGTATTTGATGACCCCCTCACTTCCTAACATCTGAATGCATTGCACAGAAAAAGAGCACCGACCTTGGCAGTACTTCTGTACACTAAGTGGGTAAAAGTTTCCCTGAACTCATTTCCCTGTTGCAAGGGAACATACGTGCAATTTCCAAAAAGAGGTCTTAGGCCAAATGAGCTTAACCATAAGGTCAAGATAGCATTTGGGATGGTTTTAGACTAAGACCTATGATAAAAACAACACTTTGCTTCAGATTGTGGGGAAACCATGAGAGGAAACTATTATTATTATTTTCATTCAAACTAGAAAAAAAACAGCTGCAGATTCTGAATGTTATTTGTGAAATATCACAAAACAAGGCTTTGCTAAGAAAAAGAAGTTATGAAACTAGGAAAATAAGGATCAATGGACTTCGACAAAAACAAACTTTAAAATTGTCAGGCAGATTTTGTTAGGAATATAATCCAGGGGATAAAGGTATACCGTTTGAGAGTTGGCACTACTGACTAGAGACTTTATTAAAGACACAACGACGAAGTGTCCCACTGTAGATGAAAGATAAGCACTGCAAGAGAATATTACAAATGTATCAGAAGCTCTTTGCAGATCTGAATATCAAAAAGGTGTTGGGGAAAGAAAATGGAGCAAAGGCACATAGCTACAGATGACTATAAAAGAATAGCCCAAGCATGAAAAATATACGATCAAAAAAAAAAAAAAAAAAAAAAAAAAAGACTAATGCACAAGATAAGGCTAGCAAAAGACAGAATTAAATAAGAAAAATACATTAAAAGCAAAGGGAGTCAAAGGAGAATACAAACCCATGCCTGATGAGAGAAATCAACAGCTGCTGTGAAGTCTGGTTTGATATGACCCTTTGCTGGTCTTTAGGCAGAAGGTGAAGTGTGTTAAGGTCAATTAGATACAGTTGCATGAGTGATGTTTGTTTTTTTTAATTACTAGTGGATTTCAGCAGTCTTAAGCAGTTAGCATCCAAGCGACGAAAGGTGGAGAGAATCGAAGGGACTTAAAGTGAAAACATAAGTACCTGTTTCATACAGGAAAAAAAGTTTAGGGCAGAGAAGGATAGAAAAGACCCAGAGAACTAAAGGGTAGTCAGAATGCCTTTGTTTTTTAGAAGAATTCTGAAACACTTTAGAAACAAACAGCTGAATACATATTCAGAAAATAAATACATAAATGATAGGGTCTGAGAAACATTCTAATGGTGGTCAAAAGTAAACCTTACAAAACCTTTACTTTTCCTTGTATTTGTTATTTACCAGGACATCTGACCAAGCAAGCTAGGAAAATCTGTGCTGGATGAATTTTGACGTCAGCAGGATTTGTGCCACTGTCCTCTATGCCATTATTAGGAACAAATCAGGCAAACATGGTCATAGTGTGAATGGGAAATACCAAGGGAAGCACGCACAAGAGTTGTTCTCAGAACTTCACCATCAAAGTGGGAACAAAGTAGGGGTGGCATTCCTAGGGCAGTTCTTGTGAATAATATTCTAAATCTGGTCCTATGCATTACTGTTATTACAGCTTGAAGAGCAGGATTTGTGAAAGGCGCCGATTTAAAGAGATGTCAGGACTAGAATGCAAAGTGATCCTAGTGCGGTGTATAAATGTCTGAAATCAACAAGACAAACACCGTAGGTACAAGAAATGGGCACTGTATGTAAAGAGAAACCAAATGCTTAAATAAAAGCAGGAAATAACTGAGTAGGCAACCAGGCTGCTAAAAAGGATCTGGGATTTTAAAGACCTCAAAGTAAATATGAAATGCTTTTGCAAAAATCAATAAATTAATGAAACGACACATTTCATACTAATACATTCAAGGTATGTAGAGCACAGAGGGCCATTTGTGATGATGAGGTGTATTGCAGTGCATAAATGGCTGTCATTAAAAGCTGGGAACAAAGTGGTTTAGTTTCCAGCAAAGAAGGGCTAGGTGAGATACAAGCTGAACACGTGGAAGGTGAGTGACAAGCAGGAACTGGCTACTCAAAGAGGCTGCGTAGCAGCTTTTACTCCATGCATTTGAGTAACTCGTGAGACAAATATCTCCTGCGAGAAGGTTATTGCATACCAAGGTCTTGTCTGTCTGCAAGGGAGCAGAGAGGGTTGTTTCTCTAGGACTTTTCCAGCCTTCCACGTCTGTGGTTTTAGCTTCCTACGAGGAAAGAATCTTTAACAGAGTTTTCTTTAAAGATGTCTGAAGTCACACTCCTTTGAAAAAACAAGTTTTAAATAATAATGTAGGTCATGGTTGAGTAGTCATCCAAGCAACAGTTTGGGAATTTTTACTTGCAGCAGGGCAGAATTACAACCAAAGGCACTCTTTTAACACAGCGCTCTTGCCTGTATTAACTTAGGAGTCAGTATGCCAGAATTTTGTGTAGACTGGGAGAAGGACTGGACACACAACATTTCTGGCTCTGCTTTTGGAAAAGTAATAATATCTGCCCTGAGCCAGGGGACGTTCCAGGTGAACACAAGCAAAGCAAAGGAATTTATATGCTGTTGGGAACCATTCCAACCTTCAACAAGTCTCAGGGGGTGTTTTGTAAGAAACAGAGTATGTTTCATGTCACCAGCACCCAACTAGAGCCTCAGTTTACTGCCTAAAAATGTTTTTAATCTAGGCTAAAAAGAAAAAAAAAATGATCCTGATCATTCTCTCCCAGATTTAAGCATTTTGAGGTACTGGCTTTCCGCATCTTCCATTTTCACAGACCTCTGAGGTTCCAGCTCGTGATAGAAATGCCAAGGTGTGATGAGAAGACGTATTATCATTCATCTTTCATCTTCCCTAAGGATATTTTCTGTTGTTGCTGTTGTTATCATATAAATTATGACTTCGACTAAAAATGGCAATGCCATGCAGGACTAACAGTGCCATAAAAAAAATTTATTCTAGTACTCTTTAAAAATATTGATTTAAAAGAACAATAAAAACTGATTTTTGCCTCGTGCTTCAAAGTAACATTTGGTTTGTTCTAAATAGCAAGCAGTAGAAAGTTAAAAGCTCTCAAATAATGAAGGAAGCAAATATACAAAGAAGCCATCACCGAAACTTTGCATCGGAGAGAGCATTAGCCACTATCTACTCCTGGGAGAAGAATAGAGTACTGATTTATTGATCAGTAAACTTCAGCATTTTTTTTAAAACACTCAGAAAAGCACCTACTCTTTCTATTTAACTTCCAAGATGACAATGTAAGCAAGACTCTTTCTGAAAGGCACTACGTTGATATAAGACTATAACTTGTTCATGCAATAACTGCAGCATCAGGGCATTCTACACCACGTCAGAAACACTGAGCTCCCCGGGTATAACTCTGATCTGGCATGAACTCATTCTGCCTATTCCAATTTCTTTAAGAAACCACTCCAATGAGTTAATTTTGCTCCAACAAGCCCTGACAGACCTAATGTCACCTGCTGTCCTCACCTCCTTAACTTTATTCAGAGTAGGTATTGCCTGTCCTTCCACAGCCAGCATAAAGCTGGCACAAAGCTTAAAGCCCACAGAAGCTGTCACTAATTTGACAGAAAAAATGACAGAAATTCAACACTGGATCCGGATTGAAAATTGTACTGCTGAGTGATACATTTGTACACACACCTGGTATTAATGATCTCAAAAACACATGGCTTAGGAAGAATGTGAAAGTCGAAAGGAAGAGCTGTAAGAGTTTCATGGTTAAAAGTGGCAGTACTGAGAAAAAGGTTGAGATAACAGTTATGGGATCATGCAGAAGCTGACAAGAAAAGGTGGATGGTATGTGCTGTCAGTCAGCCATCTCATGTAGTAATCTCTCCATGTGCATGGCGCTCAAGAAATAAATCTGTAGTTTGGATGCAGCAACTGAACGTGCTGCTGCCCAAGAAACCTCCCAACAATCCCCCTAAAGGTTTGAATATTGCTTAGCAAACAGTTTCCCCAAACTCTTAGCTCCAGCAAGAAGTATATGTAGTCTCCCCTTTAAAGCAAAACCAGGCTGTCCCTGGGCAGAACAGCCAGCAAGAGCAAGGGATACTGCAACAATTCACCCCCAGCACTCAGTGGTGCTGAGACCTGTGTGCAATAAAAAGGGTCTTACTATGGTCATTTTGCAAACCCTGAGAGCTTGACTGACCTGCCTACACTACACAGTGCTGTACTTGGCTACGAGGGACTCAAAGCCCTGATACAATGAGTACATTAAGGCAGATAAAGATGTAGGCACTCCTTACTGTAGGATCTGAGCACTGATATCTTACATTTATCCTTATAATACTTCTGGGATATAGCGTCTGAGGTTAGAAGAAGGTATAGCATAGAAGCTGCATGTTCAAAGATACTTCAGAAACTACCTAGCTTTTCAGGCAACTAGAGCTTCAGTTTGGAGGCCAAAGACAATCTCAAAACTTCCCTCCAGCTACTACCTTAATAAAAGTGATACTTTTTATAAAGGAGACCAGGATTCTCCAAGTAAACGTGTACAAAACTGGCAGAATGCCAATGGCACCACACAGCTACTCATGAGCTGCTCGAGCTGTTCACAGCTCTGGTTCAGAACCCAGAGGTTGTGAAAAAGGACTTACAGATGAGGCTTTTCTCCATCTCAAAGATTTCTAAGGTAGGTGCAATCCTTTTTGTGGACTGGGACTTGTGAGATGCAAGAAACAGAGGTTGAAGGGATTCTAGGTCAAATCCTATACATCTCAGCTGCAAATCTGTATCACTGGACTAAGAAGTCAGCTTGGACCTGAGGTTTCCAGGCATTTGCTTGAAGACCCTCCAACAGAAGAAGTAAAGGCAGCAATGTGGTGATGATGTAGGAACTCTCAGCTTGAGCATGGAGTTAAAATCTGTGTGCTAAATCCAGCACAGCTGAATTCTGAATGTGCCCCACTTCAATTCCAGGTAAGTAAGTGGTGAGAAGCAGGTAAATTAGCCTGTTATGGAAGACTTATGCTGCAGTGTTCAGATATTTTTTATTTTATTTTATTTTTTTAAATAAAGACAGTTCACTACAGTGTTCAGAAGAACCTTAATAGAGTTAACAGCATCAGCAACAGATGCACTGGCATGTCTATGAAGTAAAAGCGTGGTGCTGCTCAGACATGCTAGCTGAAGTTCCCTAAACCACAAAGCCTCACTGGTACAGCCTTGCATCTAGGACACCAAGCCCTGCTTCACTGCAAGATGATGCAGTTACACATTTGATGCAAGGGCACCAGTAATAATTTGCGTTCAGGGGCATGCACATACTGTAGCGTAAATGGGCCACTGTAGGCGGGATAAATTGCACAATCAGTCAATCAGAGAAAAATCACAAAGCTTCCTTAGACCCACACTTCACCACTCTTTGCTACGCTACTCCCCAGAACAGGTAGGGGGAATGGCAGAGCTTGAAATACAAACCTTGATACACTTCCTGGCAGCCATCTGGGGAAGGACGAGTACAGAATGAGCATCAGGGCATGGCACACCTGCAAGGGCAAGAGAGAAGCCACAGCAGAACAGGTTCTTTGCAGCAGCCCTGTTTTTCCTCAGCTGGCAGAGACTGCCTTTCCTGGCAGAAACTAAATCCAGAACACAGCAGTGCTGAGGAAAGGTGTCTCTACAGAGGAGACACTGAAGAGAAGCAATATCCTCACAGCTCATCAGCATTTCACTGAATTTAAATAATTCTTATAGGCATGGACTGTTATTCTTTGACACTAGTTCATATGTGAAACTCTCAACAAGTAAATATTTATGCTTTTTCTAGTTCACTGTTCATGCAAGACCTTCTCTCTAAACCTGACAGTAAATATTCTGTTTATTTTCTCAAATAAAAGGGAAGGACCAAGCTCAAGGCTGAAAACTCAGTGAGAGTCAGATCTATTTGGGCAGAAAATTTGCAAAGCAGTAGTAGGAAAAAGAATAGGGGATGGGTATATAAAAAAGGGGAACAAGGAAAGATTTTTAGTTACCTTTTCATATACAGTCAATTTTCCTGCTACAGCCTAGCTGTCCTCACTGTCACTTTCCCAGTCTTGCTACAATGCCGTTCACATATGAAATCTCTGTTAATCCCAACCTGAAACGTCTCCACAAAAACACAGACAGATGCTTAAACATTTGCCAACCTGCTAACCTACTGGTAAAATAAGCACAGAAGTGTGTGATAAAACGTCTTATGGATTGTCAGGAGCTGTTACCTGCATTTCTTAAGACTTCAGCAAACAGGACGATGCAGGAGCATCGCTAGCCTGTTCCATTTGGGGTGGTAAAATGAGGTCAGGCTGTGTCTGTCTGCGAGGCAGTGGAGCCTACTAGCAAACACTGTACCTCTCCACGACCGAAAAACACTAGGTGGCACTGGTGGTATTCAAAAACATTCCATCTGCCTTTCCATTTCTGGAAAGGCATCCGCTGGTACCTTTCGACTTTCAGCAAGCAAGAATGTGGAGGAAAACAACTCAAGTATTTCTCTCAGTGGTTTATGAGCCAAAGATTAAAAATACCTTTTGCCATATTACCTGGGGCTGGAGGGGGACTGACTGACCCTCCCTTTCTTTCTCAGCACTGTCTGACCGGGGCTTTAGCTTGTTAACATCACTTCCATGCTATTTAATGATTACAAGCCAACTGATAGAAATACTGTGTTGCACATAATGGTGTCTTCATAACCATTAATTATGCTGTTATATTACATGCGAGAGTTGCCAAAGGGCTGAATTCTGTGATAGTGAGCTATCGGTACTGATTGATGGCATTAATACCCTTATTTTAAGTGTAATTAGACATATCTGAAAGTGGTAACACTACACAGGGGTTAGCTGCATCACAAATTACCCTCCTCTAAACTGACTTTAAAAACTCCCTAAAGGTTGCTTGTCAGTGTGTTTACTTGCTCACAAATTCAAGAAAACAAAATGGAACAAAGCAGCACTAAAAGGAAAAGGAAATGGCATTCCTTGGAGCTCATGCATTAAAGCAAATAGACACGCAGATTTAAAACCATACAAGAGAAATCGTTTGGGTGTGAGCAAGAGATCAAAGCACTACCAGGCAGCAGGAACTGCCACCAAGTTGGCAAGCTCTGTAATGAAGGTCACCATGCAAACACCCTGATTTTAGACCTACTTCTTTGTGAAATTAAGAAGAAAAAAAAAAAAAAAAAAACACAAAAACAAACAACACAGAGTGGGGGTAATTCAGGGATTTAGGAAGGTTTACTTAATCTGAAGAATGCAACTAGTCGGGCCTTATTTGGTATAAATGTGCTTAAAGTTACTCTTTCCTTCCCATTTGAAGCACTTGCACCATGGTAGAGGAATCAGCCTGTGAAAGCTTTCTCAGCCATAGCAAATTAAGCACAGGATTCATTTCTGTGTGACCTGCACCTGTCCCTGCAGAGCTTTGTTTTCCTACTACCTTGTAGAGAGCACACAGCCCCAGTATACACTGCTTCTGTTGCTGAGAGCCTGGTGTTGGCAAGTCCAAGCCTCATTTTACCTTTTTTTTTTCTAAAAAAAAAAAAAAAAAAAAAAAAGAGATGAGATGTACAGGGAGGAAAGTTGCAGGGTAGAAAAACAATTTGAGGCACCTCTTGTAAATCTCTACTGCAATATTTAATTCCCTTTAATGTGAAAGCTGAATGAAGGTGACTGCCCAGTGACATCTAAAGGTCCAACTTTGCCTCCTCCTGATCTAAACAATCTGGAAGTTTTCACAAGACATTTGGCTCTGTGCATACAATTGGGGAATTTTTACTTGACATCCAACCTTTCAGTTGTCTTTTTTTTCTTTTGCACATTTCTCTGTCTTCTAGGAACTTCTGCTAAATCCCAACACACCTGGTGCTTGGCAAGTTCAGCCAGTATATGCTTCATTTAGATATGAGATCAAAAAAGCACAGATCTGAGACCCTATAGTCCTTCAAAATCTGTTTTGAGTCAAAATAAACATAGAACCTCTGCAAATCATTGATTTCAGTTCTCTAGCACATTTGCAAATCAAGATCCTTCACAGGAAAGGTCATCTTACCCCTGAAACCTTCCAAGTTCTGTCTGTCAACCCTTGGTAATTCTGAAAATGCAGCTACCAAGTTTGAAAACAACTCCATGGGATTTCTAGGGTCACTACTACCACTCAGGTCTTCTCTGCTACCTATCTTCAGGTTTGATGTCTTCAACTATTTACATAACAGGAGAGTATACACAAGATAGAACCAAATTTTTTTGGAGGCATGTAGCTGGAAGAACAAATATTGTGGTGAAAAAAAAAATCTAATTTCACATTCCAAGGAAAGTCAAAACACTGGGGCAGGTGCCCAGAGAAGTTGGGGACTCAAATACTCAACTTGTCAAGGTCCAGATCAACCTGTTCTAGCCAGACTCAGTTTGAGTGGGGGACAGGACTAAATGACCTCCAGAGGTCCTTTCCAGTCTAAAGTTCTATGATGCTAATTTTCTTTGCCACATTTATTAATATCGACGGTCTTGCGTGCTGCAGAAACATTCATCTTCTTTTAAATTTGTGACACATGCATTTGTGCATAAAAAAAAATTTGTCTACAACACTCTTTTGTACTTAAATAATGATTATTTATTGGATCAGTAATAATTTGGCTGACTTGATCTGTTCACATCCTCCTTCTTTCAGTAGTGGGTAAAAAATTACGTCTATGCTACCTAAGGGTGTGCTCAGTTATAGCACAAGAGTCAATCAATACTTGAACTGAAAACTGCTGGGAAAGTGCCTTAGGGTTAGCTGCAGCATTTATGCTTTTTCTCCAGCAGCAAGCCATGAGGTGCAAGAGGCCAGTTCTTAATAGTGGGGAAGAGGGCACAGAAAGCATTGGAAATGCCTTTCTTATTGCCAGGGAGCACCTCAAATCTTCTGAAAGCGCAAATGATTTAATACTGCTGTCCTGGCCCAAACCAAACATGGCTGTTACCATGTCCTTCCCAACCTATCCTTTCCCTCTGCTGGGTTTCAGCTAGCAAGAGCATTCTTCCCTACTGTGGAAATTCTTTTAGTCTTTTTCTCTAGACTCTGAGTGTAAAGCAGAAACGGGAGAATCATCTGCATATTTTACAGACTCTTTTAGAGGCTGTATTTCTATGTAATTCCTTTGACAAAGGAAAAGGCAAGGAGCTAAACTCCTCGGTACACCTCCCTTGTGACCCAATCCCACCTCACCTTGTTTCTTCACCTGCTGTGGAGGCACTGCACGCACGGCAGCATACATCTCTGCAACTGGGTGTCACGCACTGAAGTTCACCCAAGTGAACTACACTGGTCCTAAAGCTGTTTTATGGCAACTTAGAAGGCCTGAGCACGACAATACTTCAGCCATTTAATAAAAACCCCGTAAACCGTTATAAAGAGCAAATGCACTGCAGTACAACTGAGCAGCTCTGTTTTTCAGGTATGTCCTTTGAAAGACTTGCCGCGCTTTAGGCTTGCTCTTTCAGGCACTTCCCAGTCCAGCATCAAGATTCATTTTGCTTCATCTTACATAATGTGACAGAAGTGAAGATGACAGCCCAGCCCTAGAAAGTGAAATTAGTTTTCTCAAAAACATGCCTCAACTGACTTATTATTATGATTATAGATCATGGAAATTCACTGATTACTGCAAATGAGGAAGATACAGTAAGCTTCCACCAAAGGGATACAGTAGCTATAAACAGGCTGGCAAAAGCAAATAAATGCACCCTGAGATTAGCATTTTGAAAGCAACAGAGCAAGGCAGAGATGAGAGGGACTAATCATTCACAGACAACAAACTATTTTATTTGGTCTTTAATGAGGCATTTGAGGGTGTTTTAAAGTTTCGGATTGTCACAGAGTGAACTATTCTCCTATTAATCTGTTAGAGAATTGGTAAACAGCCACAAAAGGAGAAGCACATGCCTACGGCATTAGGAGGAAAATTGCCTACAGATTACAGTAACAACTATTTTCCAAAGGCTGGAAGAACACCTGAGAATACTACTTCTGCTGATAACTCTATCGCTGCAAAGGAGCAAATGCTTAACAATTATCTACCCCGCCAAGAATGGCCACATTTTTCTGCTCTATAAGCGCAGCCAGGGACCAGGTTTATGAGATAACTAGAGCCAGGTAGAGAACTACCAAAACAGAAAATAAAAAAAGTGTTAATTTTGCCTGAGAAGTTTTCAGGAAAGAAAAAGAAATGAAAGCTTTATTTTTCACAGACTTTTCTTAAAACAAACAAACAAAAAACCCTTTAGCTTTCCTACATCCCCTTCTTCAAGCCCAGTCACCTGTAGATGTGTGCTACCTCTGAGAGCAGCCTGGCTCCAAGCTAAGCAGGTCACCAACTCCATACGGCATTAGCTAGACTAGATTATCCACAAGGTGTTTTAATGGCTGTCTGCATTTTCTTTCCTTTTCCTTGCACTGTCGCAGACAGTCCCTGCCAGTGAAAAAGCTGAGGGAGGAGGCAAGCGATTTTTCTAAAAAACACTTAAACATTGTCTCTCTCTTTCCAAAGCTTTTGGTGAGCTATGAAGAGTAGTGGAGAATAAAAACTACACACTACCCTTACAAGAAACAGACACATTTTTTTTTAGGGCAGGGAGTTCAGACAAACTGGCTCAGACTACACACCAGTGTGAAATGGCACAGCCTCAGCAGGCCCTTCATCTTCAGCCCTGAGCAGGGCGCAGGCACAGCACACACCATTGGCATGACCTCCTTAGAAATAGGGTTTTTTTTTAGTCTCAGTTCTCCCTATTCTGGTGAGGGGTCACCCCACATTGAGTGCTGGCATGAGGAGAGCAGGCAGCCTGCGTCTTCTAGTGTTGGCAAGACAAACTCCAGGGTGACTCAACCTTTCTAGGAACAACTAGATCACCACCACTGTCTGATGGTGGAATGCGAGATATGTCTACTGGGCATCTCCAGTCTCTCCTCTTCGAGCAGGTTTATCATTGGTGTCCCTTTTCCTCCTAACAGAATTCAAGAAGCAAAAGAGCTATACCTATATTATATATAAATAATGTATGATTTATTCTTTTTAAGCATCTTTACAGCTTCAATAATATGGTGAGGACCACACTTGTTACTTCAGATGAAAGACCTGTAATCTTTCTGAAGTGTTTTCTCCACTGCATTTTGCTGTTACAATTCCAAATGTCTGCCCCAAGGAAACACTAGAAGTAAAGAATTTAGATGAGAGACCAGGACCATCATATCTGTACCTTTCATACCAATACTTACACGAGTTTTTACAGGCACACTGGAGAGGCACTGCTATGGGCGTAAGTAGTGATGCTACGTTATTATAATGGAACACATTCTGGACAAGTTATGCTGGGGAGGTGGGAAATCACAGGTGTATTTCCACAAGAAAAATAATTGATGTCTAGGGACTTCTAACAGCCGTTACAAAGGTTCTGTTTATCCAAAATATCTTTTGGCTCACACCTTGTGCCTGAATATTTCAGAACAAGAGAATAAATTTTTGATGACAACGAAGACATTAGAGTTCATACAGATTATATTCTAAGATTGGAACAAACAATAGAAGAACACAGATTGCAAAAACCTGATGTGCAGTTTAAAGCTCCTTGGATGGAAACATAAATTTGAAGAAGTAACCCGCCTTGAGGAAAAGTGACTGAAGAAAGAAGACAGATCCCCATGACTTACAGGTCAGTGTATACCCATCTACAGAGGAAAGAAGTATACAAAGATTTATGTGAAATGTAAATGGGGTGTGGGAGAGTGTATACTCAGAGTGGCTGCTGAAACTGCTAATACAGAAAAAAAAAAAAGAAAGAATGGTAATAAATAATGGCAAAGGAGTAGGAAAATATCAAGAACTGAATAAAGTGATAATCACAAGTGCCAGACAGAACTTTCAAGTGATGCTTTTAAGTGAGCTATCATGTTCTAAGTTTATTTTAAGGTATATTGCTCATAGTAGACAAGTCAAATGTATCCAGAACTAGAACTGATAAGCATGAGTAGAAGCAGAAGTAGAAAAGGAGTTTCCAGCTTCGTATAGAGGCATGAAAATTATTAAAACCTTTGATATATGACTGAAGTATAGACAATGCCGTTGACAAAGTTTTAGTTATATTTACGAAGATGAAGAGGCATTCCCAATTTATTTATTTTTTTTTCCCCCTCAATGGTTTAGTACTTGAAAATGCACTTGGAAAACACATGATGGTAGCAAAAACTTTGTCTAGAGATTTCAAAAGAGCCAAGGCTCAACAAAAACAATAGTCTGATACTATGCCAGCAAATATCTGAAGAGACATCCGAGGTTTGTATAGATTCATTTGCTTATTCAATTTTTTTTTTTTTTTTTTTTTTTGAGAGGCTTACTCAGGTTCAGAGAAGGCTTAGACAAACCATGGACCAGAGGACCACAAACAGATACTAAAAGACCTAGAAAAGGAAGTACCCTCTAACCCACACAGCAACCCTGGAGGCTGGGGCAGTACCAAGGTAAGGGACTGACTGCAGGGAGCAGCCAGTCTCCTGGTCTCACCCTAAAATAACCCCTCAATTGCTGCTGTCAGAAAAAGCTCTGGGCAGGACAGACCACAGGTCTTGCAGAGTGGGCCATCTTTTATTGTTAAACGTGACAATCCTGGAGTATTTTAGTAGTTTCTCCTAATAGACAAACACAATTAGGAAACTAACCAGCCACTCTGTGCTTCTCTCCTCCCCGTTTCTCTCTTTTTGTTTGTTAAGGCACCAGTTGTCCCATTGAAGACTCATTATAGTTAAAAGTGCTGACACTGACTTCTCATCATGATTACCAAAGAACATCCTTTGGAGATGTTAACACTTCTCAGATCCACCTCTATTTGTTTCCATTCTCCTTCCCAATGTGCACCCCATCATTCAAAAATACACCTTCTCCTAGGAGAAAGGAAGTGGTAAGAGGAGCCACTACAACAGAAGAGGTTCCCATTGAATCTTTTCCTCTTTATGCACTTCCAGAGAGGTATTAAAGTGCAACTTCTTGCAGCCCTGAAATGCAGCCAGCTCTCCAAGTATTTAATAGTTCCCAGCAGCACTAATAGGTAGGTAAGGACAAGAGGTTAAGAAGGGTGCTATGTCTGAATAAAATGAACAGGCTCATTTCAAAGGTCTTATATTTCTTCAAAGCAGTCACAGAGAAGACAAAATGAGAGTGAGAGACATAAAACACAAGCACTGGAGAAAGCAATCAAAAAAGATACTGAATGTGTGATGGACTTTACGGAATTAGAGAGGTGAACGATGATGAGATGCCTGGCAACTAGCTTCTGCTTCAAGCAGGGAAACATCAGGGGCTGGAGCCCCTTAACCTGTGCCACATGTGTCAACAGTTTGGTTTAAGGAAGATTTTCCTCACAATTTAACAATGAAACCCTGGCAAGGCAGATGGCTTTTTAAGCTGTGGTACAGACAAACGTATTGTGTGGTAAGAGCAACAATCCATGAAGCTATTACATATTTCCCAACCCACCTTATGTTATTTTTTAGCAAGGCTGCTCTTCTGTATAATTCTAGCTTTTATTTTTCTGACTATTTCCTTCCTTTTCTTCCAGCAAAACAGTTTTTTTCAGTAAGACAAAATGAGGTGGAATAAAAGATTCAAAACTCTTCAATTCTTCTCAAAGTAAGGAACTACAGAATGTGTGGTCCTAGGAAATTCAGAGAAGAAGTTAAATTAATTGCAAGTTCTGGAGGGGTGGTGGTGGGAAGCAACAAAAGATACTGTTTGAAAAACATCAATCCTTGTTTCCTTAACACAGACATATGGAGTAAATCCACATCGCTAAAATAGCAGACTGGATCTGGCCCAAACAAAATTCCCAGATGCGCCTGCCTTCTTGCAGGAGGTTCCCTATTCCTTACCTTTCTCTTTCAGCTACTCTGGCCATGTGCACATCTTACTTGCCAATGAGAACTACGGCCAGAACGCAGCTACTTGCTTTGAAGATGTCTGTAAAATAGGGAGACTTCAATAAAAATTAACTGAATATATTAATTGTATTTGAATATCACAAGCTCACAGATACAAAGTGTTTGTTTTTTATAATTTCATTGGAAGGACTTCTATCTACTATACCACGTTTACTGTTCAGCCCTACACGAGAAATTCACAGGTCTGGACTTAGTAAAAGAACTTGTCAGGAGGCTGCCTGCAGCATTACTGTCATGAAGGCCAGTAGCTGTTGATGCAAATCATCCTTGTATTTGCTTTCTTTTTTTCAGGACGTTAAAGAATTAATTTATAATGGGCAGAACAATCATACATGGAGCCAGTTCATATTACATGATGCAGTTCAGGATTCCTGAAGCTTGGTGAGCTCTAGTTATTGCTCATTCTCTGAGCAGCAATGTGCACAGGGCAGTGTTTGGCTGCCCAGTGGATCTGCCCCGTGGAACTGGTGCCTTCTGCATCTCATGCCTCTCACTGACAGTGGCTGGGCCAGGTGCCTGTAGCTCCTGCCACTGCTCAAAGCAGCGCCAGCATCAACCCAGGTGCTCGCAGGGGAACAGAATCCATGTGGGCTTTGTTGACATTTACAGCTCCCCCCCTTAAGTGTAAGCTTGGGAGCTGGTATGTACGTATGTAGTGCATATGGCAGAACTGCTGCACGGAGAGTTTGCCAGCCACTTTCACTCTACAGTCTGACTCTTGTCTCTTGAGGTACATCTTTTATGCCAGGAACAAAGCAAATTCCACATGGCACTGCCTATGCTTGACAGACAGGATAATGGGCCCTGCGCCTTATGTATGTTTCTCTCTCCATTCATCTGAAGGGTCTGTGAAGATATCAAGTCATTAGTGTCAATACCGAGAGCTTGATGGAGCGGGAAGTGCTCTGCAGTAATTGATATATACTATCTAAACTGGCTAGTTATTGTTTAATGCAAGACTGTGCTGGATTTAACAGCCATTTAAAGAGGAACTAGGAGCATAACATTAAGTGGTTGCATGTAAATCATCATATTTCTTCCTAGTCCCAGACTGCAGCTGAAGACTTCTATGAACAATGTAAGTAGCAAGATTTCTTCTACCATGCAGAGCCAAAACAACTTTTGGAGCTATGGAAGTAAACAGCTGAGACTGCAGTAATTTCTCCCTCTCTAGGGAGCATGGATCAGGTTGATCCATGTTGGTGCAGGCAAGGTGATCAGCCTGAGGTAGAGGACTTGGTGAGGAGCATGAAGTTGCTCCCACTTGCTCCTCATTATCTGGGATGAGTGACACAAGTGATGGGGGAGATGTGGAATGCTGCTGCAGTCTTCATCATCCTGCATCCCAGGTGAAGTCACCGCAGATGCCCACAGCAATTTGGTTTCTGGAAGTGTCAGCAGTTTGTAAACCCTAATTCACTAATTCACACTTGCAGTGGAGGGTCCGCAGTTCTTTAGGATAAGGTGTCACCTACACTTTTTTTTTTTTTTTAGTGCTGAAGGGACTACTACATTTCTGCTTTTCTGCTAAGGAATGTCTTATCCATCTGTAGCTGAAGCTTTCTACTCACTTTTGTACCATTATTTTGGGAAAACAGGACTGACTCTCTTCCTCTCCCCCCTTCTCTTTAAACCCTAGATCATTTTAGTGACACAGTTTATAGGGTAGCCCTACAAACATTTGTATTAACAATAGTAGAAGGTAGAGTAGCAGAAGAAAATATTTGTCTAGAGGCATCCCTACCAATATATAAAAAACACAAAAATAAGGTATTATGAACACAGGACTTAATATTTGATTTTTATTTTTATTTTAAATAAGCGATGGTAGTCGTGTATATCCTCTAAAGTGTATGTCCTCTGACCATCGATCAAGGACAGTTTCTAATGAGTGCAGTGGGTATGGTGAGCTATCCTTGAATTTTTGCCAAGCAAATTAACCCCCCAAACTGGAAAAATACAGCAAGCTCTGCTGAGGATTTGGGCTAATCCACTTGGCACATTGCTGTGGTAACCTGGTTGCGCTGCTGCTGCATTCAACAACCAACCTCCACCCTGCCTTGCTCTGCACACAAATACCATCTTGCTCAGAGAGAGCTCAGCACCACTTTCCATACTCTTACACAGCTGGAGAGATGCCTCCCATCTCTCCAGGTTGGGCCACTGGGTTTGTCAGAAGTTAAGAAAGCCAACACCTCTTCCCTCCAGGCATCTCGGATCCCTGGTAACCAGTCCACTGGGAGTCTCAAATACCTTGGCAGCCTACAGATCAGTATGGATTAGCTGCTACCGAAGAGGTATCTTCTGCCTATATCTGAAGTACTAGGGAGCAACATACAAAGACTTGCTCCCTGCATCTCTCTAAGGGTTACAGGAAAGTCAGATGAGTACATACAAATGCGCATCAGACAGGTCTGATCGATTTTCTTTGTTAGAGAGACAGAATTAGATAAGTGGCACAGACTCCTGCGCTGACAGCTGGTCACCTCCCAGCTTTCTTCTGCAGCCTACAAACACACTGTGGCAATCAAACATCGTGTGAAGAGCATCCTCTGTTAAGAAATACCAAACACACTGCTTTGTTTCCAAACTGGCACAATGTCTGTGACCCAGCCTAAGGTTACTCAACATAGATCTCTTTAAGACTTTATTTATACTTTTTCCCCTCTTCTCTCTTCCTTTATGCATTTTAGTTCCTGACTGACCCTGTTCTGAACGTGCAAGCGTGGGAGAGCACGCAAAAGGTGCCGCAGCCCAGGGCTAGATGAGGAGAGGGACAAGCACAGAGCTGCACTTCCCATCACAGCAAGCTATGAGACCTGCAAAGGGACACTGTCAGACTCTGAAGGGATAAGATATCACTACAACCACAAAAGAAATACTCTGTTTCCAAAAACACGGTATGAAAAAATATTTTTGACTTTCAGTTTTTGAAAAAAAAAAAAAAATAAAAAAAATAATCAACTTTAACAATCTCATGGCTGGGTGTGCTACTTAGAAATTAGAAGTCCAGGAAAATACAGATTCTGATCTCCATCTTGCCTTGCTGAATTGTCAGATCTGCCATTTAGACCGCAATACTGCAGAGGCAGGACTGCACCATAAACAGAGGATTCAGGATTTTTATAGCATTATACAATGCAATTAGAAGTTTGGAAGAATGACTTCAAGTTTCTCACATAAATGCTGGGGATAGAAAGTGATATAAGATGGTATTTTTAAATTTTTAATTGTGACCTTCCTCTTCTTTCCATTCCAAGCAAAAATTGAAGTCCAGAAATATGGGGTTCCTTCTTGTTTCTTCATCATAATTAGAAAACAAGGTTCCTATAGGACATTAAATACATATATATTATCCATAAATATTGCCAGCAATTTGTTTTCAGTATTACTCAGATTCTGTCTCAGCTTAACTTTTGCTAAAATAATCTTTGGTCTGGGTCATCCCGAAATAGTTTCCATCACTGGGATACAGATTTTCATAGCTTCCTTTTCAGGCTATTGGGATTTGGGGGTTGTGTATGCCCCGTGGCTTTGGACATTTTGTATTGTTTCTATGAGTGACTGCTGAAATTACTTGTTTGAGTAATTTCTCTGTGGAGTACAATTTTATAATCTCTTTAAAAAGCTCCTTGCCTCTGATGCTTTTATATTCGTTTGGGCTGGCAGACTATTAAAGAAGAAGAGTTACTGATCTCACAAGATATTTTTTCTCCTGTTAACTGTGCTCTTCATTTTACCTTTGCTCCTCCAGCAGTGAATACACCCCAAAATGGTAGTCTGTCACCTTTATGCAGTTCATATATGAGCTGTTCTTTGGGGAGAAAGCAAAGGAAGAGGAAATATAAAGAAGAGGTAATCTCAGATCAGTCACACTCATTTCTAAGGGATTTGACCTATAAGCAGCAAACTTTTCTGTATGATGGGCTCCACACTGATCCGTTTCCTCACGTCAGAGCAAACAGCAGGCTTGCTGTGCTGGCTGCAACCAGTGCTTCCAAGGACAGGCATGGGAGGGCTTGGTGGATTTGCCTCAGCTGCTTTTCCTGTACCATGAGACTTCTGGGTGCAGTACAAGGTATCTGCAGAGCATCTAAAAACAGCATGTCAAAGGAAAAAACACAATTTCTCCGATATACTTTCCTCTCAGTGAAGGATATTTATGAAGGGATTCTTGTTTTTATCCCTGTCTCTCCTCTGCACACTGTATCTGCATTTCTGCAAACAAGGCACTTGCTTTCTCTTCTTTTTCCCCCGAACAGACTTTTGCTTAGAGACTTCTGCAATTCTTTTCAGTTTAGTTGAGACAGTACATGCTATTCTAAAAGATCAATTGAAATACAATTTTCAGAAAATCTCAGCATCCTAGAGCAAGGTCTGTTAAATTGTGGAATAGTCTCCCAGGGATGCAGTGGAAGTGACTTTGCTTGCAACATATGAAACTGCTGAAACAAAACACTAGAAATTACAGAGTCAAGAGCAAATGAAATTTTTGCAGGGACTGAGCTGGGATTTAGGAGACAAGAGAGGTCAATGGAGGCAGTTCTGATATTTTTGTTTTTAAATACCCCACCTCTAACTCTGGGTATACAAGAAATGAATGCTTTTTGTTTTTTTTAAAAAAGAAAGTCACAGAAAAAAACACTTACATTAAGGAATACATGTGCAGTCCTCCAATAGTTTAATTGAAATTGCAATTCACTAAATTTCTGCAATGTGTTAAAAGTCACCACATAGTAGTAAGAATCCAGATAAAGCTGTGTTTGCTTAAGTATCCCATTTGAAGTGGATATTCTCTAGACCTCATATTTTCTAACCTTGTTTCACCTTTCTGTAATTTCCTAGAGCTGTGTGCATGCACATATTCTTTTTCAGAGATGGTAAGACTTAGAGCCTTGGCTGATTTAGTTATTAATTCTCACTGTTCCCCCATCCACAAACTGTGTTAGATTTTAGTTACCACAAGAAAAACTCATACTGCGAGTTGAGGCAATCCCACAGAACATGCCACAGCATCTGTTCATCATATTCGACAGTGAGGATGCTATTTCCTTCTACTTCTTCATATAAATTGTAACAAAACAAGAACCATGGCATGTTCCTGTCCTATATACTTGAAGGAAGTCACTTTTACACTGTCTTAAACGTAATAGTTAGATGTCCATGGTATACTGGGAAAGGGCAGGCTTAAATGGTTTCTCTCATTGGTCTGGGTAAAATGAAGAAAAAATCATATATCCCTGATCAGAAGGTAAAGCCTGTGTAAAATTCTATTTAATTGGAAATGAATACTTATTGAAGCTATGGTAGTCTGCTGTCTCTAACCTATAACACTTGATGTAGAAAAAAGAAAACTCAAGATGTGTCTTGGAAGAACGTGGGGCCAAGTTCTTCCCTGTCATTCTTGGCAACATCACAAGCCCTCTGCAGTCCGCTGAGCATGCAGGACTGACACGGTTGGACTGTCTAGCGTTTAGCCCTGTGAAAATGAAAATGCTAACTGAACAAGACACAGACAAGCCCATGCAGGGCTTGTGGCTCCATCAGTGAACTGAAGCAATATTTTTAAATGCAGATGACAATGGCTAGGTGCATTAAAAGATTTATATTTGATTTGTATAGCTGATTTTAGATTATGCCTGCCTTTATGTTGGGTAGAGGGGATCAGAGCTTGGGGGTGGGGGGAAAGCAGAGTGGAGAGGAGATATTTAGGTGCTTAGCTCCAGGCATGTAAAGATGACCAAAACGGAACAGCTGGGATACAGATTTATTCTTTTAATAGATGGCTGAAAAGGAGATCTCTGCCTTTCACTGTTCCAGTTTCAAGAGCATAGCATTGCATGAATTTATTTCTAGGATAATCAGTGACTGTCATGAATATCTGTAATGAACTTCCACATCCCTCAGATGAATTCAAGTGGCCTTGGATCAGCCCCAGAATTGTAACATGTCTCTTAATAACTGATCCCTTTTATATCTGGATCTGACAAATTTGTATAAGTGGTAGGTCACAAATTCTCTGTCCCCTATTTATGGATAATTTTAAGGATTTGGATCATATTTAAACCTGAACTCTACAGTGGGTTTGCTTTCAAGCTCCCTACTGTATCTGGTTTTCCTGTGGGCTTTTGTTTTTATTTTCATTTGATTTCAACAGATGTTATTTACTGCTACTTCCCTCTGCTTTGGAGAAGGATTTATCATTGAGATGTATTTTCTTTTTAGTGCACAAATACATAAAATCCAGGCATGAAGCCTGACCAAAACAGCTGGAAAGTGACACTGAAATTAAGGCTATAGAGCTGCTTCTCTAATCGGCTGAGCAGTTTATATAAATGCAGTTTAAATAAAATGAGTCTGCAAACAGAAAAGCTTAAAGGATATTAAATCCTGGCTTTATAAGTGACAGCCAAGCTAGCAGGAACTACCCCATAGTGTGTAATCTTTTTCTTTCGTGTAACAAGGTTATCTGGCCTCGCAAGCTTCTTAGGGCAAACTTAATTAAAGCCAATGAAGAGCAAAAATACAGAAGGGGAAGAGGTAGCTGTTTTGATTCTAGTATCTTAAAACATATTTCTGTGAGCTAGAGGTATGTCTCCCTGGCTTTAGTGGGGGACTTAGAAGTTTGAGATTAAACTTTCTCCCTCCTTTTTCTATGACTTTGTGTACACACAAATACACCAAGATGGCTCACATAGTAATGTAGAACCCATTTATCTTATTCAGAGCAGGCGAAAGGAGGTAAGAGGGGAGTGGACAGTTCTCTTTTCCTGGGTGACAGCTCACTGAATAATAAAGGTTTCCCCAAGAACAGAACAAGCTACACGTTGCAAGGAATTTGTCTGCGTTCCTAACATTTCTATACAACTGTGATTCGTGGATATAATAAAATATTGATAGCTGTTTCCACTGTTCTATCATACAGCAAAAATTCATTACGTGATCTAAATTAAACATTTCTGCAATGGACTGGAGATTGCAAGTTGTTTCTTGCCCTGGTGGAAAAGCTCTGTGCCACCCCATCTGGTGCTCCAAATGCCAAACCTCAGAAATATCACTGGATGGCAGGGCTGTTTGTAAAAAAGCATTTGCTGTTTTATTCGAGTTTCTGTTTAGCTTGGTAAAAACATCCCCCTATCAGTCTGTATCACTGAGCTGTTGCTGAGCTACAGCCACAAGTCTAGTCTGAGACTGATGAAATGCATCCAGCATGACATTTAACTCAATCTGCTCATAAATAATAATAATAATAATACTTTACATTTATATAACCCTTTTCAGCAAGAGCTCTCCCAAAAGGCCTTTTTGACCTCCAATTTATCTGTTGTGACTCTCACTGAATTAGAGGCAAGTGTAATGTTCTCTACTCCACTACCACATACGGTATGGCAACAGCCATGAAACAAATTACATTTACAATGAGATTTCAACCATCTTATCTACGTGATGCTCAATAATCCATCTCAGCAGTGATCACCTGTAATATTATTAGGGTCTCAGTCTCTCAGACAGCTGTCAACTCTATTAAAAACCACCACAACCACATCCTATGTGTCCAGTAAGTACTACCCCCCTCCCTTTTTTTCCCCCCAAATCTAGGATATATAAGCCTCAAATAATTACACAGACCTAAGAAATTAGCTTGATAGTATTTACTCCAGAAAATGTATACATTTAAGTGCAGGATTTTACAATTCACCAGTGAATGCACACAGAAGTTTCATAGTAGGAAAAAAAAAAAAAAAAAAGAAAAAAGAAAAGGTTCCTGGACTTACTCTGGGTTTAAGGTGTCTGTGCCTCTAACTTAACCAAGGAAATTCATGGAAATAATGTCACAGCAGTAAATTTCAATATCACATCTAATAGTTTGTGTAGGTCATATCAAAACAGGGCTTTGCTCTGCTTGTAGTTTAGATATTTTTCCCCTCCATTTTGGCTTGTGAGGCTAGATTTTCAAAGGCATGTGGGCATCAAACAATGCAGATAGGTGTTTTCAGATTCATGTGCTGTGCCTATTGCAGCTGTTGAAGCCTAAACCCCATGAATAAAATCACCTTTGATAAATTGTGGAGGCTGGCTTTAACAGTCTGCCAATGCACAGCATCTATCTACCTATCTATCTGTCTAGAACTCATTATGTTTTCTCCCTGTTCCTGGTGAAAGCAGATGTACAACTATTACCTGTTGCCTTTAAGAACAGAATTCAGTCGATGTGGAACTTCAGCTTCTGTGCTGATTTTCTTTTAATATAATGTTTAATAAAGAGTTTGTTTTTTAAAAATCTTCAATTACTTAGATTATTTTACAATAGCTTTATGGCTCACAGACATGCCAAAGACAGCTGATGACAAATTTTATTAAAATACATTGAATGCATGGTGATAGAAAGAACACATCAACGCCTGCATTTGAAATTCTCAGCTTGTATACGAGAGATTCAACCATAAATTCCTCCTCTGAATCCTCTGGCATAAGCAGTACAAACTTTACAGTGAGAACTGAGGGATTTTAGCTATTCTGGCGTGATTTTTTTGAATCTTCTATATGAAAGAAATGTAGAGAATCTTCTAGTTAATCCAGCATCTCTCTATTCCCCGGATTGTGCCAATAAAGCCATTACATAGCATCTTGTTCTTGGTAAGAGGCCCAAAGGTTCAGCAGTTACCATAAGTAAATAGGATATTGGTCTCATAACACATTATAGGCAAATTCCATTACAACAGAAAAATTAGTCTCATGAACCAGTGACTTTTTCTACACATCCTGGCCTGGTTCATCCTTGTTGTTTTCCCTCCCCCTCGTTTTCTGATACTCATCCCTACATCCTGACCTACAGCATTTCTCATTTCCATTTGTTGTCTGCAAATATGGCATATCATCATTGGAGAAGTCTGATATATATTTGATATATAGAGATAGCAGTTTTCAAGTCTGAGTTTAGACTAAGGTCCCAGGTAGGATTAAAAATCTTACAATTCCATTGCAGTATTTCAGGTCTAACAGCAGACATCCCATAAACTCCCACAGATAGGCTAAATGTACACTATATGTCAGCTTCATAGTTTGGCATCTGATAGCAAACTGGAATCAAAAGGTTAAGTCAACGATTCTGATCTCGTACCTTAAGTCTGAACTACTCATTCCTACCTTCCTTCAGATGAAGCAATCACATAGAAATAAAGCACTTTCTAATAAAAACAGTAAGTGTGCAGACCTCCATCCAAGACAGAAGGAATTTTGATTGTTCTGATTTTATGGACTATAGACTAGGGAGGCAAAGTATGTTGATTTTCTTACAGGGGATAGAAATAAAGTGAAATGAAAGCAGATGGATCTGCCCTAGCAGTGAACCATTGGATACAATACCTTGCTTCAGTGAGTATCCAAATTATTTTCAGGTAGTTTGGCACATAGGTAATTTATGTGCTTCGTTCTCTGCCTGCTATTTAGAAGCTGTTTCTCAAGTAGAGATTGTTCTCTGAACTGTTCACCTTTGCATGCACTATTTCACTCTTAACTCTTCTAATATTCCTCTTAAGGTTAACTTGGTGAAGTGAATTCAATATACTTTTTCCGTTGCACTCAAAGACTCTGTTTGTGGCTGGGGTTAAACTAAAAACTGCAAGGGTGCTCTTAGGTGACTGCTTGCTTGATGACTGCATGTATCATGCAACAGAGGCTGTTCCAGCCATGATGTTTTCTGTCACTGACCAGAGGAAGCTATTATTGTGTAGTGTCTCTGCAGAGGGCAATGCCATCAAGTACGTTTTTTGGACCGAATATAGAAATTCTTCTGAGATCTGTAATAAAAAATCTGACTTTGAGATAAACCAATTCATTTTGTATTTTGGGATACAAAAGAGAAAACTGAAGCACAAATTATTAGCTCAGCTGAGCTGCATCAGATGACACTTAAAACAACAGCTCAGTTATGCCTGTTTCCTAAACCCACAAACACAAACCAAAACCTTGATTTGGCTGATGATAGACAGTCAACTTACAGCTTGAAGAGGAGCTGAAGATGGTGTTTGAGGAGCTTGTGGGTTGCAATGAGGAAACAGTGGTCTTCTAGAGGTGCCCTGTTTCCACTGCAGGACAGAGTTAGGTTGGACATGCTGCTGTATCTCCAGCCTCAGCAGCCCCTCCAGCTCAGTTCTTAAAACACTGAACAGTTCAGACACCATCATCCCTGTATCACCAGAGCACTGTTGTAAACCCCAATACAGGAGGCACGTTTGAAGTGCTTGTGAGTTACATGCAATAAAATACAAGGTTATTCGAGAAACTTCAAGAAACAGAGTCTCGGAACCTGAAGCCTCCTGGGGACAAGCAGCCCAGGTTTCTACAAAAACTCTTACTTTTGTAGTCCTCATTGATGCGTTTAAATATCTGACAACACTTATCTTTATTCTTATCAACTCTCCCCTTCTCTTGGGGAACCTAAAGTAGAGGATTGACATTACCCTTAATGACAGACAAATTATTAAGAGGAGGCAGCTGGAAAGACAGTGACTACCCACAATGGGCCTTCAGTACCTGAAAGTCACAATACTGGATCTAGTCTCTCTATACAAGATGGACTCAAATACTTCAGAAGAGCAGGATACACATTTGCATCATTACATCATACCTCAGTACATCTTTCCTCCAAAAATCCATGTTAAAAACAACAACAACAAAAAAAAAAACACAAGCAGATCGAAGAATTCAAATGAGTATCGTAACACCATTATCATAAGGAATTTCTAGGTAACATCACCATATCTCTCTGGGTTAAAGTACAAATACATTGAAATCTATCTTTGGAGATACTAGACCTTTCAGAGCCATCTGAGCTGACACAAGTAGATTTACAGAAGAGGATAAATCTTGGCAAAATATTGCCTTGTAGTTCAATTAACCTGCTTCAGGGAAATCTAATTTAATTGCTGGATTGCAATCACTTCCGATAAGGCTTGATACTAGCTTCATTACCTGTCTGTAAATGCATCTTCACTAGATGTTCTAAGGCAACTAAAAAAATTGATAGCCACACACAGAAATAAACTATTTACCAGTATTGTAACTTTTAAAGCATCTTGTCAGAGGCCAGTAGTTAATTTTGTTACAAAAAAAAAAAAAAAAGAGACTGTGGTTTCCTCTTTTAACAAAAAGTTTCCCCTAATGTGTTATTGCAATGTTCATTTTCTATATGGTTTTCCTGGCACAGTATTGCATTACTGTGTGGCCCACTTTCTACAAACTACCATGGTGTGCCATTTCCTGGAGAGCATAATGAAGCCCAGCATCTCATCTCATGGGTGTTAGAATGAGCTGTTCCAAAATTTGATGTTTGAGGATATTGGAAAATTGTTTTCCCCACATTTTCCTAACTCTCACAAAACTTCAATACGTGGAACTGAACACATTTTTTACTGTACTCATTGTGCAAAGGCAAATTAGGGTGAAAACAAACATTTAATGCCCTGAATCCTTTTACACTGCCTGGTCACAACTTTAGGTGCAACTAAACCAACATGACCAGTGTCAGATGAGGTAGGTAGGACACCACTAACTAGTGCCCTAATGGTGTTTATACGCGGAGGCACAGCCCTGGCTAACTGCACAAATACATACACTGGGCTCCCCAACTGCCGTGCACCGCATGTTGCTGGCAGCTATGCTCTTCTTGATATTCAGGCTACCTAGATTAAAAGTCTGGGTACACATTCAGGAGCTGCAAGCATGTGTCTGGAAAGTATCCTGAATATCACAAGAAACAGGCCCACCTGACTCTGTGGTCTTCCAAATCCTTCTACTGGTAAGAATGTTAGTGAAACAAAGCTATTACTATAGCAGTATTCCCCCAGCTTTTGACCTGTATCTGACAAGCACCACTTCACAGTAAGTACTCGGTACACCATTTATCAGCTGCATCCTCAGACCCTGAGGTACCTCGCTGTCACGTTTAGGCAGAATGGTGGTCATGGTTGCAGGTTTCATGCTTTGCAGGATGTCATTTACAGGAGAGTTAAGAGTGATTCATTTGAGTAATTTGTCATTTTCAAAACAGATATCAGAAAGAGCACCTTCTATCGTCTTGGTTGAAGATGAGGTGTTAAGCTACATTGCTATTCAGACAGCCCCAGGACAGCCATTCCCATGTTATTTATGTTTTAATGTTGTCAGATACCTAAGGAAATAAGGCTCCAAGTTGCATTATGGTGGCATTGAATGTGCACAACATCAAAGAAAGCAATGCAGACCTGATGCCAATACTGAAGCTATTTTTGAGGTACAATTAGTTGATGAGTTTTACAAATAATTTGTATTTAAGAAACTGTATTACAGATTCAAGATTTTTTTTTTTTTGAAAGGTATTAAGCCTATCCAGTGTAATCACACTGTAGTGAATGTATCTATTGTTAGTATTAGCACTGAGAATTTACAACTTGAGTAGATCTTTGTTACCTAGGGAAATTTACATATGTAAATTTAAACAGAGAAAGAATCCCCAGCCTATCAGTATTGAAGTTTTCTTAGTTTGTATAGTAAAAAAAAAAACCCTTAGAATAATTAATCTTCTATAGAGGAACAGTTTAGCAAGATGTGCTGTTTTGGAAATAGACCTTTAATCTTTGTAAGCCTGCAAAATTTGCAAATAGATGAGAACCAACTCTTAGTAAATGAGATAAGGTGATAAAGCATGTACTCTTTAACTAATTGTAGATATAATGCCTAAAGATCTTGTGAAATGACTTCTGTTATGCTAGGTATTAATATAAATTAGCTCAGCTGTGAGCATGGTCTCTCTTTTCTTAAAAGCTGAATAGATTTGCTGTGACATTACTGTAGAAGCCTCTAGAGATGCTCTGTGGATAATGATGAATATTGAATTAATTTCCATAGTATTAAACGACACTGAAACATTTGATTCCTAGTTGTATTACCTGCTCTGTTCCCACAAGCCTGCCATACAAACCAAATACACAATCCTGTATCTTCAGCTGTAATGTCAAAGCACACAACATCCATCCTTCTCCTTGAGAGCAACAGGCTTATCCAAAGGGAGGACTGGACTCTGCAGCTGAAACTTTGTAAACTGTAAAACCTTTTTGTTTAGTAAACCTAAGCAACTCTTTATGAATGGGACAGCTGGTGTTTGTCCAAGGATTCACAACAAGCTATGAGCTCAAAAGAAGTGAGATTGGTGATAGGAGGAGGAAAGCCCAGACTGGTGGATATCTACACCTACAATTACAATGAAAAGGGTTGGCTCTTTAGGAAGTCATCATCTGCTAACCATTTCTACAGAATTATTCTTTTTGTAGACTAAGAAAAAGAATGCACTGTCTCATTACTGTTGTGTAGGAGCACTTGATGCTCATGACCACAGCATGACCGCCATTTTGTGGTTCTGTGGCTTACAGTAATATTACTCCGATTCTTATTTCTCTTTATAGGAAGGACATGGGGAGCATCCAGATGAAATTAGAGAAGTGGAGGAAAGTAGGACAGGTATAAACATAGCGCTCCAACTCCCACTTATACAGAACAACACAGAGCAAGATTGGCACTGGATGTAAAAAATTCACCAA
This sequence comes from Netta rufina, assembly GCF_964035555.1. Taxonomy (NCBI): domain Eukaryota; kingdom Metazoa; phylum Chordata; class Aves; order Anseriformes; family Anatidae; genus Netta; species Netta rufina. The sequence goes on from NC_140123.1 coordinate 115,807,118, forward strand.
ACAGGGTGCCAGCTATTGTTGCCTGTAGTCCTCCAAGCTGGCAAAGACATTCACAGGCTACAGTGAGCCCTGCTACATGCACATACATACTCATCTCTGGGTGCAGTTTAACCAGAGTTAAATAGCTCCAAGGCCCTCAACAACACAGAAATCCAGCTGCTGTTTGGGTCACCAAGTCGTTTATTTTACCTTATGTCAAAGCAGTTTCCTCTTACGAGGCAGGACTACTTACACCAGAAGTCTTCCTTTTCTTTATCATGTCTAAACATGTAGCAGCAAAAGCAACAAATCTGATCAGGATCAGCTCTGGAAGAATGTCTGTCACCCCCAAAATGAAACTAAGACATGTTTCTGACAGATGTAACCCCAACTGCCCTTTCAGAAGGCCTTTTACCTTATTCCCTGTTAACAGGGATAGTTAGATTAGCAGGCTGTTCTCCTAGGAGCAGTAATTAATCCTCATGTACCCTATTCCTTGAAAGGCTTTGTAGATAAGATTTTTCAAGCACAAGCAGGGTAGAGCACAGCGAATATGACAGGTACAAGAAGGTATAAGGAGATGTTCGACTACAAGGTGAGCCTTGTCTTAACCGCTCTGATTGAATCACAGTTCACAGGAGTGTTTTTTCCCCCCCCTTTAGATCTTCAGCCAAGGAAAGGTACAGTTCTGTAGCACTTAAACTATTATCTCAAAATCTGTTCTATGTCATAGCCTGGATCCTCTTAAAACCCAGTTTATTTCTGCAGCGTTAATAGGCAAAGCTTGCAGGGTTCAGTCCAAACTGCCACAGGAGCCCATGAATGAGCCATAAACAAACTGATTAAAACAACCATTTTCTTCTGTTTTATTCATCTTCTCAACACACGTCATCAGGATCATACCTGACTGCCTAAGGCACTAACCAAAGTCTTTTTAGGCTAGTCATTTATTAGAAGTTATCCAGAAAGACTACATATATTTACTGCTCCAGGCTAGATTTATACCTTGAAAGTAATATTTGTTTTCAATTCCTGGTTCCCAATATTAGCTGAAAAGAACACCAAAGCCACAGAGATATGAGTAGGGTTTTATTTTTGTTTGTTTATTTTTAAACAGGAAGATGAATCTTGAAATCGCCTTGAGCAAAAAAATACAGCCAACTTATATTTCTTAAAATCTAAGCAAGAAAGTTTTAGTCTGAAAGTGTCTAGGCATATGATGACACTTAAAAATAACTTTAGTGCAATATCTTTATAGGAGTGATTTGGAGTGTCTGCTCACTTAAGGTTACTTTTTAAGATATTGCTTTCTTTTTTAATTGCCAAAAAAGCAATGCTTTCAAAGTGATTATTTCATGTTTGCATTTACAACCCGATTAAGAACATTAACGCAGATACAGAAGAGTTAAACATTGTTCCTTTTTGTTCTGATTTTTAATTCTGCTCTGAATATAGCAGACACCCTTACAGAAGAGATCTGGAAGAGATCCACTAGGTATGGGAAGCCATCTTTGGCACACTGAGTGTTCAGTGTTATTCCAGTCCATGCTTAAGAACAAGAATTGCCTGGAGACAATAGGCTGGCCTCTAAACCAGAGGTATTTCAGTCTGTGGTCAGCAAAGTACCCACAGTTGGTAAAACTTCAGAACACATTTAAAATGATCAGTGGGGGAAGGGGAGGATAAAAAAAATATGCATTAAAGAAGGGAAAGAAAACACAACTGCTAGATGACTAATTTAGTCCAATTTTCATTTGACTGTGAAAGTAACTGTGCCAACCACCCACAACATCAGAAAAATTGACCATTCTTGTTGTTGACTTTCTGAAATATGTACAACTGCAGCCTTGATTTTCTGAGCTTTTCCTGCAGGAGTTTTCTGCTCCAGCTGCACAATCTTTGTCACTACTGAAGGCTTTAGCACTAGCACTTTGCTTTGTTAATCAGCATAGCATAAAAACCAGGTATTCCACAGAGTCATTTGTAAGATCACTTTTCAAAGCAGAACTCATATTAAAGTTATGTTTCATAATCAAAAGAGATGACAAAATTTTAATTACACATTAAGGGAAAAAAAAGCCAAGGCTGAAGTTTGATCATGTTCAGTTCCTGCATGTATATGTTTGTGCTTTTATCTGCCACTCTCATGTGCTTAAAACTCCAAAATTTAACTACTATGGGTGGTGCCCATAACACCACCAAGCTGTTTCAGCAACTACAGTACATACATATGACTCTTTCTCCTAGGAACGCCCTCCACACAAAGATAAAGGAAGATATAAATAATATATTGCCTATAAGCCACCTAGGTATTTAAAGTTTTTAGGCCATCTTTTGATCTCTCAGAAAGAAGAGTGCCCTATTTGTAATTTTATTTTTTATGTAAGTACAGCTTCTGATTTTTCCCCCCGTATTTCCATCTCCTGGCTAGCTAACTGAAATGTAGCACAAAATACAGCTTGTAAAAAAAACAAACGCACAACAGCAAGACATGAGACATGGTAGTCACAGATAGAGGAGTGGCTGCAGAAAAGCCTATAGTGCGTTAGGCTCTGGGAGAGAAAAGAAAGGATTCCAGTGGAGTGTTTTATTAACTATTTTCCCCCCCCTTATCTCTGATTATTCCATTTTTAAGTACTTTCTCAGGTTTCTCTTATTCTATAGCACAGATGCTGCAAGGAGCAGGAATAACTTCCAAATCTAAATCAGCCATTTGTTGTCTAGCACTTCCTTGGGATATTGCAGATAGATTGGCTACCTCAAACCCCTTCCCTCAGCTGGTAAATCTGTCAGTATAAGAAGTACTGCAGCAATGTTCCTGAATATTTCAGATATTCTTTACAGCCATTTTCAAGCCTTCTGGAATGTTACCAAAGACTCTACCCCAAGTTGCATTAGCATACAGGTCTGGAGCATAAGAGCATTTGCTGTTTTCCTCAAAGTATAAAATCACAAAGTTGATTGTGCATCCTACCACCATCCTTTGAACTGCCCCCCACCCTCAAGGCACACTCTACAGTCTCAGCAAAAAAGTGACATGCCTTCTTTTTGTAACTCTGGGTGTGCCTCATGTAACAGGACTACCAACCGCTGCATTATGAACCTGCAGTCACTTACAGTAATGAGCATCTATTTCCAGTTTCATGACAGTAAAGGAAGTAAAAATGTGAAGACTATACATGTAATTTAAAAAGCACAATGCCTACCCCCTTGTTCTCACTTTGCCATGTTTCCCCAAGGACATCAGTTATAAATAACAACAGATTTTAAGCCACTATAGAGCAAGGTGTTAGCATAAGTCTCTGGACATCTTACCTTTGCTGGCTGCTAACAAACCTTTTGCGGCTTGCACTCTCATCGCTCTTGAACTGCCAGTGTTTTATAACTCAGAGTGAAATCCAGATACACCAGTCAGCAATGCTCAACAGCACTGAGTCCAAGATTAACTCGGGGCACCAATCTTTTGGTAATGGGGGCCATGTAGGAACTCAGGTGATTTGTTTATGTAAGGTGGTTATTTGTCAGTATGTGACCACAGTACTTACTAGCTCTCAGCAACAAAGAACCTGTGCCCACAAGAAATATCAGTGATGTAATTAAAGAAAACAGATTCTAATTGATCAAAATAGGGTTTCTGGGACAGTACTGAAACAAAATCAGAAAGTCAAAACAACCAATAACCCCAGCAAAATAGTTTTGACAACTCTTCTTCTATTCACGAAGAAGATGGCTTCAGCCCTTTCCAACTGATCATCATTCTTGATGAATTTAATTAGTTCTGGACAACTGCATAACATCTGCACCAAGTTTATCCCCGCTGGTTTTAACCAGAATTTCTGGCAGTACCCCTTCATTAAATATGTTCTTGCAACTTATAGCCACCTTCTTATTACACTTTCCCTCCTTGCAAACCTTTTCTTCAAGGCCAAAAGCCTTTTGAGCTCCTATTTCTTATTTTAGCTCTATGGATGGAACAACATTAACAAGCACAGGCTCGATTTCCTACAGGTGAAATATCTCATTGTTCCATTCCCACCTCAAACTCTACGTGTTTCCCACAGGACATATTGATCATATGGACAGGGTGGGGATAAAATAACCACGGTGGGTAACATTTGGAAACTGGCAATTAACAAGGAATTTATTGCGCAGCACAAAATAACATGTCATAACGGTACCTAGAGATTTTAAAAATTTGCTTGTAAAATGAATGTACAACAATAACAAGAGTAATTAGTACTAAACACATTCTGCACACTGGAAAGACAGGTTGTATTACGCTAAATAAAGCTATTGGATTCAGTGATTAGATTTCTTAATTCTGAAGAGATACAATCATCAAGTTTAGAAGTAAAAACCAAACGTAGTTGAGAACTGAAGTTCCACTGTCTGTTAAACAAAAATGCAAGATCCTCAGCTTCAGCTTACATCTGTATTGAGAACAAAGTGTAGCATCTACTACAGTTTCTCCATAGTACTCACCACATTTTGGGCAAGGATCAGCAGAAGATTCTCAGGGAGACTGCAAGTCCTCAGTACAAGTCCACCCTAATACAAAACAGGAGAACAAGAACATTATTAACTCTTCGTGTCTTTTTCTACACATATTGTTTAAAGAATCTCTAAGAGCCTAGAAGACTATATTATGATGCTTTGATTCCCTTTTCCTTTTAGAATGCTTTGAGTAAAACCTAAAAATAAAATAAAATGAGAAGTTTCATAACTTAGGGGAGAGAACAGTTGGTTTCATCCTTATTATTTGTCAGGAGCCTCGAGCAAGGAGGCTGGAAACATACCTTTACAATACAGGGACATAAAAAACACTATCACATCCAAAGTCCCTTGTTGGGCACAATCAGAGCCATTTTGCATCTGCTACTGGATTATAAGGGCAAATTACCGGATCACAGAAGTACACAAAGACAAAGGTAGAACGGAACACCAGAGCTTCAGGCTGATCAGTAGCTAAAGGGGCATTGCCAAAGAGCCAAACTCATGAGAGCTTATCTGCATTTCTAATTTGGAACTGATGGCTTCAATTTGGTTGTTAATGCCAGGGAACCCATGAGCTCAGGACAGAAAGGAGGTGTATGAAAAAGCAGATTCTCTACATCTGTGCCCTGCTTCTAGATTGGGAAACTGATTAATGGGCTTGAAAGACAGCTAAGGATATCACAGCTGCAGAATAAAAATAAAGCAAGCTAGTTAGCAGCTTTTATCTTCTAAAAAGGCAGGACAAATAATAGAGCTTCACCACACAGAAGGTCTTTCATACTCAAATACTGCTGGCTCACTTCTATGGCAGAGTGAGCACACAGTGTGCGGTATGGAACACGTTACAATAAACTGGTAAAGAAGGCAATTAGCAGGAGTGGAAAACTCCAGGTTATTTTCCTTCTTCCCACACATTATTTTAAGAAAGCACTACTGCATGACACATAACTCCCCTTGTTACCTATTTTAATCTACATTCAAAGTACATTAAGCAGGTAAGGTAGGGCAATGTTGTTCACCCAGCAGAAACTAAGTAAAGATGAACAGGAAAAAAAAAAAAAAAAGGACTAGAAGGTGACAAGGAAAGGTAGAAGTTCAAAGCATGTATTATGTTTGTCACATAATGACAGGTGAGTTCATAGACACAGAATGATATTGATTTCAAAAATTTACCTGGGTTCAGAAAGCAATTTGGCAAAAAAAAAAAAAAAAAAAAAAAAGAGGGAAAAGAAGAGGATTTCTCATTTGTATCACGTTAATGCCACTTGAAAAACCTCAGTTATGTAGAAATGAGCTAAATTGCCCTAAGTGGCTATCTTAGCCAGATCATATAGGAAAACATTGCAGAAATGATATTGTCAAACCTGCAGAAAAATATCAGATACCTGTGAAATGGGAATATGTTTTTGTTCACTAGTATGTGAAATACAGCATTGAACACTGACCTTTCTTCTGTTTTACTTAGGCTTTGTGATTACACTGTATAGCTTATACATTTAGCAAATACAACAAACTAGGTGCAAGCTAGGTAAAGAGGTCAGCAAGCGGACAGCAGAAAAGGGCAAACATATCCAAGTATGAAATCTGCATTATAAATAAGACAGCATACAAGGAGATCTTTGCATCTGCTTGGGCTACGCTAACTACTAGTCCCATCAAATTCCATTTTACATACTCCGCTGTAAAACATTTGGCATCAGACAGTCTAAATATCAGTCGGAAGAAGCAGTGTCTCTCCAAGGCCATCCTACTTATGTGCTACATGGGCCCTGTTTCTCTTAAGACATTTGCCGTAACCATACTGGTGGTCCAGCAAGAGAAACCCACCTAGTAGCCGCTTACCTTCCATTTTTACTTTATTGTTGCTGTTGATTTTCTGTTCAATCAATATACAGCTAAAGGATTAGCTTAGTTTCCTACAGAGCCAGTGGTCCTGTGGTACCCTGGCTGTGTGTTTGCCTTGCCATGTTCTAATGTTCTACGAAATTTTCACAAAGAGGAGGAGGACTTAAAGATATTTATTTCCTATAGGTTTCATAAAATGCATGGCAGAGAAGAAGGAAAACTGGAATTAGGACTTTCACAAATTCACTCCTCCCAACCATTTTTTTATCTTTTCTGGCAGCTTCTCTAGCCAAACATTGCAGGCCACATTTTGCCAATATTCTGCTGAGAAGAGATGAGAGGGAAAATGGAGGAAAATATTCTTGGTGTCTGCTGCAAACACAGCAGAATATCTTTGTATAATTCAAAACAAACAAACAAACAAACAACAAAAACAACAACATTTAATCTAGAGACATAATCTACAAACTTCATTCATTCTATTGCTTAGAGAAACATTTGTTTTTTTTTTTTCCTACAGAAATTATCTTGCTCTATTCTCTTCCTTGCTCTTTTTCCCTACAATGATAAGCTTAGCCAGCTCCTTTCTTTGTGCCTCCACGTGCAGAGGAACAGCTGCATTTTCAGGTTTACGTTGTATTCTACTGAATGCTTTCTTCTGCACTGGTGAAGAATCCGATGTTGTCATTCTTCCTTCCAAGGTGCAGCACCACTGCATAAGATGAAGAACTTGACATGTTTGAAAATCAGACAAGGATATTTTTGTCCCTGATATGATTATAAATTGAACCTTTGCAGTATGTTATTTACTTGTACATTTCCTTCACTCACTCTCTTAATGGCAGTAAGATCACAACAGCAATCCTGAATTCTGTCCATTTGTCTTATCTGGGCTCTTCTTTCCTTGCTGCTATCACTGTCTCTGATACAACACTGGCTTGCACACCTATATAGAGATTAAAATTAATAAATGTTCCATTTGCTCTCTGGCTAACAGTGCATTTATCTTTTGCTGAAATCTTGTCCGTTGCTCTTGTGAAGGATTACCTTGTAAAAATGGGGCTGGCGATGTCCTTTTACCCCAGCTGTTCATGGCCAGCTAACGTTTGCACATTTGTGGAAGTTGATGTAATTCGGCATAACACTTGAATGTTTTTCAGAGTACGTGCCTTTGTGCCGCTCATCCCAATCCAGGCAGCTCTGCATGCTGCTCTTGTATACTCAGACTTTGAGCTTTGCTTCTCTTTCTACCTACATCTCCTCTCTGAACTTTTTGCAGTGACCCCAGTGTCAGAACACTGTTTGTCTTTCAGTCCTGCCCTTGAGATTTCCTTTCCTTGTCAAATCACCACATTTTTTTGCAGATTCTGATTTTCCAAAAGTCTCACTCTTAACCTCTTTCCTTACACCCCTGTCCATAAGCCCTGATCAGGAACTCAGCCAGTCCCCTGCAAATTGACAAACCAATTCTTTAGCATCAGATCAGACACACAATTTTCTGAGTTCTTTTTCTACTCTGTTAAAAAGCTGTTTCTTGTACGTATCACTTTTCCCTGGAATGCAGGACTTGGTCCTCGAATTTCTGTAGTGCGGTATATCATAGTCATCTCTGCCTGAGTTAATGGAAAGCTATCAAAAATATCAGTCATGTATTGTCATAAAAAAGAGGCTATATTCTGTCTGTCTTCCTTATGACTGCCTCCCACTGCTGCCAGCACTATTTGAGCACATTCCCATTGTCATCCACATTTCCAGAGAGTTTCGGATAGGTAAATTGCTACCAGTGGTTCCTTAGTTCTGTAATTCCAGTGTTCAGCAATCACCGAGAGCCAAGCAATTTAGCAGCGATCCATTTATTTCAGGGTGCGAGCTCTGACTACTTAATTACACAGATCTCTAGACCACACAACTCTCTGTTTACTGATGGCATCTCTCAAAGATATGACTGTTACAGAAGAAGTAGAAAAAATGGAAGCTTTGTGATGAGAAACAGGATTCATAAGGAACTATTTGAAGGAGAAAAGATGAAAGCAAAGTCAGGTTGCAGAAGGGAGCAATAACCTGAAAAAGGAGAGGAAGAAGCATAAACACGAGTCTCACTTAGGTTTGTTTCATTGCACCCCGTGCACCATGGACGCTTCAAGACACATTTCATTGAAAAGTTGATATAAAGTATTGCCCCTACAAACAAGAATCAGTCTTACAAGAAAAGATATGGAAGATATGTTGGTTTTGTTGGTGGTGGGACAGTGTTGTTTTTGTTTGTTTGTTTTCCTTTCTAACCCCAGCAGCTCACAATCCCCCAGCCCTGGGCACCACCACAGTTTGTTGGCTGGGATTTTTCTGCTGGTTCACTGCTGAGGCAGACAACAATGAAGAATTTCCCTGAACATAGCTTTATCAACTATGTGTTTTTCACTGAAATATTTTACTCTGGATAAGTCTGGAAATCGCTGGAAGTGCTAAGCATTTGGGTGGGAAAGCAACTCTGGCCCCAAAAGAGGAGAGAAATTTGGGCCTGCAAGACATGTTAGGAAATATCTGCATGATGGAAGAGCATTGCCACACCATCCAAACTTGGGACTCACAGCTGCCCTCTGCAGCTCAGAGGGTACAGACATTTCTTCGTTTGGCAGCAATTGCACAACCAGAACCAAGGAGCACAAGGGGGCTCTTCACAGCCTCTGGTCACCAAGATGAGTTCCAGCTGATAAAGCTAATTTGACCTAATGGTGTGAAATAAGAGTAATACTTTATTTTACAGCTCTCATAACTGCCAAAAATTAGGTCACTTGTGTTATGTTCCTTATGACAGATATCACCGATGCCAGAAGTGAAAAAGTATGAGTGAGACCAGAAAAACGGGAGGATTTCAAATCAATAAAGAAAGAACTCACATTGTATTAGGTCAGAGATTGTACCAAACTTTAGGATGCTACTTCTTGCTTTACCCTCTATGTGTGTCTGATGGGGCTGCGAGCTCTCCCAGCAAAGCAATTTGAGCCCCTGGGGTGGGAGCTCTTCAGCCTGACTGATGATGTTAAACTTTCTGCTTTTCCCTGGTAGCCCCTAGGTGATAATTAAATTTATGTTCCCAGATATTTGCTCTCCCAACACAGCCATTAATTGCATACAGTAATATAATACAGTCTTAAGACCAAGTTTACTCTCTCTCTCCCCAGCATCGTTATACCCAGTAGCCTGGGATAATTCCCCAAGTCATTTTGGCACCGGTGTGTAACAACCAGTAAAAACACTGAAGGGTGGGATGATGTTTCACTGAACTCAGTGTTTGGCCAATAAGAAAAGTGGGTGCATGTGTGTGCTGAGGGACTTCAAAAGCCTCAAAGTATTTCATTTAGATGCTGGCATCATGAAATCCTTGTTTTGGAAATATTTTCTTTCATTACTGTTATTAATTCAGAGAAGCTCTTTAGATTTCTACTCTTTGGTTGGAATCTTATCTTAACATTAATGTGATTTAAAGTTGACATAAAATGAAGGAAAAAAAAAAAAAAAAAAAAGCTTGAACAAAATTCATATTCCCTTTATCTATGCACCAAAAGTAAGTAGTTTGCAGCTGAATTAAATGTTTCTTGTTGGTCCAAAGTGATTTTTGTTTTTCTTCTCTCCAGCTGCCTTTCTTCTCACCTTCATGTGTCAGTTGCAGGGATTTTCAGCACTGCAGCACCAAGCCAATCCCTTTTATTCCTCCAGCTTTACCTGAGCGTGCCCCTGCCCTAGGGAATGCACAGCTCCCTTTGCCACCCTGACAGGGTGCTGGTGGGCCTTGCCCCAGGGAGCTCCTTCTCCCTTCCTAGGTTTGCTAGGACCAAGTGGCAGCAGCTGCAGAGTCCTCCTTGGGCCAAGTGTGGTGTGATGAGGGTGAAAAGGAGGAGAGAGGGGAAGAACGGGACCCATGTTTTCCACAGCAAAACAAGCTAACAAGTTAGCTGCTAACTTGAGCCTCCACTTTCCTGCACATTTAAATCTCTCAGCAACTAACGAGAATGGAGACAAGCATTTCGTTTGCCTCCTGCAGGAGTGCTTCATCAGAGCTGTCTTCCCCAGGACACAGAGAGTGAGGAGGGGCTGTTCAGCTCGCAGACTGAATCTCTAAGTATTGCATCTACAGAAGATGCAATGATGATTTTTACTTTCCAGTGATACTTCTCTTAACTGCTCTGTGAATCAGCAAAATCAGTCACCTAACAGAGAAGGCATGTAAAGGTCCAGCAAAACTGCAGTCAAAACCTTGGAGATACTTTACTGTGCCTGCTGATGGGAGGGTTTCCTGACTGCCATCGGTATAGAAATCCCTGTATACACTAAGAATGCCACCTTTTCAATGTGATTTTCATCCAGAAAGGGAGTTCCTACAGTGTGAGTTTAGGCATGACCTAAACCAAAGAATTAGGCTTCAAAACCATTTATATACTTCTATACTTATCATGTACCCAGTTTCCAAGCCCTTCAATGTTTCACTGAAATGACAACTAATTCTTTTGGATTACCAAATCCTAGTTATCACCAACTGGAGTTATCTGTACTGATGTCAAGTTTTCCATTTTTTAAAACCAGCATGTGAAAAAGCATATTAAAAAACAACCTCTCCTGAAGACACTATTATTGTCCAAGCTATGTTTTATCTAGGAAATTTAAGCCGGCTCTGTTCACAACACGCAGGAACACATTCATTCTTTCTGCAGTGCTGAGATGAGAATGCCTTTCTGCATAAAAGACAAAGGAGGAAGAAGTGCATAACAAATTGCAACTAGATAAGGAACTTTATGTGACGAGGAGAGTGAAAGAATTTGGTGGATCATTGGATTTTCACATTGCTACTTGCATGGAAAATGGCACGGGGGCCTTTCATAACCATGAACGTTCAACACTCATTTGAGCAATCACACCTCTCACAGCTTGCTTGTTCCCTGACATTTATGCTGCCAGCATTCTCTCAGCAGCCCCCTCATTACAAATCTCTAACGCCACTTCTTGTGTCATTTAATTTTCCTGTGAAGGTCTTCTGCTCGCTGCCTTACCACACTGTTTTGTTCACGGTTTCTGATGAAATCACAGCCAAGATAATATCAAACAGTGCGAATCGAAGGAGGGGAAACCATTTAGTCCGTGGTAACTTCACAGAAAATTTCTTGCCCCACAGAGGAGGGCATTTTGATAAAATATGTCCTCAGAAGAAAATACTTTGCCCCAAGTGAGTTGAGGTGTTGCACTTTGACAAATAAAATAATTCAAAGTTGCCTCTTGGAATACAGAATGCTGTAATTCATGTTTCAGGATACAGTGGTTGGAAATGCTCTGTACATGAATACCGATCCCTGTTAGTACTTGACCCTTGGAGAGGTCACTGAATGGTAGTCTGTGAGTGGAGCCAGGAGGCTGTAAGCAGTTTCTTGGCTGAATTGATCAAAAGGACAACTTTCAGCTGTTGGCCACATTTCTTTTTCCCCGATTGATACTGTGACTGCAAAGAATTTTTTGGAGAATGTGGGACTAATGAAAAGAGTGAGACCATGAGAAGGATGAAAACGGAGAACAATTTAGCAGCAGAAATAAAGGAAACTCAAAGTGTAAAGGGAAACAAACGGCCTACAGGGAAAAACAGATTAAATTGTAATTATGTTTGAAAAGTCTTACTGATGTCTGATGAGGAAAAGGGTTAATTAGCAGATAAGGTGTGGGGGGCAGGATTTGCAAAACCGCTTTGGATGAAGAATAAAAAACTTCAACAGAAGCAAAGAAGAGAAGCAGACTACGACCCCTGTGAAAGGTGAAACAGCGGAGGCTCTGGAGATGTCAGATGCTGAGAGGCTCTCACCGTAGAGCTGATACCAACAAACTGCCTGCCCAGGCAGCACCGCTTCTCTGCATAAATACGTAGCTGCTGAAAGAGCCATCTCGGTGACACAGAGAGGAGCTGTTGTTGTAGCAAACTTCTCACGTTGAGCTGTCTGGTTAGCTCAGTTCAGGAACTTTACTTCTTCTGACTTCTAAGGAGGTTTTCATCCTCCCTGCCTCTGCCTCCCTGTACTCCTGCAGCCCAAGGGGCAACCTTGTGTTGGGACAAATTTGTTTGCTGACCTGCTGCGATCCTGTACCAAAGCCCGCGGGTGATAATCCTTGTCCCAAATCCTTGTTTGGGCTGGGGGGCTACAGGGTGGTGGCGTCAGTAAGCGAGGGTGATGCCACAGAGCAATTCCACGTGAGCCATCACGTCCCTTCAGTTGGAGGCACTCTGTGCAAAAGCCTGTGACACTCGCCTCTAACTACCCTGCAGGGAAGAAGAATCTCGGAGAAAAATAAAAGGAAACCCACCAAAACCCGCCGGCCCCTCATTCTGCTGTAACTGAAGGAAGAAACTCCCGCAGACCTTCCCTCTTTGCCAGCCGGAGCAGCGCCGGACGGCGGGGGGAGCTCTGAGCACGCCGCCCAGCCCCGGCCCGAGGGATGCGGAGCCCAGCCGGGTGCAGGAGGGGGGAGAGGGAATTAAGGGGTTTGGGGGGCTGCGGAGACAATAATTGCTGCCCTCCCTCCACTGAGAATGCGTCTTGCGGATCTGCCGGGGTTTCAGCAGAGGTGGCAGCCCGGCTTCCCGAAGAAATGAGCCGGTCAGAGCTGAACCGGGCTAAAAGACGGGAAGAAAAACTAGCACGCCTGGCATCTAAACACTGCAAGGTGCTTTGGTAAGTAGCAAAGCAATAGCACAATACAATTTCATTAGCAACTGGAAATCAGAGGCATCCTGGCTTGTTTCTGAGTACTGCATGACTGGAGAAGTGAAACCTTTACAGAATTTATCAGCCTGCTATTGAGTCTTCAGCTCCACAAGAAACCTCTTGTCTCCCCCCCCAACCCTGCAAAGAACGGTGTCTGTACACAATCAATGAGGCCCAAGAAACAAACCCTTCTGTCTTCAGAAAACTTAGCTTTTTGTTCAATGTGATAGGTCAAAAATACTATTTCAGTAATTGCCACGTAGTGTGGAAAATTTCCTGTTGTGTCTCTACAAAAACCACCCAGATTCTAGTTAAGTGACTGTGTCTTACTGTTTGACACCCTTTTTCCCTTTGTTAAACAGTATTTCCTGTTCCACACTAATTTGGGTTCTCTCACTGACCTCATCTTCTCGAGCACTTTACACCAAATGAGTGCACCATCGTTTTTTTAACCTATCTTCTCCCTTTGAAAAGGGAGAAGCCTTTCATGCCCCTTGTATGAGCCTCGCACGGCTCAGAGCTGCCTCCTGCCTCCAGCTCCTTCCCTGCATCCCACCCCGCACTCACATCACTGTCCCCCAGCTTTGCTCCTGCTGCCTGACCTTTCCTGGCAGGCGCAGCTGCTCGCCCTGATTTATTACTCCCTCACTAGCTGTGCTCGGCATATGGGGTCCCACTGCAGAGGGGGGGTGGTGGTGCCAGGAGGAAGACATTTAGCGGAGGCCCCGTGCTTCAAAGGATGGTGCTCGCAGGCACATCCTTCTGCTGCCACCAGATGCTGCACCCCTCTCTTGGCTCCTGGCTCAGTGACACTCTTTCTCTGCACGCAGCTGGGCATGGCATTCTCACGTTATGTTTTGCTGGGACACCAGGCACTTTCCTGTCTAACAGAAAAAACAGTATATGGATGATGGAGAGACTACAAACTGTTCCTTATCACTGCAGAGCCTTCTTTGTTTCCTTCGACATGCACGTTAAAAAGGCGCTCTGATTGTAGGGGGATAGTTAAAGGCTACTGAATATCTGTTTGAATGTCTCATTGAAATGGAGATCTAAGCATAACCCAGTTCTGGTTGAACAGGTGTACCCATCATAGCTGTGTTAGTGGGCACTTTGCTAGAAAACAGAAGAACACTGAGGTTCACCTGGCCCTGTTATACTTTAAGGGTGCAGCTGCATCATTCTGAGGAGTCAAGAGAAAACGCTTGGTCAGCTATAAAGAAGCATCCGTTTAGGGCTTAAGAGACCACATTTCTGACGCAAGAGACCACACTTCTGACTCAGCTCTTAGATGATCACTGGATTATCTGTTCAGGATCTTTTTCCGTCTGGATTCAGTCCACTGGAGAGGAGCAAAAAGATTAGAAAATGTTCAAAAGATAAAATTTACAAAGACAAGTTTCAACGAACTGTGTGGTTTTGATCCAGAGAAGAGAAAACTCCCAGCGGAGGACCTCCCTCCACAGGCTAGAGCTTTCTAAAGGAAAAGCCATGACTCAGTCCAGCCCGGGGTCTGCTTTGCCAATTCAGACATCACGTCAACTGGGCAGCAGGACTCCCAGATCCTCTACCTTACTCCCAAACTCCTTTCATCTCACACGTAGATTGATACACACTTGCTTAAGATGCTGAGCAGATGGTCTACTGCGTTTCTTCATGTCTACCCTGCGACCCTATTATGCTATCTGTTCTCCCACTTAGTTTTAAGTCATTGTCCAAATCACAGCAAAGAGGAGGAACATAATAATCTATTCCCCACGTCCCTGGTGAACTGAAGAAGAACCAACTTAACCGCAACATGATAGATTTAGTTTAAGACATGTAGAAAAGCTTACCAGCACTTAAGGGTGCTGGTAATTGCAGTGGAATAGATCACTTGAGGAGACTATGGAGTCTCCATCCTCTCAGGTATTTCAAAGTAAGCTGTGCAAAAAGCTATCAGGATCAAGAGTTCCTGCCGTTTGCCTTAGGCTCAGGATGATGCTGAAGAAAATTGCAAATTCCCTATATGATGTGTCCACTGAGAGGCAAGGCAAAGAAAACACATCTTCATTTGCAAAAAAAAAAAAAAAAAAAGGAAACACTGTGTAAATAGTGCTATTGTCATATTGTCACACCGAAGAGAGGTATTCAATTTCCAGCACTGTCATTCTAGTACTTTTCAGGAACGCTGAGTTTGCTTAAATATATAATGTCTAGCATAGTTTATAAATCAACTTGTTGAAATGTTATTCCTTGTACATCTGTGTCTGAAATTGATTTTCACCCTGACAGTTATAACTGTAGCTCTATAGTAACTTTTCTTTCACTTTGGTTTGATTTTGTTATAAAATATTTTTAAAGCAAAGGCTTATTATAGGCAGTAATGAATTAAATTAAAAGGAGAAAAAAGGCCACTGTAAGTCAGGAAATCTTGGTCTTTAGCCCTTAGAGATGAAAAGAAATCAGTGAGAGTTTTAAATTGCAACAAAGATCAAAAAGGAAAAAAAAATAAAACAATAAAATTGCAAAAAGGTCAGTGAGAGCGGAAATTTCATTTTGTAAATCTGTATAGCACTGGCTGTAACTTCTGTACTGAGGTTTGTTCTTCTGTAGCCATCTATCAAGAACAAAATGTAATTCTGGATTAACATGTGACAGAACAATATTGGGGTAAAAAGGAGAAGCAGCAGTGCGTTTCATACCAAATAGTGGTGAACGAGTGTTTACTGAGAAGCAAAGAACTGCTGAACCCCTGTTTTGCTGCACCGTGTGGAATTCAATCCAAGCAGATGATCCCATCTGAATTTAGACCTAGTTTCTTCTAGATGGCTATCTGTACAAGCATCTGAATACGTCTGCAAAGTGCTTGAAGATGAAATACAAATAATGGGAGGTGATTCTAAATTGCTTGGACTGTGAGCGAGCCAACCATTTCCTTCAAAACCTACTTCCTGGACAGATTCCAACCTTATTTTCAATTAAAACAAGAACAAACCAACTCTTGCTGTATTTGCTCTTCGGAGACTCCTTGTCTGCCTCAAACTGCTGCTCTCCCGCATGTGACTTCGTTTAAAAAAATGAAACACTTTTCGGCCATCTGCGTTTCTCGGCATAGCAAGCAGCCTTATGTAATCATGTTCTGCTGACCTCTCTCCTGCTGCAAGGCCGGTCCTCATAGCCGTTGCGTTAGGAGGAAATGGCAAGAGGCCTTTTGGAATACTCTCTCCCATAGCACGCTCATAAATCAGCCCTACAACTCCTACACTTCTGGGCACTGCATCCGTTGTTGTGTCTGACACAGGGCCATTCCCAGGTTTTTAAGCATGTGTCCTGATCTTGCCTTCTCAGCTGAGGATTTGTGGGAGCGGATGAGAAATTCCAAAATGTGAATTCCTTCAGAAAGCAGCATCACTCAGCTCTGGTGACGTGTCCGCAGCTTATCAGATGAGCAGCGTATTGCACGTCACCCTGAACTTTACCAAAATTAGTCATCAAGCTAATCCATAAGAACCGGGAGAAGGGTAGTGGCTGCATTGTTTGAAGGCCAGCTAAATGAGAACATATGTGCTACTGGGGAACAGCTATGTCACTCAGTCCAAATTATATTGTGAAACAAAGCTGACACAGCCTCGAAACTATTAATTTCCTGTCTTGCTGACAAACTTCAGTACCCTGCTTAAGGACTGTGAGACTAGAAACTCCCCACACCTTTCAGACCCTCTTACAATTTTTTCTAAAGGAAACCTGGAGTTGTTAGGTTAAAACTGATAACAAATAATAACAAAGGTGCTGTTACATTATAGTACAGTATTGCAACACAGGTCATCTTGCCCTTGCTATGGCATTTTCTTGGCTGCCTCTTCAACAGCTCCTGTGGTCTAAGCACATGGCAACTTCACTTGCAGCAGCAAATCCAGATATAACATAATGCAGAACAAATGTTTCTGTTCCTCAGTTTACTTCCCTCTGAAGCGGGCATATGGAAGTCCTTTCACCAGGAACCCATTCTGACGATAGATGACTGACCAGTTTCTGGTACCCTGTCCAAAGGACATTACCTCTCCTACACTTGTACCAGCCTCCTGAAGAGTAGTCATGTTTTCAGGACTACTTTGGTTCAGCTAGCCATGAAGGCAGGTAGTTCCTTGCTTCCACCTCTGACTTCTGCCTGTGAACCACTTCTCATCACTCACACTAACACATACAAGAATTGTAAAGCGGTATTTTACCCTGTAAAACACCAAGGTGTTAAAAGACTTGAACTATGTCTATAACAATCGAGTTCCACATGTGGATGGAAAGCAACACCAACCTGAAATATCAGCAGTCAAGTATTATGTCATCTTGCCTGTGGTGTTATTTCTGTTGTTATTATATGTTAAAGTAAAAATAAAAAATAAAGGTACACTGGAAGCAGCTGTTTTTTAAGTAACAGCCATTATGATGAGGAGAGCCAGTGCTCCTGGTACAGAATGATGGCCAGGTTCTCCACCAGAAACAGCTTCATTTCAAGACTACTGAAATTATTCTTAAGAGTGTTTCATCCAGGGCTTGGGGCCAGCTAGCAGGGTGGTAGGTTAAAACCAGGGTGCTTGCTAGATGGCTTTACACCAAAGCGTGCTTAGATTCTGTGTAGTGTGTTTACTTTCTGTTGTAATGGAAGCCTTGCCCCTCATGACCACACAACCACTTTTATGCAGCCCCCTCTCACCCCCATGCCCACACTTACACGAGTCAAGCAGCAGTTTGTCTGCTCATCTCTGTAGCCTGGTCACCCTACTGTGCCCCAGGACGCTTTACAGGGCAGCACGAGCTCTTTCACTGGGGATTACTCAGGAGGTAAAATGTTCTATGGGAGAGGAACAGCAACAAAATACTCCACATTCATATGGGAAATGCTGGAGGAAATGCGAGAAGGAAAGGAGTGTAAGAGGTCATAGAGGAAAGAAGATGAGGACAAGAAACTGACAGTTACCATGCAGAGGTTATATTCTACTCTTGTGGCTGCCTTTGGGCTTACCAGACAGTGGTATATGGGGAGTCCTCCTTCATACCTGGGGGAAGGGAGAAACCCAAATGCCCACAGGCTAAAATTAATAGTAGAAATCCTCAATACGATCATCTCAGTATTTCCATTCTACTGTTTCAAACTGTCTGTAAACTCAAATAGTTGGAGCACTGGAGCCATTCTCTGTTTCTGTTTTCAAAGCCTTGTTTGCACGTCTGAGTGTGAATAACAATTTTGAAATAAAAGCTGAAGTTTTAGCATAGCCATGAAATACTAGAGTCGTGAGGCTATAAAACATAGGCTTTATGTATTGTCTCTTAGGATGTAACTGCACAACAAAATACAAAGTAGAGACTCCTGACCCAGCCTGCATACCTGGAACAATTCAGCTTTTACCTTCTGCTGAGCCCATTCCAAACGAGATTTGGTATTTTTCCATGGCAAATTCCATGTCTCTTCAGGTATCTTAACAAAGAGGATATTTAAACGCTGCAATAATTTACCTAGGAATACAGCCATTTCTCCATCACTTGCTGTCTTTAAATCAAATTTGCTTGTCTTTTGGAAGATTTGCTGCATGTCCAGTAAGAGGAAAAAAAAAAAAAAGAGCTTCCAAATGGAATTTGTGGAGAGGAGTTGGTATTTTGTATGAGGCCATGTTAGATGATAATAACAATCTTTTCTAATTGTGAAATCTATTACTCTTCCTCAATGGAATTATTCTGGATTGACAACCTTACAGTTAAAGCAGAATTTCATTTTGATTTTGCAACTAAAATATCACATTACCAATTACACAAAAGGACGGAGCATTGAATTTTTAAGTTCACCCTAGCCATCACATTTTGAGTGCCTTATACCACAACATTAACAGACTAAGCGCTAATGGCATTAAAAAAAACTATCAGGCAAATATGGATTTTTTGTTAATATGTATTAAATAGATTTTTCATTAAAACAGTTTTTTGGATTCACTTTCTAATGCCTGCAGTCTCCAGGTAATCAGGCTGGAAGCACCTATCTGAGAGATGAGGTAACTTTCTTTGTATTCTGAGGCAGCTGAAATGAATAATACCTTAATCCCCTGGCTGCTTCATTTGTAACTGCTTGGTAATTGTGAAATGGCACATTACTGCTCAAGGATTAATCTAGCTCTTGCATGAGAATTCTCTGCACATACCACATCTGCAGCGGCCCTTCTCCTCAAAAGAAGGTGACTCAGTTTCATCTAAGGCATTAGGAGTCTGCACCTTCTCTGCTTCTGATTCATTTCTGAGAACTTAAAGTACAAACAAATGGCATTTCCACAGCCCTTGCTGATTCAAATAATATCTGTCCTGAAACTGCAGGTGAAGGAATGTTAATTTTCAGACCACTGAATACAATACTGGAGATGAATAAGATTATAGGTTTGCAAAAAATGCTTTAGATAAATAAAAGTACAGGTTTGCGTAAAAAAAGGCCAATATTGCGAGTTTCCTGCCAAATCTCTCTGTGGTGAAAAAATAGCTGCTTCCCCTACTGTGAGCATGAAGACATGTATTTGTTGTTATTCTTTTTTTTTTTTTTTTCTGACCACTTAAAATCCCTAAAAATAAATAAATATGGAAGAATATAAGACCATACAACCTGCTGACCCTTGTCATATTAGTCCAAAGGTAAAGAGATACAGATAAACATCAGAAGAGGATGTAAGAACCTACTGTTTCTTAATATGCCTAGGCTAACTGTACTAAATTCTGCAAAGGTGCAAGGCTGTGTCAACAGACAGAGTACTGAATCAACTAGAATATGGCTAGTGCACCGAAATGTAACTGAAGAATCATCCAAATCTGCACAAAAATTGAAATGTACGGTGGAAAAAAAGCATGTATTGCCTTTTGTTGCATAATGTTGCACGTTTACGGAATGCTCCAGGACTGGCGTATCCGAGCCATGAGTAATACCCTATTCCAGCTTTGGACTGCATAACATAAGGAACCAAATATATAAACAAACCTAGCAGAGATTTCTGATGAAAGATTAATTTACTGCACTATAATACTTTTTGCATCTCTGGTCATATCTTACATTCAAGGCATTATAGGAATTAAATCTCGTAACACTCCTCGCTACAAAGACAAAATAAGGAATCTCTTTGAGCCTCAGCAGAACTTTTATGCTTGTAGTAACCTACACTGGGGGTTAGGGCAGGGTGGGAAAATACCCTCTGCCATTCCTCTCAAGAAGGAAGACCTGCCATTTCAGAGGCTGAAGGCCAGCAGCATTTACGTCCCTTTTGCTCCCTGCTCCCCACGGGGATGTAACAGTCAGGTAGAAAGCAAAACAGCTAAGATTTACAATAACAAAACACAATGCAAAATATTTTGGACTTTTGGGAAGGGGGAAAGAAATAATTAGCAAAGAAACAACAGAGAGCAGGTAAAGGAGGAAGAATTTAAAACAGGCAGCTATATTAAAATGGGTTCTTCAAAATCCAGGGTGGTCACTTTGGGGCCCTTCCCTGGACGTCCTTTGGCCCTGTTTTGGTGGCACCATAGAGACTCGCCTGTGGAAGTTTTCAGTGAACAGGAAGACGGCTAAACACCACAGGGCTTGAGGTAACAGTTTCAATAGCCATCCTTTGGCAACTGCAAGGCCACAGCTAAAAGCAAGCTAGATGAAATCATTGTGTAAACTAGCTTCTGATCCAATCTTAGGTTGCAACACTCTAGTTTCTGTTTGTGCACCTACCGCTGCCCGACTGGCTCCTTGGATATTTGAGGCAGTATATATATATATGAATGGCAATATTTTGATGCATATTTCACTCAACACCTCCATCATGTAGCAGTCAGTTAAAAATGATAGCGTAATAATTGACGCTTTTATGATGTTAAGTAGCACTGCAACCTGCAGAAATACTTGCTTTCCAATACCAAGCTGATATACTTGTCCAATGCCTAAAATAAATTTGCTCATCTTAAAACTTCGATGGCTAGATACTTGAATTTGCTGTTGAATCATCTTATTTTATTTGCATGTGTCACGCCAAAGGTTAATAATATTTTTTCATTTGAGTAGAGGTATTGGAGATGGGTAAAGCCTGCCAATAATTCAGACGTAATTAATGTGTCTGCTTGCAAATTCACAGATTTCATATACATCTTGTCTGTTATAATGTGACTCATTCTTCTGCATACGGTCATTTGTATGGGGTGACATTTGTGATTTAATTTTGTAAATTAAACTTAAAGCAGACATGTAGCTTAGTTCCTTTGGAACAATAATTGGATAGTATATTATAGAACATTAAGGTATGTGCCCATTCTCTTTCAGCCCCATTCTCAGCAATGCAATCTATATTTATATGATGCTAAAAAATTATTGATATCAACTGCCTCCATCTGTTGTACAATGAGATACTAAAGAGGCAAACAGGCTCATGGGCAATGCAGGGAGGGACTGGAGCCTGGGAGATACAGATGTAGTTCTCATCGCTTTCCTATGCTAAGTGACTTAAACCCTTTGTGTTTCAGACCACTGCCTGTACAACATTATTAACTCTGTTTCTCTTATGCATAAAGGTACAGATAGAGACTATTTATCTTACTGAATATACACGCTGTTTGACATAGCAGGTCTCAATCTGGTTTGGAGCCTCTAGGCATGACTGTAATGGCAATATAGCAAAAGGCAATAGCAAATTCTCTATTAATACCATCATTACAACCTTTCA
Source organism: Netta rufina (assembly GCF_964035555.1). Taxonomy (NCBI): domain Eukaryota; kingdom Metazoa; phylum Chordata; class Aves; order Anseriformes; family Anatidae; genus Netta; species Netta rufina. Next base: position 115,828,884 of record NC_140123.1, read on the forward strand.
AATAATTGTAACAAGATGCCTGCCGACAGGGGCTAAAAGCATTCTCCCAGACTCTGAAGTTCTCCTATATATTATTTTTGCTATGGTATTTGCATCCTGCTTCCTGTGTGATGACAGTGGTGTCTCAGGAATTTCCTTCCCACATCCCTATTAGGGTCCTTTTCAAAGCAGAAGACTCCCCCAAATGCTTTCTGTTCATTATGTGATATGACACTGAAGTCTGAGATCAGGCCAGGGAGAGGAGAATTAAAGAAATTTCTCCTCAAGCAGGTTTTACTTTAACCTGAGCTTTTTTTTTCTTCTTCTTCTTTTTCTTTGTTTTTGTTTGTTTGTTTGCTTAGGGTTGGATTAAGTTCCTTTGAAATTCACAGGAGATCTGCCCCTGAACTGTGACAGAGAAAACTCACAAATGTGCATTGTGGGCTGAAGTTACAGGTGAAGTGCATAAAACTCTCACCAAGAAGGGAAATTTCATGCAAGGCCACAGAGGAGTATTTGAGCATGCTAATACACCTCCGATGATGTGTACAAACTTTACACCTTTCTAGACATTTCCTCACCTCTGAATTTTGAACAGCATGTTTTGCTAGGGGCAGCTACAGTTCCTGTGAGGAATATGGTTTCTTTTGATTTCTCTCAGTCTGCATTCCATATGGCTAGACTGAATGCTGCACCCCATCCTCAGCAGCTGCAAAGCTAATGGGTGTTGAAGGGACTTGCCACCTTCAGCCATTGCTCCTCACAGTGCCAGTTTTCCAGACAGCAAAGGTGGCACGAGCTGGACTATCTGATAACAGGTATGGTCAGAGCCATTCTGGGTGTTAAGACGTGTGGTAAGAAGATGCTAAATAATATCTCCAGGGCAAAATGAAAGAAAAAAAAATAAAAAAGTATGTTTCCAGTAACTCCAAAGAAATGCTGGCACTCTAAAAGTGTCAGAGTTTTGTTAAAGATCTAGCTCAAATGTAGGGTCAAAAGTTTCATTTCCTTACTGCAAAATTTAGGATTCTATGTCTCTGGTATATATGTCTTGAAGTACTAAAATCCCTCAGCCTGTAATTAATTAGCTCTAGTAGCTTTGATGATGTTTATAGAAAGAAGCAGTGGAGCTTGCCTGCGAGGCTCAACACTCTCAGTAGAACAGACCATTTCTGGTAGGCAGGCATTTTAATAGTACCACACTGCAAAACAACTCCATTGGGGTTGTATTTTGATTATTGTTAGTCTGCTGTGGAAGGCGGAATTTCTCTGAATGTGAATGAACATCTGATTAACTGTCATAAATGTGGGGATAAGGCAGGGGGAATTTTGACAAGGAGAACTTGCCTCTTGCCACACAGGGCTTGTGGTATCGCTCTGGAAGCTCAGGAGTGCTTCCAGTTTAGCACAGATATGCTTCAGGTATTGGAGATTACAAACAGTAGCTGCAGCAATGTAGAATGAAACCTATCAATGGAAGGGAGAGCGAGAGCAGTTGGAGGGCTTGTTTTTTTCAAATAGAAAGAATGGAGAGAGAAAAACAGGAAGTGGGGACAGAGAGAAAAAAAAAAAAAGTAAAAGAAAAAAAAAAAAGTAGAGCAGTATATAGAAAATGTACATAGAAGAAAGATTCTGTATTTCCCAAGTTAACAATGTCTGACTCTGCTTTTCAGACCAGTTAAACCACGTACACATTTTCGTTTGTGCTTTAAAAGCGTTCAGTTACAGGAGTTATCTGTTTTCCATAGGGGTTACCCAATTCTTTGGGTTAATTCTTCACTTAGTCATCTACTGATACAGCACAAATGCCAAATACTTCAAAGGAAATAGCAGCAGTAGGGATCAGGTTGTATCTTTTGTATTGTGCACTATGATTTTATTTATTTTTTATATAGTTGCTCTTGCAGATATGTCTTCAAATTGGCATGTAGCCCAGAGGAAAAAGAAAAAAAATATATATATTTATATATAAAAATTCTCCAATATCCTTATCAGGATTTTTTTCCCCTCACTTACTTGAATGAGGATGTTCTTTTTTGCCCTAAGGTTGCATTGTGGCACGTACTTTTTAAGCTCTCCAAGATTATGAAATAAACCCATACATTTTTTATGGGAAGTGATTATAAAAGCAAAACATTTATAGGGTTTATATACCAAATTGTAGTCTAACTCAGATAATGTGTATATAATCACAACGAAGAGTATAGAAAGGAAAACCTTGAAAATATGTGGCAGGTAAACATGATTATTAAGCAAGTTTGAGAAAAACAAGATGTTTCTTGGTGTTATACAAAAAGAAGAAAATGTTACATTACTTCATCTAGTAAATAACTTAGTGAAAATTATTCTTTTATCTCTTGCTATTGTGTCTGATTTAAATTCTAGTCAAGCCCTAGTCCTAGATGTGTTTATCTTAATTACTATGTTTTGCTACAACTCTAGATGCTCAATGACTGGATGCTTTTCCCAGTGGCTACAACTACATCAGATGCCAACAACTAGAATATTTTCTCTACAGTGCTTGTTGCCCTCTATCATCAAAATTGGTGAGAATTTTGCCATTGATTCCAAGTAGTGCAGAAGGACATCCACTGTGAAAAGCTTCAGAAATATTCCACCTCTAATCCCAATATTCAATAACTTCACAGAGCTTCCATGCAGAGCTTTCTGTAAACAGTTCTCTAAACTACAGCTTCCAGGGTTTTGTTGAACCAAACTGAAAGCAAACACAATTGGCAGAGTCAGGACGGGTAAAAGAATGCACAAACTATAGCAATGTTTTTGGTTGTGTTACATTATGTACATAAATTTACAGACATACGTACACCAGTTAATCAATCATCTCCAGTCAGAAATGTCGGGGTATCTTAAATGATATTGTAGCATGGGGCTATGTTCAGGCAATTCCTTTTCACTCTATTATAACTTTTCATCTCGAGCCAATATTAAATTCCATTTATCACAATAGGTGTCAGTAGCTATGTCATTTTCAGTAGCATCTTCCAGATAAAAACACCCCAATGTCTCTCTGCAGCACCATTAGCAGTATTGACTGCTCTATTTTCTCTCAATAGAAAGCCCCTCACAGATACCTTATTGTGGAAAAGGCATCCTCAGCAGCATTAAATGTCTTTTGAGCAACATTTGAAGGAGATGAGATTAAATACTCAGCAAGAGTTATGGACAAGGCTCTATGCCATTTTCATTTAGGGACTTTGATCATTAAGGGGATGTGCTTTTCCTTGTCGGTGATGTTTTATTGTCATTTAAGTTGGCTCCTGCCACACAAAGGAATGGAAAGTTATTAATACTTTGGCTAAAAATTTCTCCAACCATTCTTCATTCATCTCTCAGCAACAGAGCAACTGTCAGAAGCAGCAAGTTGATCTGAAGATGTATAGAGAGGACAGCTTATTTCTCATCAGTCATTTATCTTGTCCCCTTTTGAGACTGCATGCTGGGACATAGGGTGTTCAATTGGTGCCCAAGGGATTATCTCAGATCATCACTTTGAAGTAACGATAGTTTGCTATTATTCTTTTATTGCAACTGTACGAAATTTTGGCAAGTACCGAGGAGTATAATCTAACTGCTACAGCAAAGGACAAGGGGCAGCTGTTCTTTCATAGCTGCTTGGATAATTATCTGAGCTAAGTCATCTTAAAGGAGGTAGGAGTGGAATGGTGGGCAGAGGTGGAAATCAGAACATCTATTTGTTCTTCATTATGTGATCACATGTTCTTCCTACCCATCTGCCACCAATGTTAAAGGAAGATATTGGCATTTGATATAGAATTTATCTGAAGTTTTTTTTGCTCTTGGAACTCACTGCATACTGCTATTAGTGTGTCTTGGATAAATTGCTCAACTTCTGTATAGAGTATGTGATGGAATATGCCTTTCTAGTCCATTCCACTGCACTCATTTTAGTCATGAAAAGGTTCTGTCACACTGAAATGACATCTATATTGCTGCAGTCAGAGAGAGAAAATGTATATGATATACCCTGACTTCAATGCCCAGGCAGTCATTGAGAAGAACTTCCTTTCTGGCCTCTGGGAACATACCTCCATTAACAGAAAGAAAACAAAACCAGCCTGAAAACAGGCAGGGCCAGAGACTCAGGAGGCAGTAGTAGGCTGAAGAAGAACAGTTTTTAGTGATTATGTAGTCCTTACTCCTGTCTTGAACTGCAGTTTTGGGACCCAGACCTCTGCCAACTTCTGATGGATTTGTGGCCAAATAGATCACTCATGATATTATGGCATTTTTTACAACCAGGCAAGAACAAGAAGCACAGACAAATATAACCTTTAATTTAACTGTTACAAATGATTTGTTTACTTTCAAAACTATGTAGGACCACTTCTTTGTAAAAACAGATTCATCCTTCTGTACATAATAAGTGATTAAACTATTATCCACTCTGTTATGGTTATTCTCCAAGTCAAAGGAACACTTTATCCATCTCAACTGGGTATATCATTAAAGAAAGTAGAAAGTAACAGGAAAGTAACAAGGAACAGCCCCATCCATATTCATGTATATGGGGAGTCCTGAAAAGTTGTATATTGGAAGAAGAATCTTTTTTGTTTGTTTGTTAATGATCCCAAGCACTAAGTTGCTTTGTTCAGCAAATGGGTACATTCTGCAATCAGGTACAGTGCAACAAGCATTTGACTCTCAGCAAATGTTATGTTTATGTTCATTTACCAGAGATAATGAAGTATGTAAATTTAGATATGAGCATAAGATGAGTCTCATTGGCTCCTGGCAGATCAAAAGCAGAGCGCTGCCAGAATTATGACACCCTTCCCTGCCACTATCTCCAATTTTCAGGTTATATCTCTCCCAATTTCATCAGAAATTGACTCTATGGGGTACAGAGAAAATTGTGAAAGAATGCTCTAAAAATATATGCAGTGCATTTTTACCTTATCCAAATACCCATATACTTTTTGAAGCTTGGAGTTTCATAACCATTGCACAGTTCCAACAGTTATTGCCAACAGCCAGCAATGACATTTTTTGAGTGACGTGCGTGTTTGACAGTTACTTTATGGACACATTTGCTCTTAGCGAGACAAATTTTCAGATTAGATACAATTGCATCAACACGCAGACTGCAGCCGAGGACAAATCTACCTCGCTGTGCTTCCCAGCTGCCTGTTAAACTGCAGCACTGTGCAGTTAGTGATACACAATCCAGATGCTTGGGAAACTTAGGCTATACTTAGCTTTGAGTACCACGCTTTAAGCACTTGCCCACCCATCCCTGCCAACGTGAGTTTGCATGCAAAATGACCTTAGAGGCATCTGAAAAGCTTGTTGTCTCAGCAGCTAGTTTGTAAGCCTTAGCTGAGAATGAAAATTCCTCCTTAGTCCCAGCTTCACCTTATTCCTCTCAAAAATAAACAGTAAGTAGTGAAGGGAAAGAGAGACACATACGGTATGTGTTCCTTCTGTGTTTGTTCTGGGTTTTCCTCCAGGTCCTCTCCTTTGTGTCCTGTCTCGTCCTCTGCTCATGCTCTCTGAAGGTACATAAGTAGAAAGGTCAAATGTTAGCTGCTTACCCACTTTGCTGGAAGCTCTTTAAAAAAGTTTCCTCACGGAGCTTTGTAAAAATCCAGCACCTTTTGCAGCACCAATATTTTGTTTCTTTGTTTCTTTTGAAACTCAGATGACACTCAGGAAAGGAAGAAAACACACCAGCTGAATTTAAAACCATTGACTGAATTTAAAACCACATTGCCAGTATATCTTGCTCCAAGGAAAGCCAGTCTCTTTCGATGCACTGGAAAACTTCCAGACTAATAGCTGTAATTAATAGCTGAAGTAATCGCATCCCATGCAACTGCAGCATATGACCCCTTGTGAGCATGAATATATTTTCCTTCTGGCACCCACCGAGAGAAATATCACCATCCAGAAAGCTCAGAGAGTCTGTGACTCCTGACCGAGGACGATCACGGCAGCGCTGTGGATGGCGCCTCATGGTGGCCTCACAGGCCACAGGCCCAGGCCTCCCTTCTGTGACGGGTGGCAGGCGCTTGGTGAGCCTGGGCATGGCGGGTGACACCGTCTGTGGCTGGTGACTGCCTGTGGTGGTTTCAGGCTGTGAGGAGGGCAGGGCTCTGGCACAGCTCTCCTCAGGGCTTCCACCCATCCTCAGGAGGTGACCCCTGCATGCAGGGCAGGCCTTTTAAAATAAAGCTCCGGACAATTAACACCGAGGCAGCGTCTTCAACAGTGAAACGCTTCCACTTCCCAGGAAGCTGCAATGCAAAACAAATTCTTTGTGGCATCACTACTTTGGTCAGACAAGAAAATAAACCTTGAGGCCACAGCCAAAAGGGATTGCTTGACCTTTTGCTCCCTCAGAGAGCCAGAGGTGAGCTTCCAGGGGCCACAAGGGCTGGCAGGGTCCACCACAGTGTGGGGTCCAGCCCCTCAGCCATCCAGTGTGACAGGAAGATTTTATTTCCCTCGTAATAGTAGGCATACCTGTTTTGTATTCTGACCATATAGCAGAAATAGGCCAGATAGTGCGTTTTACACACCTTTGTCACAAGGAGAGGGCAGCTGTGGAAATCAGCCCTGGATATGGCAATTGAAAGGCAAGAGGAAGTCAGCAATAAAGCAAACTACTCATTTGAAACAGTCGCAAAGCCTGTGAATTTATGCTTTATCCTTCTTACACATTTCATTTAACTGGAAAAGAGCAGCCTGCCTGGAGAAAGTTCAGATGGATAAACAAGCACACACAGGGTTCAGTTGGGTAAGTATAAGCAAACTAAGCTTGATAGCACTCCCAGTTAAGCCACTGCAAGTGACTTGAGCAGTGACAAGTCAAAAGTGTGCAGAGGAACCCGCTGAACAAACCAGGCAATAGCTGGGTGCTCTGAGTTCTCACTGCGCAAAACCAAAATGCAGTTGTGTGGGATGCAGTAAGATGCCACTTTGACCTGCTTTTTGTGAACTTGAATGCATCAGCTTTATACTTCACAGAAAAAAAAAATAATAAAAAAAAAGTGGGGTCATTTAGCTTGCTGACATTTATACATGATCTTTGTATGACACGCCTGTACTTTCTTATCCTGCCTTGGCTTTCCTCCCACTATCAGCGTGAAATGGTTTTGTTCATATATTTATTTACTTTTAACTATTTTGATATCTTTTTTTTTTTTTTTTTTTTTTTCCCAGAAATAAGTACACTGAATAAAATGTCAATAAAAAGCATAGCTGCAAACCTCTATCATAGTAGATAGACATCTGTAAGCCTTAGCCTCCACGAAAATTTATAATTTTGTCTGTAGGTCACTTTTGCACATATCCATACCAATAAATTACATGGCCTGATATCTATTAAAAAATAAAAATAAATGTTCCAATATCCTGGACTAACTGATGATTAAATGGAGTGGGGACAGATTTGCATTGTTGATGTAATCTGTAGATCTGCATCTGCATCCTGATAAATCAACTTGTATATGTTGATCTGCATGCTGATACACATTATGTGGACTGTGGCAAGACTCTGCACTCTTGTAGTGAAGTTCATGTTGAATTTGCTGATAGCTTTGCATCTTTCATTTCACAGGGGAAAAAAAAAAAAAAAAGTGTTTCTGATGTTTTATGTGAAGAATCTCCTATTTCTGAACGTGGGCTGAAGGTGATTGAAAATCCACAGCAGTAGCAATAGAGTAAAGAGCAAACACAAAGCCCTTTGGCACTCTTAAACCCAGTTCTTTCTAGGTAGAGGAAACATGAGATTAACTAATTTTGTGAAGACAAATTATCTCTGTGCTACTTTAGACAATACATTGTGGAAAGATACTGCAGTACCAGTGGAAGCTGCAAATTCACCTTTGCATTATCCTGATAATAAAGTGCATAGAGGTATCAGAGACCTCGGGTGACTTGTCCATTTTCTGGTGTGGAATTGATTGTGGTCTAGAGTAAATTTTCCCAGCTCTTCCACACTGTATCCACACAAAAATAAACAGCTGAGGCATTCCTGAGATATGGTGGTATCTTCCGAGAAAAACAGTAGTTCAATCTATGGTAGATTCAAATCTGTAGTCTGTATACCCCTTTAGGTTAATGGAGTTAGAGTTGTGGAACCTGCTCCTTTGGGTTTGGTTCATATCCCTTCTATTGTATAGAAGAAAAAGGGTTTGCTTGCAACATGGTATAGATTCGGTTGAGAGCAACCTCTGACCAGAAACTCTTTGTGCCTGACTGCGAAACTTAATAAAATAAAATAAATAAAATAAAATAAAATAAAATAAAATAAAACAAAACAAAACAAAACAACAACAAACACATACAAAATGAGAGGTTTTGAGAAAATCTATAATCATGGGGACATTTCTAATAATCTATTTTGAGTCCTAAGGTGCCTTTCAATAATTAGTTTAGACCAATACCTTCAGAAATACAATGAGACAATTTCCCCCAGGACAAATTGCTGTAGAGAAACACAATTGCTAGTTCATTTGTTAGCTTTTGGAAATAAAAGTCTCAAGTAAATAGACTTTTTTGTAACCCTAAAGAGATAAGAAGTCAAAGATACAAGCATGATTAGGTTTGTGCTTTATTTGTAAAATTTCATCATGGTAGCCTTCTGAGCAACAGGCTTATGCAGTCGTATGCTGTAGCATATTAACAAGCAGAATGTATTCTAGGGAATATAAACCTGTTTCCTCTATTGACGTATATGCAAGTGTAAAAGACTACCATGCAGTCTTCATAAGATACACGCCCTGATTTCTCAGAGCTTAAACAAGAACACAAATCAAGCCTAGCCTCAGAATGACAAATGGTGGCAAAAGGTGAATATAATTTTACTCCTAACAAATGAAACCCAGTGATTTACAGTGTTATGCTTTGGATGTAGAGCTAAGACATCTCCCATCAATCATCCAGAATAAACCCATTATTTTAGAACACATGAAGACAGACAGACACGGTAGAAACTTCAGCAAAACTTATCAAGAACACAAGTGCAGGAGTTTAGGCAGCCAACAACAGACCTAGGCCTACCTTAGAAGTTATAATTTCATGAATGCTGTAGATCCATGCCCCTACAACAAAATAACTGCAAGTAATGAAATTACCAGACAAATATTTGGCAGCCAGAGGCCAATGATCTTGCCCTTAAGGAAGATCAGGCCCTACATTGATCAGGTTCTCTATTATTTATAGAAGTCCATTATATGTATGAATATATTTATATATATATATATATACACACACATACTTAAAAAAAAAAATACCACTTCTTGTCTATGTTTTAGTCATTTACTCTTCAATACGATGGTACACAATCATAAACAGTTTAGGAAGAATACACGGAGAGAGGACTTAATAGACTATCTCCAAGTTTACAAGCTCATAAATATGTTCCAAAAATGAGACTAAGTGAACCCAAATCACAACATTTAAAACCTTGAATTTTAATACAATTTGAAAAATTTGCTGACTTCTTCACTTCCTACTTTCACTCCTTTAATTGGATTCTGTTTATTAGCACTACATGATGCAAATGGAGGAGAAGGGCTGTAAAACGCTGAGCTTTTCTAACCAACCGAGAAAACAGTATTATACATCAGAGTATATAAGAAAGTTGCAGCAAGATAAACTAATCTGATAAGATGAGATGAGCTTGGGAAGTAGGTTACATTGAGGTAATGCTCCTTCTTAAAGACAAATGCAAGGTAATTCAAGGCAGCTCACCCTGCACCAAAAGGTTAAGCAATAACTTTATTGACAACATTCCTATAAGCTCAGATTCTTTTAGAGCTGTTTCACTTCCAGACAGCCTTCATGAGAGGAAAAAACAGAGCTTAGAAGGCATTTGAGTCATTGGCCTGCCAGGTACTCACAGCTCCATCAACTTCTGTGCTAGCCTAGGATGCAGTTTGAATTTGCAGGGAGTGCACAGTAAGATACATTAACCACCCTACCCCTCCTGCCTCATAAAATGCAATAGCACAGCCATAAATAGATACCCTTTATCTAAATGTGTTGTACAGCTTTCAAATATATAACTGAATCTCATTTTGGAGGTGGGGGTAAGAGGAGCATCAAATACGCTAGCTCAATAACTGTAAGTTAAAACAAATGAGGGAAAAAAAAAAAAAAAGCAATTATTTCCCACTCCCCTCCCTCCCCACACACCTTTCCCGGAACTGTGAGATTTAGTATACCAAGAAATAACATCCGAGTTAGAAACAGGAGCTCAGAAAGATATGGCAGAACATATGGCATGAAGAAGGTGCTAAACGGCAGAATTTAAAAATTATGTGCAAGATGCTCCATAAATAATCCAACCCAAAACACAAGCTGTTTTTTAGCAGGCTTCATGGAAGTATATGCACACACTAAAAAGATACATTTCTTCCTTCACAAATATCCTGTTCTAGTGCCACCCTGAATGGCGTGACATGGAATTAACCTGCGTGTAGGAGGAGCTCAAAATCAAGCTGATGCTAGCTTGGCCAGACAATGCCATTGTTTCCATTTTAATCCACAACAGTGGGCAATATTCATTGAAGAGAACAGCTCTCAGGGTGTATTGCATCTATCAGCCCAAATGATGAGTTTTGACAAAGAACAAAGTCACTGCACTTCATCGCTACATTGCTCCTGCATACAGACCTTCTGGACACACTTCAGATGAAGCCTGGTTGCACATTTCCAAATGAACTAAACAGGCGACACTGATGAAAATCATGCTGCTAGACTTTCACTTAAGGTAGCAAATTACTTGTGCATAACTGCCTTTTAGTTGACATCAGTTGACTGGAGTCTCTTTCTAGGCATTTTAATAATGTAATCACAGGCACTTAACAACAACAAAAAGACAGGAATCCATTTAAAATCTAAAACTACCCAAGCTCTTACATGCTGCTGAACGCCACTGAGGAAATCAGTTGACATATGAAGCATTGCAGAATGCTAACAAGAAAGGAAACAAAGTCCTTTGGAGCACGCTATTAATTCTCATGTGAGGTGCCACAAATTTATCTACTGTCCACACAAATGAGACAGAATCTTACATTTCCATCTATCAATCAAAAATCAATTTCCTTTCTTTGAGTGGAGTGAAAACAGAAGGATGTGGCTGAAAACTTCACACACTGAAATCTTATCACAAAAGCAGTTACTTAAGTTAGGTTAGCCAGGTTTGTGATTCAAGAGAACATTTTCCCCCAGAGTTCCCTTATTTGGTCTGCTTTTGGGTGGTACTCAATGCACAGCTCATAAAATTCAGCACAGTATGTAACATACCATTTTATTGTGAACATTTAATTTCACCTTGAAGGCATCCCTTTAATGCTAGTGTTTGGGGGACTTATTTGCTTTCATCTGCACAAGCCTCCAGCTGATAGCCCTGCAGTAAAGCCACAACCTTCCTGTTTCATGATTCTCACTTCAAATCATTTTGTGCAGTGGAGAGATGCTGACAGAACAAAGAAAAAAAGAAAAAAAAAAGTTGCACAAAAGTGTCTTGACAAGGACTCAGACAACCAAGGCCATGATTTGTCTCTGAACTTTCTCTTCTCAATGTCTCATTGAGCATGGATGTTTTTCCTTTGGCAAAAATAATACAATACACTGGCATAATCTTTATAAACTGCTGATATAACCTAGGTCTAGAATACATAGCATAGACCCTTGCATGTTTTAGAAAAAAAATGCCTGAGGAGACTGGATGTTTTTACATATGATACTCTGTTTAGAAGCAAAAGGTTGCATTTAGCATTACTCATGTACAACACTGCAAATGTTGTTGGAAGCTCTAGAGAAAAGAGACATTATCTGGGGACTAGGAGTAAACCAAATTAATGTAAGGTGGCAAAAGGAGCAAAATGAAGGAGGAGGAACAGCAGGTAGCAAAAGTAGACAAAGATGCAGTCAAAATATGACCTTCAAGAAAGCACATGCTGGTGCATAAATACTCATTCTGCAGAGTGCTCACTCTGCCAGCGAAGGTGACTCCTCACAGGAACTGCAGGTGCTGCAGGACAAACCCTCCAGGCTCTCTCTCCACAGTGAAAATCATCCACAATGGTACAGAGGGCTCAGCTGGCAGGTTGTGTCAGTGCCGTGGACTGAACTGGAGGCTCTTGGTGCTGGGTCATTAAACCCAGTCCCTCTCTGTGCAAGCATCACAACATAAAATCTTTCCACAAGACACCTGAGACCTCTCTTCAGACCAGGTGGGTAGTTTATGGGTGCCACCCCTATTGAAAGGCTGTTGACAGACTGACTTCTGTGAGGGTTACACAACTTCCCTTCACTTCTAACCTTAATGTAATCACACATGATTTATACGTGCTTCTTCCTCTCTCTTATATAGCCCTGTATTCACTGACGGTGATCAATCTCCTCTCATCCTTCATTAGATTATCCAGGTCAGTAATCATAGATTTCCATTCCCTGTATTATTCGAGTAGCTCTCACTTGATCCAGGTTTATTTAATCGTACCAGCTGCTGCAGAGCACATCTCTCTACACAGTATTCTGAATAAGGCTTCAGCTGAGTCTCTCAATAACTGTTTCTACTAGCAGTATCTCACCTGAAACTGCCTGGTTTTGCCCTTTCTCCAGCTCCTTCAAAGTTGTGCAACATCATCATCCTTGGGCTGTGTCAACACGGCAGTGTATTTGCTCCTTCCTCATTTTGTGCCAGGTTTACTTATGAAAATCCTAAACAAGATTGGTTTGGAAACCCATCCTTAAAGAACACTGGCAATTACATCATTCCATCTTAAATACTTCATTCAACACCCTTTGTCATCTTCCTACTAAACCAGGTATTTTCTCATTATACAATTCCATATCTTCTTCAGCTGAATCCTTAATTTCATATTCTGTACCCTGTCAAATGCTCTTCTGTGTCTTAAAGAACACTTGTTAAATTTCCTTTGCCTAAAAAACAGGTATCTTATAAAAGAAAAAAGAACAAAAGCATATATGTTATCATGTTATGATCTTCCATTGATGAATATATGTTGCATTTGATCCTATTTTCATTTGTTTCTATACATTCTATTACTCTTCCCTTCAAAATGTGTACAAAGCCATACACACAAATACACTTAGAGAGGCCTGCAGGTTTTTGGACTGCCTTCCCCTTGCCATTCAGTTCCTAAATATATGCAATACATTTTTTGTTCTCTATACATAAAAGCTCATTATGACTTGGCTTGATTGTACTAGTAGAAAATCCTTCTGCTGGACAGCCATTTTCATATGCCACTTCCTTCAGTATCTAAAGTGAAGAGTCTTTATGAGCTGGAGCGAACTGAGATCACAAAGTTTATTCTCCATATCCTAGCTGTGGAAATTTCCATTCCCCTCTTTCCATTAGCCATCTCCTTTATCCTTTTCTTCCTTCTTCCCTCACCCAACTTCAATTTCAAAGAAAATAAAGAAGAACATTTAAAATGGAGAATGAGATTGGCTTTAATTCTATCCCCATCCTCACTGCAGTTTCCTTTTTTTATTTTCCTTGTTCTTTTTTATTTGCATGGTTGAAAAATCTTTCACAATTTGCTTAAATTTCCTTGACAAGATCTGTCTCAGTTTGACTTTTGGCAGTTATCGTTTTACCCCTGCACTTCCTGACCTCTCAAACTGCAGCTTTAACACCAGTTCTGACATATGTTCTCACTATGTTCATACATATGGGTAATTCATCTCTTCATCTAAATTCCTTCCTTGATAGAAACTAAAACTGATTGAATTCTAAAACACCAAAGAAGGAGTCATGAATATTTTCATAAATAAAAACACCACATTCAGATCATTGCTATTTATAAAATCATGTTATTTGATACTGAGAAACATATGCTGATCAATAAATATGAATGCCTGTACTTGCAAAAATGTCTGTGATTCTTAAAATATCAAGAAACATCAATGCTGTGCATGAAACATTGTGTTTTTTCCTCCTCACAAAATTAAAATTCTCATATTTTAAGAAGTAAAAGTTACTGTATAGTAACTTAAATTAAAACAAAACAAAGAAACAAAACAAACACACACCAACACACAAAACATGCATCCAATAAGGATTTTTAACCATGCATTGCATGATTAGTTAAAATACAAAGTTTCTAAAGTAGAAATTAGGAAATGGAGCCCACTTGAGCTACTTCCAGCATAGATACTGACCTTAAATAAAGCCGGTGATGATAAAATGGGTGAGGAAAATATAGAAATAAAAGCAAAGAGTTTGAAATATATTGGCAAACACACTAAGTAGATTAGGCTAGACATTAATATGGTCAACTGTGAGATTTTCTATTATGTTTTCTTCAGGAAGTGGTAGAGCTTCTGGTCTAAGAAGACCTACTTTTTGTGATCACCACCTTCTACACTTCAAAAATAATCAGGGGCATTAAGGTTAACCTTTCATTAAGGTTAACCTTTTTTTTTTTTTTTTTTTTTTCCCTGAGGAAACTTTACCTTTATGAAGCTTTCCAACAAGTCAGTGGCTCCAGTTCCTGTGTTAGAGACTAGTGTTATGCAGTTGCTGATAGATCTGAAGCAAGGCTACGAGCCATATAGCCTGTGCCTTGTACCCGTGCCCTAACCACTCACTGAGCAATACAACCGTATTGAGGGGAGCTGGAAAATAGCTGCTGGTGAGAGGTTGTGCTTATCGTGAAACACGGTAAGGGGAAAGAGTGAGTAGTGCAACAACAGCTTAGGAAATTAATTTGAAACAGAAGCTGCTCCCTTCAATGAGGAAATGATTTAGCATTAAACAAACAGTTGCCTTAGTAACTAATGTCTTACCCTTTCCCTCCCATCACTTTGAACATAACCATCTCCAAACTCAGTTTTTCATCACCTTTTCTGTTTGCTTAACTGGTCTTCTTCAACTGTCAGGCAACCAAATAGCTTGCAGTGAAATTTAAGTCTCTTTTCTTTTTGTGAACTGCCCTAAAATGCTAAAGGGATTCCACGACCTGATCCTCAGCTTCTGTCAGTGACAGCTTACATCAGATGTGGCTCTTTTTTTTCCAGGCTTTGAGTAGATAACAAAGGCATTATATCTAAGCAGACAAGCAGATTTCTGATAAAAAACAGAAGCATCAGGTGTCATGTACTCATCAGGTCTACATACGTGTGGCAGAGTTTCTGAACATCAGTTCCTGAAAAATGCACCACACAGGATGAATAAACACTATAGCACATTTCCCTTGACATTTACCTGGTACTGAGCAACCAAACAACTTTGAAAATGAAGGAAGAACAAATTCTTGGTACACGGTTGAAGAAAAATTCTAACAGATGGCGTTATGCATTATGTACCAGCAACTACATCTACAGTATGGGACAGGTGTGCTCCGCAGCATGTCCTCTAGCTCTGGTGCTCACATATCCATATGGGCAACACAGTCAGAGCCTGTATACTCCTCCTATGCTCTGCAGCTGGGCTTAATGCACAGTTGGGAAAATAAATAAGGGAATGATGTTCCTGGCTCTTAACTTCTGACATGCTTAGGAGGGAGCTGGGACACTGACATTTTCTGTCAGGGAACATCTCTTCAAATCCATTTTAGATATAGCCAGAAAGAATAAACCTACAAATAGCTGATGAGCTAGTCCAGACTCTTTTGGGGATGACATTACATAGCACAAAGCTATAAAGCTGCCACTGCATAAATAACTTACCTATTTACTTATACCTTCCATGAGAAAACACGAGAATATCCATTCTTTTCCAATACTGTTCCTTATTCTGTGGGATGGATACAATTTGGGTATGCTCTATGTGTCTTCTTTTGTCTCTGAAAAATATAAAATGCAGATACCATTGTCCTGAGCAGCCATGAACCCAAACACACTTTCTTGTCTTGAATTTCATGAAGCTAAGAACTACAAAGCATTAACTCCTCTCTGATATGGAGGGCCTTAGCTGCTAATGATCATGGGACTCCAGCCTCAGAGTCAGTTGTATTAGAAAGCCAGAATCAGCAAAAGAATTCCTCGTATACAGCCTGTGCTAGAGATTGCTCCTTGCTCCTGTCCCCCGTGACAATGACTCCATTTTTTCCTGTATCAGATTTAAGTCCAAAATTGTCTGAAACTGTCCATTGATGAATCCCGAGAGATCTGTCTACTCTACCCTAATTACAAGTCTGGACATTTATACAAAAAACAGGCACAATTTTTGGTGACCCATCTGCTTTTCTGCAGCCTTGACACATAGCTGTACTATCCTCAAGACAAAGAGATTGAGTATAAAATACCAACACAAACCCTTTTATTTGTATGATTATAAATGCTATACTATATTCAGTCAAGTATGTTCAGTGCCATGGAACAAAAAGACATAATGCTAAAAGGAGAAAACTCATCATTTGAGAAGAGAAACTCTTCCCCTGCCTAGACACAGAACAGATCTGTTTCCTTGAGTAGGATATGGGAAGGAGGGCCAGGGACAGAAGGAGGACACTAAAGTTACAGTCCAGTGATCTGATCCTATGCAGAAAACTCAGTGGTCTTAAATTGATGTTCCAGGGACAGCACATTGATTCATTAAGTTTTTCTGATGTTTCAGTAAGACAATACCCATCAATCTTTAACACCGTTCGTAGCCCTAGGGGTATACGATTGGATATATCATACATCCTGGCACATCAGACACCTTTGTGTAGGCTGCAACCTTCAACAGAAGGAGAAATTACCATTATGAAATTGCTCCATCTAAAACTGCCAGTATTCTTGCAATAACCAGTGGTGGCAGCAAAGGCAGCTCGAGCAATGGTGGCAGACACTACAGAAGGAGCATCAGAGATTACACATTTGACTGCATCTGACTTTTTTTTTTTTTTTCCCCTTTAGGTAACCCCAACGTGTTTGATGTACTTTAACATTAGACTCTTTTTGAGGGAGAGAAAAGAGAAAAAAAGGCAAACAGGAAATAATGTGAACACTCTGACATGCAGCTGAACACTGCAGACTGGTTCTGGAGAGGTTAAGACTCTGTTACTTAAGCAGAGTGTTTGTATAAAGACTCCAGTACTGAAAAGCACTTTTTTACCTCTTATGTGCATTATTTTAATTATAACACAGAGCTGATAGAATATTAGTCAGAAGCAGTTGGAAAAAAAAGATCACACTCATTTCTTTAGTGTTAAAGCCATTAACTTAAAATAGTTCATAATTAGTTTTAGTCTGATGGTGTAAGAGGGGGTGCATTTCTTTTTTTAATAATTCCTTTTTTTTTTTTTTTTCCCTCTTCAAAATCGACAGCTTAAATCCAGCACAAATACTTCCAGACAGCACCAGGCTCTGAGACAGTCAGTCAAGATGAGTTTTTCAGCCAGGCAATTACTCAGCCATTTTGGACAGCTTCTTGCACAGAATTCCATTCCACAATTATCCAAAATTAATTAGAGTTAAAATTGGTGACGACCAGAAACAAAATCAGAAAAGCTGTGGCCTGACATAAGACCATTTTTTGGGGAAAAAAAAAAAAAAAAAACTGCTCAAAAAATAGTGAACAGACTCAACCATTTCCAACTAAAATGACTTGCAGAGAATATGTGACAGTTCCACACACTATGAAAATTAATTTTCCTAGATGGCCAGTGGGTAAAGTTTCATGTTACAAATCAGTGGTGTTTCACCCATCTGTTTGTACTTCAGGAGAACTTGATATCTTAGATCTTATGTGAGCTCACTGAAATTAAGGGAGTACAGCCTGAATTGAGCCTGCAGGATCAGGATTTATTAACATGAAGAAGTTGTAAGGTTTGTTTCATGAAGGATTTTCATTTTTTGCTACCTTACCAGTTTCAGGACAGGAATGAAGCTTGAGTGTTTCAAAATTCTCAAAGGAAAATGCTCAAAGACTAACATATTCAGAGTCAATTGATTTCTGTATTATTATACCGTGGTACAATCCTGAAACAAAATACAAATTCAAAAGTCATTTCTGGGGAAAATCTAAACCAAGTCCTTATTATGAGAATACTGCATTATGATGCTTTGTACGCAATGCAGCAAATTTACCCATTTCATTAGAAGTTGTATTTTTGATGGAATTTTGTCCCAGCAGGTTTTCTGAGCCAGTCTCTACTATTGCATGTTTACAGAAAAACAACAAATAGAGACAGAGTGGCTTTGGGGTGATGGAATTCTAATGATTTTCACCAGATATGCAGGCTGTGGAAGAGATGTTTGGAACCATGATTAATAAATGATTAACAAAGAACTAGAATTAAGAGTTCAGCTGATACAAATGTGCATTCATATGGATTTATGATTGCACTTTTATAGGATGTATGTGTGCAAGAGAAACAGGAGCAAGTTACGGGCTATTTATATAAACACATAAAGCACGAGGCATAGACCCTTGCATCGCAGAGTAACCCTCCCCATCGCGAGGAGAGGGTTAAGAAGAAATGACTTTTATTCCCTGTCACTCACGATGATTAAAGCACTTTTCTCTACAGCAGGCAATGCTGGCTGCCCTCACGCAGACTCCTGGAATGAGAACAGCTGCTGTGAATAAGACAGGGTGAGATTTTCAGACCCTCCAGGAGGCATGTGCTAGGGAGCCGCAGCAGTAACAGGGCGAATAATACAAATGAAAAAGATCTGGTAGGGTGGAGCTCTGCCAACAAGCAGTAGCAAGAAAGAGCTTACTGACAGTGGGGTGGGACAGGAACCCAGGCTAACAATAGAAGTGGGAACAAGATATTAGGAGCCTGGAGAATTGGCTGGAGTTTCACCAGATCCCATCTCGCTTGCCTCACTCCCCTGACACCTTCTATAGGTGCTCTGGCCACAAGCAAACTGGCTGGAAAGGCAGAAAGGATCTCAGTTAAGCCTAGGGATATTGATTCAAAAGAGGTTTTATAGCCATTTTCTTGGATAGCTGCTCCTCAGCTACCTTCCCGAGTGATTCGAGAAAGCTTGCCAGATTAGTCAGTGAGACAGTGAGCTCCGCTTCTCTTTCTGTTTGTGTTAAAGGAAACTAGTGCTGTCCTCTGCCTGCAGCATTTCAAAGACCAATAGTTTCAAGCTCTTTAGAAGGATCGGTCTTTACAGCGTGCTGTCCCAGGGACCTTCTATAAGGCTCACATATAAAATAATGCAAAGTGCAGTCTATTAGTATAACAACCACAACTCTTTCTCACAGTGTTTCTGCTCTGGATAGCCTCAGGATAAGGTAAACTAAAGCAAGGTTTTACAAGACTCATCATTTAACCAGTTCTCCATCTCTTTATTTCTTATTATTTCTTTCCAGGTTAAAATAAATAAACTATCAGGAGTGATACCCCATTGAAAATAAGACCTGTAGCCCTGATATGCACTGCAAGGTGAATGCAGATAACAGAAGCAATAAAACGGAAAGAGGGATGTAAAAGGCTAAGGGAAAAAAACTGTAGTGCCAGTATAACTTTATATTCAGCTACAAATCAGGATCATGTAAGAAGCAATTATTTTCTCTACAGTCAAAATCCTAGTGTTGGAGATTACTTCAATACAAGCTACAGAGTATTTAAAAAGAAAGGTTTGAAAGCCCACAGGGTATAAAAGCATTTGTATGATTTGAAGAGACATGACAAGCTTGCTTATCAGGATGATTTTCACCAAAAAAAAAACCCTAATTTTTGAAGCATAAACTATGTGCCAAGTAAAAGCCTGTAATACCTCCCCTGTATCTAGGAAAACCCATCTGACCTTCACATCTTTTGTACATGCATTCATCTTATATTTTAGAACAGAAGGCCAATGATATTATAGTCATCTTTGAAGCTAAAAGTTTGCGTAGCTTTAATGTGTAGTAGTCAGATCTCAGACTTGTCCATACATGATAAGCTAAACATCCAAAGTAAAGAACATAAACAATTATGTCTCCATTGACTCAAGTGTGTAACTGTATAAAGAACATCTTCATCATTTCACAATTTAGGCTTCTTAAACAAATAAACCTGGGCAAAAGTAATTTTTATTACCAGCAACCATAGGCATCTCGCCACACGTACTTTTAGCAATGTTAAACACAGGTCCTGTGATCCTCAGGAGGGGGCTTTCTGCAACTCAAATTGAGCCACAGACTGTAATTTGCCCAACTGAGCCAGCCACAAGACAGCAATTTGAAAGAAAATATAAAAGATATAGCAGAGCCATGCTGTGGGCCAGCAGTCATGAATTCTATCTCCTGATATCAAAAACAAGACAAAAGCCAGCTGTCATAAGAGACAGGCAAGGTTGGGCCACCTTCTTTGAAGCACAGTGCCATGAGGATTTCTCATTGGACTTCTCTGGGCTGTCATGGACTCATCAGACACTGCTTTCTTCTCTTTTCTTGGGAACCTGGACTTCCTCTACTCAGGCAACTAGAGAAGTCCAACCCTTTGTGGGTCTAGCAAATATTAATGATGGACATAAAGCTGTTGAAACAGACATGCTGAGAGGCATCATAGCTTGTCTAACAGACCTCTCTACTCTAATTCAGGATCAAACAAACTGGACATCAAATACAGACAACCTGCATGGGGACAACTGATCTCCCCATGCCCACCTTGGTCAACTCTGACTTTCTATGAGATGTGCTATGCTGGCAGCTTATCCTGTTGCAAGGTAAAAATAAATGGCAGCAACTCAGGTACCATCTTTGCATCATTAATATCATCCATTCCAGATGCTCTCAAATCTGTCCACAACCAATTTTCATAACATTCATCATTTTCAAGACAGATATTTTAAGAAATTAATAAATGATGGGGATGCATTCTACCTTATTTCCAGCTTTTTCTGTTTCCAGGAGCTGAAGTTTAAGCAAAACAGCAAGTTTAATTTTAGTATGAAATTAATACTTTTGCAAGAGTGCACAACTCTGCCTATATGCTTCCCTCTCCCGTGTTTTGCCCTTCATAAGTAGCAGGTTACCAGAAATCAAGATAAAAACAAAACAGACATCTTTACCTTAAACTACATGCACAAGATATGTCAAACTAAAGCACACTGCAATGGAACATCACAGCTGTCCCGATAAAAAATTAATAAGACCCTTGACCATTTTTATGAAAACTGGACAAAAATCAGAATCCTTTTCCTTCTTTAAAAAAAAAAGTAT
The DNA here is from genome assembly GCF_964035555.1 of Netta rufina. Taxonomy (NCBI): domain Eukaryota; kingdom Metazoa; phylum Chordata; class Aves; order Anseriformes; family Anatidae; genus Netta; species Netta rufina. The sequence continues at coordinate 115,849,981 of NC_140123.1, forward strand.
ATATATATATTTTATATATATATATATATATATATGTTTATGTATTTATTTATTTTTCCTGACTACCCTGCTGCCAGCTTCTTTGGCAGAAAAAAAGTATCCCACCCCTTAGAAACTCTGCATCCTTTCACATTCTAGGACAAGGAGAAGGACTACACAATCTAAAATGTAAACCAGTTTGCATCTGTAATCACTGCTGGTTACCTGCTGGTCTGTCTACACATTCTTGGATGATGAACTATCCAGGTGCCTCTTCCCTCTGCAAGCTAGAAGTCAGGATTTTGACTAGTGTGAAGAACCAAAACTCACACAAACAGGGAGATCAAAGTCTTCACTCACACCGAGGCAGCCATTCCTGGCATGATCCAGGTAAAAACCTATGGGTGGCATAGAAAGATTAAGCTTCCAGAAGCAGGAAACATGATGAATGAACAAGAAAAACATGCAGCAGACAAGTTTATAAGTCTGGAAAAATCCTCCATCTGCCTTTTCAAGTGGTTCCAGCTTCTCATTCATATTAAAGATTATTTTGAACTGTGTTTCAACAGCATTGCTAAAACAAATTGCTTTAGGGAGCAGACATCCACTTTCCCAACCTCTGCTTGATGACTTGCAGAGAATAAATATTGGAATGCTACTGTCAGTTTAGAAGGAGCAATGCCATAAAGGAAATAATGCACATTTTTTTTAATCTCCCAAACATCCTGTTTTTTCTGCAGTTATTTTTAATTTTAATATAAGCTGCAAAGAATGCCCTGTATGTGTGGCTTGCTTTCTTGTGATCTCACCGGGTCCTTGTCATTATAATCATGGAAAAAGTGGTTTAACTACATTCACTGAATACCAGCTTCTCAGCGCCCACAGAGAAATCTGTATTAATATGCAGCAGCAAAATGGCAAAGCGCAGAACTCTATTTATCCGGGATTGTTTGGCTGGAAGAAGGAGCTAGGCTTGATAATGAAATAGCGAACCTGATCTTTTACAGGCTGCGTGCTTCTACATGCCAGCCTCAATATATGACTAAAACTGTTTGGACTGGAAAAGTCACTCCATTTGCCCTCTATACTGCAAGCTGGGATGACTAATGATATCACTGAACGTTGGATGAAAAATATTGTGCTGATGCAATCACACCTGGACTTCTGTGCCCTGTGCTGAGCACTGTCATTACCAAAGAGCTATTAGTAGATCAGAGGGTACTCAGAAGAAAGGGGAAAAGATGATTAAAGAGAAGGAGCAAGTGTCTTAGAAGGAAAGACTGTGAGCGCTAAGTGGCAGTTTGCTAGGCTAACATGAGAGAGGGACAAGTTATTTCTTGAAAGTCCTTGCCTGAACTCGCCACCTTATTTAGATGATTTTTGCTGGGAAGGTGTCTTGGGGCAACAATCTCCTGGGGCAGCTGGCTTCCAGAGACAGGCCTGATCACCCAGGGAGACCACAATGCCAACAGAATTTACCAGCAGCAGCAAAAGGTGATTTCCTCCACAGTAATGTGAAAGAGAAAACATACCTAACATTGAGGGTCTCAAGCTAAGGCACATCCTTAAATTATCTAGGTCCAATTGCTGTTGAAATTTGTGAGAGCTCATCACCCAGCCAATTTGGAGATTGTTTGCTGTTCTAACTGAAACACTTGAAAGAGTAAATGCTATTGACTTTACCTGGACTTAGATTCCCCATCGCCGAAACGCAAATAGAAATTGAGTTACTTTGGAGTTTTGAGTTACTAATTGAGAGTTAATTTCCATACTTTTGAAGATACTACTGTGCACAATTTCTTACTGAAGGGAAGAAAGGCAGAAGTCACACACTACAAGTTCTTCAGCAAAGTGTTCAATACAAATAGTACTCAGAAAAAAAGGAATGACTGAAAATAACTAAAATAAGTTCAGTGCCAATTACTTTATGGCAGCAAGTGTAAAGCTTTAGAGAAGACCGCCTCTACATCAGGGAATTAGTGAGGCTGATGAATGACAATAATTAAAACAGATCAAATACACCTGAGCGCTGAACAGGAGCCAGCCCTACCCAAGGTACCTGCACGTGAGTTCCCATACACTGCTCAGTGGTGCAGGGAGTGAAGAGAAGCCAAGGGTAGGCCCACTGCAATCTCCAGGAGACCCAGTCAGGCTTTGGCCATGTTGTTCTGGGTAAAAACACATAGTTCAAACACTCTGAATAAATTCTGTGAGCATCATCCTGCTCCCAAGGTATAGTAAGGCAACAGGACTAGCTGATAGTGGAATTTAATAGTAACTTTTTTTTTTTTTCTTTAGGAACTAGTGAAAAGCAAAAATGTCTAGAGCCATTCAGAAAGATACCTCTTAACAAGGGATTATTTATCCCTTCAAAAACAAAGCACCAAGAGCACAAAGGTAGCATAGAGAGTCCTATAAATATGGTAGCTAGATCAAAACACATAAAACCAGTGTGGGGGATGAGCTTTACCCTGAATTTTCAACAATCCCTCTGTGTCAGGCAATATGATGCCAGGGGTACATCTGCTACATAAATTAATATATATACCGTCCTGGGGAACGTAATGTGAGTGTCAGCTGCCATCATGAGTCATGTGTGTTGTGACAGCAGGATGCATAACAGGGTTTGAGGCAAGGCTTCTGCCTTCTGATCTCCTACCACAGTTCAAGAGCCTGGCTACTATATTCCCTCCAAAATCTGAGACAAAACACCATTTCAAAGATTTCAGGATGGAAAGAGAGGGCTCGCATTTAACAACTGACTATTTCAGCCAACCTGAGATCTCTGATCACCTTTACATTTACCTCCATCTCCTCACATGTCTGCCTTTACACAATTACAAGTCCTCTCAACTGCTATTCTTTGCCAGGTGGAATAAACCAGGCCTCCTTGCATCTCCTCTTCATGTTCCACTAAGCTCTGACTGAGAACTTTTTCCCCTCCTTCCCCACACTTGACATCTTTGTTTTTCAATGAGAGCATCTTTATATGTGATGTTTTCTTTGTAAGTTTCAACTTTAATAACATACTGGCAGCCAAACAATTTTCTCACTTAATTTCTTTTTTCTTGATTTTTCTTTCCCATCATACCCTACACAATCCTCACCTTTATCATTGTTTTGAGTCCTGTTTGCTTGCCATCGGAAAGATTCCTACCTTCAAGTCAAGTTAATAACGGGTGGATAGCTGTAGAACAGGTAATCTTTATTTTAAAAGTGCGTATACATTATGCATAACTCTTTCCCCATAATTATACAGAGTGCTCTCATTTCTGGAAATTACTGCTCTTATTCTATCTAGAAGAAATAAGATACTTTACAGTAGGCTCCCCAGGCTGCACAAACGGCACTGTATAGAATGTACGGATAAGCTTACAAGAAAGCCTCCTCAGATGAGCTCCCATTTAAGTTACTAGGAAATGAGATGTAGAGAAAACAGTTTCCTTCAGCACAGTGCCCACCAATCTTGCTCTATTAAAAATGAAGGGCTTTGCACTGCCTCCTTTTCTCATCTCCTTTTTCCCACACACCTCAGTTTGCCCCCTCCAATTGCCTGTTGGCAGCAGCCTTGAGCACCAACATCTCTTAATCTTATCCCATTTACCTTTTTCCCTGTTGTCACTATGATGGTAACATCCTCTACAATCTGATCCATAAAAACACTCCCTTGTCTTTCTCCGGTCAGAAAGTCTCCAAGAATTATTTTAGAAATCAGAAATTGGTCAGCTGGTGGGCTATCATTTTTCCCCTCTCTCTCTCTCTCTCTTTTTTTTTTTTTTTAAATAAATAGCAGAATTAATACCATCTGACTGTACTGGTAACTTCTATCCTCCATAGGCAGACTGTCTGCCATTGAAAGGCTGAGAAATAAGGTGTTGAAGCATCTGCATCTCAAGGGCTCACAGACGGAGTAGGAGGCTCTGCATCTGAACACCCAGCTGGGCACAGGCACAGCAAGGGACATTTGGCTGCTCGCTTGCATGTGCCACCCTGACATGCCCCCAGGCCTACTTGTGTTGATGTAGCAGCTTGCAGCTCTCAGCCTCTGGCTGTTCACACACTTGGCTCTCAGGCATGAAGCTCTCTTCTAACAGCCCCGCCTGTTTCTTCCAAAGGAAAGTGCTGGGATACCTCAATTCCCCAACAAACAGCAGTCCCCGCCAGGATGGTGTTGCTAATCTGTAATTGTGATGGCTCCGGTCCAGTCTGTCTTGCTCTGGTAAAACAGCTTTGACACTGCATGTATTTGGGACTCTTACTGACAGTGTGATCATATCACAACAACCCTGCCAGACACTTTGCCAATGTCAAAAAGCAATCAAGGAACATTAGCAATCAAATTACATACACACACACAAAACTGCTTTCCTTGACCTAGGGGCTGAAGCCCTCACCCATGTGGATCGCCCTAGCTTTGCACCAGGTAGCACAAAGATTATTTCACAAAGCTATCCCAAAGCTTTTATCATCAGTCTCTAGTCTGATATAGGACTGCAGTTAATGTAAATCCCCAATCCTAACTCAGTAGTAAGAGCACATGGACCCATCAGTTCAGGACTCTTTCACCACTGACCTGTTTGATAAAGAATAGGATGAAATGATCTTATCTTGTAATGTCACTGCTGTCCCAAGAGTGCTTATGATTCCTCAAGCCTCATGCATGTGATCCAGATATATTTACAAACGAATCAAATACAAAGGCACTTTGTTGTGAAAGCTGCATTTGTCCTGCAAACTGCATTTTTTCAAGGCAGCGCACTATATTGATCAGCCTCTGCCAGAACACATGAATCAAGCCTCATCAAAGCCTCAGCACAAAACGCAACACAACATCACAGTTGTCACAGCTTGATGGGATGCTTTATTCAGCCAAGCAATCACATGAGGAATTCTGAAAAATGCTTTGCTGAAGACAACTGGGTGGAAAACTATGGGTTAATGAAACACATGCACCTAACTGCTGTCAAATTCCAGCCTGTTTCTGCTCTCCTCAGTAATTCTATCAATTTATTTCCTATGACAATTCACACTAACCTCCAACTCTGAGAGTAGACACTATTAAATATGATATGGGAAAGAATCCATAAGGTGATATAAATATCACATTTCTTGTTCATTTTTACTGCGGCATGACTTGGCCTCTCCTCTCTGTAGTGGTTTCCCTACATCCAATCAGCTTAAAAACAAAGAACTGCACAGCAGAAAACCCTTGCACAGCAAGATCCACAAGAAAATGTCAAAAGAATGATCAACACATTTACCTGGAACACCACCTGGAGAATGAAATAATGATATATTTGGATAGCAGGTAATACCACATTGCATATAACTGCATGCTTACTACTGCCAGGAAATTAAATGATTTTCTGCAATATTTGTAGTGGTATCATATAAACCATTTTTTTCCTGTGTAACTCATATGGATATAGAGGAGAAACAAGGTGAAGACAAAAATCTAAAACTGAACTGTGTGTGAAACCAGCAGCTGTAACTTCAAGAGTTACTGAATGACTCCTTGGTTAAACAAGACTTCCCTATTTTCTAAGTATTTTCTAAGCATTTTCTGGGTGTTGCATTCTTTGTTCTCAACATTCATGGGTATCAAGGCTCCCTGAAGAGTAGTAGAAACCAATCAGAAGCCAGTCAGGTGGTTTTTTTGTTTGTTTGTTTGTTTGTTGTTGTTGTTGTTTTTTTTTTCCTCCTTTTCTTTAGAGAAGCCTTAGACCAGTCAGCTGTGTGCTCATCCACAGAGCAGCCCCTTTGCTTCCAGTTCTCTCCAGGGATCACAGGGGCAGAAAGTGAAACACAGACCCTCCTGCAACCTCCTCCTCCCGCCCACCATAGAGAGAGGTACTCAACCCTTTCAGTCTAGTTTTCCTTTCAGCTTCAATGACGTATGAGGATGCATTGGTTATTAGCCCATGTCCCCTTAATGGCCGCTATTTCTACTGAACCTGCTTCATTTGAATGCTTCAGGCATTCATTTACTCTGAGACCTCGGGATATCCCTTCAACCCAACCTTCTACATGCTACCTCCAAGCCAGCAGCAGGCAAGAGGCATAACTGTAGCTCTGGACCATGAACAGCAGCATCATGCAGTGCGGTACTAAGTTGTAGCCCTACAGCATCTGATATTTAGACAAAGTTTTTGAGCTACACATCAGAGATGATACCATTTTGCACATCCCCTTCGGAAGTGTTTGCTGAATACCTGATAGATGCAAGCAAAGAACATGACCCTACATTTTAAAGCAAGGAGAATTGGAAACCTATCACTTTAAGTGGCAAACTCCACTCATTCAGAGAGAGGAAGGCTGGCCAATCCAGAGGTTACAGTGCTGGTTGTCACTGTGGCAATAAGCACCTACAGAACCCACGCTTAAATCAGTGGTCTGCATGGGTCTGAGGTCCCTACCTTGAAGATGGGATAAGATGCCTACCTCAGAGCTATGTGGGACATGAATTTGAGCTGGGTTCGTCCTCTTCAATTCACTTATCCACTAGTGCAAGAAAGAGCAGCTCAGCTGTGATCCATAAATATCCTGACCTTTACATTGGGTGCTTGGAAAGAACAGGATTTCCATATTAAATAATTGACATGTACCCACTACCGGAAGGAAGGAATTAATTCCTGCTCTGTGTTTGCACAATGCTTAACACAACAGCAAAAAAACAAGAAGGCAAATAAACTGAATACAAAATAATACTCTGGAGAAGCTTACAAAACTTAATGACAGACCATGGGTGACCGTAGAGGTCCTTCCTTCTAGCTAAGAGATGAGTGCTCTGTCAAATAAATAAATAAATAATCAGGGTAAGAGAGACAGAAACAGAGAAGGATTCAAACCTAATCACAGCAGCAGAATTCATTGCTAGTCAGGATAGATAGCTATTCCCTCTGACAAGAAGCGTTTCAAGTTTCTCTTTAAATGAGTCAGGAATATGCTGGCTGCACCTGAAAGTTTTAGGGATCTTGAAAGCTTTTGAATTTGTTGTAGATTTGTAAAGAGAAATCATGTAAAGTTAATTTGAACTCACAAATCCCCACATCTAAATTATTAGTTAGTATTTAATATTTGAAATGGAAGACTTTTAAAGATTGTTGCAACGTTGAAGGAATGTGATACTGAATCCGCTTAAAACCTACTCGAGGATAAACAACCTCCTAATTAAAAAAGAAGTACAAATACTTTTTTTTCCAGCAATTTTATGTTTTACTGTTGTCTCCAGCTATACACACACAAATACCCACACAGTTTGAATGGAACAACGTTAAAATGAAGAAAAATAAGTTAACACAACCAATGGCTAAAAAATGTATTAGAAGTACAAAACCAAGACATCTTTTTAAATTTCAACGCGTGTAATTTTGTGAAATTTACTGAAAGACGAGAAAACAATGTTTCCAAAAAGTTACTACAAAACCACAGCAAAGCCAATTGCAGAAAACCAGTACATTCATTTTGTGCCGTATCAATAGTTTATTTTTCATGTAGACATTATCAAAGGCTGAAGATGTAAAGGACACATCTTTTTATCATTAAATTAACAAAGAAATATTCTTCTGGGATCTATTGTATCAAATACAGGAGAATATGCTAAATAAATTCCAACAGACATACATACATTTTCTAAATTCTCAATTTACTTAAACATACAATATCTCAAAAAAAAAAAAAAAAATCCCTGGATGTTTTTACACTTGTCATGCATGCAATTCTTCATATCATGGAAGAAAATATTTGCTCTAGAAGCAATTTCAGAACTGCCAAGCACATATCTAAAACAGAGGTAGCAGACAAGCACATAAAAGATCTGAGCATTCACACAGAATTATGTGAATATGAAGGACTTTGGAAAACACAGCTAGTTTGTCCCATTGCTGTATTGATAAAATACTTACATTACCATTTGTCAGGGATAGACTAATACATTAACATTAGAGATGATGCTTAGCTCTAATGAAACCATGGTAAAGAAATATCATCAAAGCTACCTCTTGACAGCAGGAATGTACAGAAATTGTAGAATTTCTTTAAAATGTGGCTTACACAATGAAATTAACCATTTGAAAATTCTATGCTATCATATGATTTTGTGCTACATCTTAGTAGTGAGCTGCTAAACAGTTGTTGTTTTCATTCTGGTAAACTTGAATTTCAGAGTTAATTTAATTAATTTATTGGAATAAAGAGTTTTTGAATAAATATAAAGATGCAATTTCTGAGAAAGATAGAAATGCAGGGATTTATGTACATAATGCTTCTTCTGAAAGACAAGATGTTTGCCTTAGTAATTTTCCTCTCCCCGGCTGCATAGCACCAAAATACACTTTTTTCTTTTTTCTTTTTTTTCTCTCTAAAACTAACTCTCCCTAATTCAGGTTTTAAGAAGAAGTTTGGGTCTGGAGGCCTAAGTAGACAGCTGAAAATTTTCAAATCATTTCCCAAGGTCCTCCAGCAAAGATAGAAGCATGACAGCCATTTATCTACAACTTCTCCTGACCAAGTTTAAATAGACCACTTTGTGTGAATGGAATGGATCCTCAAAATACCTAGAAAACAGGTAAAGAGAATTTGCCTAGGGATACCCCCACTGGATGAATTCTAGACGTGGTAGTGTGAGCTTTCCCTTACCTGCTGTACTGAGGCCAGGGAAAGGAGCATGTCATCTTCCTCCAGTGATTCAAGTAACATTGCCAGCAGAGTACAAAAGAGTTGGGCTTTTCCACAGCCCTAGAGATTAAAAATAAATAAACAAATAAATATAACAGCAGATGCATGCTTTCATATCCACAACTTGCTGTATATTATCATAGAATCATAAAGGTTGGAAAAGGCCTCCAAGATCATCTGGTCCAACCATCACCCTACCACCAATGCCACCCACTAAACCGTGTCCCTAAGCACCAGGTACAACCTTTCCTTAACACCCTCAGCGATGCTGATGCCACCAGTTCCCTGGACAACTTGTTTCGATGCCTAACCAAATCTATTATCTCCCATTATCTCCATTATCTCCTGTGCCTGCTCTGCATCGACTCTTTTTCACTCAGGTAGTACATCAGAACACATTCTAGCTGCCCTGACAAAATATATGAGGCAGGTACAGGAAATGTTATTTATTGTCATGGAAAATTACTATGCAACTTATTCCAACAGTTACACCAAAGTTTCCTACAAGGCAATGGCATTATTGCAGGTGCCGCAGGTACTGCCAGTTAGTTCCCAAACAGAGAAGATACACTGATGAGCACTAAGCAATATAAAGTGACATCCAATTATATGGCAAAGGATATGTGCCAGTTCATTTTCCTTTGGTATTCCTTGTCTCATCATCAGATGAAAGTTCCCGCTTCTTTGCTTCCAGCCTTCTTCGAATTCTGCTACCACAGGTTGCCCCAACCTCATCCTCACTTGAACTGTCTGTGAGGTGCACTCGAGCAATTCCACATGCTTGGTGCAGAAGGGCAGCCTTTCACCTATGATCTGCCTAAGTAATTGGCAGGATATAGAGATACAGAGAGCTGGCACTGCTTTTCTGCATGGTAGCTGAATTTCACTTGGGCAGAAGCCATTGCCTCCCTTTGCCAAGCCCTATTTGAGGGCTTTCAACAATTATTTCCAGTTTGCACACCCAAAGGTTGCAAAAGCTATGCTCTTCATTATTATGGAAAATTAGCTTTCCCTGTTGGAAAACAGTGCTCTTTACTAAGGTCAAAAGGTCAAAACCCATTTGGACAGCAAAACATTAAAAAAAAAAAAAAAAAAAAAAAGATATAAGCATTCCTGAGATAACAGTAATAGCAACGCAGAAGTTGTTCTTTTTATCCTACGTACTAACATATTATTTCAGAAGACACTATCACTTGGTGATAATGCTACTTCCATCATATATAGTGATTAATGGTAATTGCTTTTGTACTTCAGTATTTTTCACAGAACACTTTGGGTTCCAATGAATACATCAGTGTCTCGTTGCTGTAAATGCTCTCCTTACAACTAGGCAGAACTAGGTAAAAAACAGTCAGAGATAAGTATTTCATTCCCTCTTTTGATTTCTCTGGGAGAAAAGTTGTTGATTTTTGTTTGTTTGCTTGTTTTCCTCTGAAGAGGAAAAATTCTTTCCCAAGAATTAGCCATGAGCGGTAGTCTAAGTTTTCATAATGCATCTACTGTTCCAGTTCCTTGTTAAGATTGGTGTAGTGTTAGGTCTGTGATTACATAATACAGTTTCTTTGGCATTCCCAGGACTTCCTAATAATGTAGAATGTCATAGTTTGTGGGACTAAGAAAAAATAAAAATACCTTTTTTGTTTGCCACAAGAATCACTTTATCCCCAGAGCTTAAGTCATCCCATTACCCTCAGATATCCCTTATGTAACGATCCACATAAAAAGATCATAGTTTTATAAACCTTCCTTCAATAGGCTTATGCCTTTAACCTTTGCTCTCTCTTTTGTTTCCTCAGTTCTCCTGTATTTTTAAATACACCCCTCACCCCACTGAGTCTCATTGGAAGGATAGTGAAGTACAACAACAACTTCCCTAGGGAGGTGTTGGAGTCTCCACCATCAGAGTCTTTAAAAACAGGTTAGACAGTATCTGCCAGAAACAGTTTATGCATTGCTCATCCTGCCTTAAGGCAGAAAGACAGACTGGATGATTGTTCCTACATCACCTAAAGATTTATGAAAACAGTAATCTCATATTTCTTTGGATTAAAGAATTAAGGTTGAAGAGCCTATGATATTGCAGCAGTTCCTATTGCCATGCTACAGATAACACCACCATCTTGGATATATTAGCAAAGCAATTGTTCTGTAAGAGTTGACTTTGAAAGCAACAATTGCATAATGCTGAAATGCCCTTCTGCTTAAGGGAAATGTTCAGAATGAATTAGGTCCTGCTGAAGGATTAAAAGGACTAATATAGGATTATAATGGTCTGAAGATCTTCCACTGATTATGTGATTTTCTTCCATGCTGGGAGCCCACCAGCTTTCAAAAGAGAGCTACCATGGGACTGACTGCATATAACCTATATGATCATCGTCTGCACGGTAAGAATTTCATATGAAGCATGCTGGAGAATAATTACTATTCTACAGTAGTTTCTTGATGTTATATGATACTATACAATTCATATAAATTAATACAAATTAAGTAATAGTCTTTCTGTAGGAACCTGTTTATCATAACCTGTTAATGCTATTACAAAATATTGACCTAGTGACCACAGAGAAGCAAAACCAGCCTTAAATTCAGCAGTGAAAAGCTGACATTCCATCTTCAAATTCTCTACTCGGTTCAAATCAAAATGCCAACAGAGAGATGTGATTCACAGAAGCTGTTGGATTGTTGTATATGATATTATGAATGCAACCATGCATTTGTATGTCAAAAACAAACAAAAACACACCAAGAACCCACACACAAACACTAAGGAACCATAGGTACAATGTTATTTATGCCATACATACATGCCATGCTGTATGTTTCTGCTTCTTTATCCCCCAAAAAATTCACACTGTAATTTGATGCAAGGCAAGTAAAAAGACTTTTTTTAGATAACAAAATCCCTTATTTGAAATTCTTACCACAGGTAAAAAAAGAGTCAGACTTCTGTGCTTTCTACACATACACACTTTTAGAAGAAAGGTCTCCAGTTTCTTCCCCCCCATCCCCCATCAATTATGTAAAAGGTCAGAGTTTTCCACAACAATGTAAAAAGCTTTTGTATAACCCCTTCTGCAGATGGAATGATATAGTCTATAGACTGAAGAAACAGGACCCCAACAACAATATTTTCAGCCAGAGTGCCTAAGGTTGTTCAGGAACTGAGGTCTTTAAATGCTCAAAGTTATGTGTGTATAGTAGTAATGATTTATGCATTTATTTATTACTTGTCAGACAATATTAATTAGCTGGAACAGAGACTCTCAGAATTAGGTACACGTTATTCTCAGCAAGGATGTCTGCAAAACCCATGTCTGGTCCTTCAGTTGAAGAGCTTGTTCAGTTGCCTCACCCACTCCTTGCAGAGTGGGTCTGTGTCTGGGACACCTTCAGGTCCTGTCCGGTATTGCACTGGGATTTCTCAAATCACTAAACAAAAAATGGGAGACAGCCACTCCAGGGTAGTCAATAGAGAAAATAAGGGATCATCTTTTCTCTGGTCCAGTTATGTTTAAGACAGAAAGCACTACAAATATTGAATGTACAGCATGATTGTTAGGGCATTTGGGAGACTGTAATTCAGGAGGAGTTAGAGAGATCTGTGCCTCTTTTTACTGCATGTGCCTAACCTCTAGACAATTTGCTAGTCTGGATTAACCCCCTTTTCAAATTTTACATATCTGTTCTCCCTTGTTATTATTTTTCATGTGAATAATTTGAGACAGTCTCTCTTTGGTTCTGCCTCAGGAGGCAAAGAACGACACACTGATATTTTTCTTTTAAAAAGAAGTCTTGTTTTCATGAACTCAAGGCTATCTCAGAATTAAATTTAGGCTCATACTCATGAATATTCACCAATACTTACAAGCATCTATTTAGTTTTAGGGATACCTTTTAAATATGTGTTTTCATTTTGCCTGTTCAGATCCCAAGGTAGATAGACTACACAGAATCCCATGTATCATCTTTGAAGGGTTGAAGGGCAGCTGGGATTTACTCAACAGCAGCTAATTGGGATCTCTGCTTTTAGACTTCAGCTGCATCCCTCTGCCAATATAATTCTTTGTGTCATCCAGTAAAGCCATCAGAATGTCAGGAGAGATTAATTTGCTTCCCCAAGATTAAAGCAGTGAACACATCAATTTAATCCAGAGTTTTGTGAGATAGTCTCTTAATCATCATCAGGGAAGAAGGGTAATGCTCTAATAAGAGTTTTATAATCACTAAGCAAAAGGTGGAAAAAAAAAAAAAAAAAAAAAAAAAAAAAAGACTATTTTCCAGCTTGGCAGGTTTGCAAATAGCTCCTGATAAGAACAAACAAAGTGTTTTTACTGGTTTTTATCAGTGCTTCACTTCAACGCATCAGCCCTGCTTTGTCAACAGGAATAACTCAGCTGAGCCCTAGAAATGTGACTCTCTGAATGCTCACATCTCCACCAGGAAACCCTCTCCCAGTGCTATATGACAGTGACCGCATTGCTCTGGTATTCTGTCAGGTAAATATATAAGGTATGAGAGCCCTGAACTTTGAATCACAGAGGTATCCGCTTCTGTCTACCCTGGAGCTGATGACATCTTGCATTAGCGTGGCAGGTTGGGAAATGTGGGCTGCCAGGTGGCTTGCAGGACCTCCTCTGACCCCACTCCACGCTGCTGTTTGGCATGAAGGACAGGCGGCCTTCTCACTGTCATGCAGCTCAGAGAGCGCTATATATCATAACAAAGAAGGAGAATGAATCTGAAAAAGTTCGAAAGTGTATATAAACTCTCTTTTCCCATTGTACACTGCAAAGATTACTCTTCCTCTTTTCCCCCATCCACGTTGTTTCTGCTCACTGAAATCCTTCCCTAGCAGAACTGTCTCAACTCACTCCACCCTTCCACCCCACTGACATACCTACATCTGCAGAAAACAAACAAACAAAAAACACTCTCTGTGCAAACAGCATGCTGATCGATCCCTGATAGCTCCTCCTCTCACTCATGGCATAGTCTTCACAGCAGTCTGAGCGGGCTTTGAACAGGAAAAAAACATGAGCAGACCATCCATGGGTTGTCTTCTGAACTGTTTATCCGTGCTAAATTAATATTAACGAATCTTTTCAGACCTGGGGATCCTGTATTGCTCGGCCTAGTCAATCATAAACTTCAGTGGTTTGGTTCTCCCCTTGGTGGGCTTCCTTGCTGAATGGGAGATGGGCTTTCTAAAACCAGGAGGCAGCCTGGAGCTCATGGAAGTTACAGATCAATAGCGCTGGCTTGAAGCAGCTTGGCGCTGTGCAAGAGCCCCACTCTTCTCTGCTGCTGCATCTCAATTATGCTGTGACACACCTGCTGTCCCAGTCCTGCTTTTCCCCTGAGGCAAGCCTGCTAATGTGCTAATTTATATGGTGCCTAACAGGGGATTTGGAAGAGAGGCCTTAGAGACTCATTTTCACCTGGTGCCTTATTAGGGATTTGAGCCCAATTCGCAGGAGATGAAAAGCCAATGACTATAACTCATTTGCGTCATTTAGTTCTCAATAGGTAGCCAGTTAGTGCATAATAGACTTGTGATGACTTTGTGCAGGTCATTTCCTTTAACAGATGTTCCTTTGTGCAGCTGCTAGCCGGTAACAGTTCTGTAGCTTCTCTTTGTGTGTTAACCGCACATCCAGGAGCTATTTATTCCTTTGTCATTAAACAAAATCAAATTAATTACAAGCTAATAGCAAAAAGGCAACAATTACGCATTTTGCATTTCTACAATATTTCTGTGGATTTCATATTCTCAAACTTTTAGACATAACCTGTCTGCACAGAATAGAGCTCTGGCTGTTTTGTTAATGATAAGAGACAAATAAAGGCTCGGCCACGCTTGCGGGGATTCTGAAGCCTTTCCGCCATCAGAGAACCACAGCGCAGCTGAAGCTGGAAGGGACCTCAGGAGATCCTCTGGTCCCCTGCTTAACGCACGGTCAACCAGAGCAGGTTGTGCACGACCAAGTCCAGTTGAGTCTTGACTATCTCCAAGGACAGAGACTCCATAACCTCTCTGGGCAACCAAAGCAGCGAAAAACCATCCTCACAAAGGTTTTCTTATGTTTATGTGGATTTTGTTGTTGTTGTTGTTTTGTTTTGTGATGGTTTCTCCTTGTCCTTTCACTGAGTATCCCTGAAAAAAAAGTCTGACTTCATCTTCTTTACACCCTTGGTGTCCTCCAGGATCCCAGCTCCTTCTCTGCAAAGCTGCTCTCCAGCAGGCTGGCTCCCAGCATGTACTGGTGCATGGGGTAATTCCTCCC